>NC_138530.1:10539408-11139408 GCF_964234715.1 Podarcis melisellensis | reverse complement strand
TAAAGCCCTATACGGACCCTCGTACCTACGGGACTGCCTCTCCTGGTGCGTCCCATGGAGGACCTTACGGTCTTCAAACAAAAACATCTTGGAGGTCCTGGGCCACAGGGAGGTTAGGCTGGCCTCAACCAGAGCCAGGGCTTTTTCAGCTGTGGCTCTGATCTGGTGGAACGCTCTGTCACAAGAGACTAGGGCTCTGTGGGACTTGACATCTTTCCGCAGGGTCTGCAAGTCAGAGCTGTTCCACCAGGTCTTTGGCCAAGGCACAGTCTGACCCCCTCCTTTGGCAATCCTCATAGAATTCTAGCCCAGTGGTTGCCATTAATTTGATTCTGAATTGATTTTAGAATGTATTTCAATTAATAGATTGCGATTTTATGTAAACTGTGTTACTTTTACTGTTGTTAGCCGCTCAGAGCCTGGCTTCGGCTGGGGAGGGCAGGATATAAATCATTATCATTATTATTGGTTTGGGAAAATAAATGACTAAGGGAGAGTACATTAGCTGCTTTGCAGGATTGTGAATTGTGTGGAGAAAACGACACACACAGGTCACAGTCACGCAAGACATTTAATGCACTATCATGCCACTTTAATGAGTCACGGCTTTCACCAAGGGATTCTGGGAGCTGCAGGTTGTAAGCCAGAAAACAGGGAATTCTGGGAGTTGTAGTTTGTTAAGGCTCCTGAGAGTTGCAAGGAGGCCCCCATTTCCTCCCACAAAGCTACAATTCCCAGAGTTCCCCAGAAAGGGGCCAGGGAGGCAGCAGCTAATACTTGTTGGCCATCAAGACACTGTCCTCCGACTAGCTCATTCAAAGTTTCACTCTTTGGAGGGAAGGCTGCTCTTTAACACCGCCGTTGGAGGGGACTTCCCCAACAATGGCCGACAGGTGAGTGTGCTCTGACCACTGGGGATGAAGGTCGAGGGGCTGCAGCTGTCGCCCTCTGTGGAAATGATGAGTGGCCACCCTGGGAACATCTTCATGGCCATTGTTGAAAAACAGGTGGTGATCTAGCATGGGTGGTAGGATCTGTCAACAAGCGTCTCCATTCTTAGGAACAAAACCCTCTCCTTCTCTCCCTCTTTCTTGGCATTTCAAGGAATAATCAATAAATATAATAACATTTTCAGTTCAGCATTGATAAAACGTAACCACTTGCCCAGCTGTAGCTGCTGATCTCTTTAGAAATGAGGGTAAAAGGAGAGGATTAAGGAGTATCTAGAGAACATCAAAAAGCTTCAAGTAATTGTCTTTTTTCAGGAAAAGAGAGTCAATACTAGGATGACAGTATACTGGAATCTGGCCTCTAAAGATTCCCCCCCTCCACCTTTCCATAATGTGGTAATGCTTAGTCAATAGTGACAAGATGACTCACGTTTGTAGGCCAGAAAACAAACAAAGGGAAATCAATCTTCTATTAGCCTATTTCCTTCATTGGACACATTGCATGCATAGCCAGCCTGATCCTTCAGCAATTTAGAAATTAAAGCAGCAGTGGGATACAAGAACAGCAAATTAAATCTCTTCCTCAGGACAAGCACCTTAGCCTTGGGGCATTGCTGGACTTTTGCTATTTTGGGGCGGGATTCTTTACAGAGTGGCCAATTCAGGCTGCAGCGCACAGTTAAACTGTGGAACTCATCCTTGCAGGAGGTAGCGATGGCCACCAACTATTAAGTTGTGAGTGGACATAGCAGACGACACAGATTTCTCCAACTGGTTATTTATAGTAAGCTGGAACTGAACTGAACAGCTCAGCTGGCCTGCTTTTATAGGCAGCCGGCTGTCAACACTGTAAAAACAACAACCCAGGGTTTCCCGCCTAAATTAACTGACGTGGACCTGAGTGAAAACTATATACAGTGGTACCTCAGGTTACATACGCTTCAGGTTACATACGCTTCAGGTTACAGACTCCGCTAACCCAGAAATAGTGCTTCAGGTTAAGAACTTTGCTTCAGGATGAGAACAGAAATCGTGCTCCGGCGGCGCGGCGGCAGCAGGAGGCCCCATTAGCTAAAGTGGTGCTTCAGGTTAAGAACAGTTTCAGGTTAAGTATGGACCTCTGGAACGAATTAAGTACTTAACCTGAGGCGTCAGCATCACCCTTGAGCCAGTGCCACTAACTGGACTCATACACTTCAGCCCCGACTGGGCTAGGCGAGCTGGGTAGCACTTCCAGAGACCACTTTCTGCACAGGAACAGTTCAAAGTACTGTGGACTCAGAGCTTAGAGTTGTGAGCACCGGATTGACTCCAACAAGAAGACAGTCGTCGCACAGCAGAGTACAGCAGAGTATAAACGACTCGGAGAGCAGCTCTGTAGAATATCTTCTTTATTCTATCTACAACGATTATATAACTATATACAGAGCTTAATGAGGTCTAAGCATAAATGAATGCTGCACTACACTGAGTGTCTGCAGCTGCTCTTAGCAGCAACCTTATCTCTACACATGATCTGTAACACTCAGTCTCTCTCTCTCCGACACACTGACTGACTGACTGACTGACTGATGTGGTGCTGGAGCAGAATAAGTAGAGAGCAGAACACCGCCCCTCCTCTCTGGAGAATCAGCAGACTCATCAGGAGTTTCTTGGATATGGGAGGGGTGAAATCTCCTCATGAGGTATCACTGTACACAATACCTCTGGTGGCCAGGGTGAGAACTTCAATACATAACACCCCTCCCCACCGAGATAAGGCATTAGTTACAATCATAGTGGGGGACGCAGGTGGCGCTGTGGGTTAAAGCCTCAGCGCCTAGGACTTGCCGATCGAAAGGTCGGCGGTTCGAATCCCTGCTGCGGGGTGCGCTCCCGCTGCTCGGTCCCAGCGCCTGCCAACCTAGCAGTTCGAAAGCGCCTCCGGGTGCAAGTAGATAAATAGGGACCGCTTACCAGCGGGAAGGTAAACGGCGTTTCCGTGTGCGGCTCTGGCTCGCCAGAGCAGCGATGTCACGCTGGCCACGTGACCCGGAAGTGTCTCCGGACAGCGCTGGCCCCTGGCCTCTTAAGTGAGATGGGCGCACAACCCCAGAGTCTGTCAAGACTGGCCCGTACGGGCAGGGGTACCTTTACCTTTACCTTTACAATCATAGTGGTTCCATTACATACAGCAATACCCTTATTGGTTTCAGTAAGGCACATAAGCATATCGATTCCAATTTTACAAGTTTGCAGGCATAACTGTTTCACTATCAACTATATCACCCGTAAGACTCACCATCACATATTAATTTACCCTATTCACCATACAGCTTTACATGGGCAGTTTGTCCAGTGAAAATAGTCTTTTAAATAAGCTGGGCGCTTGGAAACCCTGCCAGACCGCTGAGGGCCAGTACCAGAGTCTGGGTGGCCACCTGATTCTGGCTGTGACTGTGGTGTGACCAATTGTGGCATTGAGCCTGAGTTCCCTGGCTCCACTGCTGTTGAAGGAGCGGACTCGGTGGACGGTGAGGCACGGCAGTGGTCCGAGTCTCTGGAGAGTCAGGCAGACCCATTGAAACGGCTCGGCTCCATGCCTGCAGTTTGTTAGGAAGATGTACATGGAGCCTCGCCTGTTAGGATATTTCCGTTCCACCTTAAAAGGGAGCAGGCTTGTGAGTCACAGAGTCTGCATATTTCCTGTTCACAGGATGTTTATGTTTGCTATTGCTTTCGTTTTCTCTCTCGGTGCCTGAACAGGCTAGCAGGCGGTCTTGTTTTTCTTTGTTCTGACCAACGCTGAATAAACTTGTAAATATGCTCTCCTGCTGTGCAACTTTTGCTGTGTGAATTCTGCTGATAGAGTGTGCACCAGCCTAAGAATGTGGCAATCTATTTCTGAGGCTTTGTGTCGCTAATTGCTGATACTGCACGTCTACGGGGGATCGATGGACGTCCGGGGTCCGGCTGGAGGCAGTGACGGTCGATGTCTCCCTGGCAGTATCACAACATCACCTTCCATTAGCGACCACTCCGAAGCTGGGGCCACAGTTGGGGGCACAGTGCTAGTGTCCAAATCCCCAACCCTGTGCCTTAGCTGGTCTATGTGCCAGTGCCACAAGCGTCCGTTCTCGAGGGCCACCTGGTACAAATGGGGCCCTGTGACTCCCACTACCATGGCCGGCACCCAAGGAATGTCCCCCACAAGAGGGCGAGATGAATTCATGGAGGAGGAGGCTGTTGGGGGCTCCAACCCATGATGGCTATGCTTTTTGTCCATAGCTGGAGGCAGTAATACTTCTGAATAACAGTTGTGGGAAACCACAGGACATGAGAGTGCTCTTGTGCCCAGATCCTGCTTGTGTCTTCCCCACAGGTATCTGGTTGGCCACCTTGAGAAGTGAATGATGAATTAGATGTTCTTCCTTGGTGATCACTCGTAGCCGAATAAGATTGCCTTCCATGAATATGGTCTTAACAGTGTGTTAGCAAGTGACTGTGGAGGTTAATTCTCGATCTGGACATCCTTTAGTCAGATCCATCAAGGTAGTTCTTCTGTTCTATCGGCTTGGAGAAGTCCAACATGCTCAGATCTAGCCTTATGGGGTTGTTGTTGTTTTAATGAAGAACTTTGTTCCTTCCACCAGGAGGTGTTTCCATGCAGGGTGCCTATACAGGAGCCTAGAATGGATCAGAAGGTAATTTTCCTCCAGGATCACATCCAATTACAGATAGTCATCAGCTCAAATCTTGTTGCGAATTTATGCATCGGTGAGGTTTCTCTCCCTCCTGGTGACTTCCTTGCTCAGTAGCTACTACCAGAGTGAATTATGCCTGATCGCTTGATGTCATCCTTTCTGATGTTACACTTCAGGAGCTCCAATTAGTACAAAATTTGAACTCTGGGAAGCTCTGGTAAGAGTCAGATCAGTATCTCATCCCCCCCCCTCCAGTTCTGACTTGTTAGAAGCGTGGGAATAGATTTGGTAAAGCACAGAAAAGGAAGGAGATGATAGCTCTTCAGTGTCCAAATGTGGATCAGTTTTATAACAGTTGGACTTCCCCCAAAGAATTCTGGGAGCTGCAGTTTGGTGAGTGTGTTGAGAAGTAACTTAGAAGCCCCTCACCCTTTCACAGAATGGAACATTTGGAGCTCTTTAGCAGTCATGTCTCCTCTCAAAGAATCCTATGAACTGTAGTCTACCCCTCACAGTGCTACAGTTCCCAGCACAGGTCCCAGGATTCTTTGGGGGAAGCCATGTGCTTTCAAATATGTAGACATAACCTAACGTATTTTTTGCTCTATAGGACACACTTTCTCCCCTCCAAAAATGAAGGGGAAATGTGTGTGCGTTCTATGGAGCGAATGCAGGCTCCTTGGCTTCAGTGATAGCAACGCGAAGCCTCCGGAGCGCGGGGGGAGCTCTCCCTGAAGCAGCTCTCCGCTGAAGCCGCCTGAAGCCCCTGGAGCACAGGGAACTCCTGCTGCACTCAGGGGGCTTCAGGCAGCTATCCGCAAGCCTTCAGAGCGCAGCAGGAGTTCCCGCCACGCTCCAAAGGCTTGCAGATAGTCGCCTGAAGCCTGGAGAGTGGGGGGTGTCGGTGCATACCGATTCCTCTTGCTCTCCAGGCTTCACTTCACTTCACTGGAGAGGCGCTGCACAGTTTTCCCTCTCTGCGCAGCATCCCTTCAGCGAAGCGGGAGGAAAAATGGAAGGGGCTCCGTTTCTCCTGCCGCTTCGCTGAAGGGGCGCTGAGCAGAGAGGGGGAGAATTCCCCCCCCCTGTTTTCTATGGTCCGGTGCGTCCTATGGAGTGAAAAATACGGTAAATTTCTCAGGGTTTCCTGGATGGAGGAAATGACATTTAAACTAGTTGGGGTGTGTGTCATCCACAGTCTTAACTGGATTGAACCTGGCACCATTTGCAAGCAAAGAACTGATCCGTTGGCTGATTGCATTTGTAGCCCGCCTTTCCTCTAGGGAGTTCACGATGCTCTCACTCCCATTTTACCCTAACAATAACCTTGTGAGGTAGATTAGGTGATGTAATAGAGGCTAGCCCAAAGTTTCCAACTGAGATTCATGACTGAGTGGGGACTTGAATCTGGATCTCTGCAGTACAAAAACAAAAAAATATAATCCAGAAACAATGGAAATGTTTAAATGATTATTTATGTAGACAAGGATTAAGTGTAAGCTATTGGTTGTGTTAGTGGGACGCGGGTGGCGCTGTGGGTAAAAGCCTCGGCACCTAGGGCTTGCCGATCGAAAGGTTGGCGGTTCGAATCCCCGCGGCGGGGTGCGCTCCCGTTGCTCGGTCCCAGCGCCTGCCAACCTAGCAGTTCGAAAGCACCCTCGGGTGCAAGTAGATAAATAGGGACCGCTTTCTAGCAGGAAGGTAAACGGTGTTTCCGTGTGCAGCTCTGGCTCGCCAGAGCAGCGATGTCACGCTGGCCACGTGACCCGGAAGTGTCTCCGGACAGCGCTGGCCCCTGGCCTCTTGAGTGAGATGGGCGCACAACCCCAGAGTCTGGCAAGACTGGCCCGTACGGGCAGGGGTACCTTTACCGTTACCTATTGGTTGTGTTTAGAATAGATTAATGAAAGATTTAGAAAACTTATTGATGAGATTGTATGGGGAAAATATGGAATAACAGATACAAATTAGTTTAAAATGTATATAGGAAGTGCAGCGTAAGCGATGGAAGTCAAACAATGAAATTTTATTATTGAGATATTTGTAGAATAAATTTGGAAGAAATTCTTCCAATTTTTCTTCTTCCAATTTTTCTTATTTTTTCTTTTTCTTTTCTTTGTTTTTTCTTTTTTGTTGTTTTTTAAATATATGTGTGCTTATCTGAAAAATATATGTATGTATGTATTTGTATGTATTTTGCTTGTATTTTGTAATATTTATGTTAAATAAAATTTAACTTATAAAAAAAGAATCTGGATCTCTGCAGTCCTAGTACAACACTTTAAGTACTACAGTACACCACACTGCTTCCCGATCAATGAGTTATGACCCTCTCCTTAAATAATCCTCTGCTTTTATTTCCCTTAAAGAAATACATTGTTGAAGATATAGAATATATTATTTTAAGAGAGGGAAAGAGATGGAGACTTTATGGCTCTGTGCTACTTACTGCTACAGTTTTTAAGCATGGTTCTGGAAAATACGCATTAAAGATTATATTTTATTTAATGGTTTGACTGCATTACGCCAGGAAATATGCTAATGCTACCTTCAGATATACAAACTGTATCAAAGTGCGGCTTTTATTGCAAAATTTTCCTATTACACACAGGGGGAAATATACAGCCTTAGTGCTATCGCACAATAAACATACTTTGCTGATATGCAATCTCTGGGGCTTATGTTTGTGCAGTTGTAGAACATGTGCTACATTCATTCATGCTTGGTGTTGGGGGTAGTTTTGTTCGAGTTGGAGATTATTTTATGCACAACACTCAATGGCATTCTCTAGATTTCGTTCATTGGCGCTTCTGCGTTGTACCTTAGCGATAGTGGCAATCTAGCTCTCATTGTGCGACTGATACAGAACGTCAATGCAATCCCATCAAATGTTGTGCACATAAAACTCCTGTTGCCATAATGTCACACAATGTGGCAGAACGGCTTGAAATACATGCTGAAATCTATATATATCCAAGGAATGCATTAGGAAAGGTTTATCTTCTTCTCTGCTGGCTTGGCAACCGTCCAAGATGGATGAAGGACACCCGTCTATCAGGACGGAAATGCTCTTCAATGGGACTCCGACGTGTGTTTGCATCCGATAGCTGACATTGTTAGAGGAAGATAAACAGTGAGAATAGAGGCTTAATAACTGGTATTAATTAGTCACAGCAACTGTGGCTTTCTTTATGCTAACTGAAAAAAGCTGCTTTCTAAATGGAGAGTTGACGGTTCTTAACCCCTCCTCCTTTTAATGAAAGGGCGTACATCTAAGAAGATGCAATTCTTTTCCATTCATGGGGGATGATCTATGTATTCCTGTGAGGAGGAGGAGGGCTTTATGTCTTCTTGAGATAATATTGTCTTATTTGTCAGGCAATTTGGAGGAAGAGAAACGCCCTCCGTTAGCATATCAAAAGCCGGTCTAAAATCGTGAATTTTAGTGGTACCTTGGGTTACACATGCTTCAGGTTACATACGCTTCAGGTTACAGACTCTGCTAACCCAGAAATAGTACCTTGGGTTAAGAACTTTGCTTCAGGATGAGAACAGAAATCGTGCTCCGGCAGCGCAGCAGCAGCAGGAAGCCCCATTAGTTAAAGTGGTGCTTCAGGTTAAGAACAGTTTCAGGTTAAGAACGGACCTCTGGAACATAGCATCAATTGTCCTCCCTGCCAGCAGGGGGAGCTCCCAGCACTGCTGTACATTTGAAACAGCCGACAAGCCAACAGAGGATGCTGGTCTGCAGTGAGAAAAGTCCCTTCATATCAGATTCCCTTCGCACGGCTACACTTTGCAGAGTTCCTTGTGAAGAGGGGTTGATTGTTAAACCACTCTGGGAATTGTAGCTCTGGGAGGGGAACAGGGGTCTGCTAACAACTCTCTGCAAGCTACAGCTCCCAGAATTCTTTGGGGGGAACCCCATGATTGTTTAAAGTAGTATCACACTGTTGGAAATTCAAGCCCTTCTCTCACGAGAAGCTGGCAGCAGTCCAGGCACCCGGCTTGATTTCCTGTTGACCTCCCTGGATGCATTTCCCAGCAGACACAGGCAAGGTCTCGATCGGAGATTCTTCTCAAATGTGAGAAGAACACACCCCTCTTTCCTGCCTCCCCCAGGCAGGGGAAAGAGATAGACAGAAACGTATTTACATGCTTTTATTTCTGTCTTTGCAGCGTTACAAAAAACACGACTGCTCTCTTCAAATTCCAGCAGTGTTGAGACTAAAACTTCCTGTACATCCTGTACAGCTCATATTACACCCTGAGGTAATTCCGGTGCTGCGCACTGTGAAATGACTGCCCCTCTGTTCCCACAGCAGTCCCAGCATTCCCATCATGTTTACACTTCAAGCTAGGACTTTGCAGCTGCATTCCTTCATTATCGTAACACACACTACATACAATGTATGGTGTGGAAAGATACAGCTTGAGCAGATAAGAGCGAAGTCCTAGTTGGGGCTGGAAATCAATCAGGCACGCACATTGCATAAAGCTTGTTCTCCCTCATGGAGAGCACATGTTGCAGTGGGGGCTGACAAGACACCTCACTGTTGCTGGACAAAAGAGTTTGGCCATCTTTAAGAAGGGGCGGGCTGTTACTGGGGAGATTTATATGTTGCCATTTATTGATTGACAGCCCTATTTGTTAAATACATTCCATGCAGTGATGAGCTTCCTCTTTCGCTGCGTGCTTCGGATCACCCACCCTCCCTTTCCTAATGTTAGGCTGTTTGCTTGACCTTGCTATGCCTGTCATGGGGTTGTCTGCTTTGGGGCAGGGGCCTGGTAGGACTTTTGTCCATTTGGCTGATTGGCTGGTGCCATTTGGTTTTTGCCTACTGTGTAGCAAATCGTCACAACTTGTAAGGTTGCGGTTAGGCATTGGTTTGGGAATTGGTTGGTGGGGGGGTATGGATTTGGTTGTGCCTGCCCCTCCAAAATGCTGCTGCTGCAAGGGTATTCTGTTAAAGGAACCCAGGGGCTCGCCATGCTTTTGTCCGAACCCCCTGGCAAGGGGCTAGGGCCACGCAAGCCCCTGGGAGCATGCTGGGGAGAGGTGAGGCATGGTTCCCAGTCCCGTCTCTCTCACCAGGTGACTTACCCTTGCTGACTTCGCGGGGGGTGCAAATGTCAGAGCTGTCCCCGTGCAAGGTCAGTTAGCCGCTACCAATGCCTAAGCAACCACTCACATTGCTGTATTTTTAACAAAGTTGTGGCCAAAATTGTGCCAAAAACCTTAAACAAAAATCAAGTGTCATTGTGTTCTTATTTGGGGCGTCTTGGGGGCCTCGACACGCAAAAGATGCGCAATCTTCAAACAACTTCCACATTTTCTTCTTCCTTTTCTGCCCGCTGCTGATTGGTGGCATCTCAGCACGCAATTTATGGAGAGTTCTTGATTCCATCCCCTGCTCCACTGTTGGAATTCCACATCAAATTTTGCAAGCAGAAGTCACAAATTGGAAGAGAACTTTGCGTCAGGATTTCTATGCTGTACGTCAGTCGCAGTTAAGGAATGCAAATCTCATCTTCAAACATTCTTCTGTGTTCTAAATACCTCCCCCTGCCCCGCTAAAACTACAGGCAATTATTATGATCCTCATCTTTAATACCCAGAGCTTTCTTCCCCAAACCCATGGCACGCAGTTTGATTGTCTCATAAACAAGATTACAGATGAAACAGAAGCAAATATTCATCTATCACCTCCCAAGAGGAGATAGGGAAAAGCTGGCATTCAGATTCATTGTCAGTGGTTGATTGCTGAGATTTTATGAACTCATCTATCTCCTTCTCTCCATCTCTTACAGTACAATTGAAAATAATCTACAATGTAAAACTCATCCCTTGCAATCAGCTTGCTGATATGGCGTCACTAGGCAGAAGATCTTAAAGGTGTCATTCTCAGTTATAGTTCCTTATTCAAGCCTGCCTGAGGAATTTGATTCTTTGCAGATTCTGATACCTGGTATCTTCATCTAATGTGTGGATCGTAACCTAGTTATTCGCTAGCTTTCACACTTCCCAAATGTTCCACGGTAGTTGCAGGCTTTAAAAATATGTTTTGAAATGTATTTTGAAATGTGCATGTAAATGCTTTGTGTTGAAGGGGTTCTTGTTTTGCTGTTTCTGTTTCAACTACTTATTTGTGCTTTCATCTTGCATTTTTGTCTTGTGAACTGCCCTGAGATCTTTTGATGAGTGGTGGTATATCAACCAACCAACCAACCAACCAACTAACCAAAGAACGGCAACAACAAAACAGATTAATGCAGAGAAGAGAAATAGTCTGATTTGACTATGCCTAGTCACAGCGAGCCTTTCAAAATCAAGGGAAAAGGAGATTAGCCAAAAGGATGTTGTATAATAGGGGCATGACTGAACCACTTCAGAAAGGATTGGGAGGACTGTAAGTGTGAAGTCAGCCCCACTTCAAAAGCCTGTCCCCAGCAGGTGGAAAACTTGCATATCAGAAAGAAAAGTAGACTAGAAGTCTTCTCTCTCCCCTTGTCTTTCTCTCTCCATGCAGAGCCACATCTAAAATGGACTGTCTGACATTTCTAACATGTTCTATATATAAACTGAAGCATTGCTGCCTCCAACCATGGAGGCAGATTATAGCCATTGTAGCTAGTAGCCACCAATGCCTTTCTCCTCCATAGATTGGTCTAAGTCCTTTCTTTTGTCTGCCCTGAATCGTCTAATATTCAGCTTCCTTGCATGTCCATGGGTTTTCGCGTGATGAGACAGGAAGAGAAGCTTTTGCGTGACCAGGCAGCGACAGACCCAGCCCCCAGGGATCATAAGGGAGGAATAAAGACTCTGACAACGTTATAAGGAATTAAATTAGGCCACAACTTTATTAAACTTCCAAATGTAGGAAGACCTTGGCTTAGGCCTTAGGCTTGTACCCCTCCCAGCCCCCCAGTCGGGGGGAACTGGGGCTCATCAGATTAAATGGGATATGGGGGTGCTCTGCAAGATGTAAGTGTAGCAGACAGCCCAGCCCATATCCCCACACCCAGATAGTTCACTGACAACCTTTCAGTGTATGGCCAGTGATACTCATATATATAACCCCTTTAAGAGGGGGACCCTGGAATTGCCGCCACAGGGGGGTGAGTCACCACTTCACGCTCCCCCCCCATAGAGGGAAGAAAAGTCTAAAGGATTCTACCCAAGGCCATAACCACCCAAGTTGTGGCGATTTGCTATATGGAAGACAAAACCTGCCAATGCAGGAAAATTTCTTCCCAGTCCTTCAACAGCAACTAGTCAAAGACCATAGCAGTGCCTGCTAAACAGGAAGAAAACGTTAACCTTCAAACAAGAAAACATTAAACAAAGGCAGGGTAGAGAGGGTGAATCTCCAGAGCCGACTGCCTGGCTATTGTCAGCTCCACCCCCTATTTATAAGTGGGGCTGGCCCCACCTCCCAGCAAGAAACTTGATTACTGAGGCTGGGCGTGAACCTCCAAAAATTAACACTGAGAGGCAGGCCAGTCCCTGTTTGCCAGTAAGTTCCCTGGTAATTGTAGCACCACGCGTGATCCCGCAAAGGGCGCCCACAATGGAAAGTGTGAGTGCTCCTTATCTACCCAGCTTCTCCCTGCCATTCATCATTTCACACACTTCTATTTGTTTCTCTGTTGGTGAAATATACTCAGAGTCGAGTGCGGATTTCATGCTCTTTATTCAGCTCATAATAGTGAGGAATGAAAGTTCCCCCAAAATATCTGCTTTATATACATTATTTACACAATGGGCCGCACGTGATTGGCTAATACTGGGATTCTCCCATGGGCCAATCAGGTTGAGGATTCATTTCCACCTGGAGCTGGATTGGGTGGCTCCTGCGGACCAATCATACTGCTGTATTGTTCTAGGACCAATCAGACTGCTGCATTCTGAATCCTATTGTTCTAGGACCAATCAGACTGCTGCCTTTTGGATCCTATTCAACTCAGTACATAACAGTTGGTCATCTCAAAACCGGTTTTGCTTTGAACTCCTCTTTCCTCCAAATCTGCTTGGTGTTTGATTTCTCCCGCTGTTTCCCATAGTCAGCCTACTGCCAAGGCAAATCACTTTGTATCCATTTCTTTTGGGGACAAAGCCAATCCACAGCACAAGAAGATCTTCTCCCCCTTCCAATTCTGTAAGTTCCCTTCTCATATATGAGCCCAAAGTAGACAGGCTTTTGCACCTCATGGAGGTGTAGAAGCCCCCCAGATCTTGGGAAATTTGTGCGTGTGACTTGTAGGGTGCGACCATTAGGGAAGAACAGGAAAAAACCCCAATGCAGAAGTAGTATACAGTCTGAAGATCTTTGGACCCAGCCCCAGCCAAGCATGTTTGGGAAAGATTGAGTGCTGTGCCAGCAGAGAAAATATGAACATCTTTGTCTGTTGACAGGAATAAAATGTAACTTGTCACACGGGCTGATATCCTGTATTGATGGCCCTTTGTAAGATACACAGATGCTACTGAGTCAGATACATAAATATTGATGGGATCACGGAGTGTTTCCGAGCTGTCTTATGATTCCTCCCCCCTTTTTTTTTCTTAAAAAAAAGAGGTAATTGTCTTCAGGGTTGAGAAATCTGAAAGCAGCTCTAGGTTCGCCACCTGGCAAATTGTGAGTGGAGATTTTGTCAACATTTTTGTAGAACTTTAACCACAGACATCCTCTAGTCATATTGGGGTGGATTCAGCTAGCCTGGCACACTAGCAGAAGCCAGTGCCATGAGTGTAATAGGACTTCCCCCCCTTTCCTCCTAAATCTACTCGAGAGAAAACCCAGAACAGCATGTGAGAGGAGGGAAGGAGAGACTGTTCTATTTGGTAATAAAAATGCTCACACCAACAGAATGATCAGAAGAGCACAACGCTGATGTCTTCCCAAGTTTGTTTGTGTTTTTGGTTTTGTTATTATTATTTTAGGTATTCAACAAGTTAGCTATTCAACAACAATTAGCTATTTAACAAGTCATGGATTGTTGTTTAGTCAATCAATTGTGTCCGACTCTTCGTGACCCCATGGACCAGAGCACGCCAGGCACTCCTGTCTTCCACTGACTGTTTGGTCAAATTCATGTTGGTCGCTTCTATAACACTGTCCAACCATCTTGTCCTCTGTCTTCCCCTTCTCCTTGTGCCCTCAATCTTACCCAACATCAGAGTTTTTTTCCAGAGAGTCTTCTCTTCTCAGAGAAGTCATGGATAAAGGTAAAGGTAAAGGGACCCCTGACCATTAGGTCCAGTCGTGGCCGACTCTGGGGTTGCGACGCTTATCTCACTTTATTGGCTGAGGGAGCCAGCGTACAGCTTCCGGGTCATGTGGCCAGCATGACTAAGCTCCTTCTGGCGAACCAGAGCAGCGCATGGAAACACTGTTTACCTTCCCGCTGGAGGGGTACCTATTTATCTACTTGCACTTTGACGTGCTTTCAAACTGCTAGGTTGGCAGGAGCAGGGACCGAGCAACGGGAGCTCACGCTATTGTGGGGATTCAAATCGCTGACCTTCTGATTGGCAAGTCCTAGGCTCTGTGGTTTAACCCACCATGCCATCCTGTCATGGATACATGATGATAAATATTCAGACTCATCTGAATATAAATGGGCTTTGATTTTTTGCCACAAAAGTGACTCTTTCTGCTGCATAGATTAGTGGTGGAGAGGCCAAAGACTGGACTCCCTTGTGGACAACCTTCCCCATGGCACTGGTGGGCAGGAACAGAGGCAAATGTGGGTGGAGCAACAGGTATGACTGTCATCCTTCCAGCCATGCAAATGCCAGAGGTTGAAACAAAGAGAACCTTTGCTCAATTTTGCACCTGGCTCTGCCCACCCTTGTGATGTGGCTCCCATAATATTTTCCAGAAGGGAATATGGCCCTTGACCTGAAAAAAGCTGGTGGGAAGAACAGGGCATGTGAAGGGAGGCAGTGTAAGGATTAAGGAGAATTTGGTTTGGTCCACATTTTAAAGCAAGCCAACCCACTACATGATTCCTCAACTTATATGTGGATCATGACACAGTTAATAATCAGATTGTGCACTTCTCCTAAATTTGAGAGAGAGCTTTGGTTTAAAAAATGGATGGAGATGTCTATTTTATTGGGGGAATGCATGCAAAAAATAATCAGATTTTAGGAGGAAACACATAGCGAAGCGGGTGAAAAACAGTATTTTGCAGGAGGGTGCATATAAAATGTGTGTTTTAGGGAACACTGCATACAAAATGTGTGCCACTTAAATGCATTTTTTGGTGTTTTTTTAAAAAGAAAAGTCCACAGAAAATAGGGTGGGATCAGACATGTGGATGAAAACATACAACACTGACATGGAACACAAATGTGTTGAAGATCTTTCCATTCCTCCTACCCTGCTCCCTCCCCCATGCTTTCATGAGTTTACCTGGGATGTTAAGTATACAGTAACAAAGTTTGTGTATTTCTACCATTTTACCCCAATCAAATGACCCACAGTATTTCCTTTCTGTTCATGCCATATGCATTCAAATACCTTTCATACTATCTTGGAAGCATCCTACCAGCTGGTTCTGGTTCTATTCCAGTGCATGTTTCCTTAGCGGCAGGTAAAAAGGGCGCAATGAAAAATTAATATGCATACAGCAAGAAAATCCATTTAAATCAGGAATGACATGGGACCAGCAAAGCCATCTTTGTCGGTAGATGTAACGGTCCAATTCTGTGTATATGTATTGTAGTAGAAGTTAAGAGCTAGGGATAAGCTTCATAGCCCCGTCCTTTCCATGTTTGGTAGGACATAAGTACCACTGTACTCACCTGGATTTGCAGTGCAATCCTGTACCTGCCCGGAGCATCATCCCAGTGGATTTTAACTACTATTACCTGGTCAGAAATACCCCCGTTTTTAGGAAGGCGATTCAGAGGGTCATGGTGGAACAACTGTAGTCATTCTTGGTTGGAAGTGATGATCTGAATCCATGCTAGTCTGGGTTCTGGTTTGGGGAGTGAATCAGCCTTGATTGCCTTCATTTATGACCTTTATAGAGAGAAGAAGAAGAAGAGTTTGGATTTGATATCCCGCTTTATCACTACCCGAAGCAGTCTCAAAGCGGCTTACATTCTCCTTTCCCTTCCTCCACCACAACAAACACTCTGTGAGGTGAGTGGGGCTGAGAGACTTCAGAGAAGTGTGACTAGCCCAAGGTTACCCAGCAGCTGAATGTGGAGGAGCGGAGACGCGAACCTGGTTCCCCAGATTACGAATCTACTGCTCTTAATCACTACACCACACTGGCTCTACTCATTTTTCTCAATACCTCATCTACTTTTGATACTATTGCCCATGGTATCCTTCTGGGCTGATTGTGTGTGTCATGGTCAGGGTTACAGGCAGTTGGAGTCCCAGCTTGGTACGACGGGACCAGGGTAGAGGACAGGATGCAGGAATCAGCAGTCCAGGGGACAGGAAGCCAAGAGTCCATGAATCAGGACACCAGGAGTCAGAAAGCCAAGAGTCCGAGCGTCAAGAAACCAGGAGTCAGGAAGCCAAAGCACAGCTTGGTGGTTAGCGTGTTGCGGTGGCAAAGAGCCAGAGGGTAATGCTGGTCTTATATACCCCTCCTGGCCCTTGCCACCAGGTGCTATGAGTCTTCTGTCAAGCCTCACCTGTGCGGCCACGCCTTGCCCTTCCAGGCCAAACTCAGGAAGGCCCCAGTCCTGCGAGGCCATACCAGTCACAGGGCCTGGCTCCTGCATGCACTCCTGACAGTGTGGAGTGGGCATTGGTGGCTCTGTGCTATAGTGACTCAGTTTCTACCTCCAGATTTGTGTCCAAAGAGTAGTTTTCATGTTTATGGAGTGCCACAAGCTGCTATTTTGTCCTTAGTGCCATTCAGAAGCATTGCTGCCTTCCATTGTGAAGGAAGAGCATAGCCATCCTGGCTAGTAGCCATAGGTAGCCCTCTCCTCCAGGAATTTGTGTCACCCTCTTTTAATCCCTTCCAAGTTGGTGGCCATCACTTCCTCCTCAGGGAGTAGGTTTCCAAAACAACCTCTGCCCAGTATACCTGAAGGAGTGTCTTCACCCCCATCGTTCAGCCCGAACACCGAGGTCCATCTCCGAGGGCCTTCTGGCTGTTCCCTCACTGCATGAAATGAGGTTGCAGGGAACCAGGCAGAGGGCCTTCTTGGTAGTGGCACCTGTCCTATGGAACACCCTCCCATCAGATGTCAAGGAAATAAACAACTATCTGACTTTTAGAAGACATCTGAAGGCAGCCCTCTTTAGGGAAGTTTTTAATGTTCGATGTTTTAGCCACTCAGAATGGCTGGGGAAACCCAGCCAGATGGGCGGGGTATAAATAATAATAATAACAACAACAGCAACAACAACAACAACAACAATAATAACTTGCTTTCTTCTTCTTCTTCTTCTTCTTCTTCTTCTTCTTCTTCTTCTTCTTCTTCTTCTTCTTCTTCTGTTGGGAGCTGCCCAGAGTGGCTGGGGAAGCCCAGCTAGATGGGTGGGGTATAAATAACAAGTTGTTGTTGTTGTTGTTCCAATCCAGCGTGTGAAATCCTTTCTTTCATCTGTCCTGACAATCTTCCGACAATCAGCTTCATCAGATCTCTACAATTTCTAGTGTCATGAGAGAAGGAGAATACTTTTTCTCGATCCACTTTTCACCACGTCATCCACAATTTATTGTGTCACCTCCAACTCACCTTTCCTCTAAACTGAAAAGTCCCAAACACTGCAACCGTTCCTCATAGGGTAGTCTCTCCACCCCCTAGAATTATAGGGAAAAATTATAGGGAAAGTGGCTGACCTTGGGCCTACCACCTCCGTAGATGCTTCATTGCTCCCTTGGACAGCTCTGTCCATCAGAACGTTCTTCCAAAACACACACTTGGATAAAAAAAACACACTTGGATACGGAGTTTTCAAGCGTGGACCTGTTCCTGGAAATTGTAGTGCAATTGTGGTATGTTTCAGAGCACAATTCAAAGTGTTGGTGCTGACCTTTAAAGCCCTAAACGGCCTTGGTCCAGTAAACCTGAAGGAGTGTCTCCACCCCCATCGTTCAGCCCGGATACTGAGATCCAGCGCCGAGGGCCTTCTGGCGGTTCCCTCATTGCGAGAAGTGAGGTTACAGGGAACCAGGCAGAGGGCCTTCTCGGTAGTGGCGCCCACCCTGTGGAACACCCTCCCTTCAGATGTGAAGGAAATAAGCAGCTATCCTATCTTTAAAAGACATCTGAAGGCAGCCCTGTTTAGGGAAGTTTGTAATATTTAATGCTGTATTGTTTTTAACACTTGATTGGGAGCCGCCCAGATGGCTGGGGTATAAATAATAAATTCTTATTGTTATTATTATTATTATTGGAAGTCTGGTTGTGCCCTTCATGAGTAATAATCATGGATATTTGTAGCCTCAGCCTGAGGCTGACAGAAGGGCAATATTTTCATCCATTTACCAAGTTGTTGTTCAAGAAGCAAAGACAGGCATTTGAAGAAGCTGAAGAGTGTCTGCTTTGTGATGCTTGAAAGAGGGGGAAAGCCATTACCTCTGTCACAAATCACAATGCACTTCTGTTCTGAATCCGTCCCTTTGAGAAACGTATGGCCAGTTGGGAGTGTGGCAATTTGTGGCAGAAAGAAATCAGAGCAATTATTAGGATGGACAGGAAAAAAGGTGTTGGCTTTGTGTGTATTAAGTGCCATTCTTTCCAGCAGCCCTTTGGATCCCTCTTGCTGATGTAAATTTGACAGTAGTGCAGTAGAGGTGCTTTATTATTCTCTCTGGATCACTTTTTCCTGTAAAGGGAAACAACAACAACAACAACAACCATCAGTTTTCTCCTCTGGAGGGATTGCAAGAAAGAAAGGCACCCACAGAAAAACACAAAGCCATAGAGAATTCAACCATCACTGTGAATACTTCTGACCCATCTTCTTTGCTTTCTCCATCTTAAGTCATATGTACTTCATGCTGTGAAAGGATCTCTGTCCCTGTGGTTCACATGCATGCATTAGAAGGCACACATTTCACTGTAGGAAGTTCCAAATCATTACTAGAAGGCTATGAGACTTTTTAAATTCATCAGTTTATAAAATGTCTTTTAAATAATAAATACCGGTATACAAACCTAGACAGCATCTTAGAAAGCAGAGACATCACCTTGCCAACAAAAGTCTGTATAGTTAAAGCTATGGTTTTCCCAGTAGTGATGTATGGAGGTGAAAGCTGGACCATTAAGAAGGTTGATCGTCGAAGAATTGATGCTTTTGAATTCTGCTGCTGGAGGAGACTCTTGAGAGTCCCATGGACTGCAAGAAGATCAAACCTATCCATTCTGAAGGAAATCAGCCCTGAGTGCTCACTGGAAGGGCAGATCCTGAAGCTGAGGCTCCAAGACTTTGGCCACCTCATGAGAAGAGAAGACTCCCTGGAAAAGATCCTGGTGTTGGGAAAGATGGAGGGCACAAGGAGAAGGGGACGACAGAGGACGAGATGGTTGGACAGTGTTCTTGAAGCTACCAGCATGAGTTTGACCAAACTGTGGGAGGCAGTGGAAGACAGAAGTGCCTGGCGTGCTCTGGTCCATGGGGTCACGAAGAGTCGGACACGACTAAACGACTAAACAACAACAACATATAAGTGGGACTCATAGAATCAGGTCATCTACTCCAACCCCTTGTCTGCAATGCATGAATCACAGCTAAAGGATTCCATGTGATCCCTTCCAACACAACAACTCTTTGGGGTGCCATAGGCTTGATAGGGAGGCCCCAGGGGCCACACCTGACTCCTGGGCTGGTGGTTCTCCACTCCTGTTCTAGTCTCTTAGCTCAGTTCAGGACTCAAGTTGAAACCCTTCACTTTTCTGCCGCGGAGACATGAGGGAATAGGAGTCATGACTCACAGAAAGGGCGCATTGGCAAAAGCATGAACAACCTATAAAAAGAAATGGAGGCCTTTGCTGGCCTTTCATCTTTGATATTTATAACTGGAGCCCTCTTAAAACATATTAGTGGCTGTGAATCTCCAAACGCCTTGTTCAGTTCTGATTTATTGACGGAGCAAGTCACAACAAAATCCCGCTATAAAAATAATGCCTGCTATATTTCATTGCTTTCTGTTCAGGCTTTCCTTTCCTTCTGCTTTATTTACCTCAATTTTTTAAAATGAAGACCTGAAGGTGACTAATAATTTGAGCCAGGACATGCTGTGCTGACAACCGAAGATCAGGTCCCTGAGTCAGGATTCCGTCTGGAGGCAACAGAAGGTTTCATTTAAATATGTAGGAGAAGGGCAGCATTGGGGAATGACTGCTTCCATTGCGAGAACTACCTCTTCCCATCGTGGTCAAAACAGAACACATGACCACAAATAATTTGCGGCCCTATTTAGGGAAGTTTTTAATTTCTGACGCTGCATTGTTTTTAATATTTGGTTGGAAGCCACCCAGAGTGGCTGGGGAAACCCAGCCAGATGGGTGAGGTATAAATAATGAATAATAAATTATTGTTATTGTTATTGTTATTTCCATGCAGCCCTATATTTGCAGGAGGAGTGGGCAGGCTCAATCTTTATTGACAGCAGAACTCCCACCCATACCTGTGCCAGCCCATTGGCAAATTGCAATGACAAGGAACAACAGATATAAAACTTAAATATTTTTCAGTAAACTCAAAGTATTTCAGTGACAGCAATAGATAGCAGTGCAATTTGATTAGTTTTGCAATATAGTGGGGATGGGGAACCAGGCACCTTCAGATACAGTGGTACCTCGGGTTAAGTACTTAATTCGTTCCGGAGGTCTGTACTTAACCTGAAACAGTTCTTAGCCTGAAGCACCACTTTAGCTAATGGGGCCTCCTCCTGCTGCTGTGCCATTGGAGCACGATTTCTGTTCTCATCCTGAAGCAAAGTTCTTAACCTGAAGCACTATTTCTGGGTTAGCGGAGTCTGTAACCTGAAGCGTATGTAACCTGATGCGTATGTAACCCGAGGTACCACTGTACTCCTGTAGTTCAACCTCCTAATTTTTCTTGGAGACTCCTAACACCAAGCTTGGCCTCATTGCATATGAGCAAAACAGACTTCATTGTGTGCCTGCTCGTTATTTCCTCCATGGAATAAACTAAAACCTAAATGTCCCTACAATATTTCCTCTTCCCCTTCCTCAATTTGAATGATTGGCCACACAGCTCCTTAACCATAGACTGAGACTCTGTGGTCCTTCAGGTGTCTCTCAGACTATAACTCCCATCACCCCTGACCATTGAGTGTGCTGGGTGGGGCTTGTGGCAGCTGAAATCCAACACAACCTTGGTCACGACATTGACAACCCATGATAAGGAAATACATGTATATTTAACAGCCTTCACAAATCTTTGTGGCTCCCAGATTTAAAGAGTGAGAGAGATGCAAGGAGAGAACAATAGATGAGGTATGAAACAATCTTAAGAAAGTACACCATTTAGATTAAGATGGAAGTTGCTCCTTTGATCACACAGTGTCACATGAAAATGTGAATTCACGATGGGAGGAAAGTATTCCTGTGTGAGTGCTTCCCTCAGCAGAAGTGAGGCGAGGGTACCATAGACAGCTCCCTACAGGGTTGAGGCTAGAGATTTCACAAGAGCAGAGCTCAGATGTTGCTTCAGCAGCAGTCATTCTCAGGCTGAGCCTTAAGCAGGGGCTGCAACTCAGGGGCCAGATCTACCTTCACTGAGAGGAGTGTCTTTGTCTTAAAACCAGCAGTTGTTGACTTTGACAAGAGTAGGGGGGACTCTGGTTGCACTGAGGCTTCTGAGTTTGCTTCCTTGAGTTCAAAAGAGCACTTCCTATGGCTGGAAGGGTGCTGGCACTGTGTGCTCTTATTGTGGAAGTTCTTCCAGCTGTTGAGATATTTTTGGGGCTACTCCTCATCCCACACAGAATTCCCAGCCTCATTCCCTGAAGAAGATAAAATCTGACATCAGGGTCATAACAAAAAGCTCTCATTACAGTGGTACCTCAGGTTAAGAATTTCATTTGTTCTGGAGGTCCGTTCTGGAGGTCCGTTCTTAACCTGAAACTATTTTTAATCTGAGGTACCACTTTAGCTAATGGGGCCTCCCACTGCTGCCACACCACCATCGTGCGATTTCTGTTCTCATGCTGAAGCAAAGTTCTTAACCCAAGGTACTATTTCTGGGTTGGCGGAGTCTGTAACCTGAAGCGTCTGTAACCTGAAGTATCTGTAACCTGAGGTACCGCTGTAGTGTCAATGGGGGCTTTCCTTCCACTGTGAATGTTGTTGTTTAGTCATTTAGTCGTGTCCGACTCTTCGTGACTTCATGGACCAGAGCACGCCAGGCACTTCTGTCTTCCACTGCCTCCCGCAGTTTGGTCAAACTCATGCTGGTAGCTTCGAGAACACTATCCAACCATCTCGTCCTCTGTCGTCCCCTTCTCCTTGTGCCCTCCATCTTTCCCAACATCAAGGTCTTTTCCAGGGAGTCTTCTCTTCTCGTGAGGTGGCCAAAGTACTGGAGCCTCAGCTTCAGGATCTGTCCTTCCAGTGAGCACTCAGGGCTGATTTCCTTAAGAATGGATAGGTGTGATCTTCTTGTAGTCCATGGGACTCTCAAGAGTCTCCTCCAGCACCATAATTCAAATAATCCACTGTGAATAGCTATTTTTAAATTTATTCTGATCAGGGGGCAAAGGCTTAATGCCCTATGATGGTCCCTATCCAGCTCACCACCTCCCCCACATTGACTTTCTAAAAAATCCAAATGCAAACTATGTGACGGCAGACTCTTCACAATTGGTCCTGGTTTTGGACACTGCTTACAGAGACAGGTAACCCTGAAAAGCAGCCCAAACAATTATGTACCTAAATATATAACGAAATACTTGCTTGGATTTCTGCCCTGCTTCCGGGCTCAGCTAGCTGCTTACCTGCAGCCAACCTGACAGGATCCAGGTCTTCCCACTCTGAATCTGACACCCAACCAGCTTCAATACACTAGTTCTTCCAAGTGAAGCAGATTGCTTCTAATTTGGAAACAATCAAAGCATACCTTCCCCAATACTTAGCAGCCACTCACTCTCCTCTGGCTCTCCATCCTTCATAATGATGGATAACCCATCTGCTATTCTGTCACTCCTGACATTTGTTGCTCAGCAGCCCAGAGAAGCGAAAACAAACACCGGGAATGGCCCTTCTCACTCATCATGTGGTGCATATTTAGTGATGTGCCAATTCCCAAGAGCATTATACAGAAATTAGCTTTCAGTATGGAGAGGCTAATTGTCAGGGAGGGGAGTATACCTTGCTTTGCCTTCCATCCAAATTCTAAACTTGCTCATAGGGATGTTGAGCAATTTTGGGCATAAGGTGTTGTGACAATGCGCATCCCCCTCCCCCAGGTTAGAGATGCTTTGAGGAATTCAGTTTTCAGCATTCCAGTACAAACTGACCCAATCCGCC
This sequence comes from Podarcis melisellensis, assembly GCF_964234715.1. Lineage (NCBI taxonomy): Eukaryota > Metazoa > Chordata > Lepidosauria > Squamata > Lacertidae > Podarcis > Podarcis melisellensis. Next base: position 11,116,288 of record NC_138530.1, on the reverse strand, counting down.
CCTCCTGAACTAAAGTGCAGATTGGAACTTAATTGTTCTTCGGATTCTGCACTTCTGCGAATTTTGTAATACTGATGTCAGCTCAGAAAAGCAGAACGCATGGAAAATTTATATTTAAGGATGAGATATTGGGAGGAACCCAGGAAGTTGTTTATTTTATTATTATTATTATTATTATTATTATTATTATTATTATTATTATTATTATTGTTACTACTATTACTATTATTATTATTTCCAAAACTGAAAAAAGAAAAATTACAAACATCAAATTCAACATCCATATTCATTTTCTAACATAAACCTATTACATAATTAAATAAATTAAAGTATACCTAATTACTCTAAAGGAATGCGGGTGGTGCTGTGGGTTAAACCACAGAGCCTAGGACTTGCCGATCAGAAGGTCGGCGGTTCAAATCCCCGCGACAGGGTGAGCTCCCGTTGCTCGGACCCTGCTCCTGCCAACCTAGCAGTTCGAAAGCATGTCAAAGTGCAAGTAGATAAATAGGTACCTCTCCAGCGGGCAGGTAAACGGCGTTTCTGTGCACTGCTCTGGTTCGCCAGAAGCGGCTTAGTCATGCTGGCCACATGACCCGGAAGCTGTACGCAGGCTCCCTCGGCAAATAAAGCGAGATGAGCGCCGCAACCCCAGAGTCGGCCACGACTGGACCTAATGGTCAGGGGTCCCTTCACCTTTAATTACTCTAAACTTCTCTTTGCTGTATACAAATACAACACAGTTAAAAAAATTATGTTAAAGCTTATATATTATAAATAATATTTCAAATTCCCCTATACCCCCTGTTTCTGGGAGGAACCCAGGACGTTGTATTCCACTGTGTCAAACCATTGGCCCAACCAGCTTAGTGCTGTCTACACCAGAGATGGTTAACCTGTATCCTCCTTTGATATTCTTGGACTGCTATTCCCATAGTCCTTGATCGTTGCCCATGCTGTCGGAGACTGATGGGAGATGGTGTCCCAAAAATCTGGAGGACCACAGGTTAGACACCCTTCATCTACATTGTCTAGTATTGACTCTTCAGGGTTCCAGAGAAGGGATTTCTCCTTCCCAGCCATACCTGGAAATTGAACCTGCATGCAAGACATGTGCTCTATCACTGACTACTCCCAATATCCTCAGTCAAGACTAAAAACACTACTTTGGATCCCTGCCCTAGAGTTTTTACTCATGATTCCAACCAGTCTCAGATTTATGATGATGTAACACAGTGCATTTTCAACGACCAACCCTGAGATGGCATCTTTGACCATCGAATGACCTCTTTAGCTATGGATACCTCCAGGGCTTCCTTTCCTTATGCGAGGGATTGCCTTTTAGGGGTACATTTGTTTTCAGAGCAGCTACTGCCTTCAGGGATCTGTTATGCAAAGCAGTTGTTGCTCAGAAGAGAGACGGCAGACCTTTTGGCATCTGGGTTGTAACATGTCTGTCGCAAGAGGCAAGGGACATAATGGGAGGTGACAGATGACTGAGAGGTAAAGAATCTGCTGTTGGGACAAGAAATAAACTTGCCATGGAAGAAACTCTATCTTTTCCCCCCAAGTTCCCATAAACAGTTTCTTACCACCATTGCTTCTCAGGGGACCTTCAGAATGTCTTCTGAACTGGACTGACAAGAGTCACAAATCTCCCACAAAGCAACAGGGTTTTGTTGGTTTTTTTTTAAAAAAAATATAGGTATGTATTTATATCCCACCCTGCTTTCCAAAGGAGCCCAGAAAGGCAAACAGCAAGAGATAACATGATCAAAACATCTTTCCAATGCAGATGCAGACTGGGAAAGGTCCCAACTTAGAAGGCTTGTGAAAGAGGAAGGTCTTATGTAGGCACCAAAAGGACACCAAAATATTAGACTGTCTAATGTTGGGAAAGATGGAGGGCACAAGGAGAAGGGGACGACAGAGGATGAGATGGTTGGATACTGTTCTCAAAGCTACCAGCATGAGTTTGACCAAACTGCGGGAGGCAGTGGAAGACAGGAGTGCCTGGCGTGCTCTGGTCCATGGGGTCACGAAGAGTTGGAAACGACTAAACGACTAAACAACAACAACAATATTTAAGGAGCGGGAATTCCAAAGGAGAGGTAACACATCCCTGAAGGCTGGATTCTTATGCGGTGCATAATGAACCTCCTGTTAAGGTGATATCTGTAGCATCATTTTATAAGTATTAATACAAGTATTAATACAAGTATATTAATATCTATAAGTATTAATATAAGTATTGATACAAAAGTATTTATATATGGTTTTGTGCAGTGCTTAAGGCATCTGTTTATGTGCTGGTAGCTAATTGACAGCCAATGTATACATACACCAGATGCAAAAACATCAGGTAGGACCTGTAACAAAACGTCGTAATATCAAGTGCTCTTGTACAGGTTTCTATCCATTCCATTCCTCCATGCAGTCCCTCCTCCCTCCTCCTCCCCGATCCCACTGTGCATGTTCTGTGATCAAAATGCTGCAGGCAAGTGTCTCCTAAAAGCAAAGCATAGTGTCTTTGGGGGAAAAACATGAGGATGTGCAGGGAAGGGAGATGAGTCTTTGGCCTGATCCAGCAGGGTTCTTCCTATGCTTTAGACTGATCCATCCTTCTCAAGTTTCAAGCAAGAGTGCTCTCTTCCCAACACCAGCTCAGAAGATACCCTGAATGCCAAGGTCACTGAAAAGTCACTGTAAGGGTGGGTGGGAAGCATGAATGTGAACATGAACTATTTTGCATTCCTTTAATGGCTTTCTGAACTATAACCTCCAAGCTAGTGTGTTCCTCCTGTAGATCCCTCTCCAAATTGTTGTGAAGTTAGGTTGGTTATCCAACATCTGAATAAATCCAATAAGAGCCAATGGCTAAAAAACTGTTGTGGAAGAAGTTGAAAAGCCTGGAGGCTGATGTCAATTTGTATCATTATCTCATCCCCACTGTGAGACTATGTAGGTTGCTGATTGAGAGAACTTGCTCTATGGTCCCTCTGGACAGTCCTCTGGCTTTGTTTTGTTCTTTCAGATGCACATGGTCCTTCTTCTCTGAGCATACAGAGCCTGAGTTTTTCCTCTGACATTTTCACTAATCTGGCACTTGTCTGTTTGATGGCAACTTCAGAATATGCAGAAGGGTTCTGTGTCCCCCCCCCCCTTCAATATTTGCTTGCCTCAGTAGCCAGGCTGGTGCACTTCATCTGTTGTCAGACTCCAACTCCCATCATCCCTGATCCTTGATCAGGCTGGTTGGTGAAGATGGTTGTTGTAGCTGTCTCCTTTTCTCATTATATTCCTTCTCTTCCCTGCCCTCTGTTCTCAAGTCCCCCTCATCTGTCTCAGAGTCTTCCAGTGTTGTCATCTGAGACACAATTCAAAGGAATTTTGACTTGGACATTTTTTAAAAGGAAGTTATTTTAAAATTGGGCAATAATTCAGTCCATGCTGAAACACAGAAGCATGACTAATTTAAAGACATTTTCAGTGGTAGCCATTTATAATACTGGGTTCCAGGGATGGTCTGAAGACACATGAAACCACCACCTTGGTGTAGCCAAGCAGATCTCTGTGTCTCGTCAGTTCCTGGAAACAGACCATCAAGGAATAGAATTGTCAGATCAGGAGTATCCTAGACCCTGAGATTTCAGGGTCCAAACCTGAGACCTAGGAGCAGCCGCTGGTTATGTCATGGGTGGTGGGCACCGGTACTTTTTCCTCTGTGGTCCCTCAAACCCCAGAGCCCTGGAGATGGAGGTTAATTGGGTGAGGGGAGGAGAAAGCAATGTAAAGCAGATCCACTCCCCCAAATTCCATGCAATAATTTACAACAGGCTCCTGCCAGGCTGAAACTTGAGAGCCTCACACATAGTCCATATATATCTGGCAATTTTATCCATATGTATGCTACTCTGAGTTCCATGATGGAAGCAAGGCAGGATTAAATATTGGAGGAATATATCTGATAGAATCCAGCCCTGCAAAACTGGAGAAAAGGAGGCAGCCATTAGCCTCGATATGTTTCAGAGCAGATTCTCTTGGAAATGTTGCTTGAGAGAGGAAATGCTGTGGGACTTTGGGGCGGGGTGTCAAAAGAAGATTAAACCTAGTTATTAGAACATTTAGGAACTGACACTCTCACTAGACATGTGTATATGTAATAAAGACTGGTGTTGATGCAGACTTGCTGCAATTATCTAGTTGATCCACTTATCAGCTTACATTTTGCAGTGCATTAAAGCGCATTAGTACACCAAGTGCTCCTTATCTAGAATACACTTATTATTGTTCCCAATGATGTGTGAAATTAGCCCCTGTCGGAAATAGTCTTCAGTATTTATGTATCGTTGGAGAGTGGGGGCAGCAAGGTGGGGCGGTGGAGAAAGAATAAAAATACTGACAGCTTGAGCTTATAACTCTTAACTCTCCCATATAACTGATGTCCAGCCTTTCTCTTTACCTCGTCAGAATTGACTCCGGGTTTGCCTTATGCATGTGTAACATGACCACAATAGCAGAGTGATTCACATAGTCTCGTGTGAGAGAGGTTGTCCCTTCCCATTTGCCATCACTTCCTAAACACAGTTTTTGACACAAATGATTCTAAAGGTGCGTTTATGGACAATAATCTGATATACTAATATGTTTAAGGGGGCCAGGTGCTTGTATTAAATTACAGACATACCTCATGTTATGTTTGCTTCATGTTACGTTCTTTCAGGTTACGTCCTGCGGTGACCCGGAAGTACTGGAAAGGGTTACTTCCGGGTTTCGTCGCTTGCGCATGCACAGAAGCGCAAAATGACATCACGCGCATGTGCAGAAGCGGTGAATCGCAACCCGCTGTGTGCAGACGCGCCGCTGCGGGTTGCGCTCTTTTCATGTTGTGAACGGGCCTCTGGAATGGATCCCGTTCGCAACCAGAGGTACCACTGTACAAGGTCCTTAACTTTGGTCCAGGATATTTAAGGACTTCCAGTTCACAGTTTTGTTTTTTTGACAAGATATGAACATTATTATTAATTCTTTAGTCCCATTATTAGCCCCCATTATTAATTCTTTAGCCCCAATAGCTAAAGTGGTATCTCAGGTTAAGAACAGTTTCAGGTTAAGAATGGACCTCCAGAACAGATTAAGTTCTTAACCTGAGGTACCACTGTATTTGGTTTTGTTGTATCCTTACACTTGTGCACCAGACTTCTTAGGCCCATGAGCACATGTGGATTTTTGAGAGATTGCTATTATGTGCCACCCCTCTGCTCAATATTTCCCAGTCTCCCAAATCAGACCTGCTGACCCAGAGAAACAGGAAGACAGGAAGCAATTGTGCACACATGGCACTTTAAAATCCAGGAAGCACTACCAGAGAAGAATGGCAAACTAAGCTATTGAACTACGCCAAAATGGCAAAACTAACCAGAAAGCTCAGGAACCAAGAAGACCAAACTTCAAGAAAGAATGGGGGAAATGTATAATTTATGTAGGAGATGACTGTAATCAGATGAAAGCATTAGCATGGTTTTAGTAACACTTGTAATATATCAAACACTATGGACAATATGTGGAGATATAAAATATGGAAGATGGAATAATATGCAGTTGAAAATGTTGACAATATGACCAGGGAGGTGATGGTGGGAAGTCGGGAGAGTCTGGCAAATCTCTAAATACAGATATTTATTTGGTTTTGTTGTATCTTTACACTTGTAAAATCAAATAGGACCCTGGCAGAGACACATGCCCGATTGGCATGTTCCTTTCCTCCTAGTCAATCGTTCGGGAGCTTCATAAGCTTTCTTCAGCCCAAACATCACAGCGACTGATGCCAATAGACATCGGCACACTTAGGGATCCACAGAATCTTCACAGTTGTGTAACAGACCTCAGCAGCTCAGCATTTTGGCTAATCTACTTTATTTACATATAAACACACACGGAGCACTGCAACATGACTCCCTCTCTCTCTAGCATCAGACAGCAAAGAGAATGAACAAAGGACAATAGTCCCACTTCATGGAACACAGTAACACAAACATCCTGTCTCCGTCACTTTCCACTCTGTGGAGTCAAAACATATACTGTCATGTGATAGACAACAATCCTATGACTGCAATCATTGAGCAGGAATTCTAACAGAAAGTGCCACTCCTCCAACTTCCTCCTTCAGCTCTATGTACTTCACAAGGGGAGAAAAAGTAACCACCCTCACCACCTTGTGACCAAGGAAGCAGTAGTTGGATGGGGGGCTCAGAGGCTTTCTGGGCACCAGGTAAAGACCTCAAATGCAGCATTGCATACATAGGTACCACACTGGTGACCCCAAAGATTCAGGCAATGTTATCTCTTTTCTTAGCTTATTTCACAGAATACAATGGGATGAACCCTGTTCATATTCTTGTGGGTTTCCCACAGGCAACTGGCTGGCCATTGTGAGAACTGAATGTTGGACTAGTTGAGCCATTGGCCTGATCCAGCTGGACTCTTCTTACGTATCTGATCTGAGCAACTTGGGAGAAGAATGAATGACAAAGAATTCCAGCAAGTTATTCTTCGAGTGAAGAAATACTTCTCTCTCTCTCTCTCTCTCTCTCTCTCTCTCTCTCTCTCTCTCTCTCTCTCTCTCTCTCTCATCTGTAGCCGGTTCATTTCGTTTGGCGACCCAGGCTCTAGTGTTTTCAAGCACGCCTGTGCTGGTCCCGGTGGGGTGGTGGTGGTTACCATGCAGCGTGGTCTGAGTCCGGTCCTAGGTCGAGGGTATGGAGGCTGTCTGTCAAGGGTGAAGTGGGGTCCAAGGCAAGGAGCTGTGTGTGGTCAGGAACTCTGGAAGAGCAGGTCAGGATGCTGGCAGGAACAGGTTACCAACGATGTTGCTCCCGCAACTTGGGACTGGGCTGACTGGCTTTTATCTCCTCTGAGGCATAGGGGAGGCCCCGGCCCACAGGTGACTCGCCTCTCCTGGCTTGGAGGCGAGCACTCCTCCTGTGAGAACTTAGTTCCCTCCGCCTCTCTGCCCTGACCCTCTGCAGCTCCGGAGAGGCTGGAGGGTTACTGGACCCAGAGGCAACCTCACCTTCCCCTGACAGGGCTGGGAGAGGAGCACCTGTAGGCACTGAGTCCTCCATCACCTCCGGAGCCAGAGCGGATTCATCTGGTGTCTGCTCCTGAGGATCCGGCACAGGTGCAGGCGCTTCAGATTCAAGGCCCTGCCCCAGCTCAGCTGGCCCTGGAGGCGGGGACTCCTTTGCAGGCTGGGATTCCTCAGGGTCAGCCTCTGAATCGGATTCCCAGGCCATCACAACACCTTTTCTTTCTCTCTTTACTTTCTCTGCAGCATTCAGGGTTTTCACAAACTTTGTGTTGTAGCCCTCATCAACTCCAATGAAATGAAAGGCCTCAGGCAGACTGAGGTCGCTTGCAAGGGAGATGCGATCCCAGTGCCATTGAAAACAAAACAAAAACAGTGGCTCCAGGTGGATCCAGTTAGTTTGCTCCTGACCTCAGGCAATCTCTTCACCTGCAGATGTTGGTTCTGAGCTCAGAGGCTGTCGAAGGTGAAGGCAATCTTGGCGATGTCAAATATATCCCTTCCCTGTGGGCGCTGTGGAAAAGAGGAGATGAAAGTGTGGAAATAACCAACGGAAGATCAATAGAAGAGTGAGCAACACACAGGGAGGGGATCAAAAGAGCACAAATCAAGGCAAAGCACTTGTTCCTTGGTTTCTCTTGGGTGGTTTAGTTTATTACCACCTTCTGTGACTTGCTCTAGATTGACAGCCCAAGTGGCTTATCTTGAATTTTGTGCAGTTCTTCACTGGAAAGCAATGTGGAATTAGATCTCTTTCTACTCTCCACAAGCGCCAAGTCAGTATCCTGCTGTTTCATAGGCTGGATTTTTGCATGATTTGCATTTAATCAGTATTCCATAAACTGTATTCTGTATTATGGACAACACTATACATTTATTGATGCATTGAGATAGATGATAGATAGATAGATAGATAGATAGATAGATAGATAGATAGATAGATAGATAGATAGACAGACACTCATTCTGGGATTTTTTTAAATCAATTTTTAAACTGAAATTTTATTAAAGAAAAAAAAGAGAGAAGAAAAAAAGAAGAGGGAGTAAAAAAAAGAAAAACACCCCCAATCAGCTCACATTAACAATGCAGTAACCATCACTACAGCCATCTTGATTTACACATATTGCTCAATATATGCCATCCAAGACAAGTTGATGTTTATAATAAATGTGTTCCAGGTCATTAAGGTCTTCAGACTATTGCATAATAAACAGTTGGTGTTTATACTTCCAGGATCAAAGTATAAGGGTCCAGCCCAATGACTGATGTACTGAAATGTAATGAATTTAGAGGTGCATGACTGCTTTTGTGTTACCAGAAACACAAAGAGTGATTGTACTAACTTTTTCCATTAGGTGTATAATTGAATAGTCGAAATTTGGTTCTCCTGCATAGTGTTAATTCTCTGATTTTGTTTTGGAAGCCTTGCTCATCTTGTGTGTGAACACCTACTATAGATTAGTGCTGCCTCTTAAACTCAATGTTAGTCCATTAGGAAGTTGTATATTGTATGTCGAGAATTTTCAGAAATCTAACCAGCCCTTACTTTGATCCAGCAAACTTTAATTTGGGGTAATTCAATCCAAGATTGATTATGAATTAATTAAATGTTCTACACATATGTGGACAAACCTAGACAGCATCTTAAAAAGCAGAGACAACACCTTGCCGACGAAGGTCCGTATAGTTAAAGCTATGGTTTACCCAGTAGTGATGTATGGAAGTGAAAGCTGGACCATAAAGAAGGCTGATCACTGAAGAATTGATGCTTTTGAATTATGGTGCTGGAGGAGACTCTTGAGAGTCCCACAGACTACAAGAAGATCAAACCTATCCATTCTGAAGGAAATCAGCTCACTGGAAGGACAGATCCTGAAGCTGAGGCTCCAGTACTTTGGCCACCTCATGAGAAGAGAAGACTCCCTGGAAAAGACCCTGATGCTGGGAAAGATGGAAGGCACAAGGAGAAGGGGACGACAGAGGATGAGATGGTTGGACAAGGTCTTTTCCAGGGAGTCTTCTCTTCTCAGGAGATATGATAGCCATCTCCAAACATCTTGAGGGCTGTCACATGGAAGATGGAACAAGCTTGTTTTCTGCTGCTCTGGAGGGTAGGACTCGAAACAATGACTTCTAGTTACAGGAAAGGAGATTCTGACTAAACAAAAGGGAAAAATTCTGACACTAAGAGCTGTTCGACATTAGAATGGTCTCCCTTGGGAGGTGGTGGACTCTCCTTCCTTGGAGGTTTTTAAGCAGAGGTTGGATGGCCATCCGTCATGGATGCTTTAGCTGAGATTCCTGCATCACTGGGGTTGGACTAGATGACCCTTGGGTCCCTTCCAACTCTACTGCTATCTCTATTCTACTGAAGCAAGTGAACGCAAGTGGGTACTCGCTTGGTGTTAAAATAAGGATCAGGCAGACTCAGCAACGGAGAATAAGAAGGTGAAGTTTATTGCCAGGCAATAAGGACCCAGTTTGGAATCTCTTCCAAAAGGAACTGGGACCCCGATTGACAGAAATCCAGAGGTGTTATACCTGAGCAGATCACAGCAAATCATAGATCATGAGACAACCATGAGACAGTCACGATATTGTCAGCAAAATTAGCCAATTAGCAAGCTTCTTGCCATGCTACCAGTTCCTGGTCAAGCACTGGTCAAGCACGGAGTTCTAGTTCTGCTTTCCGATGCTTGCAGTGACGCTCTGTCTAACCTTTCCCCTAGTTATGACAGGACAGGGAGCTTGGAGATTTTGCGGTTTTGCTCTTCCTGTTCTGTGGATTAATTTAGCCTGTATCTGAGGGGATTTTGTACCAGAATCTCTGATTCACGTCTTCCCCTTGTCCAGGGTACACGGATGTTTGTAGGGGAAAGGTCGGCTCCTAACTTTGCTGTTTCAAGCAGTTTGCAATTAGCTAAGGCACAGCTTCCCTTTGATTCAAAATGGATTATAAAATACTGTAAGCCTTGATTATGTGCAAACATATATGGATATATATTGAATATATTGATTACTGATAACTGATTATATGGATAGCATAGGGGTAGCCCTTCTTCCTTGCCTCACTACAACCAAAATGATCAGGGGTATGGAGTGACTTCCCTATGAGGACAGGTTGCAACATTTGTACACAGGCAGTTTTTTCCCAAGGCTTCGGCTACAAGCAAGTAATTGATAGCATTGAATCAAGGGAAGTGCAAACAGCAGCCATACAGAGTTTGAAGAGGCAGATAATGTTTCTGTGAAATCTGTTGCTTGGGGCTGGCTGAGAAAATAGATCTGAGGAGCCAGCTTCATGTCCCTGTATCCAGAAAAAAAACCAGACCCTGAGGAATTGTGTTAACACTTTTTCTTTTTTGTCCTTTTTGGTACTTACTGAATCCCTGGCAGGAATAATTGCTTGAACACAGAACTTAAGCCAGCAGGAAGTTCTGATAGCCAGCTGTATAACATAAACTCGCATGAAACTAATATTAAAAATAAAATAAAATAGATGGTTGAGCACTAAGGTTCAATTGCAGCCTATGCCTCAACGAACGCTCGTGCGCGCACACACACACATATATAAAGGGGGAAGTGGGCATGAAATATAATGCTATGAATACGCCTTACATTTACAGACCCAGATAAATATAGATTTGACCTTTGTTGCTGGCGTTGAACCTTGAATACCACACTCAGGCTACACATAAATAGTCCAGCGTCATTAGCCCAACCTGCACATTTAGAATAATAAGCTGGAAATTGCATGCTATGTCTACGCGATAGCTGTGACAGGCCCATTGAAAGCCCCCGAAAATCCAGCTTGGGAGAAAGCTGCAGATTTCTGTCCATTATTTTGCTAAAAGCACCCGTATGCCTAATGAGATGTATCTCAGACTAATGAACATCTCTGCGCTCAAAATGATCAGAAGCTCTCAGGGAGCAATTCTTGATAGGATTTTTTAATAGGATATTTTGGGATGTTCCTTATGTTCATTGTGGTGCACAAGGGAAGATAGCCTACAATTTTCAGGTTTTAATTCTGAGCGTCCGGGTCAAACGTCAAGTTCATTGTGGAGCAGCTGTACATAACAGTTTCCGTGGGCAGGGCTCTATAGAGCATCTTGTGGGGTTCCTAACACAGGCCAGCACATGGTTTCTTGCTTTCCAAGGGAAGAGAGGGATGGGAAAGTCTTGAGGCTGGTCAGTACTGAAAGAGGCCGTGCACAATTAATTCCCTGTTCCTGATTATAGCACACAATCCTGCCCTTCCAATTTAAACCAGCTGTACCTGACTTCAGTGTTTCTGAGCCAATTAATAAGCTAATTGCAATCTCACACTTATTTTTTTCTCCTTCCATACAATCCAGATCTTGTGAAAGCCTCGTTTCTCCACCTAAATCTTGCTCGCCTGCAGCTCAAGCATTTAGGAGAGAGATGGAGGATCTGTATGTCAGGAGCTTGTCCTACTCTCGAGTAGGACCCTGGCAGAGACACATGCCTGACTGGCATGTTCTCTCCCTCCTGGTCGTTTGTTCGGGAGCTTCAAAAGCTTTCTTCTGCCCAAACATCACAGCGACTGATGCCAACAGACACCGGCACACTTAGGGATCTGCAGAATCTTTGCAGGTTGCGTAGCAGACCTCAGGAACTCGGCATTTTGGCTAATCTACTTTATTTACATATAAACATACACAGAGCACTGCAACATGGCTCCCTCTCTCTCTAGCATCAGACAGCAAAGAGAAAAAAACAAAGGACAATAGTCCCACTTCACAGAACACAGTAATACAATCCTGTCTCCATCACTTACCACTTTGTGGAGTCAAAACATATGTGGGTAGCCCCACATAACTGTGTAAATTATGCATTTTCTCCACACCTAGCAGCAAGAAGAACAATGAAGTTTGGGGCGGAAGACAAACTGCAGCAGCAAGGAATCAGTGCTGTATTTGATGAATGAATGGTGGATGGGAATATGATGTATTTATATACCCCAAATTGTTTAACGTGTGTGCGTGTGTGTGTGTGCGCGTGCACACACACACACACACACACACAATATCCCTTGAGAACCATCTCTTAGACTGAACAATCCTATCTTCACTTTTGCATAATTTCCCTGGGTGTCCTTAGGCAAGTCTCACTCCCTTAACACCCCCGGTTTGTAAAAAGGAATATTAATGATCTCAGGGCTATTGTGTGTAGGTGAATGGGATAATTATCAAGCCTTCACTGAGTAAAATATCAGCCTGAGGTAACTGTCCATCCACTTCCAAGGCCTTTAACAAATGCCTCCTGGTCTTAATAGCTCGTGATTAATTCTCTTGGACATCTTAAAATCCAAGACTAGATCGCTTTAAAAAAAAAAGAGCCTCTGAGACAGGATGATCTACAGAAGGTATGGGGGAAGGGCTGTTGGTTGGATATTTTAGCTGCTGTCATTTGTACTGAGCTCACTCTGAAAGGTGGTTGTGAGCAGAATGACAAAAAGGGCAGCAAATACCACTGAGCAGGCATTTGACAGGCAATAGTGGACTGATTAATGCGGTGAGCACTTGATGGATTTAAGACACATTGGGGTAAATTCTTTTTAGTATTGGGAATCCAGAGATAAGATCAATACTTTCAACACATCCAGTAAACTGTCGGTGGAAAATGCTTCCCCCAAAGAAGTGCCATTGTTTTAAAAAACCAAATCTGAATTATTCCTATTTTGAGTTACTTTCTATTACCATGCATATTCAAAACTGCTTACAGACCCATAAAAGTAAACCAGTCAACCAATTAAAAGAAGCTCAGATGGACCCAAAGCTCCCAATTAGCAAGGCTAAGGTCACATTAACTCAATGCATTCAAGGCATTATGACCACTCTGAACAGTCATGGCTTCTCCCAAAGAATTCTGGGAGCTGTAGTTTGTCAGTGAAGACATCCCAGTCCTTTCACAGAGCTACAATTTCCAGATTGGTTTTACAATCAATCCCTCTTCCCGGGGAGCTTTGGGAACAGTAGCTCAATCGGTTAGAACCTGGTGCTGATGATGCCAAGGTTGCATGTTCGATCCCCATAAGGGAAAACTGCATATTCCTGTATCACAGGGGGTTGGAATAGGTGGTCCTCAGGGTCCCTTCCAACTCCATGATTCTATTATTCAAGGAACAGGGACCCCCTCACAACTCTCATTAAAGGTAAAGGTACCCCTGACCATTAGGTCCAGACTCGGACGACTCTGGGGTTGCGTGCTCATCTCTCTCTACAGGCCAAGGGAGCTGTTGTTTGTCCGTAGACAGCTTCCAGGTCATGTGGCTAGCATGACTAAGCTGCTTCTGGAGAACCAGAGCAGCGCATGGAAACACCGTTTAGCTTCCCGCTGGAGTGGTACCTATTTATCTACTTGCACTTTGATGTTCTTTCGAACTGCTAGTTGGACAGGAGCTGGGACCGAACAATGGGAGCTCACCCCGTCGTGGGGATTTGAACCGCTGACCTTCTGATAGGCAAGCCCTGTTCGTTTCTGTTATCACTGTGCAGCTGTGTGGAGTCACAGGGCTTTGTTTACATTCCAGAGACCTTGCAGTCTCACGGGAAAGGGAGACGGGATGTGACGTTAGTGGTTTCCTGTTTCCTTTGTTCCTTTGTTCAGTTGCTCTCTGCTTTCATAGAGAGAGGATGTATTTTCTGTTCTGCGTAGTTTAGAAATAAAACTCTTTACAATGTAGCCAAACCTCTCGTCTTTTCCCTGTGCTGGGAACCCTGCTGGATAGAATGTGCTTGAGGCCTTATCAAAGGCTCAGGTCATTAAACACGTCGGAGGCGATTTCAAAGACTCGGCTCGGAGGAAGATGAGGCCTTATCGGCTTGGCCGAGTGGAGTTCCGACAAGCCCTAGGCTCTGTGGTTTAGACCACAGCACCACCCGCGTCCCTATCACAACTCTCATTACCCGTAGCCATCCACAGTTCCCAGAATTCTTTGGGGGAAGCCTTGAACGTTTAAAGTAGTACCATGTTGAATTAAATGTATGGTGTGAATGTGGCTTAAGTAACAGTAGCATTGCAATTGGGTAGCCTATGTAGTGCGCTTCAGTTCTTGTTGGATTGCAGTTCCCAACATCCCTGGCCCTGCAGTCAGGACCTGAATGCACCAGCACTCCTCCCACATGTGATTCGCAGCAGCAATGACTGATGCTCAGAGCCATCCTGCCTCCGACAGTGGAGGTGGTTACACAGTCATTGTGGCTCAGACTTTTTGCCTGGAGATCATGAGAACAGAATCTGGGACATTCTGCATGAAAAATGTGCTTTACCATTGAACCACTGGCCCTCTCTTGACTGGAATAGCTCTGTCAGTAGAGCATAAGACACATTGGGCAAAAGGTTCTTGCACTGGATGAATCACATGGTCCCTTCCCACTCTACAACTCTATGATTCCATGATTGTATGGTTGGGGAATTTGCACACTTGTTATTTGTTCAGATGTGCATGGCTTGATGTAATAGCCAATGTGATCTGAACAGTCCCATGTTTGGGTGAATAGCAACACACAAGGCACCTTGCATGACTTTGGGATTCCAGGTTGCTGATGATTCAGCATGTTGGTGGTTCCATCTAAAGTTCTCAATGGCTTACATCCAAGATACCTTGCAGACCACCTCCTCGCCATATCCAGATGTCAGATTGTTAAGATCTGGTGAAGAAGCTTATTTCTGCTTCATTTCTTTGGCAGGAGCACAACAGGTTGGGACATGGCCTTACTTCTCCAGCTCAGAGAACACCCTCTCAGTGTAGCCCTCGCCTATTCCAGCTTTGGGAAATGACCCTTTAAATTTACAGTGGTACCTCGGGTTACAGACGCTTCAGGTTACAGACTCCGCTAACCCAGAAATAGTACCTCGGGTTAAGAACTTTGCTTCAGTATGAGAACAGAAATTGTGCAGCGGCGGTGCGGTGGCAGCAGGAGGCCCCATCAGCTAAAGTGGTGCTTCAGGTTAAGAACAGTTTCAGGTTAAGAACGGACCTCCAGAATGAGTTAAGTTCTTAACCTGAGGTACCACTGTACAGGCTAGCCAGAGAGGCTGCAGAAAACCTCAGGATGATGCTGTCCTGCCATGTGAGGAGCAGGGCATCTCTGTTATAAATTCCAAATAACTAGCATCTAGAAACTTGGGATTTTACAGCTGGTTGATAGTTTGGGCATTTGGGCAGTACAGAGGGACCATTCCTTGTCTCAGTGATGTTGCATTCATTACCTCAGTTGTATTGTACAGTGGAACCTCGGGTTACGTACTGTCCTCCTTACGAACGCTTTGGGTAACGAGCTCTGCTACCTGGAAGTAGATGCTCCTGGTTGCAAACTTTGCCCTGGGATGACAGTGGAAGTTGCACGGTGGCAGCGGGAGGCCCCATTAGCGAAAGCACACCTCATGTTAAGAACGGTTTTGGGTTAAGAACAGACCTCCGGAACGAATTAAGTTCTTAACCTGAGGTACCACTGTATCCCCTTAAGGAGCACATAAAGTAAAGGGTAAAGGGGACCCCTGACCATTAGGTCCAGTCATGGCCGACTCTGGGGTTGCAGTGCTCATCTTGCTTTATTGGCCGAGGGAGCTGGCATACAGCTTCCGGGTCATGTGGCCAGCATGACTAAGCCGCTTCTGGCGAACCAGAGCAGCGCACGGAAACGCCGTTTACCTTCCTGCTGGAGTGGTACCTATTTATCTACTTGCACTTTGACGTGCTTTCAAACTGCTAGGTTGGCAGGAGCAGGGACCGAGCAACGGGAGCTCACCCCGTCGTGGGGATTCGAACCACCGACCTTCTGATTGGCAAGTCCTAGGCTCTGTGGTTTAACCCACAGCACCACCTGTGTCCCTTAAGGAGCACATACTGTTAGGCAAATACAGTCACAGCTGTATCAGTTTTAAAAATTTCAATTCTTCCCAGCTTGTCCTCAGGAAGGCAAATAGGAAAGGGAGAGGGTTTCAGACAATTTCATGCTATTTGGTAACATCAGTGGTTATTTTACCCCATTGCAGGAGCACTGTAGCAAACATTGGCATTTGAGGGAGATAAGCTGCTCTTCAGAGCTTTTCTAAGCAAAGATGTGATAACATAATAGACTAGGCTATTATGGCCTCGTTGCTTTCCAAGGGATAGCAAACAACCTTGGAAATCTCAGAACTGGAAATGTCTTTATTGCACTTTGAGGTTGATTGGGTTGTCAATCAAATGTTGACGCCTTACTCAATTTGCGTCATTTTTCACTTCAGAGGTGCTTTGACTCTCTTATTACTGTCTGAGTTATTTTTCAGCACCTCCTAACTAACTTTGGCAGAAGCAGCAGAAGAGGGAGAATGCAGACATAGATCTTTTTGCTGAGAGGTTTTCCATCATGGGTAGGGATGGGAAGAGGAATTAACTAAATCCAGGTTCTAAAGCAGACTCACCTCACTTGTACTTGCACCTGAAGTGCCAATTTGGACTGAGTTCTGCTTTGGAATATTGACCCAGGAAACTGGTGCTGCATGAAGAAGCTGCCTTAATTCCCCATCTATTTGCTATTTGGTGCACCTTGAAAATGGGTGGCAGCTGTCTAAAATGGGACTGCTAAAAGGCCTGGGGCAGAACTCTTGCTTGGTTCAAATTTAAAGGTGAACCAACCTATTTTACACTTCCCCCAAAAATAAGAGAACTGAAATGCCGCCATCCTTTGAAATTCACGTTTCTCTGAATTTTGCAATGCAATTCACCGGCCAAGTACAAAAACTCACACCCTAAATGGTGCATAAAAATGCATGTGTTGGTGAAAGGGACATTAAAACGTGCTGTACTGGGGAAAATGGCTTTGCAAAAAAAAAAAAAAAAGAGAAGTCAATAGGCAAGATTGCATATAAATATTTGTATGTTAGGAGACGTTTGCACTGAAATGCTGGTGAATTTTCACAAAGACTTAGTTTTTATTTTTGCAAACTTCTGTGGAGATCTGAGCTTGGAAAAATAAGAAACGTGAGAAACTGGAGCTGACAGGTATGCTTGTCTTTAGCTGCAAATGCTCCCTGGAAGCAGTGGGACAGGATGACATTGTGTCACTCACATTGATGGTGTCATTTGGACAGCTGGGATTACAAAATAACCTTTCACTGGAGGCCTGATGGAGAGTAGGTGGGCCAGTGTAGGGTTCAGCAATGGTTAAGTTGCAGTAAATTTGAGTCTTGCACATTCTCTTTTCTGACTAGAGTTTACTTTTCCATATTCAATTTTGTTTCTCATATAACCATTATTTGCATATACTGTTCCTTATTTCATGTCCTGCATGATGCACTGCTGATTTCTTTTCAGTGTTATGCTCAGATCTTTCATAAACTGAAATGCTTTCACTGATCTCCCGCTAATGTATTTAAAACAAATCTTTCTAAACAGAGGATATCTTCTTGGGTCTTGTTTGCCTACCAGCTTCTCACGCACTGGTGCAAATTTAGGACCTCATTTTCAAGCAGTATAACTAAACAGATGGGTGCCCCCATGGCCCTGTGGGGAGAGCAATCTATTTTTGCTCTATAGTGTCCCTGAGAAGCTTACAGGGATATTGAATATCAAAAAAATGGCAGTCTCTATTGGGATCTTTTTTGCCCAGGTCATTGTATGTGTATTGGGAAGTCGACAGGGTGGTGGAGAATATTTGGAGAACACTTGGAGAAAATTCTGCAAAAGTGGCTTCCGTTTGGGAGTGGCAGAGAGACAGACCTCTGAAATGTTCTCAGAAACCTATCAAAATTTGGCCATGCTCTTGCCACAATGTCTCACTGGATCCAGGAAGAATCCAAACAGTGGGACAGGTGGTTGTTCTCCTAGCAAGCCTGGCTTCCCCTCCCAGACCTCCCCACTAGCCAACTGCTTCCCTAAAACACACAATTGCACCTGTTCCTAAGAAAACGTCATCTTACACCATCCTCTGGCATTTTGTTTCCTCATTTGCTGCTAATCAGTGTAAACTGCCGGTCCTGCCCCCGCTTCACTTAGAAAGGAAGGCAAGAGAAAGGAAGAGGTAAGTGTGCTTGAGATGCTGGTGGGAAGAGCTGGTGAGGATGGTGGAGGCTGGTAGAGATGGATGTATAGAATCACAGATTTGGAAGAATCATCTAGTCCAATACTTGCAATGCAGGAATCACAGCTAAAGCATCCATGACAGATGGCCACCCAAGCTCTATTTAAGAACCTCCAACAATGAGGAGTCCACCACTTTCATTGCCTTGATAGAGTCTTTGAATCTCTTTGTCGATCACCAGCATTGTTGTTGTTTAGTCGTTTAGTCGTGTCCGACTCTTCGTGACCCCATGGACCAGAGCATGCCAGGCACTCCTGTCTTCCACTGCCTCGCGCAGTTTGGTCAAACTCATGTTCGTAGCTTCGAGAACACTGTCCAACCATCTCGTCCTCTGTCGTCCCCTTCTCCTTGTGCCCTCCATCTTTCCCAGCATCAGGGTCTTTTCTAGGGAGTCTTCTCTTCTCATGAGGTGGCCAAAGTATTGGAGCCTCAGCTTCAGGATCTGAGCACTCAGGGCTAATTTCCTTAAGAATGGATGCGTTTGATCTTCTTGCAGTCCATGGGACTCTCAAGAGTCTCCTCCAGCACCATAATTCAAAAGCATCAATTCTTCGGCAATCAGCCTTCTTGATGGTCCAGCTCTCACTTCCATACATCACTACTGGGAAAACCATAGCTTTTACTATACGGACCTTTGTTGGCAAGGTGATGTTTCTGCTTTTTAAGATGCTGTCTAGGTTTGTCATTGCTTTTCTCCCAAGAAGCAGGTGTCTTTTAAGTTTGTGACTGCTGTCACCATCTGCAGTGAACCACCAGCATTATGCTTGCAATTTTAAAGTTTGGAGTAGAGTAGTTGCATTGGAAGACAATAATCAGGCATCCCCACAACATGTCCAGTCCAACAAAGTTGATGTTGAATAATCATTGCTTCAACACTGGTGATCTTTGCTTCTCAAGGCAAATCTTTAAAAATGTAGTATAAACACCGACAACTGGGAAACACTGGTCTGCGAGAACAGCCTTTACCAAAGGTGTCATGGACTTTGAAGACGCTTGAACTCAAGATGAAAGGGAGAAATGTGCTAAAAGGAAGGCATGCTTGGCAAACCTTCACCATGATCAACTCCTGCCAATGTCCCAACTGAGAAAGGACGTGTCGGGTCCAGAATTGGCCTCACAGTCACTTACAGACTCACTTTTAAAACCGTGTTTATGGAAGACAATCTTACTTGGCTATGAGTGATCACCAAAGAAGATGACCACCTTCCTAGGGAGTCTATTCCACTGTCAAACAGCTCATACTCTCCGAAAGTTCTTCCTAGTGTTTAGTTAGAATCTCCTTTCTCATAATGTGAATCCATTGTTTTGGGAGGGTAGGATGCAGATGAGCTATCACTTTTGACTTTGGAAACTGTTCTGGGCTCTCCTGATTTGTGATGGAAGGAGTGTGGCTCAGTCTCAAGTTAAAATGAGAATTTGCCCATCTCTGGTACCAAACACTGAAGCCACTTAATAATAGATGTTTTTGTCATGCAGGATTCAGTCATGTTGATGATGTATTCTCATGACATATTAAAGAATTTAAAGGGACAATAAACTGAACTTCCACAATACCTTATTTTTGCTGCAGCAAAGCTTTATGATATAGAGCTTTATGGTGTAAATATCTAATACAACTTATGCTATCAACTTCAGAGACAGGCATATATGATTAATGAGCACTAGAGGCGTGTGATGACATTACTATGCCCCTTAGACAGAAGATATAAGTCTGGCTCTTTTCTTTCATAAGCCCAGCAGTAGCAAAAGGGGGAGATAAATGAACCACAGTCACAGAGTATTGCGAAGATTGCTTCTCTTCTAAATCACCAGCTTACAGTGTAAATTGCAGCATTTCACATCAAATATTCCAGGCGTTAATTCTCCTTCCTTTTTTAATATTTAAGTTTAATTTGTGCAATTTGATCAAGACTTATACAAGGTAGAAAAATAGAACTGTGACATTTTGGGAAGTATTTGTGTAACCTTTAGGATTTTTGGAGGCAATGGGATGTTGCCGAAGCTTTGCAATGACAGAAATGTTGAGAATTATAAGTGTGGTGAAGCAAGTGTAGAGAGAGAATTCTCTCTCGTAACGCTAGAACTCAGGAAAGGGTGTAAAGAAAATCCTCCAGGCTTTGAAAGGATGTGAGTGAGGATTTCCTATTCTGCACAGGCTATCCCCAATACCTGCCCCTGGTAAGGAAACAACAACAACAACAACAACAACTGTCTCTTATGCCTTGTTACACTGCCGTTTCTACAGGGATATATGCTCAGTATTTATTACCCCTGCTATGCAAAAATCTCGAAATGAATCCGTACTTCAATGTCTAAAATCCCTGGTAGAGGACAAGGATCCTGAGATCATGTTAAGGAATTCCTGGGCCAGCCTATGTAAAATGACCTGGCCAAGCTAGGGCCATTCAGAAATAATGCAGGGCCATTGAGAGCCATTGACAATGCCAGAGAACTCCTCCCCACCCCCCTTGCCCTGAGGTGTGAACAGAGGATGGGGACTGGAAGGTTGCCAGGGTAACTGGGCGTGAGGTGACAGGAAAAAGAGAGTTTTTAGCAAGGTGTTCTGGGAAGAAAGAAGAAAAATGGACTGGGATCCATTTTGAGCAGGCTGGCTGAAGGCTGGCTGAGAGAGATTCCTTGGACTCAATCAATCTCCTTTATTGGCATAGTAAGAGAACGTTGTATACATGGATGGGAACACGACACAGGTAACAAAACATAGAAAGTACTTTAAGATAATCTTTCACCTTGGACTCCATGGCTGCACTGCTGTGGGGGACAAGCCCCTCTTGAAATGGCCCTGCTGTAAGACCTGGACTCCCTCCATATGGACTGAAGGAGTTAATAGGTGAATAAACACCTACAACAGCTACAACATATAGAGGGGGAAGCACCCAACCTTTCTAATAAAAATATTGGTCATGCTGCAGTTTGCATGGCTGCCAGTAAGACAACACTTCACACCATATACAGTGGTGGTCAATAGCTCGACTTATTGTTAACAAGCAATTGATGTCATGGAAGAAAAATTGGTCTATCTATGAATATTAGTCATGAGGGCACAACAGAACGCTATACTTAGCATCCTATGAATTAGTGCTGTGCTGAAGCCAGTCCTGCAGTTCCAGATGGTTTCTTCCATTTTGAAGGAGGCATCAGTTTTTCTGCCTCTTTCCTATGCCAGTTTTGAATTTCTTTAGAAATGCCACTTCTGTAATAGTGGTTTGTTATGATCTCCCATTGTTCACCCCCTCACGGGAGATGAACCTGCACCCCACATTTGACATTGGTTAAGTGTGGGAGGCATCCCATGTTTAACATCAGTTTCATGTAGAACCTCTAACTGTCTCCAAGCCTCGAGGGAAGAAAGGCATGAGAAACAGATCACAGACAGAAACTCACATATGCAGCTGCATTTGTGATACAACTAGATTTGAGGGTCTGTGTACCACAACATCATTCCAGTGTTCCGTAGAAAGTCATGAGCACCGTTCTAACGCCGAACCCAAGCTGAGCTACATAATGAAAGTAGTTGGGCTGAAATTAACTCTGCGTCCAATATCCTGTTTGTAATAAGCAAGCGCCTCATTAAAACAGCCACTGGAAATGAAGTGTCGTGCAGGCAACTGGCTTCTGTTCCCTTAAGGAAGATGTTGCAAGGGTCAGGGATTGAGAAATGAGGGATTAGCCTCTGGAGGAAATGCTGGAGTCAGCAGGAGAACTTCCTCAAGAACGGCTGCTTCTTTGCTTTTAACAGATTAACAAGATGACAGGCCCATGCACCAAATAGCTCACAATCTGAAATAAGGAACACGGGAAGTGGTCTTATGCAAATCAGACCATCCATCCATCCACTGATCAGGAGAGAATCTCCATAGTTCAGTGTAGTCTTTCTCAGCCTTATCTGGAGATGATTGTAACCTGATCGTCAACCATCAGTTGTGTATCTTAAGTGTTCTTCCTGATAGGACACGCAGCATTATTTATCTAATAGTTTAGTGGAGGCAGAGCACAGCCATCATGGCTAGTGACCTTTTTTAACCAATCCATGAAGGCATCCAGAAAGTCCCTGAAATAAATATAGAAATTGTATCGGCCAAGTGCACAGGCCCTGCGTAGCAGTGCCCGGTTTTGTGATATTGGAACTCCAGAGGTGGTTGTGTGGGTGGGTAGACAGCAGGGGCATAGCGTGGGGGTGCCAGGAGCACGGTGGCCCCAAGGACACAATTTTTGAGGGGGCGTGAACCAGGCGCTGTGATGGCCTAGGAATCAGATTCAGAGGCTGGAGCTGAGGAACCCCAGTCTGCACAGGAGTCCCCGCCTCCGGGGCTGGCTGTGCTGGGGCTGGGGCTTCAACCTGAAGGGCCCTCACCTGTGCCGGATCCTCAGGAGCAGACACCAGCTGAATCCGCTCTGGCTCCGGAGGTGATCAGGGACCCATTGCCTGCAGGTGCTCCACTATCAGCCCTGTCAGGGGAAGGTGAGATTGCCTCTGGGTCCAGTAACCCTCCAGCCTCCCCTGAGCTGCAGAGGCTCAGGGCAGAGAGGTGGAGGGAACTAAGTTCTGCAGGAGGAGTGCTCGCCTCCAAGCCAGGAGAGGTGAGTCACCTGTGGGCCGGGACCACCCTAGGCCCCAGAGGAGATAAAGGCCAGTCAGCCCAGTCCCAGGTTGCGGGAGCAACATCATTGGTAACCTGTTCCTGCCAGCACCCTGTCCTGCTCTTCCAGAGTTCCTGACCACGCCCAGCTCCTTGCCTTGGACTCCGCTTTGCCCATGATGGACAGCCTCCATACCCTCGACCTAGGACCGGACTCAGACCACACCACATGGTAACCCCTGGTAACTCCTCCCCCGGGACCATCACAGGCGCCCTCACACAGGTGAGCCCAGCATGGCTCGGCCCTGGTGCTCCTCTCTACCTGCCAAGGGCTGCATCGGCTGACTGGTCTCCCCACTGTGTGGGGTCAGTAGCCAGATGTATGAACTAGGCCGTTTGGAAGAGGAAGGAGTTACTGGGACCCAAGGAGCAAACATCCCATAAATGCTGTAGAAGGTATTAGCAATTCAGGTGTGGGTAAAGGCACCATATGCTCCCCAGCCCTTTGGCACCTTAATGATGCTACGAATAGCACACATCTTTGCTGAGGTAAAGGAGGACAGATGGCATCTCTCGCTCACCTCTCTCTTCTCATTTCCTTGCCCCCCCCACAACTTTGCCTTTTATCAGAAAACCTTTTATATCCTTTTGAGGACTCCCTTTGCCATGCAACATTAATCACTTTCCCCCTTCTCTCTTTTTGTTTTCATTTTCTGAGTGGCGAATTGATACGGCATGATGTAACAAAGGAGGCGAGGAAAGCAATAAATTGGTTCGAAGGCGTGTAGATTACACAAAACAGACATGCGATTCAATCAAACAAGGGCACAAATCAGAAATTATATCGGTCTAGTTTTCTTATTTCACTTTCTCTAGTCTGCCTCATAAGCCTTAATATATTTTCCCAAACGTCCCTACTGAAGGGCTGATGTTAATCTTTCAGTAATGATAAGCCTCTGCCGTTCACTCATGGATATTATGAACAGTAATACTTTGGGCCTTGGCGGTCCACATACATTATCTTAATAATATTAGTAACAACCCTGTAAGGTGAGTCAATATTGTTACTCCCTCCCCTTCTATATTGCAGAATAGGGGTGTGGCCAGGAAATTTGGCATTTCGCAAGACCATCAAGTGATGTCACAGCAAAGGCATTATTTCAACCAGGGATTTTCTGGTGCTACATCACTATGGCTTCATCCACATAATATAGTCAAACAATATGAATGAAATACTTTATATTTTATTGTCACTTGTACAACTTGTATACAGTGAGATTACACGGGCACCCCCCACTCAGCTCTCTTAGTCTTAATTCCCCTCGTTTACTGATACCCACCCACCAAACCCGAAAGTCAGTTGCCCTGTTGTTATATTTTCATTCAGCACTCTAACAGCCCATGAATAGAAGCTGTTCTTTACCCTGTTGGTGTGACTAATCATGCTTCTATATCTTCTGCCTGAGGGCAGGAGATCAAGAAATTGCTGGCCAGGGTGTGAATCATCCCCAAGAATTTTCCTCACTCTCCTGAGGCAACGTTCTTCCACTATTTCATCCAGCGGATTTACGGGACAGCCCATAATATCTTGTGCTGTATTCACCACCCTCTGTAGGTGTTATGTACTGAAGTTCTGGTAAAATGTGGTCCTGACCATGCTACCACTCAGTGGATTTGTAACTGGTTGACTGACCGAACCCAAAGGGTGCTCATCAATGGTTCCTCTTCATCCTGGAGAAGAGTGACTAGTGGGGTGCCACAGGGTTCTGTCTTGGGCCCGGTCTTATTCAACATCTTTATCAACGACTTGGATGATGGACTCAAGGGCAACCTGATCAAATTTGCAGATGACACCAAAATGGGAGGGCTGGCTAACACCCCAGAGGGAGATTAGAGAACTGGGCCAAAACAAACAAGATGAATTTTAACAGGGAGAAATGTAAAGTATTGCACTTGGGCAAAAAAAAAAACCCGAGAGGCACAAATACAAGATGGGCGACACCTGGCTTGAGAGCAGTACATGTGAAAAGGATCTAGGAGTCTTGGTTGACCACAAACCTGACATGAGCCAACAGTGTGACGCGGCAGCTAAAAAAGCCAATGCAATTCTGGGCTGCATCAATAGGAGTATAGCATCTAGATCAAGGGAAGTAATAGTGCCACTGTATTCTGCTCTGGTCAGACCTCACCTGGAGTACTGTGTCCAGTTCTGGGCACCACAGTTCAAGAAGGACACTGACAAACTGGAACGTGTCCAGAGGAGGGCAACCAAAATGGTCAAAGGCCTGGAAACGATGCCTTATGAGGAACGGCTAAGGGAGCTGGGCATGTTTAGCCTGGAGAAGAGGAGGTTAAGGGGTGATATGATAGTCATGTTCAAATATATAAAAGGATGTCACATAGAGGAGGGAGAAAGGTTGTTTTCTGCTGCTCCAGAGAAGCGGACACGGAGCAATGGATCCAAACTACAAGAAAGAAGATTCCACCTAAACATTAGGAAGAACTTCCTGACAGTAAGAGCTGTTCGACAGTGGAATTTGCTGCCAAGGAGTGTGGCGGAGTCTCCTTCTTTGGAGGTCTTTAAGCAGAGGCTTGACAACTATATGTCAGGAGTGCTCTGATGGTGTTTCCTACTTGGCAGGGGGTTGGACTCGATGGCCCTTGTGGTCTCTTCCAACTCTATGATTCTATGATTCTATGATTCTCACCCTGGGCCAGCAGGGGATACTGTAGATAGTTTTCACTCAGGTCCACATATACAAATAAGGGATTGAAAGTGATGTTCAGTGATTGGATAGTTACAGAAAATTGTTACAGTTGCGTTGTACTGGAGCTCTATATAAGCAGGCTGGCTGAACCCTTCAGTTCTGTTCTGTTCTGGGTCTGTGAATAAACAAGAGCTACTTGAAGAATCGCTGTGTCATCTGATATGTTCACCCACAACTTAACAGTAGGCATTTCATTACATCAATGACAGCCATGGTTTCCCCCAAATAACCCAGGGAGCTGTAGTTTGTTAAGCGTACTGGCAGTTGCCAGGAGAGCCCCATTTCCCCTCACAAATCTACAATTCCTAGGGTGGTTTAACAGAAAAAAAACTACTTCCTAGGGAGCTGTGGGAATTGTCATGAGACAAAAGTTCTTAAGAGCAGAAGCAGTAAGGCAAGGCCTACACAATCATTTCAAGCTTGCTAGCTGTAACTGTTAGCAGTAAACTGCCACGTCACTGTGACTCGTGACTCATCTTGGGTTCCCTATAAATGTAATCAGCCTCAGTCTGTCTTCAGAGTGTGTTCCTGTATTGTTGCAGACAGAGCGGCTCCAGGACTCCACTTAGTCAGTAACTAAGATCTGTGCCTCTGTGAAGACTAAGAAAGCTGTTATGAGCACTCTGTGTATGCTCTTTAACTATGCTGTTTATGAACAAGTTTATTTTCTCAAGGAAATGTTTTATTTTGTTTATAAAGAAGAGTCCGCATTGAACAATTGTAGCTCTCTGGGGGGAATAGGGGGCACCCAACAGCTCTCAGACGCGGGTGGCGCTGTGGGTTAAACCACTAAGCCTAGGACTTGCTGATTGGAAGGTCGGCGGTTCGAATCCCCATGACGGGGTGAGCTCTCGTTGCTCGGTCCCTGCTCCTGCCAACCTAGCAGTTTGAAAGCAGTCAAAGTGCAAGTAGATAAATAGGTACTGCTCCAGCAGGAAGGTAAACGGTGTTTCCGTGCACTGCTCTGGTTCGGCAGAAGCGGCTTAGTCATGCTGGCCACATGACTCAGAAAGCTGTCTATGGACAAATGCTGGCTCCCTTGGCCTATAGAGCAAGATGAGCGCGCAACCGCAGAGTCGTCCGCGACTGGACCTAATGGTCAGGGGTACCTTTACCTTTAACAGCTTTCAGCACTCCTCCTTTATCCCACAGCCTCCCTCTTAGTTGCTGGACCGATGATGTACAGTGGGAGGCACCTGGTTCTTCAGCGCAAGGAGAAGATGCTCATGAGGGTCCGGTCTCTGGCCCCATAGGCCCTGGCAGTTCTGTGGGTCCCTTCTGGAAGTTCTTGCTGCTGTTTCCATATCAGAACATGGCATCTATCCTGGGCCATTTTCTCCTCAGAACTGCACCCAACCCAAATAGACAGCCCCTGCCAGTCAGAGGGAAATGGCATAAAAACAGTGGCGTGATCCATTAAGGATCATTCACAAACGGCAGGGTTTTTTTCCTGGTAGTATAAAATGCAGTTTCATGAGTACATTGTTCCGTAATAGCAGCTGAACAATTTTAAAGTGTGTGTGTGTGTGGGGGGGGGGGTGTTAACTGGGTTGTTTTTGTTTTTATTTTGATTATGTATTTTGTTGTTTTATATAGTATTTTTATCCTGAGAACAGCCCTGAGAACTGCGGGTATAGGGCAGTATACAAATTAAAAAAGAATAATAAGATGGAAACAATGAACAAAACAGGGAGCAACTATTTCAAAATAAAAGGTCCTTTGAGAGGGACAACCCATCTTTATATTGTTTGAAAATGAAGCCATTCCTTGATGCCTCCATTTTGATGGCTACATGGCGACCCCAGAAAACTAATTAAGGTTAGCTTTGTAGTGTTGTCAAAAAACTAGTTCAGACAGAGGCCAAATAGTATTTCCCTCATTCTGGATTAGGTTGGTGAGACATCATCAGATGTACAAACCTGCATGTCTCTGTGGCACTGAGGTGACAAAATGCCATGGCCGACTGTCTGGATTTGCGCAAAGAGCAGAACAAGGTCAAAAGTCGGATCCAGAGGCCTTGGATATCTGAGATTAACAGAAGACCTTTCTCTTTGTCTTCCTTAAACAAAGGTCTGTTAAGTAGAATGTGATTTCAGGAGTTGTACTGGCAGATTGTTAGCAGAAGAGCAAGAAACCACGAGCACTCAATCCACAGACCCATAAAATACCAGTTCTTTCAATAACAGGCTTAAAAAAAAAATATTATTTTCACTCACTCTCCTAGTTGCCCTCAGGAATAATAAATGCAACAGGAATTAATCTGGTGTGCATTCATGCAGGGGATATAGACTCTTAAAACATAATGCCGGCTTGTAACATTTATATAAAATACCAATAAAACACTTTTGGAAGTTTTTCTGCATTGCATTATATTTGAGGACAGAGCTTTTTTGCTTTGCTCGGCGAATAGTGTCAACAAAGATTTCTTTCAGCTAATAACCTCCTTTTCAGGGCATATTTTAATTCTTTAAAAGAAAAATTAAGCTGGTGCCCTTTGTTAAGACATTCATTCATTTATTTTATTTTATTTTTTAAGAATTTATTAAAGTTTTTATTAGTACAGTAGAAAAGATAACAGAAAAAACAGAAAACAAAACAAGAAAAGAAAAAATAGAATTAACATCTTTTAGTAGCCATATTTTCTTCGCTTTTTGGACTTTCTCACATCTCTCGCTCCTGCATTCCAAATTTATACAACTTTAACCAGCAATTTATCACCTTGTTTCAATTCTTATTCTGTAAATTTCCAATATTGTGTCCCTAACTTTGAATACTTTTATCTAAGTCTTAAGTCCCTGATTTGGGCATGATATTTATTCAAAATTTATCTTTCTCTTAAAATTCACTCATTCTCATATTCTTTTCAGCTAGCTTAATGGTGCCGTGATATTTTCAATCTCGCATCCTTCTTAGCACTCATACAATTTGCAATGTTTTTGTAAATAGTCCTTA
The DNA here is from genome assembly GCF_964234715.1 of Podarcis melisellensis. Taxonomy (NCBI): domain Eukaryota; kingdom Metazoa; phylum Chordata; class Lepidosauria; order Squamata; family Lacertidae; genus Podarcis; species Podarcis melisellensis. Next base: position 11,087,789 of record NC_138530.1, on the reverse strand, counting down.
AATTTCTTCCAATCCTCTTCCACTGCTTCCTCTCCCAGGTCTCGGATTCTGCCGGTCATTTCTGCTAGTTCCATATAGTCCATCAGTTGCATCTGCCATTCTTCCAGCGTGGGCAAATCTTGGGTTTTCTAGTATTTGGCGACAAGTATCCTTGCTGCTGTTGTTGCATACATAAAAAATGTTCGGTCCTTTAACACCCTCTGGCCAACAATGCCCAAAAGAAAGGCCTCTGGTTTCTTATTGAAGGTATACTTAAATACCTTTTTCAGCTCATTATATATCATTTCCCAGAAAGCCTTAACCCTAGGGCAAGTCCACCAGAGGTGAAAGAACGTTCCTTCAGGTTCCTTACATTTCCAACACTTATTATCAGACAGGTGATATATTTTTGCAAGCTTGACTGGGGTCATGTACCACCTATATATCATTTTCATAATATTCTCTTTCAATCATTTATTTATTTTAAACTGCAGCAGGAACATTGAATGGGTTCACCTACTGTAAGTATGTAATAGCAATTGTTCACATGCCAGCCCATACCTTGTGGGATATTTTCAGGAGAAGAAAAACTAAAGAGGCAACCCCAGTCTCTAAAATGGCTGAATGGCATCTTGTAAGCCTCCTTCTGGCAACTTCTGAAGCCAAGCTTGTGTCAAATGCATTGCTCTGCTTTCCTTTGGACCACATCAGCGAGGCTGAGAGGGGGGACTTGTTGTCTGGGCAGTCCATACACACTGTCCAGGCTTGCACCCCAGAGAGTTTATTTTGGTGTTGCTAATGCAGCAAAAGCAGCACAGGAGGCAGGAGTTACAAGTTACGAAACCATATAACACCAGTCCTGAAAGACCTACACAGACTCCCAGTACGTTTCTGAGCACAATTCAAAGTGTTGGTGCTGACCTTGAAAGCACTAAATGGCCTCTGCCCAGTATACCTGAAGGAGCATCTCCACCCCCATTGTTCTTCCCGGACATTGAGGTCCAGCTCTGAGGGCCTTCTAGCAGTCCCCCCCACCCCCACGAGAAGTGAGGTTACAGGGAACCAGGCAGAGGGCCTTCTCGGTAGTGGCGCCTGCCCTGTGGAACACCCTCCCATCAGATGTCAAGGAAATAAACAACTATCTGACTTTTAGAAGACATCTGAAGGCAGCCCTGTTTAGGGAAGTTGTTAACGTCTGATGTTTCATCGTGTTTTTAATCTTCTGTTGGGAGCTGCCCAGAGTGGCTGGGGAAACCCATCCAGATGGGCAGGGGATAAATAAATAAATAAATAAATAAATAAATAAATAAATAAATAATAAATATTAGTTACTGGTCTCTACAGCCACAGCTTGCACTGTGATTCTCCAGCGATTTGACTTCCCTCCCAGAGGCATACTCCCTTTCTTCTCGACAAACTTTATTCCTCTGGTTTTTCATTGACCACCGTTATTAACATTGGGCTTCAGCAATGCAAAGAATTTAATTAGACAGCGCAAAGTGGCTTCTGATTGGCACAACTGTTTGCATTTGGCAAGTGTTGGCAAGGGAATAATTTACAGCTTTGGTTGGCGCCCCGAGAGTGAGTGGCCTTCTGCCAGCCTATTTACTAGATCTGATGGACCTGTCAGGGAACTGCCATCGGAGAGTCAGGTGGTGGAAGGGCTCAAGGAGGCTAGGAGAGCCTCGGATGCGGAGGAAGGAACCAGTAGGGGGAGAGGGAGAGTTCCTGCAGAAACTCAATCAGAGGAAGGGCTCCAAGATGTTTCCAGTGAGAATAGCGGGGAGGGCTCAGGACCTCCACTGGGGACGCCCACTCCGCGGAGGAAACTGTCACGCAGAGAATCCAGAAGAAGAGTTTCCGTCAAGGAACTCTTATGTTGGAGTAAATTCTGGAAACGCCCACTGACGGATTCTGCCAGCGATTGAGGTAGCCACGCACCCATGGCTTCTCGGACTGGGAAAGTTTAGGAACTGATGGTAAAGCTTGGAGGCTTTAAACGCTTACGCACGAGCAGCCCCCTTTTCCCATTACAGGACCAAACAGTGTTGTTGTAAAGCCAGTTCAGAGAGAGGCCAGTAGCATCCCCCTCACTCTGTATAGGCTTTGTGAAACATCAACTGATAGCCAAACCTGCATGGCTGTGGCATCTGTCTGGGAAGATAGGTGCTGGTGGAATGCTCTTGGGCAGGGTGGGGCAGGGGTCTCTCCCAGGGCTATTTCAAGAAGATTGAATCTGGAACCATCTGCATGGAAGCAAGATGCCCTATGACTTTGCTACTTTGCTTAGCTTTCTGCTATGTCTGGATTTTACATTAGGTGGAATTTGGAGGCAGCTCTATAAACAGGCTTCATTACAAAAATGCTGTCTATTAAAGTGAACCGCTGAATGAAGTCTGAATAAGGGATGCTCTTCTGAGCTCTGATGCGATTACCATGGTTACCAAAAGTGTCTAGAGCCTAGTACAATTTTTCACTTTATGTTCCTATTTTTTAAAATAAAAAAAATAAACAACAAAAACAACATTTACTTTTTTGTGAGCAAACGACAAGCATGCTATAAGAGTCACTCTATGGGGAAATCCGCAGAGGTCATGCCCAGGGTTAAACTGTTGGTAGAAATCATTTTTAGTGTTGAAAGAGAATATATTCAATATATTTCCACCCACCATAACCATTATAGTCTTATCCTTGGCTGAGATGACACGACTCAGGTTCCAACAATCATGTTTGCAAAGGATCAAATGGAAATGGAAACCTCTCATCCTCCCATAGAGGAGAAATGCCTATATTAAAAGACTCAATTGGAACATGGGAGCAGGAGAAAAAAACACAACCCAAACCATTTTTATTCCACCTGAGCTGCTGCTGGCACTTCCCCCAGGCACCACAGACGTTCTAGGATCTTTCTTCTCCTTCTTCTTCACATGGCTTCCCCACTGCCATATTTGTACCTCAAAATAACAAATGGCAAGGCAGAATATTGCAGATTATTTGTATCTCGGTGATGCAAGATAGAGACTCTTGAACAAAACCGATGGGTGCTGGCCAGAGGACATTTGGCAATGTATCATTTGCAGTGGTGAAGGTAAAGGGATCCCTGACCATTAGGTCCAGTCGTGACCAACTCTGGGGTTGCGGCGCTCATCTCGCTTTATTGGCCGAGGGAGCCGGCATACAGCTTCCGGGTCACGTGGCCAGCATGACTAAGCAGCTTCTGGCGAACCAGAGCAGCGCACGGAAACACCGTTTACCTTCCTGCCAGAGTGGTACCTATTTATCTACTTGCACTTTGACGTGCTTTCGAACTGCTAGGTTGGCAGGAGGAGGGACCGAGCAACGGGAGCTCACCCCGTCGCGGGGATTCGAACTGCCGACCTTTTGATCGGCAAGTCCTAGGCTCTGTGGTTTAACGCAGCGAAGACTGGTCCATTTGGGGAAATGGGGCTGTGTCCCTCCAATCTCAATCTGCCCTCAGTTAGGTCCCACCTACCTCCCTTCTTACAACCAATCACAGATCAAGTCAATGGCTCAGCTAGCCCAGCATCCTGAACTCCCAGTGGTTAGCCTATGGGAAGCCCACAAGTAGATCCTGAATGGAACAGCACTCTCCCTGCGTGATTACCTTGGCAAGCATCCTGCTGTCCTTGGAGGGCAAAGGGATCATTACGCAAAGGGGTGGTTACGGGAGGCAGGAGTTACAAGTTACGAAACCATATAACACTGGTTCTGAAAGACCTACATAGGCTCCCAGTACGTTTGCGAGCGCAATTCAAAGTGTTGGTGCTGACCTTTCAAGCCCTAAACAGCCTTGGTCCAGTATACCTGAAGGAGCGTCTCCACCCCCATCGTTCAGCCCGGACACTGAAGTCTAGCTCCAAGGGCCTTCTGGCGGTTCCCTCACTGCAAGAAATGAGGCTACAGGGAACCAGGCAGAGGGCCTTCTTGGTAGTGGCACCCACCCTGTGGAACGCCCTCCCTCCAGATGTCAAAGAGAAAAACAACTACCAGACTTTTAGAAGACATCTAAAGGCAGCCCTGTTTAGGGAAGCTTTTAATGTTTAATAGGTTATTGTATTTTAATATTCTGTTGGAAGCCACCCAGAATGGCTGGGGAAACCCAGCCAGATGGGCAGAGTATAATAATAAATTTATTATTATTATTATTATTATTATTATTATTATTATTATTATGGCCACCTTTGCCTACAAAATGGGTTTGCCTTTATAGGATACAGAACAGGGCTTTGCTCCTCTAGGTTTAGGGAGCTGTATTTGCATTGGAAGGTCAACATTTATTTGTACATCACAGATTGTTACAATTCAACCGAAGTTACAACCCTTAAATGCCACCAGTTTTGGTGCCAATTTCTCAGTCTGGTGAGTGGGCAAGAAAGACCTTCTTTTCCCGACGTCTCCGTTCAGAAAATCCCCAAGTCGTAAGCAAATAGATAAGTAAAACCCCTTGCAAAACACCCAGCCAATATACTTAAAATAAAATCAACAATTTATGCTAAGCACATTTCAAAAATTAAAGGAGACAACCTAATTATTTTGCCAGTGGGGAAACGACAGAGAAATGAGTCATGCTTTCATAACTCAATTGGGCTTTCTTAGTACTGGTTGTATAATTACTTTAAGAAACTGTGTTATTTGTTTTCATTAGCAGTAATTGAACAATAAGTATGATATTGAATGAAGAAGCCCAAGGAATAACATTCAAAAGGTGGATTCACTGCTCCGATAATGCATGAATACTAACATTAATGCTATTAGAACAATGACAAGGAAGATGACGACTTGACATACTTCAAAGCTGCAGTGGTTTTAATTGCAGCAAATAATGTGATGCTTCATTTGCTCATTAATGATAAGAACATAAGAAGATCCCTGCTGCATCAAGCCAAGGCTCAAGTATTCTAGCATCCTTTCCTCCCCAGATGCAGAGGGGATGCCTTGGCGGCCATCAATAGGAGAGAATTTCATAGAGCCTCTTCTGACATAAGGAGGAGGTGGACAGGGCTGGCTTCAGCCCTGCACAACCTGGGGAATCCTCGGACCACGTCAGCCCCAGGGCCAGTCGATTGGCTGGACCCAGGGGCTTAGCCTCGGTCACCTAAGGTCGGTGTGGCCCCGCATCTCCCCTTTTCTTCCTCGCAGCAGCTGCGGTTTCCCACCCACCCACCCTCTAGGTTTTACCTCTGACCTTGCTATGGACCTCAGTTGGTCGCCATTAAGGGGCCTGGTAGGAATTTTTCCACTTGGCAAATTGGCACTGGCCATTTGGTTTTTACGCCTACCTCATAGCAAATCATCACAATCCCTTTGGTTTGGGCGGTTAGGCATTGGTAGGGGTATTATTATTATGCAGATGAGTCGGGGGGAGGAGCACCATCACCTCCACCAAATATTTAAGGGTAGTCCGATAAAGGATTCCAGGGGGCATTGCCTCGTCCGAAACCTATGGAGGCTAGGGCCTAAAGCGCGCTCCCAAGCGGTGACCCCTCGGGGAGTGTCTAGGGATATGCATCTCAGGGGCTCCCCCTGCTGGTGTTAACCCTTTCTGGTTTTCATGTTGGATAGTCTGATAGGACCAATGCCTAAAGCCAATACTGCTCTTACCTGTAACCAATAAAGTTGTGGCCATTTTTTGCCCATTAACCTAAAATAACGGTGTCCTGTGTCTTCATTTATTCCACCTAGTGGGAGGCGGGAATCACCACACAATCTGCACTCCATGAAGCACTTTTGTCTGTTCTGAATCTTCTAACCTCCTTGGATGGTCCAAAGTTCTAGTATTAGCAAAGAAGGAGACAGACTTTTCTTCCTCCATACTATGGATAATGTTGTTCACCTCTACCATGCGCCCCCTGTTACTCACCTTTTTTTTTCTAAACTAAAAAAGCTCTGAATGTTGCAACCTTTCCTAACAGGGAGTTTCTGAACCTTTTCTAATACAGTGATACCTTGGTTCTCAAACACCTTGGTACTCAAACAACTTGGAACCCAAACACTGCAAACCCGGAAGTGTTCTGGTTTGCGAACTTTTTTTGGAAGCCAAACATGCTCCCTTTTGAGTCTTACACTTCTGATTTGAGTGCCACACTTCCATATTGAGTGATACTCTGAGGTCTGTCTGTTTTTGCTATTTATTTTGTGTTTTTGTGACTCTTTTTTTGTTTGTTTTTGTGACTGTGTGGAACCCAGTTTAGCTACTGATTGATTGTGTGACGGCAGTACATTGTTTAATGCTTTCATTTTATTGATGAATGAGTAAAACTCATGTTAAATTGCTGTTTTAGGGGTTGTTTTTAAATGTCTGGAACAGATTAATCCAGTTTGCATTACTTTCTATGGGAAAGCACAACTTGGTTTTGGAATGCTTTGGTTTTGGAACGGACTTCTGGAACGGATTAAGTTTGAGAACCAAGGTACCACTGTATCCTTTTTTTAAATATAATTTTTATTATTTTCCAATACCAAAAAAAAAAAAAATACAATTGTGCCAAATTTTCACAGATTTTCACAAATTTGTTACATTTTAGACTTCCTTCGGCTTCTCTGACAATCATCCATATTTACTTCTCAGTTTACGCGTTTCTCTGTTTATATTGCCATTAAACTTCCCTCCCACTCCTGTTTTTTTTTTTTAACAATATATCTCTATTTTCACAGTGCTTCTTGAAACCCCACCAGTGTTGTTTGCACATCACATGATCTTTTCAGATATTCAACAAATTTCCCCCAGGTACCACTGTATCCTATTTAAGGTGAGATCAGGATCTTGAAGAACTTTTTGCCTCACTTCCTACCACAGCCTACTAATCCTGCTCTTATATAACTATCTGGAGTGACATTCATGAGGGGCTGCCGTTTGGGAAGAGAAGGTTGGCTTTCTCTGCCCTTCTCTCCATATGCAAGTACTGAGAGACTGACACGCCATACCCTCCAACGCGTCAAAGGCAATAACCGGGATGCCATTTTCTGGGACGCCATCTTCCCTTTTTCTCTCGCAAGAGGATGGTGGCCATTTTGGACACCTTGAAGTGATGTGATTTCATGTCACAATCCCCCCCCCAAGTACTTTTTGGGAGGGAAATCATGATGTGAAATTGCGAGAGATTAAAGGTAAAGGGACCCCTGACCATTAGGTCCAGTCGTGGCCGATTCTCAGGTTGCGGCGCTCATCTCACTTTATTGGCCGAGGGAGCCGGCGCACAGCTTCCGGGTCATGTGGCCAGCATGATTAAGCCGCTTCTCATGAACCATAGCAGCGCATGGAAACATCGTTTACCTTCTCGCTGGAGCGCTACCTATTTATCTACTTGCACTTTGACGTACTTTTGAACTGCTAGGTTGGCAGGAGCAGGGACTGAGCAATAGGAGCTCACCCCGTTGCGGGGATTTGAACCACCGACCTTCTGATCGGCAAGTCCTAGGCTCTGTGGTTTAACCCACAGCACCACCTGCATCCCTGCGAGAGATTACAGCACCCAAAATGGCAGTTGTCCTCTCTCAAGAAAAAAATGGGGCATCCTGGTTTTTCTGGGACTCTTGCAGGATGTGACATGTGTTTGACAAAGCTGCACGTGATCAGTAGGAAAGTTGAAGCTGGAGGTGGCCACCATTATAGACAACAAGCTCATTACCTCAGATTAGTTTGCACGGTGCTTGTTGTTGTCTCCTTTCTGTTAGGCCCTGAATTCTTGAAAACAGATTAGCAATGAGGTTCCCATTAAAGTTTAAAACAAGTTATTAATTTCCCCAGCCCTGTAAATTCTTTGTTGGTTGAAGCCTTTGTGTTAACAAAGGGTGTAAGTTTCAGTTTCTGAGCGCCAGTCCATTTGAGAGAACTGCTGTGGAGCTGAGGTAAATGAGATGAGGCCATTTCCCTTCCAGTCAACAGACAGTTCAAGCTTCAGGAAGTCACAACCTGAAAGAGATAACTTTGGGGGGAAGGGTCTCTGTTTCAGTGATTTTATGACACTTATATAAGTTATATCATTTATGTAATATCCTCATTCAGGGAGCCCTGACTGATGGTTGCGACAGCACTCCCATTATAAAGTGGGCACAGAATTCAAGGGCTGTACAGTGGTGCCCCGCAAGACGAATGCCTCGCAAGACGGAAAACCCGCTAGACGAAAAGGTTTTCCTTTTTGGAGGTGCTTCGCAAAACGAATTTCCTATGGGCTTGCTTCGCAAGACGAAAATGTATTGCGAGTTCCTGTGGGTTTTTTTTCCTTTCCCCCCCTTTTTCCCAAGCCGCTAAGCCGCTTAACAGCTGATCCGCTAAGCTGCTTATCAGCAGATCCGCTAAGCGGCTTATCAGCTGATCCGCTAAGCCCGCTAAGCCGCTAATAGCGCTAATCCGCTAAGCCGCTAATGGGCTTGCTTCGCAAGACGAAAAAACCGCAAGACGAAGAGACTCGTGGAACGGATTCTTTTCGTCTTGCGAGGCACCACTGTATATGCTTGATCTATAACAGGCAAACCCATATTATGTTTTCAGAATGTATTAGAAAAATTATATAGAAAGATTTATTGTTTTGTCTACATTCAGTTGTAAGATAAAATATATGCAAAGGGACTTGACAGGAAGTCAAAGTTGAAGAAAAGATTTTGGAAGATAAAAGTTGGAAAAATATTTACTTTTATTACTATCATGTGCGGGTGTGGGTATGTGGCTGTCTGCACATATGAGTGTTTTTGTATGCAATGTTTGGGAGGAAATAAGATGGCAAATAACAAATAACAAACTAAATATTGATGTATGTAATTTTTATTTCTTGATTATGTTTGGTGGTGGTATGGCTGTATAGTTTTTTGTAACATAAAATCATTCAATAAAAATTATTTAAAAAAACACACAAAAAAACATGCAAACCCAAACTCAGCCCTCTAGCTGTTTGGGGACTACAATTCCCATCATCCATGACCACTGGTCCTGTTAGCTAGGAATGATGGGAGATCCAAAACAGCTGGAGGGCTGAGTTTGGGGATGCCTGATCTATAATGAACCTTTGGTTTCTAAAAAAATTAATAAAAATACCTCTCTCACTCAAACTCCACTTTCACTCGTTAAGATGTTGGAGATTCTTTTTCTTTTCTTTCTTTCTTTTAAAGTTTTTATTATTAAAATAATTGAGCATTAATACACACATGTTATGAATATACAAACATTTCATACAATCCTTAAAAATGTTCATACATACCCACACTCAGCCCCACAGGTACTTCCTTTTCCCACCACCATCCACCACCCCTCACCCCACCTTTGTGTTAGACTTCCAATCTACTCAATTGCAATTTCTTTCCACTTCTATTACTTTCTTTCACACACCTTTAACCCAATTTTCTGCTTCTTTTTCTGTTACACATTGTTATCCATCTTATTTAGTATTTCAGTATTTAAAACGGAACTTGTTTATTCTAATAGGAGTTCTGATTTTTTCAATATGGTTTTGCAAGTATCCTTTAAACACCTTCCAGTCCCTGTCTATCTTCTCTTTTGAGATCCTTCCAATTTCTCCCATTGTTTTGGATATATTGTAATACTCCAATAATTTGGCAAGCCACTCTGTTTTTGTCGGTATAATACCACTTTTACAATTTTTTGCAATCAATAGCCTTGCGGCTACTGTTGCGTATAAATATAATGTCTTGTCTTCTTCCTTTAGACTTCCTGGTACTATTCCCAATAGAAAACCTTCTGAAGGTTTTCAGATCAGAACATCAGGAGATTCTCTTTCATTACCAGGTCTCTCACAGAACTATTCCTGTTCTTAGTCAGCAGTAACAAAACAAAACAAAAACAGCTCTGACTTTTCAGGTTCGAGTAATGTGGCAATGACATTTGTTTGTGACAGCAGCAATGCAGAGACCAGAGGCAGATTTAGGTGACCGGGGACCAGAGATTCAGGGGTGCCACAGAAAACACTTCAACCATGATTTAGAATGGATCGCAAGAGGTGGAAAGGCACCAAATTTTGGTGTTGCACAGGGCACCTCTGAAATGTGAGACCCAGACGTCCGCCGCTGTAGAGGTCTGTTCAATGCCTATACATGTGAGAGCCATCAAATGTAAATTATGTTTAAATTAAAGGTACCTGTGAATGTCGCCTGTGACCAAATTTTCTCTAAAAACATGCCAACTGGCAACATTCAGTACAGGCAATATCATGGACCATCTGCCCGATTCAATGGAAAGCTGCTGAAAAATCTGATGTAATCAAAGTATACACTCCAGAAGGAGAAGAAAAGTGAAATGGGTCAATATGAATAATTTTGTCCCCTGCTTTCTTTCCTCTCAGGAAAAATTCTCACTCTCCTTGACGCTGCGCGTGGAAGACAATGAGCAATTTTAGACTTGTCCACTCTCTGTTTTCTTTGCCACACTATTAACAGCCCCGCTGACCCATTTGCAACAAATACGTGTAACTTTCTCCAGCAAGCTGGAGGATCATGAAGATTCACACTCTGCCGGCAGGAAACCGTCCCTGTTTCTGGTTTCTTAGCACCTCTTTTAAGATCTTGCATAAATAACATATTGATTTCCGATGAAAGTAAGGACAAGAGCTCTTTCTCCAGTAGTGCCTCTAGGGTGTTTGAAGAAGATGCCTGGATTATTTGGCTCTTAAGCATCCTCCTCGTTGCAAATACGTCTCCGCCGCGAAATCTGTCTATAATCTCAACGTTATCAGGAGAGAATTAAATATTCCTCTTGTCCCTGATGGGCCCCAAATGATCAGCTACCAGCAAAGGCAGCAAGTTAGCAAGGAAGATACTGTGGTTATAAAATGATTTTCATGCAACGGGTGATATAAATGATAAAAAGACCACAATGCACAACAAATGTTTGTGAGGTGAAGCTTGCAGGTGACCAGTGTAGAGTTTAAGAGAGCAACCTGTGGATTAACACGCAAAGATGACTTGCTAATTTTGAGAATCTGTGTGTGATGTTGTTGGCTCCTGTATTCACCCAAGGAAATTTGTGTTCAGTTCCCTGTTCTGCTATAAAACATACTGCTTTTTTGGGGGGGGGGGATGGGGCATCACCAGGAGTGTACACATGGCCTCCATCACACATTTATTGGACATGTGACGGAATTGAGAGGGTGCATCAGTGTCACGAATATGCCAGCTCCCAGCCTAGGAATGCAGCTGGTAGCAGACCGCAGTTTGCAACCGATGGGATCAGATTTCTCTCAGACGGAGGACAGAAAGCAGATGCGGACCTGCCCTCCTCTTGACCTTGAGAGGCAGCCAGATAAAGCTGGAGCAGAGACTGTGCTGGAATGCAACAGCGGCTCACAAGGGCACAGATAGGCACGAAAGAGAAGATTGACAGCTTGTCTTCTCAGGAAGAAGTTGGAGGGGATCCAATGAACCCACGAAGTCGTCGCCGGGGGAGGGTGTTTGACAGGAAACAAAATAAGAAGCGCAAAGGTCATAGGTTCAGTTTATTCTGCCAGAAATGGAAGGATTCTTTAGAAGGGTCAACTGAGTGATGATGCCGGAGGTTTGGCTAGAGCCATCTGGAGCTAATTGCTTGTTTTTGCAATAAATCCTCCTTTTTAATTACGTACGTTTACAGTGTTATCAAGCCAGGAACCTGGTATCAGGAATCAGGTAGCCCAACCACTGCCACGCCTGCTTGCTGCTACACCTGCTGCCATTGGCTTTCCATTTGGGAAGTGGCTGTGTACACAAACCAACACATGTGCATAAAGTGCATGTGTCTAATGAGGGAGAATCCCGACTACTTCAGAATTCCATTCCACATGTTGATGGTGCAGGAATACCACTACTATTGCTGCTGTAATTGATACTTTCATTTGCTAGGGCCACATTCAAGCACTTTGAGGCCCCATTCAGTTTAATGGGAGTAATTAAGGCTACAATCCTAAACACACTTGCTAGGGAGTAAGCACCATTGATCACAATGAGACTTAAAGGTAAAGGTAAAGGTACCCCTGCCTGTACGGGCCAGTCTTGCCAGACTCTAGGGTTGTGCGCTCATCTCACTCTATAGGCCGGGATCCAGCGCTGTCCGCAGACACTTCCGGGTCACGTGGCCAGCGTGACAAGCTGCATCTGGCGAGCCAGCGCAGCGCACAGAAACGCCATTTACCTTCCCGCTGGTAAGCGGTCCCTATTTATCTACTTGCACCCGGGGGTGCTTTCGAACTGCTAGGTTGGCAGGCGCTGGGACCGAACGACAGGAGCGCACCCCGCCGCGGGGATTCGAACCACCGACCATGCGATCGGCAAGTCCTAGGTGCTGAGGTTTTACCCACAGCGCCACCCGCGTCCCATCACAATGAGACTTACTTCCAAGTAAACATGGACAGACTTGCACTGAAATATATTGAATTGAAGGTTGGAATTGAGGCCTTCTACATCCCAACCGCTCCGGCGGGAAGGTAAACGGCATTTCCGTGCACTGCTCTGGTTTCACCAGAAGCGGCTTAGTCATGCTGTCCACATGACCCGGAAAAACTATCTGCGGCCAAAATCGGCTCCCTCGGCCAGTAAAGCGAGATGAGGGCCACAACCCCAGAGTCATTCATAACTGGACTTAACTGTCAGGGGTCCTTTCCCTTTACCTCCCAATTTAATCGCCCCCCCCAAAAAAAATTCACTATTCATGACAGCAGCAAGAATACTCATCGCAAAGTATTGGAAGACACAAAACCTACCCACCTTGGAAGAATGGCAGATGAAGGTGATAGACTATATGGGACTGGCAGAAATGACTGGCAGAATCCGAGACCAGGGGAGAGAGACAGCGGAAGAAGATTGGAAGAAATTTAAGGACTATCTTAAGAAACATTGCAAAATTAATGAATGTTAGAATGACGTTGGTTTAGAAATTATGTGGTTTCCAGCGGTAATGGATAAGTAAAAAGAAAAGGAAAGTCAAAAATTAAATGAAAATTAAGGGAAAGGATTTGCTGAATTTATAAATTAGAAATTGGAATACAGAAAGGGGAGGTTTGAGGAAGTCGGGGAAGTAAGTTATAAGAAAACAAGGGATTGAAATTATACTTGTTCTTATTTTTGTCTGTTAGTATTATTGTTTGTATTATTGTTTGTTTTGTTTTTATATAATTTTTGAAACTTTAATAAAAATCTTTTAAAAAAATTTCACTATTCATGATTACATATCCTCCAACATTTCTCTGATGAAAATAGAGACATCCTATTCAATTATTATTATTATTATTATTATTATTATTATTATTATTATTATTTTCTATTTATACCCCATCTATCTGACTGGGTTGCCCCAACCACTCTTGGCTGCTTCCAACATATAATAATAATAATAAAACATTAAACATTTTTTAAAAAACCCTGCCCTATACAGGGGTGCCTTCAGATGGCTCCAGGGTAAGACAACTTGGTGCCTTCCAATATTTCTTGGATGAAAATAGGGATGTCCTAGGGGAAAGCAGGACAAATCAGAAACCAGGACACCTTCTGCAAATCCAGAACTGTCCCTGGAGAAAGGGGGCACTTGGAGGGTCTGTGACTGAGATACCCTGCAGAGTGAAATTCATGAGAAGCCCCCTCTGTGAAAAATCTTCAAACACAGACAGACAATTTCTCCAGAATGCGCATATTTTGCTGGAGTTACAGCTGCAAACTGGTTTGATTTTCTTGAAGCCCCCCTGCTGATAACATGCCTAGAGGTAAATGTAAGATGTAATCCTGAAGCAATGGGGGTACTCCAAAGCAAATGATCTCATGAAACCATAGTCTTCTCAGTTAAGATAACCACCTGGTGCAATATTTCCTGGTGGCCTTTGAATGAAATGCAGAGCTAACTAATCTCAGGCAAGCTTTGCATGAGGTCCAGTGATACGGTACCCCGTCCATCATTGTTCATCTTGCCAAACAGCTGTGATATTTCCACATAGATTTAATCTCACAAATGGATGGAAGAGAAAATGCCTCTCTCCTTTCATCTATCCTTCTGTTTGCAAAGTTTGGGGGTAAGTGGAGATCTTTATTTTTTCCAAGTGATTTTTTTATTGTTTTCCTTACATATTCTTTTCCAACAAATTGTAATAGCACCATACATTCCCTTTGATTCTGCCGAGTCGCGACCCCCCTCCCCCCCCACAACTGGTATATTTATCCTCTTTCCATCACGCACATCATTCTCATATTAGTACTATTATACATTGGAGGTATTATGTCAATCCTGCTAGTGTCTTGACCTCTTTACAATTCTTCTTTAAATATTCAATAAATTTACTCCAGTTATTTTGGTATCTTTGATCTCCCTGGTCCCGGATCCTCCCTGACAGTTTGGCAAGTTCTGCATATTCTGTCAACTTCGCCTGCCACTCCTGAATAGTTGGTATATCTTGTACTTTCCATCTTTGGGCCAGAAGGGTCCTCGCGGCAGCTGTAGCATACATGAACAAATTTTGATCTTCTATTTTAATTTCTGTTCCTATTAAGCCTAATAGACACGCTTCCGGTCTTTATGAGGCCAAAATGAGGGAGGTGTCAGCAGGCTAGGAGGAACCCAAAGGTTTGCGGAAATGCTGCTTCTGGGAACATAGCAGAATATAGCACAGGTTTAGCATTCATTTCCATGGTGTTTGCTTCCATAAAAGAATTCTACTTCCAACTATCACAGAAACTACATTTCTGGAAGTGGCTGCCTGCCTGTGCACTGTCTCACCAGAGTGATATATGGTATGGTTATCTCTTGTAGGACTGCTGCAAAGTTCTGCATGTTGGGCTACCTTTGAAGGTGACTCGGAAACTACAACTAATCCAGAATGTGGCTGCCAGACTGGTGACTGGGAGTGGCCACCGAGACCATATAACACCAGTCCTGAAAGACCTACATTGACTCCCAGTACGTTTCCAGGCACAATTCAAAGTGTTGGTGCTGACCTTTAAAGCCCTAAACTGCTTTGGGCCTGCATACCTTGGATCCCTGAGAAAACACTCCCCTCTGGTATTAGAGGGTGCATAATGGGTTTGGTGAGGGACGCGGGTGGCGCTGTGGGTTAAACCCCAGAGCCTAGGACTTGCCGATCAGAAGGTTGGCGGTTCGAATCCCTGTGACGGGGTGAGCTCCCATTGCTCGGTCCCTGCTCCTGCTAACCTAGCAGTTCGAAAGCACATCAAAGTGCAATTAGATAAATAGGTACTGCTCCGTCGGGAAGGTAAACGGCATTTCTGTGCGCTGCTCTGGTTCGCCAGAAGCGGCTTACTCATGCTGGCCACATGACCTGGAAGCTGTATGCCGGCTCCCTTGGCCAATAAAGTGAGATGAGCGCCGCAACCCCAGAGTTGGCCACCACTGGACCTAACGGTCAGGGGTCCCTTTACCTTTACCCTTTAATGGGTTTGGTGGCAACCTCTTTGATTGTGACTGGCATGACTGGCCTACTAAAATTGGAATGAAGGGGGGGGGATTATTTACCCACCCACCCCCTGACTTCCATTAAAATGGCAAGAATGAGGATGAGCAGGACAGAGAAGTTCTAGGGGTCAGCAGTGGACCCTTGCAGAATATGGGTAAGTCTCAACCTGTGCTGAACCTCTGATGCTTGCACTGGCAACCACACAAGTCCTGAAATGGGTAGTTCTTTCTTTCTTTCTTTCTTTCTTTCTTTCTTTCTTTCTTTCTTTCTTTCTTTCTTTCTTTCTTTCTTTCTTTCTTTCTTTTCCTCCCCCCCCCCCAGCTTGATGATTTGATGCAAGGCCAGAATTAATTTCAGGGTCTCAGTGAAAGTTTGAATTCACTAAAGTGAATGGACATTTTAAGACCAATGATTATGGCGAAGCCATTATTGATTTCCGTGGCGGAGAGATGTTGCCCCCTGTGTCTTAAACTCAGAGAGCACTCTTGTTCTCTATTAAAACCTTCAACCTTCTCATTCCTTTTCTTTTCTCTTTAAAATGAACATACTAATGACAGATTTATCCCAGCCGGCGTTACCTGCTTGCTTGTTACATTGAACTAAATGTTGAAATTACAAGATGGGCTAAAAGTGGTGCTCCGTTCTTCTTAAAATTTGATACCAGGTCCCTTTGGCCACTTATAAATAAGGAAAAGTGAATTGCCATTGATTCACCCCACAGCTGGAATAGCTGGAATGAAATTTGCTAGTAGCTACAAATCAATAAAACATTTCTAACTGAGAATATAATATTGAAATCTATGGAGAAAAAGTAAGGGTTGTTACATTACAGAAAACATCATGCTTTGAAAGGGAGCTGCCATGCCATTAATTTCTCAGCTCCTGAGAAAGATAAATTTTCAGATGTCATGTACAGAAGTCTAGAGTTGAATGAGCCTAAAAGTTATAAAACCTTGCCAACAAAGGTCTGTATAGTTAAAGCTATGGTATTCCCAGTAGTGATGTATGGAAGTGAGAGCTGGACCATAAAGAAGACTGATCTTCGAAGAATTGATGCTTTTGAATTATGGTGCTGGAGGAGACTCTTGAGAGTCCCATGGACTGCAAGAAGATCAAACCTATCCATTCTGAAGGAAATCAGCCCAGAGTGCTCACTAGAAGGACAGATCGTGAAGCTGAGGCTCCAATACTTTGGCCGCCTCATGAGAAGAGAAGACTCCCTGGAAAAGACCCTGATGTTGGGTATGATGGAGGGCACAAGGAGAAGGGAATGACAGAGGACGAGATGGTTAGACCATGTTCTCAAAGCTACCAGCATGAGTTTGACCAAACTGCGGGAGGCAGTGGAAGACAGGAGTGCCTGGCGTGCTCTGGTCCATGGGGTCATGAAGAGTCGGACACGACTAAACAACTAAACAACTAAACAATAACAACAAAAGTTATAAAATCTCTGTATCAGCTCTATTAATCCACATAGATGGGCAGGAATAAATGAGAGCATAAGAACATAAGAAGAGCTTGCTGGACCATTCCAATGGTCCATCTAGTTCAGCATCCTGTAGAAAGCTTGAGGAAGGTGTTGACCCCACGTGCCACAGCCCTGAAGAAGGCAAATTCGATGCTAAGGATCATCAGCAAAGGAATTGAAAATAAAACTGCCAATATCATGATGCCATTATAAAAACCGATGGTGTGACCACATTTGGAGTAGTGTGTAGAGTTCTGGTCTCCTCACCTCAAACATGATATTGTAGAGTTGGAAAAGGTTCAGAAAAGGGCCACCAAAATGATAAAGGGATGTCAGGCTGCTGCCAGCAACTCCCATGGCTAGTTGCCCAGGCATGTACAAAGACAAGGAATGTTCTTATCATCTGCTTTTTATTCAGTATTTACAGAGAGGGGCTATAGAACCCAGCCTCTTGGGTAATGGCATTGTCCTGAGTGAATCTCCACCTCCCCATCTCCCCCACTTCCTCATTCATCATCCTCATCACCTCCTGTATGGGTGCTGAGAAGCGCCCTTTGTCTTTGAGCTCTTTGCTCTCCTACTTTCAAGGCTCACCGGGTTGTGGGAGATGGAGGGTCTGGGCACTGTGTCTGCCGGCTGTCACCTGTCAGAGGTTGGTTTGGATCGAAAGATTGGGGAATGCAATCACAGAGAGATCAGCTCCCAACAGAAGAGGAGGAGAAATGTTCGCTTGCTCCCCCTCCCAAGCCCAGCGTTTCCAGAAGCAGAGAGACAGGCAGACACAGAAGCTGCACAGTTGAGAGAGGAGCCACCAGTTGTGATATAGTAGCTAAGCAACCAGAAGGGAGGGAACAGTTGGGGGACACATCAATCAAGAGTGGGGAAACCCCTCCCTCCCCCCGAACTCAGAGGTCCGAATGTGTCAGAGAATGAAGGAGACACAGGGAGTAGGGACTTCCCATTGGCACACTTCTTGCTGCAGAAGTAAAGAGTAAGATATCCTTGCATAATGGTGAAATAAAAGGACTATAAATCCACCAAATAATAATAATAATAATAATAATAATAATAATAATAATAATAATAATAATAATAATAATTTATTTGTACCCCACCCATCTGGCAGGGTTTCCCCAGCCACTCTGGGCGGCTTCCAACAAAGATTAAAAATACAACAAAATGTCACACATTAAAAACTTCCCTGAACAGGGCTGCCTTCAGATGTCTTCTAAATGTCAGGTAGTTGTTTATCGCTTTGACAACTGATGGGAGGGCATTCCACAGGACGGGTGCCACTACTGAGAAGGCCCTCTGCCTGGTTCCCTGTAGCTTTGCTTCTCACAGTGAGGGAACCGCCAGAAGGCCCTCGGCACTGGACCTCAGCGTCCAGGCAGAATGATGGGGGTGGAGAGGAGGGTTGTAAAGCAAATGTTTATCTCTACTCAGACTTGCTTAATAATGTGAGCCAGACAAAGATATCTCACTCTTCATTGCTTTTTAAAAACTTTTTTTTTTTTTTAAAGACCTGTGCCACTCTGTGTGATGCAGATCTCTTGGTGCACCTTTCTGAAAGTTGCACTTCCTGATGTGCCTTGGGAGCGATGCTGCACAACACCACATCATTCACAATTTGCTCTGGTCCACAAATATTCAATAAGGTTTTTGGTTTTTTTTGCAGCTTACCAAATGATACCACATTGACCGAGAGCCATAAACATTTTACATACTTTGCTGAGCGATTTGCAGGATAATTTTAAAGCTTAACATAACATTTTCCTGTGATTTTTATTGGCGCTTATGAGCAATCTCAAGAGTCATAAAAAGAAGGGAGCTACTATCATTGATCTCAGATGTATGAATGAAGGCTCTGCACTTGGGGTTCTTGGGGGGGGGGATTATACCATTGCAAGCGGTTTGAATATCTTGGGCTGAGTGAAGAATTCACCCAATTTCAATAAGAATGCACAAATTATTATAGAAGCACTAGTTCCCTATGTCCCAAGTAATAGTTATGAAACTACTTCATTTTGGGTAAGTCTATCTAATATATCTAAAGGTCTGTATAGTTAAAGCTATACTGTAGTTTTTCCAGTAGTGATGTATGGAAGTGAGAGCTGGACCATAAAGAAGGCTGATCGCCAAAGAATTGATGCTTTTGAATTATGGTGCTGGAGGAGACTCTTGAGAGTCCCATGGACTGCAAGAAGATCAAACCTATCAATTCTGAAGGAAATCAGCCCTGAGTGCTCATTGGAAGGACAGATCCTGAAGCTGAGGCTCCAATACTTTGGCCACCACATGAGAAGAGAAGTCTCCCTGGAAAAGACCCTGATGTTGGGAAAGATGGAGGGCACAAGGAGAAGGGTATGACAGAGGACGAGATGGTTGGACAGTGTTCTCGAAGCTACTAACATGAGTTTGACCAAAGTGCGGGAGGCAGTGGAAGACAGGAGTGCCTGGCGTGCTCTGGTGCATTGAGTCACAAAGAGTCGGACACGACTAAATGACTAAACAACAACAAACAAGAACAACATTTATGATTAAGTTTTGGAACATACTAAACATAAAATTGCAAATGCCATGTTTTCTCTCCAAGTGCACATTTATAAATGATTTTATTTTTTCAGTTTTTAAAAAGTATGTAACACTCTGGATAACTAACTTCTGATCTGCACATTAGTCTGGTGGGTGGGGTGCAGATCAGGTCTGTTCCTACTGGATCAATTACCTCAGACATCCTTAGGCTCTGCTCCCTTGCTGTCTGTTTATATGTTGCTGGATTGCCATTTGTTCTTTGATATTAAATAGTCCCAACTGGTTCCAAGCTGAAGTGTTCTTCCTCAGGGGATAACTTTAAGAACCAATTTATACCAATCACTCAACGTGAGCTTCATTCTAAAATTATATCTGCAAAGACATACAGTTATGAAAAGGAAGTCTATTATGAAAACAGGAAGCTTATACACACACACACACACACACACAAAAAGATGTATTTGCGATCAAGTAGATGATTCAAGTAGATAAATAGGTACTGCTGTGGCGAGAAGGTAAACTGCGTTTCCATGTGCTCTGGCTTCTGTCATGGTGTTCCGTTGTGCCAGAAGCGGTTTCGTCATGCTGGCCACATGATCCAGAAAAGCTGTCTGTGGACAAACACCGGCTCCCTTGGCCTGAAAGTGAGATGAACACTACATCCCATAGACACCTTTGACTGGACTTAACCGTCCAGGGGTCCTTTACCTTTACCTTACTATTAAGCAGTAGAAATCAGGTTATAACTGGTATTATGTGTACCTCAGAATGCCTAGACAGTCTCCCTCACACACTTCTCAAAGCATTTGGGAACTTTCTTCAACTTGAGGTAACATAAAAACAGAAAACTGCACCAACGGTTGCATGCTATTCCTGATTGATTCTGTCACCCAAGTACAGATGGGCAAATCTGTCAATGGCTTTTCTTCATTTCACATGTTAAGTTCAGTTTACCCCATTTGCACACCACTTTGCAATTTTTTAACATGACTTGCCATATTTTTTCCCCTTTATATGAGAGTCCTCCCTTTATATGAGCTACGCCTCCAGTCAAGCCTTCGGAATCTCCTCCGATGATGATTAGGCTTTGATAAGGCTCCAGGCACTTTCCCCATTCAGCAGAGGATCAAAGCAGCAGAAGAGATGAGAAGTTTGAGCTACATTGCTAGGTTTATTTCTAACTACACAGACAGAAAAGAAATATACATGCTCTCTCTGTGAAAGCAGAGAGCAACTGAAAAACAAAGGAACAGGAAACCAGTAACATCACATCCATTTCCTGTCTTCTGTGAGACTTCCAACAGTCTGGAATGTCTGGTATGCAAAAGAGAGTCTTGTGACTCCAATCACTGCACAGTGGCAAAATCAGAAACCAGCACTCAGAACCCCAGAGGGTACTCTTACACCAGAGTTCACCTGGTGGGTCCCTACAGCCCCAAGAAGTAAGGCACATTTTTCATTGCAGGATCTCTAACTGGATCTTTAAATTATCTTCCTCCAGCCCCTTGCTTCCTGTCTCTAGATCTCCACTTGGTGTTTGCACCAATAACTGACAGGCTCCCAGTCTCCCTTCTCAGTTCCTTACTCCAATATCACATTTATAGGGATACTGTCTGAACCCTATAGCCAATTATGACTTATATTCATCTCCCATCTTCCTTCTATTGTAGTATTCGTGGGTGGGTGGGGTGAATATTAATGCCATGGTATTTCTCTCCTGTCCTTATCATATTTACATCTGGTTGAGCTGCAAGAAAGAAACCTTGGAGATGAAAAGCTGCTCTCTCTGCTTTCTTCTCACAAGGACACACAAAAACGTGTTGTCATTTTCATGTGCATTACCCCTAATATGCACATTTTATACCAAATTTTAGCTAGTACATTTATTTCTGAAACGATTGTTCCTTAATTTAGTGCATATCTGTGTGCATATTGTACACTAATTTTCTACGCTTATTCCTCCCCCCTTCATGCAATGCATGCCTTTTTATACACATTTTAATATACTTTTTTTAAAAAAAAGTATTTTGGGTGGGCTGGAGAACCGCACTGCAGATTTTTGAGAACTGGGAATAATGATGCACCTCTATATTTCAGTCTGAATCTTGGAAGTGCAAATGAGTTAGGTTGACATTAAAATGTGAACTGGAGGGCGGGGGAAAAATCTCTGTTTCTACGTTCAACTCACTAAAGCAGAACTTAGCTGTACACAAAGTGAACTTATATGAAGAGAAAGAGAGGAGTAAAAACCTGACAGCATAAAATGCTCTCACAAAAATGAGCAGAAACATAAATAAGACATTAACTGTTAGGCCGAGATAGCCGAGCTGACCTTATACCTTGTCTGCAACTCTATGGCCTCTGGCTATCACTAACCTACGGAGGACCAAATATGTGACATTTGTTTTATACAGGCTGTAAGAATGGGAAGAGGCAAGAGTGCATCACTCGAGGTCAGCCTGTGCTGGCAGGCCATAGCTCAGAGGAAGAGTTCATGCTTTGCATTTTTAAAGTCCTATGTACCTTCTTCTTCTTTGGCGATCACTGTATTCGAGTAAGATTGTCTTTCATGAACACGGTCTTAACAGTGAGTCTGTAAATGACTGTGGAGGCCAATTCTGTATCCACATGTCCTTCCACAGTGGGGACATTGGTTACCGGGCGGGAGTTGATCATGGTATGGATTTGCCAAGCGTTCCTTCCTATTAGCACATTTCTCCCTTGCGTCCTGGGTTCGAGTGTCTTCAAAGCCCATGACACCTTTCGTAAAGGCTGTTCTCCAATTGGAGCGCTCACAGGCCAGTGTTTCCCAGTTGTCGGTGTTGATACTACCTTGAGAGAGTCTTTAAACCTCTTTTGTTGACCACCAACATTACGCTTTCCATTTTTAAGTACAGAATAGAGTAGTTGCTTTGGAAGACAGTCATCAGGCATCTGCACAACATGACCAACAAAGTTGATGTTGAAGAATCATTGCTTCGACACTGGTGATCTTTGCTTCTTCTTCCAGTACACTGGTATTAGCTCGGCTGTCTTCCCAAGTGATGTGTAAATTTTTTTGGAGACATCGTTGATGGAATCTTTTGAGGAGTTGGAGATGCATTTACAGTATGATACTATGTACCACCCCTGACATCAGCAGTTAAAAGGGGCTCAGGCAGCTGAGTGCTGGAAGACCTCTGCTTACGAGTTTGGGTAGTCTGCTGGGGACAGTTGGCCTGTCTCCGTGTAGGTGGTTCTGCATATTTATCTTCCATAAGCATAGCAGAAAAAGCCAGAAGCTCGTCTCTGCCCTCGCCGGTCTTGGAAGGATCCTTTAAAAAAGTCCCATATGCCCAGAGACTTTGTGCCTGCCCATTGGGGGATATAGCAAGCACCGAACACATATTTTTTAGATGTCCCTTTTACGATGAGGCACATAGAGAAACCATTGATGCCCTGCTGGTGAGGCTTGCTGACCTCCTGGTAAAGCAAAAAAATTATCTTCTCGTGTTAGGCAAAGATCACAAGATGAACTGTAGGGGCAGACCATCCCCCCAATTCAGACTAGTTTGTTAAGAAAATCCCCAAACTCGGTTCCACAGGCGACTCTTGGTCATTTCTCTATGGTAGTCTATCTTAAAGTTTTTACGTGTGGCGCTGTGGGTTAAACCACAGAGCCTAGGACTTGCCGATCGGAAGGTCGGCAGTTCAAATCCCCGCAACGGGGTGAGCTCCCATTGCTCCGTCCCTGCTTCTGCCAACATAGCAGTTTGAAAGCATGTCAAAAGTGCAAGTAGATAAATAGGTACAGCTCCGGCGGGAAGGTACAGTGGTGCCTCACTAGACGAAAAGAATTCGTTCCGCGATTCTCTTCGTCTAGTGGTTTTTTCATCTTGCGAAGCAAGCCCATTGACAGCTTAGCGGATTAGCGCTACAGCTGTCAAGCGGCTTCCAGCGATCAGCTGTTAAGCGGCTTATCAGCGGAACAGCTGATAAGCGGCTTAGCGGCTTAAGAAAAGGGCAAAAAAAGCAAAAAAAACCCACGGGGGGATGCAAGATTTTTTTCGTCTTGCGAAGCAACCCCATAGGGAAATTCGTTTTGCGAAGCACCTCCAAAACGGAAAACCCTTTCATCTAGTGGGTTTTTCGTCTTGCGAGGCGTTCGTCTTGCGGGGCACCACTGTAAATGGCATTTTCGTGCACTGCTCTGGTTCGCCAGAAGTGGCTTAGTCATGCTGGCCACATGACCCGGAAGCTGTACGCCGGCTCCCTTGGCCAATAAAGCAAGATGAGCGCCGCAACCCCAGAGTCGGTCATGATTGGACCTAATGGTCAGGGGTCCCTTTACCTTTACCTTTATGCCTACCGCATTTTTAAACTTAAAATCAATTGTTGTATATTGTTTTAAATGCTTGCTTTGCTTTTGGGATTGTAGTTCCATTTGTGTTTCACAAGCTGGCCTCCGACCGTAATAATAAATTATTATTATTATTATTATTATTATTATTATTATTATTATTATTATTATTATTGAAAAACAGCAACCATGCAAGTGTGAAGCTGCAGATGATTCTGGGTAGGGAGGAAAGAAGGCATCATTTTCATTTTCTACCCTGTAAGGTTACAACACTATTTCACTTCTCCTGCAGTTCATCTTCTGTCCCAAACTACATTATTTAGCTCACTGTCCACTGTAGCAAAACTGCATAACTTACCTTATTTATCACATAGATTACATTCCTGTTACGTTATTCTAACCCATTCATTTCAATGCAAAGGAAATGCAATTCAAATGGGAATGGGGAATGTGATCAGTTGAGTGTCGTCTGTAGATTGAAAGTAGCAACAGCAGATGCTGATCATATTTGCTGGGTTCATTTCTGTTCCACGTATGAGATGAATAAACAAAGATTAGCAATTTCTGCTTCTGTTCCTGTTTTCCTCAGAGATCTCCAACATCCACATTGCTAGAGACTCTGAAATTCACCTCTTAGAGGAGTCTTTACTGATTCGCAGAAAAGGGCTCAGGAGAATGATGTTGATATGTTTTCTCTTAGTCCTGACTTTAATATGTGTACATTCACAATTTGGTCTTCATCATTTTGCCCATGTATTCAGCAGTCATAATTGTGAGCACTCAGCGGATGTTGATCAATAAGTTGCTTTTAAAGCGACTTCTTAAAATGACTGGATGAGCCTGGTTGAAAGGAGTCTGAAACTACCCAGGTTTATTTGCCTGATGAACATCAAAGTAATCAAGGTTGCAAAATGTGAAAGTAATCAAGGACGATAGTAATCACACTTCAAAGTTCGGTTTCATTAACTAACACACTAGCCCCATTTAATGAACTAAGCATGTTAATAGAAATAAATGTCTTATGAAAATCACTACCGAAAAGACACTGTTATGTACTGAGCTGAATCCTAGAACAACAGGATCCATAATGCAGCAGTCTGATTGGTCCACAGGAGCCACCCAATCCAGCTCCAGGTGGAAGTGAATCAGCGACCTGATTGGTGGGCAGGAGCAGCCAATCAGGCTCTGGGAAGTAGTGATTCAGCAATCTAATTGGCCTGTAGGAGGAGCCATTCAGGCTTCTGAAGGAGGTGAATCTGCAACCTGATTGGCCTACAGGAGCACCTCAGAATTAGCTAATCATGCGGGGCCCATTGTGTGAATTATGTATATATAGCTAGAAGTTTTGGGGAAAGTTTAATTCATTGCTACTATGAGCTGAATAAAGAGCATGAAATTCACACTCGACTCCGAGTATATTTCAGACACCCTTCCTTTCTTGATCATAGAATCACAGATCTGTAGAGCTGGAAGGGACCCAAGAATCATCTAGTCTAACCCCCTGCAATGCAGGAATCACAGCTAAGAATTGGCTGAAAAATGGCAATCCAACCCCTGTTTAAAAACCTCTGCTGCGCTGCAAGATTATCCATTCCACTGCAGAATCGTAGATTTGGAAAGGACTCTGAGGATCATCTGATCCAACACAGTCCTGGATTATGCAGATGTCCCTTATGGGGAACAAACCTACAACCTTGGCATTATTAACAGCATGCTCCAATCAACTGAGCTATCTAGCTTCTCAAGAAAATAATATCTTTATCTGGTACTAAAAAGATAGCTAAGTTGGTGCCTGGGGGCCTTCAGTGAGAGAGGATTTCATAGATATGGGGCCACAACTAAAAAGGCCCCCTCCATCCCTCCCTCAAAGGGGCTACCAGAAAAGCCAGTATGGCGTAATGGTTAGAGTGTTGGACTAGGACCTTGGAAGAGCATGGTCTGAATCCCCACTCAGCCATGAAGCTCACTGGGTGACTTTGGGCCAGTCATTATCTCTTAGTCTAACCTACCTCACAGGTTTGTTGTGAGGATGAAGTGGGGAGGAGCGGAACCATGTACACCACCTGTATCCTTGGAAGATGGCAAATAATTGTAATAAATAGATAAAGGTAAAGGGACCCCTGACTATTAGGTCCAGTTGCGGACGACTCTGGGGTTGCAATGCTAATCTCGCTTTACTGGCTGAGGGAGCTGGCGTACAGCTTCCGGGTCTTGTGGCCAGCATGACTCTGGCGAACCAGAGCAGCTCACGGAAACATAATTTACCTTCCTGCCGGAGTGGTACCTATTTATCTACTTGCACTTTGACATGCTTTCGAACTGCTAGGTGGGCAGGACTGGGACCGAACAACGGAAGCTCACCCCGTCCTGGGGATTTGAACCGCTGACTTTCTGATCAGCAAGTCCTAGGCTCTGAGGACCCAAATAATTACCGCCCAGTCAGTCTGACATCAATACCAGGGAAGATTCTGGAGCAGATCATTAAGCAAACAGTCTGTGAGCACCTAGAAAGGAATGCTGTGATCACCAATAGTCAGCATGGATTTCTGAAAAATAAGTCATGTCAGACTAACCTGATCTCGTTTTTTACAGAATTACAAGCCTGGTAGATGAAGGGAACACAGTGGATGTAGCCTACCTTGATTTCAGCAAGGCATTTGACAAGGTGCCCCATGATATTCTTGTAAAGAAGCTGGTAAAAAACGGTCTTGACTATGCTACCACTCAGTGGATTTGTAACTGGCTGACTGACCGAACCCAAAGGGTGCTCATCAATGGTTCCTCTTCATCCTGGAGAAGAGTGACTAGTGGGGTGCCACAGGGTTCTGTCTTGGGCCCGGTCTTATTCAACATCTTTATCAACGACTTGGATGATGGACTCAAGGGCATCCTGATCAAATTTGCAGATGACACCAAACTGGGAGGGGTGGCTAACACCCCAGAGGACAGGATCACACTTCAAAACGACCTTGACAGATTAGAGAACTGGGCCAAAACAAACAAGATGAATTTTAACAGGGAGAAATGTAAAGTATTGCACTTGGTCAAAAAAACCCCGAGAGGCACAAATACAAGATGGGTGACACCTGGCTTGAGAGCAGCACATGTGAAAAGGGCTGCATCAATAGGAGTATAGCATCTTGATCAAGGGAAGTAATAGTGCCACTGTATTCTGCTCTGGTCAGACCTCACCTGGAGTACTGTGTCCAGTTCTGGGCACCACAGTTCAAGAAGGACACTGACAAACTGGAACGTGTCCAGAGGAGGGCAACCAAAATGGTCAAAGGCCTGGAAACGATGCCTTATGAGGAACGGCTAAGGGAGCTGGGCATGTTTAGCCTGGAGAAGAGGAGGTTAAGGGGTGATATGATAGCCATGTTCAAATATATAAAAGGATGTCACATAGAGGAGGGAGAAAGGTTGTTTTCTGCTGCTCCAGAGAAGCGGACACGGAGCAATGGATCCAAACTACAAGAAAGAAGATTCCACCCAAACATTAGGAAGAACTTCCTGACAGTAAGAGCTGTTCGACAGTGGAATTGGGTGCCAAGGAGTGTGGTGGAGTCTCCTTCTTTGGAGGTCTTTAAGCAGAGGCTTGACAACCATATGTCAGGAGTGCTCTGATGGTGTTTCCTGCTTGGCAGGGGGTTGGACTCGATGACCCTTGTGGTTTCTTCCAACTCTATGATTCTATGATTCAGAACCCCAGTTTTTCATTGCTCACTTTCCTTCTTCTGTGGTTGGGAGCTGACAAATGGATTTGGCACACAGACACGAACCACTTACCTCCTGGACCACGGTGTTTTGAAGCCTGCTCAGAAGAACCAGCCAGCTGTGACATGAGAAATCCTTTACAGAAGCTGCCAGGCAAATCATTTGGAATGAATCAATCAGCAATTGCCCTGTCTCACCCGAAAAGCCATTGTCAAATCAACAAATAGGTTGCTTTGGTGGAGCAAATGTGTTTGCTGTAGGTTAATCAAACAGCCCTGCTCTACGCCGACCCGTGTTTCGGTGAGGTTTCTGTGCATCAGATATGGTTTCCCGCAGCAAGAGTTTCCATAAATAAATAAACACAAGAACCAAAGAATGCAATCATATTGAGGGTACAAGTATCACACATCGGAAGATAATGGAGTATGATCAAACAAGGCATTTCAATCAGTGTGGCCTTTGGAATGTGAATTAGATCTGCCGAATGCAGAAAGCTTTACAGAAATCATTCATTAGGGTCTGGGGAAGGGGTTAGAATGTCCCAGAATTACATATGTGCAGTCCATTGTTTTTTCTTTGATTTTTTTGCTGCAGTTAGGTCTACTGAATTGCACATTTCAGGAGAGGGAGGGAGGCTGGCTGTTAGGAATGAGAGAGGTGAATACTGAATAAAGTCTGACCGATTGGGAATTTGGACTGATAGGGAAGTTTTTAATGTCTGACATTTAATTGTGTTTTTAAGATTCTGTTGGGAGCCGCTCAGAGTGGCTGGGGAAACCCAGCCAGATGGGCAGATGTTGTTGTTGTTGCTGTTGTTGTTAAAGTCAAACACCGTCCTCTGCTTGTGTCCATTGTGTCCGATGAACGTCCATGGCAAACCCGGAAGTACCGGAATGGGTTGCTCCTGGTTTGCCAGTCGCACATGCACAGAAGTGCTAAATCATGCTTTGCGCATGCGCAGAAGTGCAAAACCACTCTGCGTGCGTGCGCAGATGTGGCGCTTTGGCCTGCATCATTTTTGGCTTGTGGCCGGGGCTTCGGAACAGATCCCGGCTGCAAAACAAGGTTCTACTCTATTTGGTGTGAGTCTCTGTTCTTGAACTCCTAAGGAGGAATTTCCTTCCCATTTCCTTCTCAAATGACTTTTCATCTGATCCAACATGGCCACCATTATTTTATATTTAACATCCTATTATATTTAATTGCCTAATGATGATGGTGGCCTTCCCTGGCAACTGAATTTCGTAATGTAGGAACCATCATAGAAAACGTTCATTTCCCCCAGACACCAGACATTTGTATTCTCTCAGCCGTTTTTATGTTTCGTTTCAGACCCAAGGGGAAAGGCAGCACTATTTTAAACATTATAACTGAGTTATGCTTTCTGAACTGGTTCTGAAATTGTTTTGGGAAAACCCACTCATTTTAATTGTGGGTAATTGGAAGAGATGGTGCCGTATTCCAAATTGCAGAACAGCATCTTATTGCAAATTCCAAGCGCCCCTGGGCATACAATACGTTAAGTGACAAACAAACCGTTCACTGAAATGAGAAGAGAAAGAAAGAAAGAAATATTCTCCGGAATTTCATGTGGTGGATGTGCTCCTTGCAAGAACAAGCCCCGTCTTCTTCATTTGCATAGCTCTTGTTTCTTGGTCACACCAGAGTGTGACAGACAGAGGTGTAGGAAGGGGGGTGCGGGAATTGCCGTGCTGATCTCCCCCCTGGGTGAAGATTGCCATGGATTGCAGCGCCAATCGCCCCTATGGGTGGGGATTGCTGCGGGTCACAGCACCAATCTCCCTGCTGGGCAGGAATCATAGTGGATCGCCTTGTGATTGCCCCCATGGGTGCCCTGCCCCGTGGGCGGCCCATCTGGATGCACGGCATGTGCACTGCTCTGGGTGCCCGAGCAGCTAGCTATGCCGCTGGTGACAGAATGATAGTGTGATAGCCTGGGATTCGGACTCAGATGCTGAACTTGAGGGATCCCAGCCTGCACAGGATTCCCTGCCTCCAGAACCAGCTGAGTCGGGGCTGGGGCTTGAAGCTGAAGGGTCCTCACCTGTGCTGGATCCTCAGGTGCAGGCATCAGCTGAGTCTGCTCTGGCTCCTGAGGTGATGGAGGACCCATTGCCTGCAGGTGCTCCATTCTCAGTCCCATCAGAGGAAGCTGAGGTTGCCTCTGGGTCCGGTAACCCTCCAGCCTCTCCTGAGCTGCAGAGGCTCAGGGCAGAGAGGCCAAGGGAACTAAGTTCCCGCAGGAGGAGTGCTCGCCTCCAGGCCAGGAGAGGCGAGTCACCAGAGGATCAGGGCCACCCTATGCCTCAGGGCAGATAAAAGCCGGCCAGCCCCAGTCCCAAGTTGCGGAAGCAACATTATTGGCTGCTAGTTCCTGCCTGAACCCTTTCCTGCTTTCCTGCCTGAGCTCCTCACCCGCCCTGGTCCCCTGCTTGCTTGCCTGTTCCTGACTTCACCCGGCTCCCTGCCCTGCACCCAGCTTCAGCTACTACGAACTGCCTCCACGCTGCACCTTTGACCATGGACGGGACTTGGACCTTGCCTCTCGGGTAACCCACGGGATCAGCACAGATAGATAGAAACACAGAGCTGCCTTGGATGTCAGACTAGCTAACTAGATCACTGTCATGCATAACCGAGTAGACCTCTGCCAGCAAAACATTGCAGGGAATTGGACCAGATGACCCTCAGGGTCCCTTCCGACTCTATAATTCTATGGTTCTGTGAAAGCAATTTGAGAGCTTGAACTGACTTGACCAGAGATTCCAACAACCTTCTGTGACTTTTAGCAGCCAGAGCCAAATGTTAATTGATCTTTAAATAAATCACTGACTAAATATCACCAGGGCATCTTACAGATGGAGAGGAAGACTGTATAATTAAAGAAGGTGTTTGTGCATCAGTCATCTGCTGGGAAATATTTTTAGCTGTCCGGTGTATTTTCGGAGCCTGTTTAACCATTGTCACATCAAAGATGTGTCCGTGGTTCTCAGCAGTAAGGCCAATGCTATCGGTTATTATTACAGAGATAAAAGCTCAACATTGCTCCCCCTTCAGCTGCAAGAGAGTACCTAATGAAAGAGGGTATTCACAATTGCTAGGCAGGGGTCAAAAGGAAAGGTTTTAGCTATGGTGTAGAGAAGAAAATGCCATCAGAACCAGATGAAGTGTTTATTAGATCTGAAACAAAATGCCACACTCACGCAAAATCTGACAACTATTATTATTTGGCTGGGATAAACATCAAACCTTGCTTTTGCAATTTGACTACAGGGCTCTCCACATTTCATTTATTGGTTAGTTTTACTTACAGACTACCAGATGTCAGGAACTGGTTGAATGAGGACTAGGGGTAGGAGGCTCCAGCTGGAAGGCCCCCTAGGGCAGCTTCAGAAGAGGAAGGCTCAGAGTCAGGGCAGTGGTGGTGGGACACCGAAAAGCGGTCAGAGGACGAATGGGTGGGGGGCCAGAATGGCTGGATGCGGAACAAGCAACAGGCTTGTGAGAGAGAGAGGAAGAAGAGGCAGAAAGCACTGCAGACGTAGGGCAGGGAGCTGAGGGGGAGGTAGCGGCTGAGACTGCAAAAGATTCATAGGAGCTGTCTAGTCTTGCTGTATTCAGCTCCCCTCCTCCCACGGGCGTAGGAAGGGGGTGTGGCACACCCCGGGTGTCATCCAGTGTGAGCCAGTGTGGTGTAGTGGTTAAGAGCAGTGGACTTGTAATCTGGTGAACCGGGTTCGATTCCCCGCTCCTCCACATGCAGCTGCTGGGTGACCTTGGGCTAGTCACACTTCTCTCTGAACTGTCTCAGTCTCACTCACCTCACAGAGTGAGGGAAAGGAGTTTGTTAGCTGCTTTGAGATTCCTTCGGGTAGTGATAAAGCGGGATATCAAAACCAAACTCCTCCTCCTCCTCCTCCTCCTCCTTCTATCTCACAGGGTTGTTTTGAGGATTAATGAGGAGGGGGAGAACCACCTTGAGCTGCTTGGAGAAAAGTGGGGGCAATAACAAACAAGCAAACAAACAAACAAATATTGGCTGAAAGAAAAGGTATATGTGTTGTTCAGTCTCTAATAGCTCATTCCTGGTTCACACATTTGACTGATGAACATGAATGTAGGAGCTATATTTAAAGCATTATTCTATTTATGAGATCTCTATTCCAGTCCTCCCTGCTCCCAGTAAAAGCACGCATCCCCTCCAGATAGGCTACTAGCCAGTTTCACTGATGGATATGCTTGCTTTTCATATTTATCCCCAGCCATCTGCTCCTTGCATGCTCTACATAAATACAGATTTCGGTTGTTTGGTGCTGCCGTCTGCCTTTCCATGGCATCTCTCTTCAAATTCTTTTCAGTTCTGCATAGAAGGTGCCTGCTAATTAGATAAGTTAGTTGCACAGATTTAAGTGGAAAGGAAACCGTGTGGGTGTGTGGGTGTGTGGGTGCACGCTCTGGTCTTTCCTAATCATGCCAGGAGAGCAAGAGGGCAAATTCTAAATTCCTCCCAAACAGGTTGCAAAGCCACTGCATACCTGCAATATTGCAATTTCTGTTTCCTTCGGATGTGATGAAGACCTGGGTACACACCATTGTTTTAAAGAACACACTCCCCCTAAGAATCCTGGGAACTGGATTTTATCTCCTACAATTCCCAGCACCTATAACAAACTGCATTTCCCAGAATTCTTCCCAGACCTTCTGATCGGCAAATCCTAGGCTCTGTGGTTTAACCCACAGCGCCACCCGCGTCCCTTATGAAGCATGATAGAGGTGCATAAAATTATGACTGGTGTAGAGAAATGGTGCTGGATTATTCCAGCCCGTCCAGCATCAGGTTCTCACAGTGGCCAACCAGATGCCTGTGAGAAACCCTCAAGTAGGAGTCAATCACAACAGCATTCTCCTTGCCTGTAGTTTCCAGCAATTCATTTTAAGAAGCACTGTTATCTCCAACTGTTGAGGCACCATCCCTATTTATTTTCAGTGGCAATATTGTAGTCTGGTAATTTTGTGTGTGCGAGCTCAGTATGTAATATGTGTGTGTGTGTGTGTGTGTGTGTGTGTGTGCATGTGGACATACAAATATGTATCATTTTCAGTTCTGTTGTTAAAGACATGTCCTTTTCACAGACATTTCTCTAAGACACATCCGTAAGATGATGGACTGATTGTGGTCCTGTGTTTTTATTTTTCCACCCTAGTCACTCATGTGTTTCATTTAACGTGTCAGAGATGGGATCTTCTCCTGCAGACTCCAAGGTGGGCGATCACTGACCATCTGACAGTGAATGACAGATGGTATGACCTGATTCCGCCAACTGCCAATCACAGTCCACCAGGGCCTTGCCCGTAAATTGCATTCTGAACGCAAATCTGAACACTTTGTATGATATGAGGCCCCCTCATGCTTCTCATTTTATTGCGTCTAGGACTTTGCATTGTTCGGCAATATCCACCCCATGCATTTCAGTGGCTCTCTATGTGGGACTCAAAAGTTCCTAATTCGAATCCTGTCAGCACTCCACTATTCTTCAAACTGTGTTCTTGGCACATGCAGATTTTAGATCCTATGACCGAGCATGAGCTTTGCATGATAAAACACTCCTGCTGGTCATTTGCCTGAGTCTCATCTGGAGGCACAGGACTTGGGATGCAAGTGGGTGACTTCTGTGAGTAAGGTACATCAGCTCGGACCTGCACAACTGTCCTTGGAGATGAAGACAGCCTCACCACTACCGGCTCAGTACCCAGCTGAGGCTCAGGCACCTCCTTGACAACAGGAGATGCTTTGTTCACAGGAAGTGGGACTGAGGTTGAATCTGATGACTCTCCCTCTTCACTTGGGACATCCACTGTCACTGAGGTGATGTCAGGCTTCAGGGAATCAGCTCCCCCCGCTTTGGCAGCAGATAAGCAGAACAAATGAAAGGAGTCTTCTTACCAGTTAGAAACTTTAATGATCACAGTGAGAGAACAAAGAATCTATTTCCTAGGAATGACGGTGCTCCCAATTAAGGTTTCCATCCACTTCCTCCCTAGTCACCCACGTCACTACCACATCTTGCAACCTGAGCTCATGCTTTCTGTGTTGCCACCTTATCAACTCTTCTTGACCTTGGACTGAGCGGATAAATGCTTTCCAGAGACAGCAAATCTGTTAACACTCTCTCTCCCAGTGCTGCTTCTCCTAGCTGATCCCTATCCAATACTTCCCATCTTCTGCCTTCTGAACTACAGCGGTACCTCAGGTCACAAACGCTTCTGGTTATGCATGCTTCGGGTTACAAGCTCCACTAACCCAGAAGTAGCTACTCCTAGTTGCAAACTTTGCCCTGGGAGGCGAGCGGAAATCACGCTCTGGAGGTGCTCGTGCAGCGGGAGGCCCCATTAGCAAAAGCACACCTCAGGATAAGAACAGTTTCAGCTTAAAAATGGACCTCCGGAACGAGTTAAGTTTGTAACCAGACATACCACTGTATACCCCTCTGCAAACCACTGCTCTATACTGTCCTCCTGCTCCTGGGAAGATTCAGGATCCTGATCAGGAACAGGAGGAGGCTCCCACCATTCCTCCTCAGCGCAGTCCCTGACAGGTGAGTCCTTCTCATGACAGCTCTCTCTGACATCCAGATCAGCACCTCCCAAGCCACTGGGCCCATCCCCAGGACCAGGCTCGACTCTCTTGTCTCATTCCTCCCAGTCCCTCTAACCAACTATACCCAGAGATCTCCAAAGGCTCATGACAGGTGTCAGTAGTGGACCCTGCTGGGGCACCGGGGGTCAGATAATTGCCCAAGAATGCCCAGTGCTGATGCCAGGCCTACCAACAACCACACTGAGAGCCAGTGTGGTGTAGTGGTTAAGAGCAGTAGTCATGTAATCTGGGGAACCGGGTTCGCGTCTCCGCTCCTCCACATGCAGCTGCTGGGTGACTTCTTTGAAGTCTCTCAGCCCCACTCACCTCACAGAGTGTTTGTTGTGGGGGAGGAAGGGAAAGGAGATTGTTAGCCGCTTTGAGACTCCTGAAGGGGAGTGAAAGGCGGGATATCAAATCCAAACTCTTCCTCTTCCTCTTCCTCTTCTTCTCTGAGCCAAGCTGATACACAACATTATATATAGCTGATACTCAACATTATATATCGAGTGTGTAACTTTTAGCTGTATTTCAGTATCCCGTTTACATCGCTAAGATACAGCAAGAAAAGAAAGGGTGGGGAGCAATAAAAAGATTTTTCTAAGGTAGAAGAGTTAATTATATTTCACAGCAGATTCAGTCAGTATTAAGCTCTTCCGCATGCTGCGATTGCCACATTAGCCCTGTGTATAATTGAACTGGTCACTGGGTGGTAGAGACAAACAGGTAAGCACGTCTTTAACTAAAAATTACATTACAGCCTGTTTAAATCCCAACTTCATTGTCGCTGTTAACTGCTTTCACTTTACGTTGTCTGTCGCTGCAGGGAGGAGGACATTTGTTAGAAAGACCTGCTCCTGAAGGTGTAGAACATGCTGGTAGGTGCAATGACACCCCCATTTCTTCCATTGTTAAAGGGACAGGCATCTGTTCAAAGCAATATCTTCTCCTCTTCTTCATCTTGTTTGGTGATCACTCATGGCTGAGTAACATTGTCTTCCATAAACACAGTTTTAACAGTGAGTCTGTAAGTGACTGTGGAGGCCAATTCTGGATCCACGCGTCCTTCCACAGTGGGGACACACGTTTCCGTGTGAGAGTTGCTCACAGTGTGGATTTGCCAAGCATGCCTTCCTCTTAGCACGTTTCTCCCTTGCATCCTGAGTTTGAGTGTCTTCAAAGCCCATGACACCTTTGGTAAGGGCTGTTCTCCATCTGGAGTGCTCACAGGCAAGTGTTTCCCAATTGCTGGTGTTTATACTACTTTTTAATGATTTGCCTTGAGAGAGTCTTTAAACCTCTTTTGTTGACCACCAGCATTACGCTTTCCATTTTTATGTTCAGAATAGAGTAGTTGCTTTGGAAGACGATAATCAGGCATCTGTACAACATGACCCGTCCAACGAAGTTGATGTTGAAGAATCATTGCTTTGACACTGGTGATCTTTGCTTCTTCCAGTCCACCAGCATTAGTTCGCCTGTCTTCCCAAGTGATGTGTAAAAATTTCCAGTGACACCGTTGATGGAATCTTTTTAGGAGTTGGAGATGGCGTTTAAAACACACTTAAAACGTTATATTTGCAGCTGTACAGCTGAGTCCTTTCAAAGAATAGCTGTCTTTTGGTGTCATTTCAGGAAGCGTGAATCAGGTAGGTAAACTGAACGGAGTTCCTTCTCCATCCAGTGAGGAAGGGTTTGTTACACAGTTTCTCCCAGGAAAGTTTGCCTGCAAACTGTGAATGTTGGTCCATTGGATTGAAAGGGACATGGCCTCACCAACCTCAGCCTGCCTTTAGCCCACCTCCACTGGCCTTCCTGTAGGGCTTTGCAGGGAGAAGGAAGGAGACAAAACCAGAATCGGTTGGATCTGCCTGTCATAGGATCTGGCGCCACCTAATGTTGAGCTCCCTACCTTCTGCCCTACCGGCCCCAATGGGTACCAGCTATTGCAGCTTGCACATCCTTCTCCCTGTGGGCGTTCTGTATTGCTTCTCCGGTTGTTTTCTAGCTCAGTTTCAGCCAGAACAATTAACAGACTGATATGCTGGCGGAGCCATGAGGGACATATTTCGTTGGAGAGCTGCACTGTTTGTTGTGTGATTCAGAATCAGGAGACGTACCAAATGGCGGTTGCTTGTTAGATCTCTCCCCATAATTAGATGTGGCTGTTCCTTCAACATATTCAGTGTATTTACTCAAACTAAGACTAGTTAAAATTGCATTCCAAAGACTTGCCTAATGCCGGCACTATTGAATATATAGCAATTACCTAAATAGCTCTATATTTAGTTAATTGGCCATTTGGGCTGTATACACTCTCATAATTTTCTCCTTATCTTTCTTTCTTTCTCTTTAGCGGGGAAGTAATTTTCTTATCAGTGACAATGTTTTCTAGCATTTTTTATTCACCTCCCCGCTCCCTGCCATGTTCTGCAAACATGTTGTGCTTTAAAACCTCAGCTGCCATTTCTCTTCTGCAAACCAGCAATGGCGAGGGGGATTTGAAGGAAAGAAGCAGTGGGTGGGAGGGCATGCATTACCCTTTTCTCCTGAACTCAAGGGAAGCAGCAGTCCAACTCTCACAAAGTGGTCCGCACAGATCCAGCCATAACGTGGCTCCTGATGTTGATATTTTTCACAGTCCATACAGCATGCTTTTGTAGTTTATTTGTGAAATATACTCGGAGTCGAGAGTCGAGCTCATAGTGGTAAGGAGGAATGAATGTTCCCCAAAAATATCTGCTTTATATACATTATTTACA
Organism: Podarcis melisellensis; assembly: GCF_964234715.1. Classification (NCBI taxonomy): domain Eukaryota; kingdom Metazoa; phylum Chordata; class Lepidosauria; order Squamata; family Lacertidae; genus Podarcis; species Podarcis melisellensis. Next base: position 11,050,939 of record NC_138530.1, on the reverse strand, counting down.
CAATGAGCTGCACGTGATTGGCTAATTCTGGGATTCTCCTGAAGGCCAATCAGGTTGTAGATTCACTTCCACCTGGAGCTGGATTGGGTGGTTCCTGTGGACCAATCAGACTGCTGCATTCTGAATCTTACTGTTCTAGGACCAATCAGACTGCTGTATTTTGGATCCTATTCAACTCAGTACATAACAATTTGCATTCTAAGCAATTTCAGGATTGGGGCAAAGAGATTTCAGTAAGGGGGCAAGATTCACAGAAGGGTTCCCTAGCCTACCATCTGATATTTTGGAAAGCAATATCTTTTAAGAGAGGTAGAGCATCTGGTTTGCATGAAGAGGGTCCCAGTTTCAATCCCCAGTATCTCTAGCTAGGGCTGCAAAGAAACCCTGTGTGGAATCATGGAGTGCCACTGCCAGCCACTGCAGACAATATGAAGCTTCATGGGATAATGATCTGACTTAGTATGAGGCAGCTTCCTATTTTCCTAAGAGTTATTATGAACCGGTTGGACACAGAGAAATGGTGGAGGGGAATCAGCTGGGGAACAACCAAGGGAAGACGGCTCAGAGCCCGGGGAGTGGAGGTGGGACCACGATGAGTGGTCAGAGGGAGAAGAGGACAAAGACTGGGAGAAGGAGATGCCAGAAGCTGAAGGGGTAACAGGGTTTAGTGAACTAGGAGGGTCTGTGACAGGAAGAAGTCCAGAATGAGAGGCAGAAGCTGAAGGAGGGCAGGAGGAGGAGGCCAAGAGGCAGATATGAATCAGGCTGGTGAAGAGTCACAGGTGTCTCCCCTTCCTGCTGCAACAAGCTGCCCTCTTCTTGGTCCTACAGAACCAGAAGTGGTATGAAGAGGGTGGAGGAAAGGTTAATGGCACAGTCTCTGATTGCTTGGGGGAAACCCAGGAGATGGGGGGACTTAGACGGCTGTGGCGAGGCAGGGACTTTCAGTCTCGGCAACTGCTTCATGGGAGCAAGTCCCACTGGAGATGAGCTGTTGTACTCATTAGGCCTGACACTCTGCCAGGTCTGTGTGAAACATGTTTTTGCTAATACAGAGTTAAGTCCAATTTCCACAGTGTGATTTACTGTCAGCTCGCTCCTGACAAGAGCATTAGGTGTTGCTACTTCAGGGATGAAATGGAGGCAGTGAGAGATTTTACTTTCTTGGGCTCCATGATCACTGCAGATGGTGACAGCAGCCACGAAATTAAAAGACGCCTGCTTCTTGGGAGAAAAGCAGTGACAAACCTAGACAGCATGCCCAAATGTATTTTGAATTGAGTCCTATTTCCCCAAGCAGTTCTTCTCCAGGTAGTTCTGCTCCAGTTCAGAATGTGTCAGGCGTGCTCTGCTCCATGGTGTCACGAAGAGTCAGACACGACTAAACGACTAAACAACAACAAACTTAGGGATGGGGCGTTTGTAGTCTTCTAAGTGTTATTGAACTCCAGCTCCCATCAACCCCAGCCAACATGACCAATGGTCAGGCATGACAGCTGTTGTCATCCAACAACATCTGAATGGAGAGGGGAGCTCCTCATCGCTGTGTTACTTTTTAATAACTTCTCTTAACTGGTGATGGGCAAACACAAGTTGGAATTGGTTCATTGTTTTGCATTTGGTGAAAACCTCATCTCCTACCATACTGAGAGATCTCTTGAAGCTCATAATGTTGATGCATGTTTCCTCCTTTATTGCTGTCTGGAAATTACAGTTCCCAACACCAGCTGTGGTGGGAAACCACTTGGAAATGCAACCACAGATCACACGTGCCAAATCTCATTTCACATTCTGAGCTGGAGCAGAACTACCTGGAGAAGAACCGCTTGGGGAAATAGGACTCAATTCAAAATACATTTGGGCATTACAAAGTGGATGAAGTGGGCACCACAATTTAAGAAGAGCGTTGACAATCTGCAACGTGTGCAGATGAGAGCAACCAAGATGATCAAGGGTTCTGATGTTTTTAATGTTTGAAGTTATATTCTGTTTTTAGTGTTCTGTTGGAAGCTGCCCAGAGTGGCTGGGGAAACCCAGCAAGCTGGGCTGAGCACAAATAATAAAATTATTATTAATATTATCATCTTATGAGGAATGGTTGAGGGAGTTGGGTATGTTTAGCTGGAAAAGATGAGACTGAGAGGAGATATGATGTTGTTGTTCAGTCGTTTAGTCTTGTCCAACTCTTCTTGACCCCATGGACCAGAGCACGCCAGGCACTCCTGTCTTCCACAGCCTCCCGCAGTTTGGTCAAACTCAGGCTGGTAGCTTCGAGAACACTATCCAACCATCTCATCCTCTGGCTCCCCCTTCTCCTTGTGCCCTCCATCTTTCCCAACATCAGGGTCTTTTCCAGGGAGTCTTCTCTTCTCACGAGGTGGCCAAAGTATTGGAGTCTCAGCTTCAGGATCTGTCCTTCCAGTGAGCACTCAGGGCTGATTTCCTTAAGAATGGATACGTTTGATCTTCTTGCAGTCCATGGGACTCTCAAGAGTCACCTCCAGCACCATAATTCAAAAGCATCAATTCTTTGGCGATCAGCCTTCTCTATGGTCCAGCTCTCACTTCCATACATCGCTACTGGGAAAACCATGGCTTTAACTCTACAGACCTTTGTTGGCAAGGGGATGTCTCTGCTTTTTAAGACGCTGTCTAGGTTTGTCATTGCTTTTCTCCCAAGAGGAGATATGATAGCTACCTTCAAATATATGAAGGGAACATGCTTGTTTTCTTCTGCTGTGGAGGGTAGGAATTGTATCAATGGTTTCAAGTTACAAGAAAGGAGACTCTAACTAAACTTTAAGGAAGAACTTTCTGGTCAAAGGGTTGTTCAGCAGTGGAACAAACTGCTTCAAAACATGGTGGACTCTCATTCATTGGAAGTTTTTAAACAGATGTTGCATGGCCATCTGTGAGGAATTCTTTAGCTGCTATTGCTTCATCACAAGGGGTTGGACTAGATGATCCCTTCTGACCCAGCAATTTTTATCTTTCACAGCAATGTCAAACCAACCAGGGATTGAACAAAACACAAAAATCTATAGCATACATATTCAGCAGCTGTCAGGGCTGGAGTCAGACGCAGGTCAGCCAAAGAAGCAGAGCCAGTTGCCAGTCGCTTCTTATTCAAGGCAACAAACATACACTCAGCAAGTCTTGTCCTATGGAGCAGTTGCCAGGAGTAACGGTTCCTGCCCTCTACCTCCTCTGAGACTCCTCCTCTGCTGGATGTTTCCCAAGCAGTCTCAAACTCTGTCTGGGCATCTCTAGTCTCTGTTTCACTCTACGCATTGCTCTGCACGTCCTTGAAGACAAGGGAGGAGGGGAGCTGGTCACAGTAGGGGAAGCAGGCTCCCTGTATTCTTCTGCAGCCTCTTGCCCACCCCCTGCTTCAGCCTCTGAGTCTGAACTGTTATCTGTCACAAGCTCTTCCTGCTCACTAAATCCTGTTGCCCCTTCAGCACCCACCAACTCCTCCTACTCTTCTCCCTCTAACTTCTTCTCAGTGCCCCGCCACCAGTCCCCTGGCTCTAAGTTTTCCACCTCTGGGGTTTCCCTTGGGGGTTTCCAGCTGGTGCCTCCCACCTCGTCATCCAGCCGGTTCCTGACAACAGCCTTCTCCATCATGGTTCCCTCCAGATGTTTCGGACTATAATTCCCATCACCTATTGGACATGCTGGATGGGCTGAGGGGAGCTGGAGCCTGGCAACATCTGGAACTGCTAAATGCACAGGCAATTGTCAGGAGCGTCCTACTCTCATGTAGACTGAAATATACTCGGAATTGAGAGTGGATTTCATGCTCTTTACTCAGCCTCATAGTGGTGAGGAGGAATGGAAGTTCCCCCAGAATGTCTGCTATATATACATTATTTACACAATGGGCCCCACATGATTGGCTAATTCCGGGATTCTGCTGTAAGCCAATCAGGTTGCGGATTCACTTCCACCTGGAGCTGTATTGGGTGGCTCCTGTGGACCAATCAGACTGCTGCATTCTGAGTCCTATTGTTCTAGGACCAATCGGACTGATGCATTTTGGATCCTATTCAACTCAGTACATAACAAGGACCCTGGCAGAGACACATGCCCAATTGGCATGTTCTCTCCTTCCTGGTCAATTGTTCGGGAGCTTCAAAAGCTTTCTTCTGCCCGAACATCACAGCGACTGATGCTAAAAGGCAATAGCACACTTAGGGACCCGCAGAGTATTCACAGTTTTGCGTAACAGAACTCAGTAGCTCAGCATTTGGCTCATCTATGTTTATTTATATATAATACACTCGGAGCATTCTGACTTAGCTCTCGCCTCTTTCTCATCAGACAGCAAAGAGAGAAAAAACAAAGGACAATAGTCCCACTTCACGGAACACAATAAGACAAACATCCTGTCTTCCGTCACTTCTCACACTGTGTAATGAAAACATACACCGTCATGTGACAGACAACAATCCCATGACTGCAAACACAGAGCAGGAATCCTTAACACTAATGTGGTCCTTTTAAGTGGAGCTCTCTGAATTCTATGTTCCAGGTTTCTTGAAGGAAATTGCTTGTCTGTGTATTTATTTTAGCTAGATTGACTGGTGGGGGGGGGGGGAATCAGAGATCCCTTATTGAATTGTCATAAATGAAATGTTCCAAATTGGACAGTATTTCTCAGTTTGGCTGAACCATTTCCCATGTCTTTTCTGACAGCAATCTAGTCTGGGGGATTTTCAGTTTAAAGGAAATACTATGAAAATCACCAGGAAGCTGCTGTCAAGGGGGGCACTTTCTGGTCACAAGTAAATTATGAAAATATTCTGCAGCTGCTGAGTTCTTTTTTCTTTTCTCTTCTGTTTTTTGTTAACAGCAAGGAAAGGTGCCTGAAATATATGCTGCTTTTGGCTAGAGATTAAGGCCGTCAATTGCCTTAGTTTAACTTGATTAACTCATTGATTAAATGTGCATACAATATATAATGTGCATAAATCTGAATGTGCACATAACTGACATTTTTGAGTGGACATTGGAAAGAGCAATTTAATTTATGAATATATGAAACAAGGTGGACTCCAAATATGGAGTGGGCGATAGGAGAAGAAAACCTCCAGTGCTTAAAATGAAATTCCTCCCAGGGCAAACATGTTTTGGAACAAATCCTTCCATGGGGGGCAGGTTTTTAGCAGCAATTCTCACCAAAGAGACCCCTTATAAAGTTGTTGTTGTTGTTTAGTCGTGTCTGACTCTCCGTGACCCCATGGGCCAGAGCACGCCAGGCACTCCTGTCTTCCAATGCCTCCCCCAGTTTGGTCAAACTCATGCTAGTAGCTTCGAGAACACTGTCCAAACATCTCGTCCTCTGTCGTCCCCTTCTCCTTGTGCCCTCCATCTTTCCCAACATCAGGGTCTTTTCCAGGGAGCCTTCTCTTCTCATGAGGTGGCCAACAGTGGCGTAGCGTGGGTTGTCAGCACCCGGGGCAAGGCAAGTAATTTGTGCCCCCTAACCCATGGATTTGCGCCCCCTAACCCTAACCCCCAGATGTTGTGCCCAGTGCGGCCGGCCCCCCCTACACCCTCCACGCTACGCCACTGGTGGCCGAAGTATTGGAGCCTCAGCTTCAGGATCTGTCCATCCAGTGAGCACTCAGGGCTGATTTCCTTCAGAGGTTTGATCTTCTTGCAGTCCATGGGACTCTCTGCCTTGCCATGGTGAAGGGGCTTGAATAACTCAGAGAAGCTATGAACTATGCTGAGCAGGGCACCGCTTATAAAGAATTTGTTGCAAAGCATATTGACCCTGAAACAGATATGGGGAAGAATTTGATCAGTTCACCTTTGAAGGTGAACCTACCTAATCCACACTTTCTGAAACTTTACAATAACTAAGACACGTCCCTCCTTCACAGTTCACCCTTCTCAAAAATTTGCAGTACAGTTATCCAGCTGAGTAACGTGCATAAAAATGCATATAAAGTGTGCATTTAAAAATGCACGATTTAGTGAAAATAGCATACAAAAATGCATTCTGCTCAGGGAAATTGCTTTGCCCAAATGGGCGTATTAGGGAAAATTGCATACAAAGATTTGTCTTTGTACATGTCTGCTTGAAGGTTATCCTTTAGGGAGGATGGCCATCTCTGATTATTCTTCAGGGACGCTAATATCTCGGCCAGTTCACTGGTTATACATGGGCTCAAATACTAGGTACTTAAAAACACATCTATTTAAAAAAGGATTTTTTTGGGGGGGAGCAGGGAAGTGAATGTAAGAGGAGCCCTGCCTGACCATATTAAAGGTCCATCTAATAATAATAATAATAATAATAACAACAACAACAACAACAACAACAACAACAACAACAACAACAAAAATAAATGTTATTTATACCCCGTCCTCCCCAGCCAAGACCGGGCTCAGGGCGGCTAACACCAGGTATAAAAGCAATTGATTAAAATACCACTTAAAAAGAAGATTAAAATACAACATTGAAATGCAGCCTCATTTCAGTAGAAACTCAAATCAAAAACATTTTGGAGATGAAAATGTCAAATCTTCACCAAGGCCAACACTCCATGACTAGTCCTACGTGGGCCAGAAAAAAGCCAGGGAAGTCCCCAAATAGGAATTCCATCACAGAAGGGGAAAGGAAAAAGGAAAGAGGGGAAGGGGATCAAGTTGATTCCAAGCCAAAGGCCAGGTTGGAACAACTCTGTCTTACAGGCCCTGCAGACAGAAATCAGATCCTGCAGGGCCCTGGTCTCATGAGGCAGAGCATTCCACCAGGCCAGGGCCAGTGTTGAAAAGGCCCTGGCTCTGGTTGAGGCTAATCTGACTTCCTTAGGGTGTTGCTATTTATGGACATTAAGGTCCTCCATGGGGCATATCGGGAGAGGCGGTCCTGTAGCTATGAGGGTCCTAGGCCGTGAAGAGCATTAAAGGTCAAAACCAGCACCTTTTATCTGACCCTGTACTCCACTGGGAGCCAGTGCAGCTGGAAAAGCACTGGGTGAATATGCTTCCATGGCAGGGACCTCATGAGGAGACGGGCTGCAGCATTATGCACCCGCTGGAGTTTCTAGTCTAGCAACCTGTTGTCCATGATGGTCACTATCTCCAGAAATCCCACAAGCAAGCCATGAAGGCAATAGCCCTCCATCATTGTCCCCACCTCTGACCATAGAGGGGCAAAATGACGTCAAGGCTGAACAGCCACTGAGAGACTCATCCTCCCAGAATTTCTCTTTGTTGTTGTTGTTTAGTCGTTTAGTCGTGCCCAACTCTTCATGATCCCATGGACCAGAGCACGCCAGGCACTCCTATCTTCCATTGCCTCCCGCAGTTTGGTCAAACTCATGCTGGTAGCTTCAAGAACACTATCCAACCGTCACATTCTCTGTCGTCCCCTTCTCCTTGTGCCCTCCATCTATCCCAACATCAATCAGGGTCTTTTCCAGGGAGTCTTCTCTTCTCATGAGGTGGCCAAAGTATTGGAGCCTCAGCTTCAGGATCTGTCCTTCCAGTGAGCACTCAGGGCTGATTTCCTTCAGAATGGATAGGTTTGATCTTCTTGCAGTCCATGGGACTCTCAAGAGTCTCCTCCAGCACCATAGAGAATTTCTCTAATCCCTGTTTAAAACCATCCGTGCAGGACCCGATCCCTACATTTTATAGCAGACGACTGTTTAACCTGTGCTGATAACGTTGCTATGGTTATTATGCGATCTTAAAAATAACCATGGCGGATATCTGCGATGAGGCCATTCGTTGCCTTCTCCCTTGAGTGTCATGTGATTTGCTTTTGGGAAACACAGGTTCTATGAGACTAGATTTGATTTATGAGGCTTTGTGCTGCCCTCGTTCAATTATTTTGCTCACTCGGATCACAGAACCTGCATTGCTGGAAGGGTTGAGGTTTTTCCCCTCTTGTGAATCCACAATAGATTCCTATTAGCAATATTTGTAGCCTGCCGGTACGGTTCCACACAAATATGAGTTTATTCCTGTGTGTCTCATTGAACTATTTTGAACTTTGCCAGTTCAGGCAGAACAGAAAAGAGGAGGGGAACCCACTACACACAATCAGCCAGCTATCAATGTTATTAATCAGAGAGTTGCAGCCTTTTATTTTATTTTATTTTTCTCCCCTTCCCCAGACATACATTCTTGCAGGGCCTTTAAAATCTCCCTTGCTCCAATATTTCAAGCTGACAGAGTCTGGCTCGCAATAGGAAACCCTTGCACGCTTGATTAATGCTTTGATAAATGATTCAAAGTGACTGTCCTCCTACCTTGGGTGCCTTCACATCCTCGCCCGTAAGGTCTTTTTACAGAAGTCTCTCTCCCGGCAGTTTTACATGGGCTGTGGGAATTGTGGGATGTGTCTCCCCTCCTCTCACTGGTCTGGGTGCTTAAGTAATAAATCAAGGTCCAAGAGGTAAGCTGATGTTTCTAAATGATGGGTGAGGAACTGCAGGTGCTCCAGAAACACCATCTCGTTTAATGCAACGTTGCCTCATGGTTGTTGAAGTTGCTTTCCTGAAATGGATTTAGGACAGGTTTATAAACGGGGAGGCGACAAAAGCTGCAATTTTCATTTTATGGGGTAGCTGTGTGCAGCTACCCGCATCAGGGCTGGACCGAGACATTTTGCTGCCAGAGGGACAAGAAGATAGCCTGTCCTGCCCCCTTCATTCCATGTGCAAAAGCCAAATGGAGCGGCAGTTCAGTCTGCTCTAAGAGGCTGGGATGGCCAACAACCTTGGTGGCTTCCAATGAAGATTAGGCAGATTCCTGGAGGAGAGGGCTATCAATGGCTGCTAGCCTAGATAGCTAGGCTCCACCTCTGCAGTTGGAGGAATCAATTCTTCTGAATATCAGTACGGTGTTACCTCGGGTTAAGAACTTAATTCGTTCTGGAGGTCTGTTTTTAACCTGAAACTGTTCTTAACCTGAGGTACTGCTTTTGCTAATGGGGCCTCCCGCTACTGCCGCACCACCACCACACTATTTCTGTTCTCATCCTGAAGCAAAGTTCTTAACCCGAGGTACTATTTCTGTTGTTTTTTTTTTCATTTCTTTTTATTGAGTTTCATATAATTAACCAAAAAGGAAAAACAAATCCACAGTTACAGAAAAAAAGAAAAAAAATAGATAGAAAATGTCTAAACATAACATAAAAATATTGTCCATTTCCATTACAGTTCTTTGTCTTCACATTTGTTTCTTTATATCTTTAGGAACTGAAATCATTCTTCTACTCCCTATTGACCTCCATCCCTCCCGATTTCAGGCTTCTTGATATCCATGATTTATTTTTCCTGCAGCTGGTGGTTGTTGATGGTTTGCATGTCGTAAGATCTATATCAAACCTGCTATAGTTTTTAAGTTTCTATAATTCCCTTCGATGTACAGTATGTCATAAATTTGTTTCAATCGTTAATAAACTTTGTGGTTTTTTTGGTTTCTAATTTTTTCTGTCATTTTTGCAAGTTCAACAAATTCAAATACTTTTGTTTGCCAATCGCTAATTGATGGGGTTTTTTGACTTTTCCAATTTTGGGCAATTAATAATCTGGCAGCGGTTGTGGCATACTGAAATATAGTCTTGTCTTCTTTTTTAATTTCATCCCCAATTATTCCTAGTAGGAATGCCTCTGGTCTTTTAGGAAATGTATATTTAAATATATTTTTTAACTCATTATAAATATGTTCCCAATATTTCTTCATTTTGTCACATGTCCACCACATATGGAAAAAATTTCCCTCTTTGGTTTTACACTTTCAACAATTCTTATTTCCTGTTTTATACATCTTCCCTAATTTTGCCAGTGTAATGTACCACCTGTACATCATCTTTTCTAAATTTTCCCTGAGTGTTACACATGCCGTAAATTTCATTCCACTAGTCCATAATTTCAACCATTTATAATATTCTATATTATATCCCAGATCCATTGCCCATCTTGTCATTACCCCCTTTATTTCTTCATCTTTGGTGTCCCATTCTAATAATATGTTATACATTTTCGATAATAATTTGTATTTGCCTTCAATTATTTCTATTTGAAATTTGGATTTCTTCTCATTCATACCTACTTTTTTATCGTCTGTCCATACTGCATTTATTTGATGGAATTGTAACCAGCCTGTTAATTTATCTTTCAACTCCTCATATGTTTTCATCTTCCATCCGCTTTCTGATCTTATCAGTAGGTCTTCATAGGTTAGCCTTTCTCCCTCCATATTTGCTTTTTTAATTGTTAGAATATCAATTGGTGATAACCACCAAGGTGTTTTCCATTCTAGGAGTTTTTTATTTCTCTCCCACACTTCATATAGGGGCCCCCTTATAATATGGCTTGAAAACTCTTTATGTACCTTTTCTTTGTTTTGCCATAGGTAGGCATGCCAGCTGAACCTATTGTCGAACCCCTCTAGGTCCAGCAAGTCAGTATTTTCCAGGTTAATCCAATCTTTGATCCAACAGAGGGAAGCGGCCTCAAAATATAATTTCAAATCGGGTACCGAGAAGCCCCCTCTTTCTTTCCGATCTGTAAGGAGTTTGAATCTAATTCTTGGCCTTTTGCCTTGCCCTATAAATTTCGAAAGGGTTCTTTGCCAATCTGTGAACAATTTAGATCCTCTGATCACTGGGATGTTTTGAAACAGAAATAACATTCTTGGAAGTAAGTTCATTTTTATCGCCGCCATCCTTCCCATCCACGAAAGCTTCACTCTGTTCCACGTATCTAAATCTTTCTTTATCTCCTTCCATGTTGTAATATAGTTATCCTGAATTAGATTTATATTTTTTGTAGTTAACCAGATTCCCAGATATATATATTTTTTTGCCACCTTAATTCCATGCTGCCTTTCCAATTTTTCACTTTCCTCCTTTCCCATATTCTTGGTCAACATTTTTGTCTTTAATTTATTTAATTTGAAACCAGATAGCTTGCCAAATTCTTCTAACATCTCCAAGGCCCTGCCAACACTTTTTTGCGGGTTTTCCAGAGATAACATTAAATCATCCGCATACACTTTTAGTTTGTATTATTTGGTTCCTATTTTGATCCCTCGAATCTCTGGTGTTACTCTTATTTTGTTTGTAATTATCTCTAATGCCATAATGAATAAAAGCGGGGATAGAGGGCATCCCTGTCTTGTTCCTTTTTCAATTTTAAAAGGGTTTGTTAGGTTATTATTTATAATCAATTTTGCCGATTGGTTCGAATATATTGCTTTTATTCCATCCATGAATTCGCCCTCTAGTCCTGCTTTCTCCATACTTTTCAGTAGGAACTTCCATGAAACGTTATTGAATGCCTTTTCAGCATCGATAAAAATCAGCGCTGCGGGTATCTCGTTCTTAGACTCCAGATATTCAATGATGTTTATGGTATGCCTTATGTTATCTTTAAGAAACCTATTTGGAAGAAATCCTGCCTGATCTTTATGTATTAAGTTTACTAGACATTTTTTGAGTCTGCTTGCCATCACTTCCGCAAAGATTTTGTAGTCGTTATTTAATAGTGATATGGGTCTATAATTTTTAATGTTCATTTTATCCGTATCTGGTTTAGGGATCATCGTAATGTGAGCCTCCCTCCATGTCTCTGATACTTTTCCTCCTCTTAATATATTGTTCATAATGTCACACAGCACTGGCGTTAATTGGTTTTCCAATACTTTATAATATTTAGCTGGCAGTCCATCTGGTCCTGGGGCTTTCCCTATTTTCATCTTCTTTATCGCATTTTGGATCTCTTCTGCTTTTATGGGGTTATTTAGTTAAGTCCTTTCTTCCTCTGTTAAGGTCCTCCCGCTGTAGTCTTCTAGATATTTTTCTTTTTGGGTTATTTCTTCCTCTTCTTTTTTATACAACTTCTCATAAAATTTGAGGTACTATTTCTGGGTTAGCGGAGTCTGTAACCTGAAGTGTCTGTAACCTGAGATACCTTTGTACTGTCGTACCTCTTGTTATGTTCGGCTCAGGTTACGTTCTTTCAGGATATGTGCCGCGATGACCCGGAACTAACGGAATGGGTTAGTTCCACATTTCACCACTCTTGCATGTGCAGACTCTCAAAATGACATCACGCGTATGCACAGAAGTGGCGAACCACGACCCACACACACGCAGACGTGGGTTGTGTTCTGCTCATGTTGTGAACGGGGCTCCGGAATGGATCCCATTCACAACAAGAAGCACCACTGTATCTGGAAATCATGAAATGAGCAGTCACACTTTACATTGTGGGTGCCCTTTGTGGGATCGTGCGTGGTGCTACAGTTCCAAGGGAACTTAATGGCAAACAGGGGCTGGCCTGCCTCTCAGTGTTGTTATTTGGAGGTTCACACCCAGCTTCAGTAGTCAAGTTTCATTGCTGGGAGGTGGGGCCAGCCCCATTTATAAATAGGGGATGGAGCCAACAGTAGCCAGGCAGTCGGCTCAGGAGATTCACCCTCCCTACCCTCCCTTAGTTTAATGTTTTCTTGTTTGCAGGTTAACCTTTTCTTTCTGTTTAGCATGCACTACTGAGGTCTTTGACTGGTTGTTGTTGAAGGACCAGGAAGAAATTTTCCTGCATTGGCAGATTTCTGCATTGCAGAAGGTTGGACTAGTTGACCCTTGGGATCTCTTCCAACTCTACATTTCTATGATGCTATGCACTTTTACGCTCATTTCCCCCTAGTATATCCCCTAGTGAGGAGGACTCCCTGGTCCTGAATGGGGTAAGTGTGCCCCTGAAGGACCAGGTGCGCAGCCTGGGAGTCATTTTGGACTCACAGCTGTCCATGGAGGCACAGGTCAGTTCTGTGGCCAAGGCAGCTGTCTACCAACTCCATCTGGTATGCAGGCTTTAACCCTACTTGCCTGCAGACTGACTCGCCAGTGGTGCATGCTCTGGCTACCTCCTGCTTGGACTACTGCATTGCATCTCTACGTGGGGCTACCTTTGAAGGTGACCTGGAAACTGCAATTAATCCAGAATGCGGCAGCTAGACTGGTGACTGGGAGTGACCACCGGGACCACAAACACCGGTCCTGAAAGACCTACATTGGCTCCCAGTAAGTTTCTGAGCACAATTCAAAGTGTTGGTGCTGACCTTTAAAGCCCTAAACAGACTCGGTCCAGTATACCTGAAGGAGCATCTCCACCCCAATTGTTCATCCCGGACACTGAGGTCCAGCTTTGAGGGCCTTCTGGCGGTTCCCTTACTGTGATAAGTGAGGTTACAGGGAACCAGGCAGAGGGCCTTCTTTATAGTGGCGCCTGCCCTGTGGAATGCCCTCCCATTAGATGTCAAGGAAATAAGCAACTATCTGACTTTTAGAGGACATCTGAAGGCAGCCCTGTTTAGGGAAGTTTTAAATGTTTGATCTTTTCTCAGTATTATTACTATTACTATTACTATTACTATTATTCTGTTGGGAGCTGCCCAGAGTGGCTTGTGAAACCCAGCCAGATGGGTGGGGTATAAATAATAAATTATTATTATTATTATTATTATTATTATTTATTTATTTATTATTATTATTATTAATAGACCCCTGACCATTAAGTCCAGTCGCAGACGACTCTGGGGTTGCAGCGCTCATCTTGCTCTATAGGCCGAGGGTGCTTCCGGGTCATGTGGCCAGCATGACTAAGCCATTTCTGGCGAAACAGAGCAGCGCACAAAAATGCCATTTACCTTCCCGCCAGAGCGGTACCTATTTATCTACTTGCACTTTGCCTTGCTTTCGAACTGCTAGGTTGGCAGGAGCAGGGACCGAGCAACAGAAGCTCACCCCTTTGCGGGGATTCGCACCACTGACCTTCTGATTGGCAAGCCCAAGGCTCTGTGGTTTAGACCACAGCGCCACCCGCATCCCTTATTAATATACAACTTTGCATATATTACTTTGACAGAGAACTGTATTGCAAAATTCAAAAAAGGATGGGTTTCGAAGGATAGCTACGCTTGGAGTTTGTGTATCTTTTCAGAAAGCGTGCATCAGGTACATTTGCCTTTAAATGTGAACAGATTGCAATTCCCCCCCCCCCACCTCTGACCGCACCCTTCACTATGACATGACGTAGGTCCCGGGTGCTGAAACCATTGTGGTGCTACAAGGCTGTTACATCTCTTTGAAGTGAAACACCTGCTTCCAGGAGCTACTTGGTGCTTCGAAAGATATCCTGTTCCCTTGCCAGCTCGGAGCTGACATTTTTTCCGCATCTCATTGGCAGTCTGGGAATGGATTTCCATGCCAACAGTGAAAATGAGTACATTTTCTTTAACAGCTGAACAATTCTCAGGCCCACTGGGACACTGCTGCTAGACTGAACAATTATGAGATTAGTGGTGTTTCATAGCAATATTTCCATCTTAAAAAAATTGCAAGGATCAAAACAGGCAACACGGGTGGCAAGAAGTAAATGGGGAAACCTGAATAATGCTAAAGAAGAACCAGGATATGGGGAAAGTGGGAAGAAGAGGAAACAGTTGTGCAACCGGAGGATTTTCATTCATTCATTTTTTAGAATTTACATACTGCTGATTTGTAAAATGAGCAAACTTCAAAGCAATTTGCAAAGACAATAAAACAATGTTAAAATCAAAACACAATATTTTTAAATAATAATAATAATAATAATACAGTGGAGGCTCGGTTTGCGAACGTGATCCATGCGGGATGCACATTCGCAACCCACAGCTTTTGAAACCCGCTTCTGCATGCATGCGTGGGTTGCAATTCAGTGCTTCTGCGCATGCGCAGAGTGCGATTTAGCGTTTCTGCACATGCATGACTGCCAAAACCCAGAAGTAATCCGTTCCGGTACTTCCAGGTTTCGGCAGTCCGCAACCCAAAAAAACGCAACCTGAAGTGGCTGTAACCCGAGGTATGTCTGTAATAATAATTAAAATGAATGATAAGCCCAAAACCAGATTAAAACACAACAGTCTACATGGCTTGCCTAAACAAGAATGTTTTTAATCAGGCATTGAAAAGAGCACAGGGAAGGCACCTGTCTGATGTCAATAGGCGGAAAGTTCCAAAGTGTAGGCGCTGCCATACTAAAAGGTTGAGGTGATGCACAGAATAATAGAATTGCAGAGTTGGAAGGGATCCCAATGGTCATCTAGTCTGACCCCCTTGCAATGCAGGAATCTCAATGAAAGCGTCCATGACAAATGGCCATCCAACCTCTGCTTAAGAACCTCAAAGGAAGTAGAGTCCAGCACTTTCCGAGGGAGCCTGTTCCACTGTCAGACAGCTCTTAGCGTCAGAAAGCTCTGCCCAACGTTGAGTTGGAATCTCCTTCCTGCCAGTTCTGCAAATTGAAGCAGTCGAGTGGGCATATCTCGCAAGAAAACTAGTCCTAAGCTGTTAAGAGCCCTAATATTTATACTATTAGTATATACTCATAGTATATACCTTGAACTTGGCCCAGTAGCAAGTCAGCAACCAGTGTGGATCTTGGAGCGTATGCTGACAAGGCCTTGCTCCTGTCAGCAATCGTGCTGCAGCATTCTGCACCAACCAAAGCTTCTGGATCGAGGGGAATCTTCTAGATCTATGCATTCCTATGTAAGTGCATCTTTGCATTTTTTTAAAAAGATACTGAATATGTATGGTTCTGTTATTGTATGCATGGTTATGTGTTAGTTTGTACATCTCTTTATGATGAATTAATAAAAAATTAGTAAAAAAAAGGAAAGGAAATGCAGCATTTTTGGGGTTGGCGCTTCAGGTAAGGTTTGGGGCGAACTGAACTGTGGGGGGACTAGCGAAGAGGTGATGGGTTAGGTTTAAAGAGTGGAGTTGGTCAGGTGTGGGGGAATGGCAAAGGGGTATGCAGGATTGGTTCATGGAGTGAGTAGAGGCAGCAGCCCCTATATTGTTGTTGTTGTTTAGACATGTCCGACTCTTTGTGACCCCATGGACCAGAGCACGCCAGGCACTCCTGTCTTCCACTGCCTCCCGCAGTTTGGTCAGACTCATGTTTGTAGCTTCGAGAACACTGTCCAACCATCTTGTCCTCTGTCGTCCCCTTCTCCATCTTTCCCAACTTTCCAGGGAGTCTTCTCTTCTCATGAGGTGGCCAAAGTATTGGAGCCTTAGCTTCAGGATCTGTCCTTCCAGTGAGCACTCAGGGCTGATTTCCTTACTATTATTATTACATTTCTATATTTATTTATATCCCACCTTTTCCCCTGATAGGGATGCAAGGTGGCTAACAGATAAAGATAAGAACAGCTAAAAACATAGAAGAAAAAAAAGTAAAAAGACAATTAAATATTAATAGAATTAAAACTAGAATCTATTAAAAACAAACAGGCAATTACAATAAAAACAGGGAGTTTCAAAGTCTTGGAGCAGTGCACATGTATTAAAAAAAAGACTTTTTCTCCAATGAGGCATTTAAGTGCCAACTACTAACCAGGACAAACTGTGACGTCAAAATTTCAGGATCCAGAATGCAACATTGATTGTTTTCTCCACTTTCTTGCCATCCACATCTTTGACTAATAAAGGAGAATAAGGAGCTACGCTGTAAATAACAAACTGTGTTTCATTTCTTGGAAGCAGTTGTGGTACCCACTGCCCGATGGCCACAGAATTGAGTGCAAAGCAGAATTTCTTCTCCAAATTATTGATCTCCGGAACTGCATAGTCCATGGGTTAAATTGCAAGGCACTAAGTTAAAAGGTTCTTTGACCCGGTGTCAGACAGATCCCATTAATTTCCCCTGCCCTGGTTACTCGGAATTATCATAATTGGCAACTATCCTCTCGCCGTGTTCCCAAGCAAAATGCAGAGCAACAGAGCAATAGATTGTTAGTGAACAGGGGATTTGACCCGCATATAATTAGATTCTCGTCTCTAATTGTTGCAGACATGATGGGAGCCTGGTGCAACTAGAATATAGGAACTGTCTTGCTGAATCAGACCAAGATTCTTATCAATTATATTTGCACCTCACCTTTCTTGAAAGGAGAGCAAGGTAGAGTATAGGAGCAGAGAGAGAAGTCTTGTGCTTCCCACAGACATCTGTTTGGCCACTGTGAGAACAGGATGCTGGACTAGATGGGCTGCTGGCCTGATCCAGCAGACTATTCTTATGTGGGCTGGGCCCAGGGGTAACCTGAGTAATGCAGTCCAGGTCCGGTCCCAAATCCAAGGGTTCCACGAGGGGTCAGTGCAACAGGGCCAAGGCAGGACACGAGGCAGGAAACCAGGCTAGGTCAGGCACAGGATCACAGGTTCTGGCAAACAGCAACGTTGCGCCCGCAACCTGGTGCGGGGTCCAGCAGCCTTTTATGTCTGTCGGGCTCACCCAGCAGCTGCATGTGGAGGAGCGGGGAAGCAAACCTTGTTCACCAAATTACGAGTCTACTGCTCTTAACCACTACACCACACTGGCACTCTGATGTCAAGTATAGGAGTTCTCCTCTCCCTTCTGATGGCTCACTGATGAGAATTAACAAGCATTTGGTAGATTTATAGTCCTTTTATTTCAGCATTATGCAAGGATATCTTACTCCTCCTTACTTCCGCAGCAAGAAGTGCGCCAATGGGAAGTCCCTACTCCCCGCGTCTCCTTCATTCTCTGACACACTCGGAGCTGTGAGTTCGGGGGGAGGGAGGGGGTTCCCCCACTCTTGATTGATGTGTCGCCCAACTGTTCCCTCCCTTCTGGTTGCTTAGCTACTGTATCAAAGCTGGGTAGCTCCTCTCTCAACTGTGCAGCTTCTGTGTTTGCCTGTCTCTCTGCTTCTGGAAACGCTGGGCTTGGGGAGGGGAGCTGTGCTGGGCCTGGGGGTTAACCCGAGCAACATGCTCCAGGTCCGATCCCGAATCCAAGGATTTTGCGAGGAGTCAGTCCGACAGAGCCAAGGCAGACACAAGGCAGCAAACCAGGCTAGGTCAGGCCCAGGGTCTCAGGCAGGTTCTAGCAAACAGCAATGTTGCTCCCACAACCTGGGGCGGGGTCCAACAGCCTTTTATCTTTGTCGGGGTAGCGGCTGGTCCTGATCCCCTGGTGACTCACCTCCCTGTCTCGCCTGAAGGCGAGCACTCCTCCTGCGAGTACTCAGGTCTCTCCTTCTCTCAGACCTGAGTCTCTGCAGCTCAGGAGATGTCATGGGTTCCTAGAGGCCGCCTCAGCCTCCCCTGACCGAACTGGTAGTGGAGCAGCTGTAAGTGATGGCCCAGCTGAAGGCAACGAGGTAATCTCCGCATCTGGAGCCAGGGCAGGCTCAGGCCTCTGACTCGGCCCAGCTGGTGCTTGTTGCAGGGGAACCTGTGCAGACTGGGGCTCTCCAGAATCAGGCTCCAGACTTGGTTCAGATCCCACCTGAGGCAAAGGATCCAGTGCGGACTGAGACTCCTCTGGCTCCAAGTCCGAGCCCGAGTCCGAGCCCCAGGCCAACACATTATGTACACAGCTCTCCCCGGAATTGAATCCAAGTGAGAGCAACTTGTATCCAGGTGAGAGCCATGCCTGAATGAGGATCTGAAGCTGCATTTTGCCAGTCTGAGTCCATTCATCCATGCTGTTTCCATTCACCGAAGTCTCACATTCTGTATTCCACACAGATTAGCAGTTGTACAAAACAGCTTTCACCTCACTGTTTTAACAGATAGGGCCAATATACTGCTGTGAATCAAGCTGTCAACACAGATTAGGTGGGCAAACTTCTATTATGTCATAGGTCTTCATTACCATAAAAAGGTAAAGGACCCCTGACAGTTAAGTCCAGTCGCGAATGACTCTGGGGTTGCGGCGCTCATCTCGCTTTACTGGACGAGGGAGCTGGCGTTTGTCCGCAGACAGTTTTTCAAGGTCATGTGGCCAGCATGACGAAGCCGCTTCTGGTGAAACCAGAGCAGCGCACAGAAACACGGTTTACCTTCCCGCAGGAGCGGTACCTATTTATCTACTTGCACTTTGACGTGCTTTCGAACTGCTAGGTTGGTAGGAGCTGGAACTGACCAACGGGAGCTCACCCTGTCACAGGGATTCGAACTGTCGGCAAACCCAAGGCTCAGTGGTTTACACCACAGCGCCACCCGCATCCCATCCCATCCCATAGTTGATATTAATAACACAGTGTCTTTGCACTGATCAAATACTTCACATAGGTAAAGGTAAAGGGACCCCTGACCATTAGGTTCAGCTGTGACCGACTCTGGGGTTGCGGCGCTCATCTCGCTTTATTGGCCGAGGGAGCCGGTGTACAGCTTCTGGGTCATGTGGCCAGCATAACTAAGCCGCTTCTGGCGAACCAGAGCAGTGCACGGGAACGGCATTTACCTTCCCACCAGAGTGGTACCTATTCATCTACTTGCACTTTGACGTGCTTTCAAATTGCTAGGTTGGCAGGAGAGCAGGGACCGAGCAACGGGAGCTCACCCCATCGTGGGGATTCCATCTGCCGAACTTCTGATCAGCAACTCCTAGGCTCTGTGGTTTAACCCACAGCGCCACCCACATCCCTAATACTTCACATATATTGTGAATTTTTCCTCTTCCCTTCCCTTCCCATTTCTTTTTCCTTTTGTGTCATGTCTTTTAGATGATAGGCCTGCAGGTAGGGACTGTTTAATTTTAAAGGATTCTGCTCCAAATTTTTCTATCTCTCCTATCTATCTATCTATCTATCTATCTATCTATCTATCTATCTGTTTGGGTCATTCTGTAGCCTGCTGCTTTTAGCTGAAGCAAGGTACAAATGCTGCAAATAAATTAAGGCCAGGCAGGGTGTCGTGGTAAGATGAACAGGCAGCAGTTACCTCTCGCAAACCTGCCTAATTTAAGTAAAAATGAACTTGTTCACACAGTACAGTGGTGCCCTGCAAGACGAATGCCTCACAAGATGGAAAACTCGCTAGACGAAATAGTTTTCCGTTTTGGAGGTGCTTCGCAAAACGAATTTCCTAGAGGCTTGCTTCGCAAGACGAAAATGTCTTGTGAGTTCCTGCGGTTTTTTCCCCCTCCCCCCTTTTTCTAAGCCGCTAAGCCGCTTATCCGCTTATCTGCTAAGCCGATAAGCCGCTAAAAGCCGCTAATAGCGCTAATAGCGCTAATCCGCTAATCCGTCAATGGGCTTGCTTCGCAAGACGAAAAAACCGCTAGACGAAGAGACTCGCAGAACGGATTCTTTTCCTCTTGCGAGGCACCACTGTATACGCTTAAGTTGATCTTATTTCTTAAAGGCAAATACTTATTTTTTTGGGTACCTGTCTTTGATAATGGGATTTCTATTCCCACTTTGCCTTTGGAGGGTGCCTTACTAAAACTTTATTAGTGTGAATTACTCAGGGTAACACTTAGGTGAGACTGTAGCAGGAGAGTATCCCATCGTTGAAAAGCAGCCACCAAGCTCACCTTTACATTAGCATAATGACTCCACACAGAATCCTCAGTGTGGCTTAACAATCTGTCTCTTCCCAAGGAACCCTGGGAATTGTGGCTCTGTGAGGGGAATCGGGGTCTCCTAACAGCAGTCAGCACCCTTGACAAACTACAGTTCCCAGGATTCCTTGGGGGAAGGAAGCCAGGACTGTTAAAGTGGTAAAGGATTGTCTTAAAAGTATGGTGCAGATATTGCCTGCGTTTCCATGAATTAAAAACTAGCACTTGCTGAATTTCTGTCTTTCATGAAGACAT
Organism: Podarcis melisellensis; assembly: GCF_964234715.1. Classification (NCBI taxonomy): domain Eukaryota; kingdom Metazoa; phylum Chordata; class Lepidosauria; order Squamata; family Lacertidae; genus Podarcis; species Podarcis melisellensis. The sequence goes on along the minus strand of NC_138530.1, from coordinate 11,030,288 downwards.
AGGAGTTTTATCGGGCGGAACAAAAGATGGCAACCCCTTTATGGCAGCAAGACTTGGTCGTTCTGAATTCTGACAAGCCAGTTGTGCAAAAAACAACAACAAAAAAACCTAGTTGAGTGTAACATAACCCAGAAGATTTGTAAGCATTTTTACAAGGGAAGCTAAGAGCTTAACAAGGCCTTTGAAGGTATAGTTAAATCTAGTGACGTTTTTACAATTCCCCAGTATACATAAAGCGAGAGGGAGGGAGGAAAGGTTATCCAACAATCTCTCACTTTGCGATAATGATATGCAACTACATGATGAATGACAATGAGAGGAAAATTATGATCTGTAAGCATTTCCAGCTGGGAGAGAGATCCTGTGGGGATTCAGCCAGGCTTAACAGGGCAGTACATATACACAGGTCTTCATCATATCCTTATTAATGATCCATCATATATGAGACCTGCCTCCTTCGCTATTGCTGCGTCGTGCTTTTTGGCACTGAGCTGTATGGCCTTTCCAGTATACCGTAAGGATCTTGGCTCCCATGGTTTAGAACACTGAAGCTCTGCTCTGATTGGCTGGCTTAAGATGCCAAAGTTACATCACAGGAAGAAGGTTAGGGAGAAGTTAATGCGGAGAGAGGTCGTTGGCGCATCTGTGCAAGAGGAAATGTGAGAGTGATAGGCCTCCAATGCTGGTGGTCAGTGGCTCTGACTTAAATAAAAAATGGGTGAGGGAGGATGCGTAGGAGAACCGGCGCAGTGCGTGAGACGGCCAAAAGCCCTGTGGGCTGGGGTTTTATCCTTGCCCTGGGCATAGAGCCAAGCACTGCTATTGGTCAGTTGTTCCTGTGCCCAGGGCAATGCCCCCAAATGCCTGCCGCCATGGGCTGTTTGGCAGGAGGAGGACGATCTGGCCTGCAACAGGCCAGTTCATAGTGGAGGTCCACCCCCAAGATGGGGCAAATGGATTTATTGGAGTAATTTCTAAATTCCCATCCATATGAATAAATCAACACATGCAGATTTTATGCAAATTGTGTCCTCTTTTTGTGTGTGTGTGATCATTAGCTGGTCACCCTGCAGGTAAAGGGACCCCTGACCATTGGGTCCAGTCGTGGCCGACTCTGGGGTTGCGGCACTCATCTCGCTTTATTGGCCGAGGGAGCCGGCGTACAGCTTCCGGGTCATGTGGCCAGCATGACTAAGCCGCTTCTGGCGAACCAGAGCTGCGCACGGAAACGCCATTTACCTTCCTGCCGGAGCGGTACCTATTTATCTACTTGCACTTGGATGTGCTTTCGAACTGCTAGGTTGGCAGGAGCAGGGACTGAGCAACGGGAGCTCACCCCGTCGCAGGGATTCGAACCGCCGACCTTCTGATCAGCAAGCCCAAGGCTCGGTGGTTTAACCCACAACGCCACCCACATGCCTGCAGGTAGGCCACCCTAAAAGTCTGATCAACTTACATTTGGCTTCGTGCATCACAAGGTGTGTGGAGGCACACAAAAGAGTTTTAAAAGGTGTCTAATAGAAAATGTTTTTCATGTATAATTATAGCTACCAGGACCCTGTTCCAATAAATTAACCCAAATCTTATTTTCTATAACACAGTGTTATGCGAGGGAGAAAAATACCTCCCAGAAATTAGAAAACGACAGAACATTAATAATCATTAAGCCCTGTTGTGTTCTTTTAAGTTGGCCTCCACCCTGAGGAATGTATCCACTTCTTTTTGCTTTAAGTTTACACAGTTTATTTTTTGCAGGCAATTCTTTTTATTGGACAACTGGGCTTTGCACCAATGCCCCAATGTGTATATATGATCCTGACATTCCCCTCATCCCCACTGGTGCAATGAGTAAGATATAGTGCCTGGGTTGCGCAGTAATTAATCTGCCTTCGGCTGGCACAGCGCACCCTGCATAATGAGATGGGTCAGAGAAGAGGAGAACCTAAAGGCAGTGTTCCTCTGCAGAGCAGTTGCTGTGAATCACAGGGTGGGGGTGGAGAGTGCTATTGCTTCCCATAATGCACCTGGATTCCCATAAGGCAACTGGCTGGCCATTGTGAGAACAGGATGCTCGACTAGCCAAGCCTTTAGCCGGATCCAGCAAACAATAAACACACAAGACATAACCGGCTGTACATTTGTAAAAATAATATATACAGTGGTGCCTCGCAAGACGAAATTAATTCGTTCCGCAAGTCTCTTCGTCTTGCGAGTTTTTCGTCTTGCGATGCACGGTTTTCCATAGGAATGCATTGAAAATCAATTAATGCGTTCCTATGGAAACCGCCTTCCCCCGACCTCTTCTGGCGGGCGGCATTTTAAAATCGCCCGGGACAACGGAGGACTTCTCCGCTGTCCGGGGCGATTTAAAAGCCCCTGGGAAGGCAGGCAGGGGGGACAAAGACTTTTGCCCCCCCCCTGCCTTCAGAAAAGGTCCAGGACAGGCGCGGACCTCTCCGCAAGCAGCGCGTTCCTTGCGGAGAGTTGCAAGCGTGCCCAGGCTTTCCCGCCCCGCCGCCGGGCTTCGGGACATCGTTCCGATGCCGGGCGGCGGGGGGAGGCTTTCTCGCCCCGTCGCCCGGCTTCGGGACATGGCTCCGATGCCAGGCGGCGGGGGGAGGCTTTCTCGCCCCGTCGCCCGGCATCGGGACGATGCCCCGAAGCCGGGCGGCGGGGGGAGGCTTTCCCGCCCCGCCGCCCGGCTTCGGGACATGGTTCCGATGCCAGGCGGCGGGGGGAGGCTTTCTCCCCCCGTCGCCCGGCATCGGGACATGGTTCCGATGCCAGGCGGCGGGGGGAGGCTTTCTCGCCCCGTCGCCCGGCATCGGGACGATGCCCCGAAGCCGGGCGGCGGGGGGAGGCTTTCTCGCCCCGACGCCCGGCATCGGGACGATGCCCCGAAGCCGGGCGGCGGGGGGAGGCTTTCTCGCCCCGTCGCCCGGCATCGGGACGATGCCCCGAAGCCGGGCGGCGGGGGGAGGCTTTCCCGCCCCGTCGCCCGGCTTCGGGACATGGTTCCGATGCCAGGCGGCGGGGGGAGGCTTTCTCGCCCCGTCGCCCGGCATCGGGACGATGCCCCGAAGCCGGGCGGCGGGGGGAGGCTTTCTCGCCCCGTCGCCCGGCATCGGGACGATGCCCCGAAGCCGGGCGGCGGGGGGAGGCTTTCTCGCCCCGTCGCCCGGCTTCGGGACATGGTTCCGATGCCAGGCGGCGGGGGGAGGCTTTCTCGCCCCGTCGCCCGGCATCGGGACGATGCCCCGAAGCCGGGCGGCGGGGGGAGGCTTTCCCGCCCCGCCGCCCGGCTTCGGGACATGGTTCCGATGCCAGGCGGCGGGGGGAGGCTTTCTCCCCCCGTCGCCCGGCATCGGGACATGGTTCCGATGCCAGGCGGCGGGGGGAGGCTTTCTCGCCCCGTCGCCCGGCATCGGGACGATTCCCCGAAGCCGGGCGGCGGGGGGAGGCTTTCTCGCCCCGTCGCCCGGCATCGGGACGATGCCCCGAAGCCGGGCGGCGGGGGGAGGCTTTCTCGCCCCGTCGCCCGGCATCGGGACGATGACCCGAAGCCGGGCGGCGGGGGGAGGCTTTCCCGCCCCGTCGCCCGGCATCGGGACGATGCCCCGAAGCCGGGCGGCGGGGGGAGGCTTTCCCGCCCCGTCGCCCGGCATCGGGACGATGCCCCGAAGCCGGGCGGCGGGGGGAGGCTTTCCCGCCCCGTCGCCCGGCATCGGGACGATGCCCCGAAGCCGGGCGGCGGGGGGAGGCTTTCTCGCCCCGTCGCCCGGCATCGGGAGGATGCCCCGAAGCCGGGCGGCGGGGGGAGGCTTTCCCGCCCCGTCGCCCGGCATCGGGACGATGCCCCGAAGCCGGGCGGCGGGGGGAGGCTTTCCCGCCCCGTCGCCCGGCATCGGGACGATGCCCCGAAACCGGGCGGCGGGGGGAGGCTTTCCCGCCTTTCGCCCGGCATCGGGACGATGCCCCGAAGCCGGGCGGCGGGGGAGGCTTTCCCGCCCCGCCGCCCGGCTTCGGGACATGGTTCCGATGCCAGGCGGCGGGGGGAGGCTTTCTCGCCCCGTCGCCCGGCATCGGGACATGGTTCCGATGCCAGGCGGCGGGGGGAGGCTTTCTCGCCCCGAAGCCGGGCGGCGGGGGGAGGCTTTCTCGCCCCGTCGCCCGGCATCGGGAGGATGCCCCGAAGCCGGGCGGCGGGGGAGGCTTTCTCGCCCCGTCGCCCGGCATCGGGACGATGCCCCGAAACCGGGCGGCGGGGGGAGGCTTTCCCGCCCCGTCGCCCGGCATCGGGACGATGCCTCGAAGCCGGGCGGCGGGGGGAGGCTTTCCCGCCCCGTTGCCCGGCATCGGGACATGGTTCCGACGCCAGGCGGCGGGGGGAGGCTTTCTCGCCCCGTCGCCCGGCATCGGGACGATGCCCCGAAACCGGGCGGCGGGGGGAGGCTTTCCCGCCGCGTCGCCCGGCATCGGGACGATGCCTCGAAGCCGGGCGGCGGGGGGAGGCTTTCCCGCCCCGTTCCCCGGCATCGGGACATGGTTCCGACGCCAGGCGGCGGGGGGAGGCTTTCTCGCCCCGTCGCCCGGCATCGGGACGATGCCCCGAAGCCGGGCGGCGGGGGGAGGCTTTCCCGCCCCGCCGCCCGGCTTCGGGACATGGTTCCGATGCCAGGCCGCGGGGGGAGGCTTTCTCCCCCCGTCGCCCGGCATCGGGACATGGTTCCGATGCCAGGCGGCGGGGGGAGGCTTTCTCGCCCCGTCGCCCGGCATCGGGACGATGCCCCGAAGCCGGGCGGCGGGGGGAGGCTTTCTCGCCCCGTCGCCCGGCATCGGGACGATGCCCCGAAGCCGGGCGGCGGGGGGAGGCTTTCCCGCCCCGTCGCCCGGCATCGGGACGATGACCCGAAGCCGGGCGGCGGGGGGAGGCTTTCCCGCCCCGTCGCCCGGCATCGGGACGATGCCCCGAAGCCGGGCGGCGGGGGGAGGCTTTCCCGCCCCGTCGCCCGGCATCGGGACGATGCCCCGAAGCCGGGCGGCGGGGGAGGCTTTCCCGCCCCGTCGCCCGGCATCGGGACGATGCCCCGAAGCCGGGCGGCGGGGGGAGGCTTTCTCGCCCCGTCGCCCGGCATCGGGAGGATGCCCCGAAGCCGGGCGGCGGGGGGAGGCTTTCCCGCCCCGTCGCCCGGCATCGGGACGATGCCCCGAAGCCGGGCGGCGGGGGGAGGCTTTCCCGCCCCGTCGCCCGGCATCGGGACGATGCCCCGAAACCGGGCGGCGGGGGAGGCTTTCCCGCCCCGTCGCCCGGCATCGGGACGATGCCCCGAAGCCGGGCGGCGGGGGGAGGCTTTCCCGCCCCGCCGCCCGGCTTCGGGACATGGTTCCGATGCCAGGCGGCGGGGGGAGGCTTTCTCGCCCCGAAGCCCGGCATCGGGACGATGCCCCGAAGCCGGGCGGCGGGGGGAGGCTTTCCCGCCCCGCCGCCCGGCTTCGGGACATGGTTCCGATGCCAGGCGGCGGGGGGAGGCTTTCTCGCCCCGTCGCCCGGCATCGGGACATGGTTCCGATGCCAGGCGGCGGGGGGAGGCTTTCTCGCCCCGAAGCCGGGCGGCGGGGGGAGGCTTTCTCGCCCCGTCGCCCGGCATCGGGAGGATGCCCCGAAGCCGGGCGGCGGGGGGAGGCTTTCTCGCCCCGTCGCCCGGCATCGGGACGATGCCCCGAAACCGGGCGGCGGGGGGAGGCTTTCCCGCCCCGTCGCCCGGCATCGGGACGATGCCTCGAAGCCGGGCGGCGGGGGGAGGCTTTCCCGCCCCGTTGCCCGGCATCGGGACATGGTTCCGACGCCAGGCGGCGGGGGAGGCTTTCTCGCCCCGTCGCCCGGCATCGGGACGATGCCCCGAAGCTGGGCGGCGGGGGGAGGCTTCAAAAGCCGTCCGGGGGCTTTTAAATCGCCCCGGACAGTCCCGGGGCGATTTAAAAGCCCCCGGTTAGGCAGGCAGGGGGGGCAAAGACTTTTGCCCCCCGCCCACCTTGGGAAGAGGTCCAGGACCTCTTCCCAAGGCAGGCGGGGGGGCAAAAGTGTTTGCCCCCCCTGCCTGCCTTCAAAAGCCGTCCGGGATAGCGGGAAGCGCTTCCCTGCTATCCCGGACCGCTTTTAAAATGCTGGCGGTGGGGAGCAAAGCCTTTCGCCCCCGCCGGCCTTCCTGGACCTCTTCTGAAGTCCGGAGGGGGGAAAAAGGCTTTGCTCCCCACCGCCAGCATTTAAAAAAAGGTCCCCGAGATTTCCCTATGGGCTTTCGTCTTGCGATGCAAGCCCATAGGGAAAATCGTCTAGCGAAGCGTCGCAAAACCCGAAAAACCCTTTCGTCTTGTGGGTTTTTCGTCTTGCGAGGCATTCGTCTTGCGGGGCACCACTGTACTATTCATTGTACTGAATTGTAGATTTCAACAGAAGTAGCTCACAAAGTTGGGCTACAATACGCTGGCTCCCAACAAGGTTGTTGCAGTTCCACAGGATCCTTTCACAGAGTCTAACCAAGTATTTCCAGAATATTAGCCTTGTTTCACTGTCCTAGGCTTCATCGGTAGCACACTCATATATGATACTATGTGGAACTGCAACAACCTTTCATGTGGATTGTTCGACTCTATGAACAGACAGGTGGAATAGACACTTTCACATATATGGACCTTATGCATAAACTGATTAGAGAATGAACTGATCCACTGGGTCTTCTACTTTTTTCATTGAACTTTATGAGCTACTTCTGTTGAAATCTACAATTCAATACAATGAATAGTATATATTATTTTTTCAAACATACAGCCGGTTACGTCTTGTGTGGCCTTATGTGTTTATTGGATCCAGCAAACAGGCTCTTCTGGCAGAGGCTGACCAAATACACGTCCCACCCAAACATGAGGCAAGCTGAGGCAATTGCCTTGGGCAGCAGGATCCCATGCCCTCCAACATTTCTCCAATGAAAATAGGGAAATCCCATTCCATAATGGCAATTTTACTATTTGTACCACACACATCTTACTGGGTTGCCCCAGCCGCTCTGGGCAGCTTCCAACATATATCAAAACATTATAAAACATTTAAAAAAACTTTCCCATGCAAGATTGCCTTCAGACAGCTCAGGAGTTGGATAACTCCATACCCACTAAGAAGAAGAAGAAGAGTTTGGACTTGATATCCCATCTTTCACTCCCCTTAAGGCAGCGGTTCTCAACCTGTGGGTCCCCAGATGTTGTTGGACTACAACTCCCATCATCCCTGAGCTCTGGCCTTGCTAGCTAGGGGTGAGAGGAGTTGTAGTTCAACAACATCTGGGGACCCACAGGTTGAGAACCGCTGCCTTAAGAAGTCCCAAAGCGGCTAACAATCTCCTTTCCCTTCCTCCCCCACAACAAACATTCGGTGAGGTGAGTGAGGCTGAGAGACTTCAGAGAAGTGTGACTAGCCCAAGGTCACCCAGCAGCTGCATGTGGAGGAGCAGGGATACGAACCCAGTTCACCAGATTACTGTTAGAATTCTGCCCGGTCAGAGGGATGTGCCAGTCTTCCAGGCACCGGCAGATATTCCTGGCGACCTCCCGGCTGCGCCGCTCTGCTGATAAGCAGCCGAGGTCTCGGCGATTCTTCCCAGACTGTGAGAAAAACACACCGTTGTTCCTCTCTCCCCTTTGGTGTCCCCAGGGAGGGGAAAGAAGCAGACAGAAATCTATTTACATCTTTTGTTCCTGTCTTTTACTTCAGTACAGAGGAAACATGTCTGCACTCGTCAGCAGTTAGAATAAACTCCTCCCAATGTACTTCCAGTACAGGTCATATGACAAACCCACTGAGCTAACATCCGGTGCTCAGTACAGAATGGACTGCCCCTTTGTTCCCATGGCAACAGTCACAAACTTCCTGTTTGGCTTTCCAGCCACAAGCAGCAGACTTGGCTGCTATAGCCTTTGCTTGCGGCTGCATTGCTGCTTTAGAATAACATACTCCCCCTAAAGTATCAATGCGTGCAGCGAGCAAAGCGTCATCCAGAGAAGAAAACAAACAGTTGTTATACTTATAACACTCCCCTGTTGTTTCAGTTCCAACCTTGGAACTACCCGCCACTGGTTTTACCAATGTACCTCTCTGGTTGTGTGACTTCCAAGGAATGAGTGCTTCTGCATTACCTTGGTTAACAACTCTCTGTTGTGCCTTTGTCTCTGACTCAGACACAGCTTCAATTTGACTTTGGTCGTTTACAACAGCAACACATAAGTTAGCAAACTCTTGTGAATACCTCTTGGGTGGTACACCCTTCGTTGCTCTCTCAGACCTACGTAAGAGGTGCTGCTCTCCCTTGATTTCTGGTTCAGCCTTTGGACTCTTTGGAGAACCAGTACTAAGCTTAATCAGTGGTTCATCCTCCTCTTCTGAGGGTCTACTCATTATCTGAGATTTCTTCTCAATGACCGTGACAACTGAGCTGTCTGAGCTATCGCTGTCATCATCAGTACTACTGAACTCAATAAGATCAAACTCATCATCATCATCATCATCATCATCAGAATCATCATCACCTCCTGTGGGAAATGTGTGAACAATCACTCTCTCCTGTTCAGGAGCACTCTCTAGAAATTTTGTGAGAATCACCTGACCAGATTCAGACAAAATTACTCTGTAGAGCCCCTTTTCATAACCCACAATAATGCCTCTGGCATTCTTTACTCCACCTGGAGCTTCTGTTCTTACATGAGACCCAAAAACCTTGAAATGGGCAACAGAAGGTTTTCTGTGGAACAGTTTCTCAAAAGGAGAACTTCCCAACTCTTTTGAAAACTTTCTCAACCATGTGTAACAAAATGACATTAGCGACTCAGCCCAGTACTCATGTGGCAGATGTGAACTTAGCAATTGCGCATGCATTCCCTTTTGCAATTCTTTGTTCACCCTTACACAGACACATCTGTTCCAAGCTTCTTCGGAACTAGCAATTTTGTGTCTTATCCCTTTCTTCTTCAGGAACCTCTGGAAAACCTGTAAAAGAAAAATTGGCTTCTCATCTGTGCAAAGACAATTTATGTCAGCATCATGCATATTTTTAACCTTGTCACAAAACTCTTTAAACCTTTCTAAGGCTTCTTTCGGTCTCTCCAAAAGGTAAATCCAGACAAAACCTGTAAAAGAATCAACACATATTAGGTAATACTTTGCATTGCCTCTAGATGGTGCAAAAGGACCAATCACATCAGCATACACCCGCTGAAATGCCTTGTCGACCCTCGAGGTGACCTGCTTGGTGTTCTTCTTGGCTACACCTGTAAAAGAGATCATGTTAGAATCACAAGAATTACATTTCATGTAATCACTTTGATCAAAAGTCAACAAATACAGTCCATCTTTCTCTTTGGCAGAAAGATACAACTCTCCATCTTTGTAGATCTCGCAGTTCTGATCATCATAGGACAGTTTTAGTCCCTTCTTGGCAATCTGCGAAACGCTGAGCAGATTGTACTGCAACTCTGGAACCAAATAAACATTGCTTATAGTCAAGTTCAGACTTTTAAGATACACAGTTCCAATTCCGGTGGCTTCCAGCTCTTGACCGTTGGCTTGTTGCACAGCGAAGCTTTGCTTCTTAAACGTAGAAAATAGTCCTCTGTGTCGACACATATGCTGCGTACATCCGGTGTCTAGGACAAAGAAATTTCCCGCTTCTGGTGTGGCTTTTAGCGACATCAAAGCCTTTGCAGTCTTTGCCTTTGGCTTGGTGTGACCTTTGTCTGACGCCTCAGACTTTGTGGAGCTTCCCTTGGCTCCTCTGTTCTGACGTGGCTTCTTGCAGTACCGCTGAAGATGCCCAGTCTGGTCACAGTTGTAGCATCGGACAACGTTCAAAGCTAGAGCATTTTCTCCAGTAGCAACAGCAGTGGGGGTGTCAGAACTCCGTTCTTGTCTCCCCCTGTCTTTGACTTCCAGGGCGGCAAGTCTGTCATGTTCACAAAGAACGACGGCAAAGACCCTCTCCGACGTGAGATCAGCTGCTGGGAGAGACCCCAGCTGACTGGCAACTGTTTTGTAAGTCCGATTAAGACTGTTGATCACCATGAAGCAAAACACTTCCTCCTGCAGACGGAAGTTACGTTCCACCATCTGTTGACACAGAAATTTCATTTCCGTCAGGTGCGCTTGAACATCTCCATCAGGCGCAAGCCTCAGGTTGGTCAGCTTCTCAAAATACAGCAACGCTGAAGAACCTGCATCTCTCTGATGTGTCCTTCTCAGCGTGTCCCAAACATCTTTCGCGTGGTCTAAAGCCTGTATATGAATCAGCTGCGAATCTGACACTCACAGAATTATAGCCGTTCTGGCCTTCACATCCTGTGACTCCCAAGCACGCGTTGGTGCTGCTGGAATGGGGTTCTCAATCACCCCAAACAGTCTCTGATTCTGCAGCAGGGCCTTCATCTTAATAGACCAAGATGCATAATTGTCACTGGTCAAAAGGGGCGGAGAAGGCAAACCTCCCCCCTTTTTGGCATCCATTTTGAGTCCTTGCATTGACTCTCAAACACAAGCCTCTAAAATCCAATAGCTGGCTTGTTTACACTCTGTGCCACCTGGCAGCTCTCAACGCTGGCTGCTTTGGAAATTTCCAAGAGCTCTTCAGACTGTGTAGTCAAAACATTCCATTTTAACTTTCACTTCTCCTCTCTGAGGCATGGCCTTCACTGAAGGGCGTTGCTTAGCAACAGTGCATTCCATCCCCTTGGACAAGAAACCACAGGAATGTTTGGAATGCGGTTTCTCTTCTAACTCGGAGCTGTTTTCCCAAACACTGCTCCCCGTGAAGCAGAGAATAACTCAATCTGCGTTCACTCTTCTAAGCCCGAAATCTCATACCTGGGCTCCGTAGCTTGACTTTCAGCTTCCTCTGGTCAGCTTCTGGCTGCAGAGAATCAGCTTTCTCACCTCAGGCCTCCATGGAGTGATGAAAACAGCAGTTCTGCCACTCTTTGATGCAGAGTCCCATGGATTGATGAAACCATCCTCTGCTACCACTGTTAGAATTCTGCCCGGTCAGAGGGATGTGCCAGTCTTCCAGGCACCGGCAGATATTCCTGGCGACCTCCCGGCTGCGCCGCTCTGCTGATAAGCAGCCGAGGTCTCGGCGATTCTTCCCAGACTGTGAGAAAAACACACCGTTGTTCCTCTCTCCCCTTTGGTGTCCCCAGGGAGGGGAAAGAAGCAGACAGAAATCTATTTACATCTTTTATTCCTGTCTTTTACTTCAGTACAGAGGAAACATGTCTGCACTCGTCAGCAGTTAGAATAAACTCCTCCCAATGTACTTCCAGTACAGGTCATATGACAAACCCACTGAGCTAACATCCGGTGCTCAGTACAGAATGGACTGCCCCTTTGTTCCCATGGCAACAGTCACAAACTTCCTGTTTGGCTTTCCAGCCACAAGCAGCAGACTTGGCTGCTATAGCATTTGCTTGCGGCTGCATTGCTGCTTTAGAATAACAATTACACGTCCACTGCTCTTAACCACTACACCAGGCTGGCTCCCAACATTTCTCCAGTGAAAATAGGGACATCCCAAGGGAAAGCGGGACATTCTAGGATGAAATCAGAAGCTGGGATGGCTTCTGTAAATCAGGGACATCCCTGGAAAATAGGGACACTTGGAGGGTTTGGAATCCACAGGTTCAACCTTCTATGCTGCAGAAATCACAGCAGAAGTATCCTTGGCAGGTGGCCGTCCAACCTGTTTAACAGTCTCCAATGAAGGAGAGTCCATCACCTTCTGAGGTCATCTGTTCTACTAGAAGAGCTCTTGTGGTCAGAAGGTTAAGTTGATAATTTTCCTGGGCAACCGATAAATAAGATAGGAGAAAACTGGGGGTGTTATTTGGAGCATTTAGCCCTTGTATTCAATAAATAACTTTCCATTTTTTGAACAACAGAAATTCCACAGCCACATTTTGGGTTTTTTCCCTTACTCGCAGACACATTTTGTTCTATTTCCTACTGGCAACCTGAACAAGAATAAATCGTTCAACTTTGTCTTGGTTAATTAACTCAAATGTAATTTGACTTTGCAGGAAAGAATAATGATTTCTGTGTCTATGTGTGCACAGAATATTCTACTCAAGGAAGCAGTTGGGAGCAGATCAAACTAAATTGCCAAGGAAATGGCTGGTTTCTACCCTAAAAGCTAAAGCAGATGGTCTTCATTTCTGTTCAAAGATTAACTGGATATATAACATACCAGCTTCTTGGTGTGTACCGACACAACTATATCTCTAATGAACAACTCCAGCAATCTCAAAATCTGGCGGTTTCTATTTTGAACTTAAAAATCAACATTTCTCTTTTGGTCAATGTGCCAATGCTTGCCCTGCAGAGATGGTTTAGATACATGTCCACATGTCCACTCAGAAGCAAATCCCACTGAATTCAAGGGGGCATTTCTAGGCAGACAAAATAAAATACTTCTTCACACAGCACATAGTTTGATTATAGTATTTGCTGCCACAAGATGCCGTTATGACCTTGGGATAGTAGTGAACAGCTTAATGAAGATGTTGACCCACTGGAAAGCCTGTCGGAACAAAAGTGAATTAAGTTGATTCCAGAAAGTTCAGAGAGTGGGCTCCTGTTGTATAGAATAATAGAATTATAGAGTGGGAAGGGGGCCAAAGGGTTATCTAGTCTTAACCATTTCAAGGCAAGGAATGCGATTCCACAAAACAGGGGCAGCCATATTGAAAGCCCTGCTCCAGGTCTGAGTGCATCAAAGCAACACTAAACTCTAATAGAATTATTGCATAGCTGATTACTACAGTGGTACCTCGGGTTAAGAACTTAATTCATTCTGGAGGTCCGTTCTTAACCTGAAACTGTTCTTAACCTGAGGTACCACTTTAGCTAATGGGGCCTCCTGCTGCTGCCGCACCACCGGAGCACAATTTCTGTTATCATCTTGAAGCAAAGTTCTTAACCCGAGGTATTATTTCTGGGTTAGCGGAGTCTGTAACCTGAAGCATCTGTAACCTGAAGTGTCTGTAACCTGAGGTGCCACTATACATAGAAAATTCTATACAGTGGTACTTCAGGATGCGAATGGGATCCATTCCAGAGCCCCGTTCGCAACCTGAACAGAACGTAAGATGCGTCTGCGCATCGCGCTTCGCCGCTTCCACACATGCACGTGACGTCATTTTGACTGTCTGCGCATGCGCGAACGGCGAAACCCGGAAGTAACACGCTCCATTACTTCAAGGTCACCACGGAGCGCAACCCGAAAATACTTATCCTGAAGCGTATTTATCCAGAGGTATGACTGTATAACACACATTCTTAGTTTTTTCCACCCAAGTCAGAAACTGCTCCAATTACCACTATCCAATCCTAGTCTTTGGGGTGCTATGGTTGTTAGAGGAAGGGTAATACCTCTGGTGGGGGACATGTCATGCCCCTTCTGGGGTAGTTTGGTGGTTGCCCTGTGAGTACTGCTAAAACAGCAGTTTGACTTCACCCCTGGAGGTACACTCCATTGTCTCTCAAGACAGACACTGTCAACAAATCCTAGTCTTCACTAACCTGGTGTCCTTCAGTAAAAGGTAAAGGTAAAGGGACCCCTGACCATTAGGTCCAGTCGTGGATGACTCTGGGGTTGCGGCACTCATCTTGCTTTATTGACCGAGGGAGTCGGTGTACAGCTTCCAGGTCATGTGGCCAGCATGACTAAGCCGCTTCTGGCGAACCAGAGCAGCGCATGGAAATGCAGTTTACCTTCCCGCCAGAGCGGTACCTATTTATCTACTTGCACTTTAACGTGCTTTCGAACTGCTAGGTTGGCAGGAGCAGGGACTGAGCAACGGGAGCTCACCCCGTCGTGGGGACTCGAACCGCCGACCTTCTGATAAGCAAGTCCTAGACTACAACTCCCTTCAGCCCCAGTCAGTATGGCTGATTTGTGAGTTCTCCGGGACATGTGGAGGTTTTTGTACCCTAACAGGCATATAAACACAAAGCTTATCTTTGAAATCTGTTCTGCAAAAGAAAAACCGCTGGCACGTTTCAGACAAGACTAAAACAATACAGAATAGATACTCATGGCGAAGACCCATTCAGCAAGCTGGGAATGGATAGGCTTGTTGGAACAAAAATGTATTCAGTTGTTTTGAGAAGGAACAGACAGGGGGGCCAGTTGTATCTTGACAGGAATGTTGTTCCATGAAACAGGGGCGGCCATAGTGAAGGCCCTGCTTTGAGTTACTGTGGAGTGGGTTTGTGAACACTTTGAGAAAAACTATCCCACAGACTGTGATGGTGTACCGGGTATATAAGGGATAAGACAGTCTCTCAAGTATAAATTGCAATGTATTAGGGAAATTTTCCCAGTAGTGATGTATGGAAGTGAGAGCTGGACCACTAAGAAGGCTGATCGCCGAAGAATTGATGCTTTTGAATTATGGTGCTGGAGGAGACTCTTGAGAGTCCCATGGATTGCAAGAAGATCAAACCTCTCCATTCTGAAGGAAATCAGCCCTGAGTGCTCACTGGAAGGACAGATTGTGAAGCTGAGGCTCCAATACTTTGGCCACCTCATGAGAAGACAAGACTCCCTGGAAAAAACCCTGATGTTGGGAAAGATTGAGGGCACAAGGAGAAGGGGACGATAGAGGACGAGATGTTTGGACAGTGTTCTAGAAGCTACCAGCATGAGTTTGACCAAACTGCGAGAGGCAGTGGAAGACAGGAGTGCCTGGCATGCTCTGGTCCATGGGGTCATGAAGAGTCGGACACGACTAAATGACTAAACAACAACATCAGGGAAATTTAATGTAAAATGCATTTTATTAGGAACACTCAGTGGCATAGCGTGGGGGGTGCAGCGGCGGCCGGCCGCACCGGGCGCAACATCGGGGGGCGCGCGCGCTCGCACTAACTAATCTAGTGGAAGAGACTTGAGTGCTAAAATCCACAGGTTAGGGGGCACAAATTACTTGCCTTGCACTTGCACAAATGTGTATATTAGGAAAAATTCATACTGAAATGCTGGCAAATTTTCACGAGGATACATCCCAAATTGCTGCAGAAATATGGAGTACTGACAAAAATAAGAAATTGAGATTAACCATGATCATCTGTCCCTAGTAACACTGCAGTGAGGCTATAAAACAGTGGTAAAAGAACCAAGGGTAGGATACTGTATCCTTCTCTATGACAGGAGGTTACCAGTTTTCTCAAAGTGTAGGAATAAACAAGGATCAGATGAACAATCTCCGGATCGTTTGGGTTCTGGAAAGCACAGGAGGCACTTCATGAATAAGTCATTAATACCTTGTCACTTGCCAACAGCTGTCATTGGGGTGATTTAAGAACAATCAATGGGCTGAAGCTGTACTTAAAAGTTGCTGCATTTCGAATATTGCGGTCTTAAATAACCAGGAAAATTAAAGCGGGGACAGATTGCGTCGCAGACATACATAATCAGATGATCAACAAACCGCCCGCTCAATGAGCAACGAATAAATTTGGTTGATGGGGAAAGGGAAAGTGCTGAAAGAAGCAAAAAAAAGGAGAGGACCTTTTATGCTTTCCTCTCACACAGCAATGCAAAAGTCAAATGAGGATGTGTGGAAGCCCTTGGAGAAAGGGGACTGAATTCTTTCCCTGACTTTCAAATGGAAAAGAGCTGCCCACCCCAATTATAAACTCCATGAGTTTGAAACCAATATTCCAGCCATGGTGAACTTCATCCGTTAAGTTATCCTAGCTCATCTTGGAAATTTATGTTCACCAGTCATATAAACTGATAGCAAACTTAGTTCTTGAAGTGCAGGTCCTTATGTAGACAAAACAGCACCATCCATGTACACGGAGGAGGTATTAAGAGTAGGGTAAGGTTACCAGATTTTCCCCAAAAAATCCAGGGACACAATAAATAAATAAATAAATAAATAAATAAATAAATAAATAAATAAATCTACATGTTCAGGAGTTTTCTTGGCAGGGATACTGGAGTGGCTTGCCGGTTCCTCCTTCAGGTGGATCACATTTGGTGAAAACTCTCCACTATGACCTGTCCGTCTTGGGTGGCCCTGCACGGCATAGCTCATAGCTTCTCTGAGCTATTCAAGCCCCTTCGCCACAGCAAGGCAGCTGCCGGAGGCAGTGGAGGACAGGAGTGCCTGGCGTGCTCTGGTCCATGGAGTCACGAAGAGTCGGACATGACTAATTGACTAAACAACACAACAACATGTTCAGGCCGCCTTGACCTCAACCGCCATGTTTCCCCTTCCTCCAAGGCTTCTATCTCCTTTCTTCATGAGCCTGGGCAGCCCCTGAGTTGTTGGTTCTTCAGCGGTGGTGGTGGGGAAGTGGTGTGTGGTGGGTCAGGCATGGAAGGTGGAGAAGGAGGGCCGAGAGCAGTAGTGGCAGTGAGGCTCAGACAGCGCAATGTCTCCCTTCTCATCAGAGCAGCCCCAATCCCATTCCTACTTGTGTGGAAGCAGGAGGAGGTGGGTATCCCTCAGCTGGGAAGCAAGGCTTCCCACTGCCTAACTGAGAGATCCCCGCCCCCTCCTGCTTGCATGCAGGTAGGAGTTGGGAGGCTGCTCTGATAGGCAGCATGAAGCCTCCCTTCACAGCTTAGTTGCTGGGGTCAGGGAAGGTGGAGGCAGCCTGGAAGCTGCATCTTAGAGCCCCTGCACCACCATCATATGGGGACTTCTGAATAGCTCCTGAAGTCAGCCAGAGCCAATGCTCCAGGCTGCTGAGACTGTCGCTGCTGCATTTCCCAGGGACATTAGATAAATAGGTACCACTGCAGCGGGAACGTAAATGGTGTTTCCGTGTGCTCTGGTTTCCATCACGGTGTCCCATTGCACCAGAAGCTGTTTAGACATGCTGGCCACTTGACCTGGAAAGCTGTCTGTGGACAAATGCTGGCTCCCTCGACCTGAAAGCAAAATGAGCGCCATAACCCCATAGTTGCCTTTGACTGGACATAACCGTCCAGGGGTCCTTTACTAGATGAACCTTGTGGTCCCTTCCAGTTTGATGATTCTGTGACTCTGTGACCAAGGATCTGACTTGGCATATGGAAGCTTCTTGTATGCCTTGTGTTGTGTTCACACAGTTGACTTTGTCCAGGGCTCTCAGTATGCCCTGGATGGTCTGCACAATCTTATTGCTCCCACCAATTTGTGCATTCCTATCCGTAGATAAGTCACCTAGAAAGTTTAGCACCCATCTTCCTGGTTTTGGGCTCTCTGCCTTGCCCATTTTTATTTTCTTCAGAGAAGCTCCAGCATATTGAACAGGAAGAGTCAGGGATAATGACCCCTGGAGCTATCTATAGCCAGAGCATCTTGTCTGTGCGCCAGAGCATGATCTGCTGATTACAGAAGCTTTGAAGGCAAACACCCAGGGAAAGGGGTTGTTGATCAGAGTCTAATTGGGAGACTCGAACGGGGAGGAATCAATGAGCAAGGACACTAACTTATTGAGTTCTTGCTTGGAGACACAGATTACCCTTGTGAGAGACTTTATTGCACAGCTGTAGCAGAATAAAATACACCCGGGAACCCTCCGTGGTGGAAGTACCAGAGCCAGCGGTGAAATTCTATAAGGGAAGCAGCTTTTGGGGGGGGGGGATTTGATATCCCGCCTTTCACTCCCTTTAAAGAGTCTCAAAGCAGCTAACATTCTCCTTTCCCTTCCTCCCCCACAACAAACACACTGTGAGGTGAGTGGGGCTGAGAGACTTCAGAGAAGTATGACTAACCCAAGGTCACCCAGCAGCTGCATGTGGAGGAGCGGAGACGCGAACCCGGTTCCCCAGATTACGAGACTACTGCTCTTAACCACTACACCACACTGGCTCTCTTTCTTACGTTCGGCGTGGGGTACAAAGCTGATGTTTCCGCTGCTGCTGCTAAGTCAAGTATTAGGCTCTTAAAACATGAATCGACCTAAATTCGCAAGCCCAGCATTGAAATAATAATAATAATAATAATAATAATAATAATAATAATAATAATAATAATAATTTTATTTACGTACCGCCCTCCCCAGCTGAATCTGGGCTCAGAGCAGCTAACAACAATAAAAGTAACACAGCATTCTAAAATCAATTCATTTTAAAATCAAATCAGAATCAAATTAATGGCAACCACTGGGCTAGAGTTCTGTGCGCATTACCAAAGGAGGGGGTCAGACTGCACCTTGGCCAAAGGCCTGGTGGAACAGCTCTGTCTTGCAGGCCCTGCAGAAAGATGTCAAGTCCCACAGGGCCCTAGTCGCTTGTGACAGAGCGTTCCACCAGATCGGGGGCACAGCCGAAAAAGCCCTGGCTCTGGTTGAGGCCAGCCTAACCTCCCTGTGGCCCGGGACCTCCAAGATGTTTTTGTTTGAAGACCATAAATTCCTCCATGGGACATACCAGGAGAGGAGGTCCCGTAGGTACGAGGGTCCTAGGCCGTATAGGGCTTTAAAGGTTAAAACCAGCACCTTGAACCTGATCCTGTATTCCACCGGGAGCCAGTGCAGCTGGTATAGCACCGGGTGAATGTGATTCCATGGTGAGGACCCCATAAGGAGTCTCGCCGCGGCATTCTGCACCCACTGGAGTTTCTGGGTCAGTCTCAAGGGCAGCCCCACGTAGAGTTAGGCTCTAAGGCAGGGGTGGGGAATCTAAATCCCAGGTGGGGGGGGGGGAGATACAGCCCTCCAGGTCTTTTAATCTGGCCCTTGAGACTCTGCCTAGGCCACACCAGCCATGCTCCAAACTCTCCTTCCTTGGAGGTTTCTAAGTAGAGGCTGGATGGCCACATGTCATGAATGTTTTAGTTGAGATTCCTGCATTGCAGGGGGTTAGACTAGATGACCCTTGGGGTCCCTCCCAACTCTACAATTCTATGATTCTACATCAGAATAGGCTTCAGTGTTCACTTTGATGCCTCCCCCCTCCCATTGATTGGTCTGAGTGGGCTTTCCTGGTGGTGGCAGAAGTAGTGACAGCATCAGAATTTATCTGCCAACATGTGATTTACCCCCAAGTAAACACCATCTTCAGAAGAAGGTGTCGGGAAATTCAAGCCCTTCTCAGGAGAAGCTGGCAGCAATCCCAGGCACCCGGCTTGATTCCCTGTTGACCTCCCTGCTGCATTCCCCAGCAAGCGCAGGCAAGGTCTCGATCGGCGATTCTTCTCAAACATGAGAAGAACACCCCCCCTCTTTCCTGCCCCCCCCGGCAGGGGAAAGAGATAGACAGAAACATATTTACATGCCTTTATTTCTGTCTTTGCAGCGTTACAAAAAACATGACTGCTCTCTTCAAACTCCAGCAGTGTTGTGACAAACACTTCCTGTACTTCCTGTACAGCTCATATTACACTCTGAGCTAATTCCGGTGCTTCGCACTGTGAAATGACTGCCCCTCTGTTTCCCACGAACAGTCCCAACATTCCCATCATGTTTACTTTTCAAGCTAGGACTTTGCAGCAGCATTGCTTCATTATCGTAACAGAAGGTTCCACGCTCTCCTCTTTTCCTGGCTGAAATGTATTCTTGTCCTGTGATAAGGCATATTGCTTGTCTGGATGGAGGGGGTTTATGAGTTTGTGCATAGAAACATCTGGATGTATTGGCTGCTCTGACTGGCAGTCTCCAAGCCCTAAAAGTAGGGAGAGGTGGGCGGGTGTTCCGAATGCACACGCTGAAAGAGGAAGCTCTGGGTCACGCGCATGTGCATAAATAGGTCCCTCGAACCATTTGGACTGCGTCCCATTGGCCAGATTGCACCCAGCTTTGAGGGACCTACCAATCGGGTGTTGTGGCTGACCAAAAGTACCCACCCACAACACAGGGTGTCGGTTTTCCAGGTTTCACTGCAATATGTGCCCTCTTTAAGGGAGGACCAATGAAATTGTCCAATGTTAAACTGTTAGCAATATCCATACAGACATTCTCCATTTTAAACAATTCTTCTTTACACTTGCTGTGCCACAGAAATCAGGCCCATTAAAGTTTCTGTTTAGTAATAGCAACGGTAGAAAGTAAAGTGATGTTTTCTGCTTCTGTATCATTTTATCATTTTCCAGCCTTTCATGTTTTTCAAGTAATCTTGGACATCTGGTAAGGTATTGTTTCACCCTTGGAGACAGCTCCAGCTGTTTAAGAGTGACCAAGTCTGGATATTAAAACTGTGCTATCAGTCCACCTTTGTAGATTAATGCCAAACATCCTCCACTGAGTGGAGAAGACTAGCAATTAAGCCAGGGTTTCAAAGGTATCTGATGGGGAAAAGAAGAAAAAGGATGAATATCACCCCTGTTGCTGCTATCAAAGCATCCTCACTTGAAAGAGCCGACCAAAGCACATGTACAAAACTGAAGAAGACATGAACCAGTAGGATTCTTAATGTGTATTAAAAGATCCAGGGAGTCACTTGAGGTCTTACACAAAATGAATTGCTCCTTGGTCAATTACGTAATACCTAATCTGCTTTGGCAAGGGCTCGAGTTTTAATCAGTAGCCAATGTCTGTGTTCCTTAAATGTGGTAGGGTTGATTAGCACCGTGCAAGATTTAATTTGTGCAGAGGAGAGAAGGGGGCTTTTTATACAGTTCTGGTCTCCTCCCATCAAAATGGATGTTTTAGAGTAGGGGTGGTAGTGGGGAAAATCAGGAAAGCCCCACACATTTTAAATCTGGGCACCAACTGGTTTCCCCCCAGTGTTCACCAAGGCATGTTGTTTAGTCATTTAGTTGTGTCCGACTCTTTGTGACCGCATGGACCAGAGCACGCCAGGCACTCCTGTCTTCCACTGCCTCCCACAATTTGATCAAACTCATGTTCGTAGCTTTGAGAACACTGTCCAACCATCTCACCCTCTGTCGTCCCCTTCTCCTTGTGCCCTCCATCTTTCCCAACATCAGGGTCTTTTCCAGGGAGTCTTCTCTTCTCAAGAGGTGGCCAAAGTATTAGAGCCTCAGCTTTAGGACCTGTCCTTCCAGTGAGCACTCAGGGCTGATTTCCTCAAGAATGGTTACGTTTGATATTCTTGCAGTCCATGGGACTCTCAAGAGTCTCCTCCAGCACCATAATTCAAAAGCATCAATTCTTCAGCGATCAGCCTTCTTTATGGTCCAGCTCTCACTTCCATACATCACTACTGGGAAAACCATAGCTTTTACTATACGGACCTTTGTTGGCAAGGTGATGTCTCTGCTTTTTAAGATGCTATCTAGGTTTGTCATCACTTTTCCCCCAAGAAGCAGGAATCTTTTATTTTTGTGACTGCTGTCACCATCTGCAGTGATCACGAAGCCCAAGAAAGTAAAATCTCTCGCTGCCTCCATTTCTTCCCCTTCTATTGGCACAAGGAGAAGGGGACGACAGAGGACAAGATGGTTGGATAGTGTTCTCGTAGCTACCAGCATGAATTTGACTAAACTGCGGGAGGCAGTGAAAGACAGGAGTGCCTGGCATGCTCTGGTCCATGGGGTCACGAAGAGTCGGACACGACTAAACAACTAAACAACAACAACAGTCTCTAAAGGATTAAATATAATTAACATTTCCTTTTACTGTTTCCCATCAAAGAGAACTCTCCCCCTCCTGTGGGATATTTAGAAGCTTTATACTGTTTCTGAGCATGGAGGAATGGCCTAGCTATAATGGTTAGTTACTATTGACTGTCCTCTCCAACATGAATTTGTCCAATTGTTTTTGATGCCATCCACATTGCTGGCCGTCACTGCCTCTTGCCAGAGCGATTTCCACGTCATTTTTATAGGAAGCCCTCCAGAAAATGCAGCCCAAATCATAGGCAACCACCTGAGCATGGTTAATTGTGGCTAAGGGATCTGCTTCCAAGTTTGGTCACAGCTGGCACATCCATTGAAACTGATGAGAAGCGCTTTAAGCCACAGAAACTACTTGAGCATCAAATGACCATGCTGGCTCCAAAAGCAGCCCCAGAGAGAGGATTTACTGTGGGATCTCCCCCCCCCCAAAGCAAATCAATCACAAGGATGAGCTGTTTTTCTATTATTCTTAAAAAAGACCCTTTTAAATCTGAAACAACTGGTGAAACCTAGCTTGACTATTACATATGCAATTATGTATATTTGGAAGAACGGCTTTGAACTGTACACTTGCCTCTGTTGCTCTGGCCGATAACAATATTTGACGTAAAATATATTTAGGCCCACAAAAACATTTTATATAAAAAAACAAAAACCTTTGGCTCATCTGTATGCGGTTGAGTTTGTAATACTAACGATACAATCCTGGAAGGGGAAAAGCCATTTGGAAGAATTGCTTTGTCAGCGAGTGTGTTGTTTGTGTGTGTGTGTGTGTGTGTGTTTGTGCATTCAATAATGAATGAATCCACTTAAAGCTCCAGGCATCTAGCTTGCTTTTTCTTCCCTACGCTCAGGTTTGGCTTTTTATCCTATTTCTATACCTCGTAACTATTTGGGGGAGAGAATGGAAAACGCAGAAGGCTGCCTTTGCTTGAGAAAAAGCAAATGGTGTTTTATAAAACTTGGGTGGGGAGAATTCATTTGTGTGCCCTCAGGATCAGGGCTGGATTTCAGTTTGATGAGGCCCTAAACTACTGAAGGTTATGAAGCTCTTTATATGTCCAGCTGTCCTTTGTCAACAACAAATTGTCACTGTTTGTGTGTGTTGAATATATGCTATATGGTAATTTATGGACCTAATAGGGATCTAAAGCCATTTGCACATGTTGCCATGCCACCAGTCCATGACTATTGTTCTAGGGGACGCAGGTGGTGCTGTGGTCTAAACCACTGAGCCTCTTGGGCTTGCCGATCGGAAGGTTGGCAGTTCGAATCCCCGTGATGGTGTGAGCTCCTGTTGCTCCATCCCAGCTTCTGCCAACCTAGCAGTTCGAAAGCACACCATTCCAAGTAGATAAATAGGTACCGCTGCAGCGGGAAGTAAGCGGCGTTTCCATGCACTCTGGCACTTGTCATGGTCCTTCATGCATCAGAAGCGGTTTAGTCCTTCATGATCAAGGTGTCTCCCCTGCCAGGTAAGTATTCTCCACCAACAGTTTTTAGACCATCTATGTATCCCAACATGGAAACCAGAGACTGAGGTTAGGTAAAGGTAAAGGGACCCCTGACCATTAGGTCCAGTCGTGGCTGACTCTGGGGTTGCGGCGCTCATCTCGCTTTATTGGCCGAGGGAGCCGGCGTACAGCTTCCAGGTCATGTGGCCAGCATGACTAAGCTGCTTCTGGCGAACCAGAGCAGTGCACGGAAACACTGTTTACCTTCCCACCAGAGCAGTACCTATTTATCTACTTACACTTGCTTTCGAAATGCTAGGTTGGCAGGAGCAGGGACAGAGCAACGGGAGCTCACCCCCTCATGGGGAATCGAACCGCAGACCTTCTGATCGGGAAGTCCTAGGCTCTGTGGTGAAACCCACAGTGCCAGGTTATGCGCTTCTTATTACAGGGGAGAGACCAGGAGCTCACCAAGACAGTAGCTAAGTTCCTCTATCTGATTTTTTTGTCAGCGAAGTATGCTACAGGATCCTGCCCTTGCTGGAAACCCTCAGAGATGAGGCAGATTGCTCACCTCTTCTGCTCTTTGGCGGGTGACTGTGCCGTTGGGGTGGCGACGAGATCGCACTGGCCTATGTATTCTGAATGTATTCTGAATGTTCTTATGTGATGCCAATAAAGGTTATTTGAGTTGGTTTAGTCCTGCTGGCCACATGAAGAAGAAGAAGAAGAAGAAGAAGAAGAAGAAGAAGAAGAAGAAGAAGAAGAAGAAGAAGAAGGGGAGGAGTTTGGATTTGATATCCCGCCTTTCACTCCCTTTAAGGAGTCTCAAAGCAGCTAACATTCTCCTTTCTCTTCCTCCCCCACAACAAACATTCTGTGAGGTGAGTGGGGCTGAGAGACTTCAAAGAAGTGTGACTGGCCCAAGGTCACCCAGCAGCTACATGTGGAGGAGCGGAGACACGAACCCGGTTCACCAGATTACGAGACTACCGCTTTTAGCCACTACACCACACTGTGGACAAACGCCGGCTCCCTCAGCCTAAAAGTGAGATGAGCGCCACAACCCCATAGTCAACTTTGACTGGACTTAACCGTCCAGGGGTCCTTTGTTGTTGTTGTTTAGTCATTTAGTCATGTCCGACTCTTCGTGACTCCATGCACCAGAGCACGTCAGGCACTCCTGTCTTCCACTGCCTCCCACAGTTTGGTCAAACTCAGGATGGTAGCTTCGAGAACACTGTCCAAGCATCTCATCCTCTGTCGTCGCCCTCCATCTTTCCCAACATCAAGGTCTTTTCCAGGGAGTCTTCTCTTCTCATGAGGTGGCCAAAGTATTGGAGCCTCAGCTTCAGGATCTGTTCTTCCAGTGAGCACTCAGGGCTGATTTCCTTCAGAATGGTTAGGTTTGATCTTCTTGTAGTCCATGGGACTCTCAAGAGTCTCCTCCAGCACCAGAATTCAAAAGCATCAATTCTTCGGCAATCAGCCTTCTTTATGGTCCAGCTCTCACTTCTTTACCTAACACCATTGTTCCATCTAGCTTAATATTGCCCACACTGACTGCCAGCAGCTCTCCAGGATTTTAGTGCCCCTCCTGGTTTTTAGGGGGGGATATTTTACAGCTTTACCTGGAGGAACTTTTGGCATTCAAAGCATGTGCTCCACCACTGAGCTACAGCCCTTCCTCGATTGATAAGCCCTGACACTCTTCTGAAAATCTACATAATACAAGTAGTGCTTTAAGAAAAAATAAAAATGTACCTGCCTGTCAGGTTGAATGCTATCAAAAGAGATCTGCAACATAGTATCAACCGCTGGCTGTCAGATATGTCTGATATAGTTTTGCATTTTAATTGTAAATCAAAATGTTACTCGTTTCCCCCCGCACAGCAGCAAATCTGGAATTATTCAAGACAAGGATTGTTTGAAAGATCTGATGGCATCTTAGCCCGCTGAGAATGACTTGAAAGAGATTTTTTTTTAAAAAAAAAAAAAAAAGAGAGAAGGAGAAGGGGGGGAAAGTGGGAAGACCCTTAACAGATGAAAAACGTTATGATTTGGTTTGTGGGGGGGGGGGGGTTTGAGGTTTTTTTTACACTCAAGGATACTCATTATCATTTAAAAATGGCTTTCCACTCTAAAACGGGAGAATTAAAATTGCGCAATGAAATATGCATGGGGTTAATGCCAGATACGTTTTGCAAAGCTGTTTTCAATGTGTGCTACAACAAAAAAGGAACAGCAACAGCAGAAAGATTAGCGGTTGTTATGGGGGAAAACTGCTCCTTTTCCCGTATGGAGCACCCAAAAGCCCATATAGAGTCCTTTTGTAGGTTCTCTATCGGTAGGAGAAAATAACAGAGGCCATCCAGAGAATATTGAGAAGCAAAGCAGCTAGCAAGCCTGATCTTTATTAACTGTTGCAACAGGGTGCTCCCCCCCCCACACAAGGGGGCGGAGGGACCCCACGCCATGGGCTCAAGCCCTTATATAGACATTTTAAATTGCCCGCCCTTGAGTCCAAGAGCACCCCCAGAAACATCATACATATATCACAGAAGGGGCAGACTATAACAGAAATCTGAGTGCGTTGTTTATTTCTCTTGTCTGCTAGGCTGCTTGACTGGATTACCTGGGCATCTTTTGTGACTCAATTCCTAAATCCAGGTCACAAGTCACAGGCTCACACCCTATACATATCTTAGATGTGCCCTTAAGACAGGATTTGTGAGCACAAAGACAATGGGGAGATTTCCCATTTCCTTTGGCCTTGCAGAGGAATATTTGAGGTCATTTTGGGAGAGAGAAAACGGTTTCAGGACTTTCCTGTGGCTTTCAGACATGTGGTTTACATATTTGTATGTGTTTGCTTGGTACATTTATGAACATCTATTTTATATATATGAATGAATTTTATTATTTCGGTCCCAGACCAATTCCAGCCCACATACAATATCAAGGAAGTCATAAAAGACAACAGGGATACATTTGAGTTTGCAATTAGGTATAACAGGGACAATACAGATATAGCAACAGTTAAAAATATATAAAAATTAAAACTTAGTCACTAACATATAACCTAAAATTATCCTTTAAAACCTTAATCATTATGATAGCACAGCTTGTTCCCTAGGTTTTATGGCAATCGCACAGAACTTGGCTACCCTTAACTTGATCTCATTTTATATATATAAGACCTTAAAATTCTTATAACAGCGGTGATACGTAGAGCAGCATAAACTTTCAGGGACTGGAGAAGGGTTCGTGAATGTGGTACCCATGGGTGCCTGTGGCAGCTGCAAACAATATCACTGAATATTCCAAACAAAAATGTACAGTTCGCAGCAGGCAGTTCCTGTTTGCTGTGGCTCTCCATCGCTTGTACTGAGCACACAGGAACTCTTAAACAGTATCATGTTTCATGGAATGCCTGGATTCAAACACTTATCCTCCCTTCCACTCTGATCAGAGGAGAGATGCAAAGAGCATCTCTCTGTGAGCGAGGCTGATGGTGTGGCTGAAATAGCTGCCTATTCCCATTGAGAGGGAGGAGTGTGGTTTGGCGATTGCAGTAATCTGGAGACACTTCCTTCTTCTTTGCTTTTCAGTATTGTTTTGGAAGATGAACCTAGACAGCATCTTAAAAAGCAGAGATATCACCTTGCCGACAAAGGCCTGTATAGCTAAAGCTATGGTTTTCCCAGTAGTGATGTATGGAAGTGAGAGCTGGACCATAAAGAAGGCTGATCGCCAAAGAATTGATGCTTTGGAATTATGGTGCTGGAGGAGACTCTTGAGAATCCCATGGACTGCAAGAAGATCAAACCTATCCATTCTTAAGGAAATCAGCCCTGAGTGCTCACTGGAAGGACAGATCGTGAAGCTCCTCAGCCACCTCATGAGCTCCAATTCTTTGGCCACCTCATGAGAAGAGAAGACTCCCTGGAAAAGACCCTGATGTTGGGAAAGATGGAGGGCACAAGGAGAAGGGGACGACAGAGGGTGAGATGGTTGGATAGTGTTCTCGAAGCTACCAACATGAGTTTGACCAAACTGCGGGAGGCAGTGGAAGACAGAAGTGCCTGGCGTGCTCTGGTCCATGGGGTCACGAAGAGTCGGACACGACTAAATGACTAAACAACAACAACAACAACATTATTATTATTATTATTGATGCATATCAAAAGTTGATGCATTTGATTCTATTGGAATCATTTTAAATATGTTTTAATTGTTTTATCACTTGTTGCTTGCCTGCATCGGTCCCTTTGGAAAGAAGGGGGGTATATATTTAATAAACAAAGTAATAAATAGTTTGTGATGAATTCAGTTTAGAAACTTGTACGTTGAGATAAAATGCATATTAGGAGGCAAGCTTAAATATACAGATTCCATACCTTCCAACATTTCTCTGATGAAAATTGGGAAGTCCCATTCCATAATGATAATTTTAATATTTATACCCCACACATATTACTTGGTTGCCCCAACACTCTGGGCAGCTTCCAACATATATAGAAGCATACTAAAACATAAAACCATTCCCTATACAGGATTGCCTTCAGGCAGCTTGGGAGTCGGATAACTCCATACCCTTCAATATTTCTCAAATGAAAATAGGGACGTCCTAGGGAAAAGTGGAACAATCCAGGTTCAAATCAGAAACTGGGACGGGTTCTCTAAATCAGGGATGTCCGTGGAAAATAGGGACACTTGGAGGGTCTGAGATTCTCATTTTGATCTTTTTCTTTTCCATTTGCAGATTAATGAGGAACAGGAGAGAGTGGATTTATGAGCAGCTAAAAAAAATATCTGGAATTAGACACCTGTCCATCCTAGCCCCATTCTGAGTCAAATTAGACCCTGTTTGAGTTTGCGACAGACTGAATATGCTGCATTTGAAATTCTGGTATGGAGCAGAAGACTGGCAATCCCTTCCAATATGGTGGGGCGATCCCTTCCAATATCCCTTCTGATATGGTGGGCGTGTACAAAAACTGTTAGGGTTTTCCCTGTCCTCCTTTCTTGAGAAACCCCATCAAGATTTTTAGCATTCCAAAACAATTGTTGTTTAGTCGTGTCTGACTCTTCGTGACCCCATGGACCAGAGCACGCCAGGCACTCCTGTCTTCCACTGTCTCCTGCAGTTTGGTCAAACTCATGCTGGTAGCTTCGAGAACACTGACCAACCATCTTGTCCTCTGTTATCCTCCAAAGTCTTGGAGCCTCAGCTTCATGGCCTGTCCTTCCAGTGAGCACTCAGGGCTGATTTCCTTAAGAATGGATAGGTTTGATCTTCTTGCAGTCCATGGGACTTTCAAGAGTCTCCTCCAGCACCATAATTCAAAAGCATCAATTCTTCGGCGATCAGCCTTCTTTATGGTCCAGCTCTCACTTCCATACATCACTACTGGGAAAACCATAGCTTTTACTATACGGACCTTTCTTGGCAAGGTGATGTCTCTACTTTTTAAGATGCTGTCTAGGTTTGTCATTACTTTTCTCCCAAGTAACAGGCGTTTTTTAATTTCGTGGCTGCTGTCACCATCTGCAGTGATAATAATAATAATAATAATAATAATAATAATAATACCTTTATTGTCAATGTACAACCTGTGTACAATGAAGTTAACTGAGCCTCCCTCCCCCCACCACAAACACTCAATCTCATTGCACTCTGTGTTCTTGTCACACAACACACCAACCCCAAAAGTCAGTTGCACTATATTATTTTCCGTTCAGCAGCCTAACAGCCCACGGATAGAAACTGTTTTTAAAATACCAGATAGGCTTAGGATTTAAATTTGTAACGTGATGAATTAATATGTTTAATGTCGAACCGGAAAGAAAGAAAGATGTTAAGTGATTAAGTTAATTTTCTTAAGAATTCAGGAGTGGGAAAAACCGTTATAATGATATAGATTGAAATTCAACCAGGGGGATACGAGGAAGTCACTTAACAATGTAATTAAGTTTGATTTAATAAGGTGAAGATTTATGCTTGTTTGTTTATTTGTTTGTTTGTTTAAAAACTTTTTGGAAAATTAATTTTAAAAATGGGGGGGGGCTGTTTTTTAGCCTGTTGGTACAACTGATTATACTTCTATATCTCCTGCCCAGGGGTAGAAGATTAAAGAGGTGCTGTCCAGCGCGTGAATCGTCCCTGAGAATTTTTCTCCCTCTCCTAAGGCAACGATCTCTTGTGATGTCATCTAGCGGGCTCAGGGGACAGCCTATGGTAGCATGTGCTGTGTTCACCACCCTCGATATGCATTTGGGGTATCTCCCCCCCCCCCACGAACCCAGACTTCAACTGGAGAAATGCAAAATCAAAGGATTGTTACATCCTGTTAGGTATAATAATTCTGGAGGTCGTGACCAGCTCAGGTCACATTGGAGTTCAGCAAAATTGAGTTGTGCCTTTTAAAGCCTGCCCCCAGGAGGGGGGGGGTGTTCATTTTATCCACCCCCTCCAGCATCACTGATGTTTATTAGTTGTTGTGGGCAGAAGGACTTTTTCTTGGCTGCCAATCAATTTGGTTGACTCTCAGTTCTTGTTTAATGAGCAAGGGAGAAATAGTTCTCTCCATCCGCTGCTTCCACTAAGCAACTCTGAGCAGGCATCATGACAGCAAAATGAATTTTCGCAAGGTCAGACGGGCTTAACAAAGCTGCACCTACTTATTTTTTCCTTTTAAAAAAATGATACATAAAAACAAATATAAATTCTACTAATGGGCAAAGGCCAAGATTAATACCCATTTGTGGAATAGTTAGAGGCAATGCTGTCATAGTTAAAATCCCTTGAAATACAATTATATCTCGTGCTAATAGGTTTTTCATTGCTGAAAAGCTCCAGAATAATTTACTGAAGGAGCATTTATGCCAGGAGAACTCTTTTAACATTTACACTCTTACCGAAGATTACTAAGTGGTTGGATATAATGGAAGGAAGAAAAGGTTTGGCTTGTGCGTGTAATTATTTTTAACGGTGGTTGTATTTGAAGCGTCCAAAAGCGAATTGCAGGGAGATCAGGACCATTATGCTTCAAGTGTCTGCAGAAAAGGAGAGTGAGATACAGTCATACCCCATGTTACGTCCGCTTCATGTTACGTTCTTTCAGGTTACGTACTGCGGCGACCCAGAAGTACCGGAAAGGGTTACTTCTGGGTTTCACTGCTCGCACATCCTCAGAAGCGCAAAATTATGTCATGCGCATGCGCAGAAGCGGCGAATTGCAAGCCGTATGTGCTCAGACGCACTGCTGCAGGTTGCATTCTTTTCATGTTGTGAACGGGCCTCCAGAATGGTTCCTGTTCGCAATCAGAGTACCACTGTATAGACAGAGGTGGCTTTAAGGTAGTATGACTGGACAGTGGAATGGTCTCCCTCAGGAGGTAGTAGACTCTCCTTCTTTGGAGGTTTTTAATCAAAGGAAGTGAGAGCTGGACCATAAAGAAGACTGATCGCCGAAGAATTGATGCTTTTGAATTCTGGTGCTGGAGGAGACTCTTGAGAGTCCCATGGACTGCAAGAAGATCAAACCTCTCCATTCTGAAGGAAATCAGCCCTGGAAGGACAGATTATGAAGCTGAGGCTCCAATACTTTGGCCACCTCATGAGAAGAGAAGACTCCCTGGGAAAGACCCTGATGTTGGGAAAGATGGAGGGCACAAGGAGAAGGGGACGACAGAGGACGAGATGGTTGGACAGTGTTCTCGAAGTTACCAGCATGAGTTTGACCAAACTGCGGGAGGCAGTGGAAGATAGAAGTGCCTGGCGTGCTCTGGTCCATGGGGTCATGAAGAGTCGGACATGACTAAACGACTAAACAACAACAATAATCAAAGGTTGGGTGGCCACCTGTCACGAATGCTTTAGCAGAGACTCCTGCATTTCAGGGAGACATATAGCCCTCAGGGCCCTCTCAGTTCCTCAATTCTATGAAAATTCCTGCTTTCATCTGTTCTTTCCCAATCCAAGGGCTGCCCAAATCAAATCAACTCACCATGCTGCATGACAGCACTGGTCCTGGTGATTAATGTCCGGACCAGGAAAGTCCAAAGTAGGAAGAAGAGGAGTCCATACAAATCTACATTTGGCGTGAAAGCCTGATCTATCTACCTCTGCTGAGAAAGTCTTCAGCAACCATTTATTTCATTTACATAATAATAACTTTGGAGTGAATACTGGCCTTCGGTTTCCAAAAAGCAGAGGAAGGAAATTCTAACATTGCAGTACTGACTGCAGAGAGTAATGAGAGATCCTACAAGCCCTCTGGTCACATTTGCAAGTACTTCTACTAGGCTTCTACTAGGCGGCATGATTGATTTGGAAAGTGCCTGCCTATCGGTTACAGGCAACGCAAATGTTTCTGGGAGCAGGAAGATTGATTTCAGTCTCAAACGTCTCCAAGATAATAGTAATAATAGCCAAATACAGTGGGAAAATATGAAAACCTTCCCCTTTCCCAGCAGACATGCTAATGGGGCTGTATTAGATTAACTCTTCTAGGGAACAAGGCATGATCAGGACTAATAGGCAGTTTGATTTTTGTCAGGGAGGAAGGAGCCGTATTTTAATATCTTGGGGTCAATCACAGCATTATAGGAGAGCAGCGAATTGATGCTGCAGATCATATAAACCATATACAGTGGTACCTCTCTTTAAGAACAGTCCTGTTTATGAATGATTTGGTTTACGAACTCTGCAAAAACTTTACCTTGCTCTAAGAATGGAATCCGAACAGTGGAAGGGCACCGGCGGCGGGAGGCCTCATTAGGGAAAGTGTGCCTCGGTTTAAGAATGGTTTCGGTTTAAGAACGGACTTCTGGAACGGATTAAGTTTGTAAACCGAGGTACCACTGTGCTGTGCCTCTTTGCATCCCAACCAGCCAGTGAGGCAAGGCAGGAGGCAGGGAAACACCTTGCGCAATGATGTCATATGACACATCATCAATCCATCAGTTCAGTCATGGTATTTGTATTTAAGTGGGGTTGGACGACATTCCCTCGAAACCATGGGTTCTCCTGGATTTGCAGCAGGGCATTTCTCCCCAATATGGGGCCAAAGGCTGGGATTTGGGGTGTGGGTGGGCCAGGCCAATGAGAAGTGACACTTTGGGGTATGGTAATGGAGGAGACTTTTATATGCCTGTTGTCTTTGTCCATGGAGTTTTCTTGGCAGGGATACTGGAGTGGCTTGCCAGTTCCTGCTCCAGGTGGATCATGTTTGGTCAAAACTCTCCACTATGACCTGTCCATCTTGGGTGGCCCTGCATGGCATAGCTCATAGCTTCTCTGAGTTATTTAAGCCCCTTCGCCATGACAAGGAGAAGTGTTCCATGAAGGGGATCCATGTCTCTTTGACATCTCACAGTGAGGGAACCACCAGAAGACCCTCAGCGCTGGACCTCAGTGTCCGGGTAGAACGATGGGGGTGGAGACACTCCTTCATGCAAGATATTGCTTGATGATCTGGTCCTCGTTGGCCACTCAACCATGCCCATTGGGAAAGGTAGAGTGTAAGGCAGAGCCAATGGCAAACAGCCAATTAATTCTAGTTTTGTTCCCACCCTGCTCTCTGCAGAGTTCTACAAGTGCAACGGTGAGACTGAGGAGGAAGAGGTTGGGCCACCTCCTTGGTTGGTTGGTTGGTTGTAAGAAGGCATGCATGCAAGTGAGGACTGACTGAAGACAGACTGTGGTTGAAGGACCAACCTCCAGTTTCATCAACACGCAGGTGTGAACCTGGCCTTTTCCCCTCTAGAATCTGGGAGACATTCCTAGAAGAACATTACAGTCAAGGTTGTGTGTCAGAGGTATCCATGCTTCTGAATACCAGTTGCATGTCGAAGTCCCCAAGCTACCCCCTAGATAATTCACAATTCACACAGAATTTTTGTTTAAGGTTTTTGGCATAATTTTGGCCACAACTTTATTAAAATACATAATGTGAGTGGTTGCTTAGGCATTGGTTATGACTATCTGTCCCTGCCCTGGGACAGAACTGACTTCCAGATTCCAGCGAAAGCTAGTAAGGGAAAACAATATTGGGGAGAGAATGGGGCTGGGCATCATACCGTCACTTCTCCCCGCATGCTCCCAGGGGCTTGCGCGGCCCAAGCCCCTTGCCAGGGATTTGGACAAAAGCATGGCAAATCCCTGGATTCCTTTAATGGAATTCCCTTGCAGCAGCAGCATTGGAGGGGCAGGCACAGCCAACTCTTACCCCTCCACCAACCAAATTTTAACCAATGCCTAACCGCAACCTTACAAGTGACGATTTGCTACGCAGTAGGCAAAAACCAAATGGCACCAGGCAATCTGCCAAATGGACAAAATTCCTACCAGGCCCCTGCCCCAAAAGCAGGTGTCCCCATGACAGGCATAGCAAGGTCAAATGCAACAGCCCTAAATTAGGGAGGGTGGGCGGGCGATCTGTTGCACGCAGCAAAAGAGACTGTACCAAGCTGCGTGCTAAGAATATATAACCTTCGGGCCAACCCTCTAAATTGTAACATCAAAATCTCCCCAACAACCCAAATTGGCCCAATCACAGTCATGGCCATCCAAACTTTCCCGCCCAACAACTAAGAGGGGATGTCATGCTAGACCCCACCGCAACACGTGCTCTCCATGAAGGAGAACACGCTTTGCAGGATGGGAGAATGCTCTTGTGTTCAGGCTTTTGGGTTTCCACAAACCTTTCTGGTTTGCTACTGTAAAAACAGGATGTTTGAATTAGACGTGCCACTAGCCTTATCCACCAGGCTCTTCCTATGTTTTTAAGGTACTCAACCTTTACATCATGTAGACTAAAGTTCTAAATAGTTTACCGGTAAGTGGCTCATCTGGTTTCCATAAACATCTGCATGTTGCTTTAGGACTCCATTATCTGTGTTTTCAGAAAACATTAATATTGGGATGCATCCATCTGAAATCTGCAGTGCAAACAGGAATCCTTTCAGAGGCACAGAACAACAACAGTGTTTATTCTGAAGTGGCCTTGAGCATAATAAAATTAACAAATAATGCACTATTTTCAGGAGATGAGCAACTGTAAGTATACTTTTAACAAAATTAGGGGTTGAGGCATTATGCACTTATACATGCAGATGAAATTAATATGCAATATCGGAGCCAGGAAACAGCAAGTTGGCTTCTCATTACAACGCAGATGGGTGCTGATGTAGCAAAATAAGATTATCCTTCACATTTTTTTATTGGACACCCCTTTCATGTTTTTCTTTTTTTGGGGGGGGGGGGAAGTGAGCTAGTCTTTGAAGTCTCTCATCAAAGGTTAAAAATCCACTCTAATTGTACATCTCTGCCGACATTTTCAGCCTTTAATTTATCCTTCGTAAGTATCATTTACCAAACTTTTAACTGAGGAAATGACCGGCCTAAGAAGCCTCTGGAATTGTAGAAGGCCAGCAAGCATGTTTGCGATGGCCTCTGCACATTTTAGAAACAGACTATCAGTAACTACTAGCCATAGCTGTCAAGCGTCCCTTATTTGGCGGGACAGTCCCTTATCCCAGCGCCATGTCCCGCTGCTGTCCCTTATTGATGATGTCCCTTAAATAAGCTACTGAAGGTAATGGGGTCCTTTCTATTTCCAGCTGTGCTTTGTCAACAACAAATTGTTGCTTTTTTGTGTGTTGAATATATGCTGTATGGTAATTTATG
Source organism: Podarcis melisellensis (assembly GCF_964234715.1). NCBI lineage: Eukaryota > Metazoa > Chordata > Lepidosauria > Squamata > Lacertidae > Podarcis > Podarcis melisellensis. The sequence continues at coordinate 10,995,530 of NC_138530.1, read as the reverse complement.
GACCTAATAGGTATCCAAAGCCATTTGCACGCAAGAAAATATGTATTTTATCAAAGTACTTGTTGATCCCTTATTTTGGCTGCTGGTCCCTTATTTTCGAGGCTGCTGGTCCCTTATTTTCAAATTTGTAAATTGACAGCTATGCTACTAGCCACAATGGCTATATCTTCCCTTCCTCTGCTGCAGACAGCATGTCTCTGACTTCTGGTTTTGGGGGCAGCAGTCCTCTCCTCGCTCATGATTCCTGAAATCTGCCCTGAACCACCAGGGCTTTTAATGCTCTTATGTATTTCAGATTTTTTCCTGAACTTAAACTGCTGTAACTCAGCCTCCTCTCACATCATTAAATATGTATTTACTCTGTAGATGCTTAACAGCTTCACTGATGCCTGTATGGATTACTGCTCCAGCTAAACAATTTGCATATTAAAAATGAGCACAAACACTCGCAAAACGGTAAGGGCCATTTGCATCGATAATCCATGGGCAATGCGGCAACCCTGTTTATGAACATTTGGATCTATTTGCTTCTCATTTGCGGCGGCAGCGCAGCTCCACTTCATGGTTTCGGTGGTTCAAACACTTTCGTCTGTCATGTCAATAATGTCTCTTTCAGCAATTAACATTTGGGAGAGCAAGGGAAATCTTTGCTCGGTTAATAAGCTTATTAAAATAGAGTGCAAAACGACGCCTCCGGAATATATTTGATACACGGGCACCCCATTTGTTTTCCCGGCACAAAATATTTTGTTTCCTGCTGTTAAATAATGCTGAGATGAAAGTTGTCTGGAGAAATGGGACTTACTCTCCAGTATGCGTAAGCAGAAGGGAACTCAGTAGAGAACTTTAATTCAAGATGGAGGTGGGGGTGAGGGAAAGCCACTTCCGCCCTGCAGAGGAGGTGGGGTTGAGGGCTGCATGCCCCCATCACACACGCGGTGGCTGGAGCCCAGCCGCCACGTGATTGGGGGAATCCCCAGCCGTGTCACCCCCTGGCCAGCCAATCAGCTGGCTCTGGGGGCATGCCCTGCCGTATTTAATGCAGGTGCGGCCGGGGATCTCCCTCTTTTCCTGCCTACCAGCTGTTCACTGACCACCCCAACATCCAGTTCAGCAAAGTGGCCCTCTACTGATGCTGGAAATGATGTTTGGTTGGATGATATAACTTCTGGGATTAGGGATTGGTTGCAGGTCTGAGGGTATTGGCGGCGAGCTTTTGTAGATGGAAGAGGGGAGGAAGCGCCATCACCTGCCCCGCATATTGAAGGGTAGTCCGATAAAGGATTCCAGGGGGCGTGGCCCTGTCTGAAGCCTATGGAGGTGAGGGCCTAAGGCACGCCCCCGAGCGGTGACCCCGGGGGAGTTCCTAGTTGATGTGCATCAGCAGGACTCCCCCTAATGGTGGCTAACCCTTCCTGGACTTCAAGCGGACGGGCTGAAGCTGGATATAGCCGGTTAGGACCAATGCCTAAGCCAATACCGCTCATCACCTGTAACCAATAAATTGTGGACTTATTTAGCCCATCAACCTTAATAATTGTGTCATGTGTCTTTATTTCCACTGGGGCGGGGCGGGAACTCACCACACAATCAAATTTCTTTTAGGAACATAGGGAGACAGGAAGCTGCCTTGTCAAACCATTGGTCCATTGTCTACTGTGACTGACAGCTCCTTCTCAAAGGTTTCCAACCAGGGATATTCTCAGTCCTGCTTAGTGATGATGGGGATTGAATCAAGAAACTTCTGCTGTGACATCTGTCGCCTTCGCAGTGTTCATAGGTTCTCCCACAAGGATGATACTGTGTTGTACACCAGTTCTCCATGTGGGGAAAATTCAAGGAGGTCACAGCTAGGAGTGGGTACTAGCCGCAATGACTATACCCTACAATCAGGTATCAATACTCTTTCTGGCCCCATTCCTGACAATTGTGAAAACATACACACACAAACCTTTGCCACCTTTCCTTCCTGCATTGGAACTTTTTGAAACAAGGAGGGGGGAAAAAACACTCCAGCAAAGTTATACTGAATAAGTGTCCTTTTGTTCCAGTCCAGATTCTATGAGCTAGTGCTCTATAACGTAGTTGACCAAAGTGACCCATGTTCTCAGACCTGGAAAACAGCCACGCTGTCACAGAGCAAGACAAATGAGCCGTACTTCCAAGACTGACTCGTGCAGATATTGTCTACAGTCTGACATTAGGAGGTCAAGTTTAGCATTTGGGCGGGGTTCTTTGGCCAAATTAAATCATCATGCTTCCAGCTGAAAGGCAAACTGCTGCTATGACTTGCTGGCTTTCCAAACGAATCCAAGGCCCCTTCATCTCCCTTCAGTATCACAGAGACAGAACATGACTCAACTCCACCAAGCACTGAAAGTTGGAATGACAGCTTTATTAAAGATTACATTTTATAGCTGACTGGAAGCAGATATAAAATATCACGTATTATTCACTCTCTGGAGAGCAACAAACACAGAACTCAAAATGTCAGGAGTCACCATTAAGAAAGACTCTTTTATAACGTTTTTAAACAAAATAATCAGAACATCAGGAACACTTCGTCCAAGGATATTCTACATTTTATTTTCTGTTCTGAGAGGCTCTGGTCTGTACAGATCGTATGACTATTAGCATAAGCATAATTTATTGTTTTCAAAAAATACAAATAGAATACCTTACAACTATATAGATTGTCCCTCTGGATCTGCTTTGTGTTCCAGCTCTTCTGAATTCCAGCGAAACTAAAGTGTTCTTCAGTTGTTTTATCCTCCCACCAATCCTGGTTCTGCTCTGTTTCCACCTGAAGACAAAAGTATTGCAGTATTCAATAGAAAATCAAAATGGGTAAGAAGCAAATTTCATATCCAAGGAAGCGTTGGATATCCTAGCCTGTGGAGATCATATATTTTCAGTGGTAAAGGTAAAGGGGTAACATAACAGAACATAGCATAAATCATATGAAATAACTGACAAATCATCAATAAAACAGTTAGAACCTATGGTAAAGGACCCCTGGACGGTTAAGCCCAGTCAAAGGTGACTATGGGGTTGTGGCACTCATCTCGCTTTCAGGTCGAAGGAGCTGGCATTTGTCCACAGACAGCTTTCCAGGTGATGTGGCCAGCATGACTAAGCCGCTTCTGGTGCAATGGAACACCATGACAGAAGCCAGAGTGCACGGAAACACTGTTTACGTTCCCGCCACAGTGGTACCTATTTATCTATTTGCACTGGTGTGCTTTTGAAGTGCTAGGTTGGCAGAAGCTGGGACAGAACAACGGAAGCTCACTCCATCACGGGGATCCAATGGGCAAGACCAGGAGGCTCAGTGGTTTAGACCACAGTGCCACCCACGTGGTAGAACGTGGTAGAATGTCATCAGTGGTAGAACATCTGCTCTGCATACAGAAGGTCCTGAATTCAGCCACCAGTATCCTCAGGAAGGGACGTGGGTGGCGCTGTGGGTTAAACCACAGAGCCTAGGACTTGCTGATCAGAAGGTCAGCGGTTCAAATCCCTGCGACGGGGTGAGCTCCCATTGCTCGGTCCCTGCTCCTGCCAACCTAGCAGTTCAAAAGCACGTCAAAGTGCAAGTAGATAAATAGGTACCGCTCCGGCGGGAAGGCAAATGGTGTTTCCATGCGCTGCTCTGGTTCACCAGAAGCGGCTTCGTCACACTGGCCACATGACCCCGAAGCTGTACACCGGCTCCCTCGGCCAATAAAGCGAGATGAGCACCGCAACCTCAGAGTCGTCTGCGACTGGACCTAATGGTCAGGGGTCCCTTTACCTTTTACTATCCTCAGGAAGGACTGTGCTTAAGTTACCTACAATATTATTGAATTTGTGATGTGTCCTTATTGTTTTTTTGAAGTTAGTCTGTACTGTGCTGATAGTTTCCAGGCCCATGCAAAGTGGGTGGGAAGCCTGGTATACTTTCCCCAGGCCTTGGAGGGTTAAGCTGGCCACGAGTTCCCACCAGGGACCAGCTGCTTTTTTTGGTTGAGTTTATAACTTTATTCTAGGGATGCAGGTGGTGCTGTGGGTTTCACCACAGAGCCTAGGACTTGCCAATCAGAAGGTCGGTGGTTCGAATCCCCGCGACGGGGTGAGCTCCCATTGCTCGGTCCCTGCTCCTGCCAACCTAGCAGTTCGAAAGCACATCAAAATGCAAGTAGATAAATAGGTACCGCTCCGGCGGGAAGGTAAACGGCGTTTTCGTGCGCTGCTCTGGTTCACCAGAAGTAGCTTAGTCATGCCGGCCACATGTCCCGGATGCTGTACACTGGCTCCCTCAGCCAATAAAGTGAGATGAGCGCCGCAACCCCAGAGTCGGCCATGACTGGACCTAACGGTCAGGGGTCCCTTTACCTTTGCCTTTAGAACTTTATTCTAACAAGACTCCTGGCCCAGGCTTCAGACAAGCTTTGCATGGGGCCTGGTAGGGCCCAAAGTCTCATCCTGCACTCTCCTCTCCTCATCCAAGGCTTGAATACCTGAAGAGGCTTCATACTGAGTGAGGATCCAGTGGTCCTTCAGATCTTGTTGGACACCAGCTTCCATCAGCCCCAGCCGGGATGGACAATGGTTGGGGATGATTTATTTATTAAATTGATAGACCATCCTTCACCAGAAGACCAGAGTTCAGTTTGCAACACAGAGCTCAAATGTCCCTGCAAAATAGCTAGACAACATAAACATCAAAACAATTATAGTAAGTATTAAATTATAATATGCATATTTTTTTAACAGCAACAGCTTAAAAATAAGGGAGACAAATAAATAAATAAACAAACAGCAGGGTATCTAAAATACACTGTATTTTTTTTTTAAAGGTAGTTTTTAATTCTGGCCACCCACAGAAAATGATAGACCTTCCCAGTTCTCACCTGGGATCTTTCCTTTCCTCTCTCAGTCTCTCACCCTGGGAGATCTTACCTGCTTCTCACTCAGGGTCCTTCAACCATCTATCTGCCATTTTCATCTGGGTTCAACCTTTGACCCCTAATCATATCCCAGAAAGGTGGGGTCTTCCCTTTGAGGTGAAGGTAGTTGTAAACCAACAACATCCAGTTAGAAATTCTTCTAAGATAGGGTTAGGGCTAGGGGGACACTGATGGCGCTGTGGTCTAAACCACAGAGCCTAGGGCTTGCCGATCAGAAGGTTGGCGGTTCGAATCCCTGCAATGCGGTGAGCTCCCATTGCTCGGTCCCAGCTCCTGCCCAGCTAGGAGTTTGAAAGCACGTCAAAGTGCAAATAAATCAATAGGTACCGCTCCAGTGGGAAGGTAAACAGCGTTTCCGTGTGCTGCTCTGGTTTCGCCAGAAGCGGCTTAATCATGCTGGCCACATGACGCGGAAGCTGTCTGCGGACAAACGCTGGCTCCCTAGGCCTATAGAGCGAGAGCAACCCCAGAGTCATCCACAACTGGACCTAACTGTCAGGGGTACCTTACCTTTGCCTAGGGTTAGGGCTAAAATTAACTCTGTAACAGGCGCATGCAAAATTTATCTCAGCCTGTTACTAAGTACCAGCTCCTGGAGAAGAACAGTAGGCCTGTTGCTGCCACATGGTGCTTGTGGACTTGCTGAAGGCATCTGATTGGCTGCTCCAGCAGGGCTCATTTTAAATTAACATAAATTGTGTACATGGCTTGTGAAGTAGGAAATCAGAATGAACACTTCATAGGATTCCATTTATCCAAGACAGCCTGCAAAGAAAAATGTTGCAAGAGTGTTTTGTCAGTGATAAAATGTGCTCTTTGCAGGCATTTTAGTTGTTAATGGAGTCATTTTCCATAACGTTTTGTTTATTAATGTCATTTTCCATGGTCTTCTAATCCCTCTGTTATTTTTGTATCAATTAAGAAATAAGGATTTACCATAAACTGTTTTTTTAAAAATTGGGACATTGCTCTGCAATAACAATTACGCTACTCAGAAACATAATTTTTAATCCGAGTCCAGAAGGATTATTTCACAGTGATTTAAGAGCGTAATGTTAATTAATTCCCATTAATGCTACACAGAGAAATAGTAAAATACAAAGCTGTCTTGCACTGAGTTAGACCACTGATCATGAGAACATAAGAAGAGACCTGATGGAACAGGTCAAAGACCCCTCTGGTCCAACATCCTATTCTCACAGTGGCCAGTAGGAAGCTCACATCTGTAACCAATAAAGTTGTGACCTATTTTATCCCATAAACCTAAACACTTGTGTCCATGTGTTTATTAACAAAGGGAACTGTGGGGCCTGGGGCCTTTGCACGCAAATAGTTCTAATGCCATCAATGTTTAATTATCTTTTTTTCTGTTTTAAGATGTCCACTTCTGAGAGCTGTTCAATGCCTTATGAAGAATGGATTTTGGACCATACCAGTCCTGACTGAAGTTGAAGGGGGAGTTATATTTGTCCTAGTAAAACACATTTACTAACATCCTTAGTAAAAGGAGTAAACAAGCGCATCTGTTATAAAGATTAATGGGATGAATTACACAAATGGGGCGAGCTACTCAAATCTGATGCCTTTTATTAACTGTTGAAGAATAAAGCTTGTACATTTACAAATATGATCTATATGCTTAATTAGTTCAAAACACCTTATCAAATATTTTTATATGGGGAAACAGAAGGGGATTATCAAGATTCATTTGCACAATCAGCAAACTGTTCTTAGAAGCCAAAATGATCCCTTTGAGAGAATAAGAATAAGAGCCTCAAGTCACCTGATCTACAATTTTCAACAATTCTGTACATACATAATGCCAAAGATCTTCAGCACAGTGCAGACGTCCCCACTGCACATTCTTGACATATGTCTAATATAATGATGTATGTGGCAGAATGCACCCTAGCCCTAACTGCTCTATCAGGCTGGCTCCGGGCTGCTGAGGTTGCCGCTGCCACATTTCCAGGGACAGATTTGCAAATCTGGGGACTGTCCCTGGGAACCGGGGACGTCTGGTAACCTCTATCTATCTATCTATCATCTATCTATCATCTATCTATCATCTATCTATCTATATCTATCTATCTATCATCTATCTATCTATCTATCATCTATCTATCTATCATCTATCTATCTATCTATCTATCTATCTATCTATCTATCTATCATCTATCATCTATCTATCTATCATCTATCTCTATCTATCTATCTATCATCTATCTATCTATCTATCTATCTATCATCTATCTATCTATATCATCTATCTATCTATCTATCTATCTATCTATCTATCTATCTATCATCTATCTATCATCTATCTATCTATCTATCTATCTATCTATCATCTATCTATCTATCTATCTATCTATCATCTATCATCTATATCTATCTATCTATCTATCTATCTATCTATCTATCTATCTATCTATCTATCTATCATCTATCTATCATCTATCTATCTATATCATCTATCTATCTATCATCTATATCTATCTATCTATCTATCTATCTATCTATCTATCTATCTATCCATCCATCTATCTATCTATCTATCTATCTATCATCTATCTATCTACTATCATCTATCTATCTATATCTATCTATCTATCTATCTATCTATCTATCTATCTATCTATCTATCTATCTATCTATCATCTATCATCTATCTATCTATCATCTATCTATCTATCTATCTATCTATCTATCTATCTATCTATCTATCTATCATCTATCTATCTATCATCTATCTATCTATCTATCTATCTATCTATCTATCTATCTATCATCTATCTATCATCTATTTATCTATCTATCTATCATCTATCATCTATCATCTATCATCTATCTATCTATCATCTATCATCTATCTATCTATCACCTATATCTTCTATCTAATCATCTGTCCATCTGTCCATCTGTCCCTCTATCCATCTTTCCATCTATCCGTCTATCTAGCCATCAAATCATCTGTCTATCTATCACTGTATTCTTCTAACTACATGAGTGTTTAACAATAGTACCAGAATTTTGTCTTTCAGCAACCTAATTCCATGAGAGAGTGGTACCATAAGCACAGCAGCACATTTGAATCAACAGGCTCAGTGGACTGTGGGCATATCTGAAATACAAACATTTGGAGTTCCATGCCAATTTAACTGTCACAGCTTCTCCCAAAGAATTGTGGGAATACAACTTTGGCAATGATGTTGATATCCCTACATATGCCTAACCCACCTCACAGAACTACAGCAGTGTAGCTTCCTCATGGGTTGGGAGAGGCAATTAAACTATTTTAATTTTGTAGAGTAGATAATGGCCACCGAGGAATGAGGATGTAGAATTTTAGAACAGCTGGTTGAAAGAGCAATGCACCTGGATTCAACTAACCCAACATGCTAGGTCCATGCTAGTGCAACAGGGTTTCTCCTTTCTCCTCCCCCACATGAGTCTTGTGCCTCCCCCAAATCCACTCTGTGAGGATAGGAAAACCCCCAGAACAGCACACAGGGGAGGAGATGGGGGAGATTTGTTCCATCTGGCAAGAAAAAATCAGAAGAGGGTGAAGATGAATCCCTCTTTTATGGTCAGATGACACAACCTTGATGGCAGAAAGTGAGGAGGAATTAAAGAACCTTTTAATGAGGGTGAAAGAGTACAAAATATGGTCTGAAGCTCAACATCAAAAAAAGTAAGATCATGGCCACTGGTCCCATCACCTCCTGGCAAAAAGAAGGGGAAGAAATGGAGGCAGTGAGAGATTTTACTTTCTTGGGCTCCATAATCACTGCAGATGGTGACAGCAGCCATGAAATTTAAAGACGCCTACTTCTTGGGAGAAAAGCGACAAACCTAGACAGCATCTTAAAAAGCAGAGACATCACCTTGCCAACAAAGGTCCGTATAGTTAAAGCTATGGTTTTCCCAGTAGTGATGTATGGAAGTGAGAACTGGACCATAAAGACGGCTCTTCGTGACCCCATGGACCAGAGCATGCCAAGCATTCCTGTCTCAGGTTAGTAGCTTTGAGAACACTGTCCAACCATCTTGTCCTCTGTCGTCTGCTTTTCCTTGTGTCCTCAATCTTTCCCAACATCAGGCTCTTTTCCAGGGAGTCTTATCTTCTCATGAGGTGACCAAAGTATTGGAGCCTCAGCTTCAGGCTCTGTCCTTCCAGTGAGCACTCAGGGCTGATTTCCATCAGAATGGAGAGGTTTGATCTTCTTGCAGTCCATGGGACTCTCAAGACCATAATTCAAAAGCATCAATTCTTTGGCGATCAGCCTTCTTTATGGTCCAGCTCTCACTTCCGGCCATTGGTGTACCAAAGCTCTAAGATCTTGGAAGTCTAGTACCATATGCCTATTTAATTTGCAATAGTTCCATTCTGCTCTTCCTTCAAGGACAACATGGGTCTTCCATGGAATCTCATGTCCAGATGCTGCAACTAATGAAGGCCTCCTTTATTTCTGAGAGAGCAGATGTGTTTATGTTTTATGAGACCGAATTGCAGAGGCTGGATTGGACATTCATTAAGAAGCTAAGTTTATTCACGTCTAAATCCATAGTTCATTCGGCCTATGCTACAAATGTAGCTCATTCATGCAGCGATTAACTGAAAAAATTATATCTTTTCATCGGTGGGTTCAACATGCCGTGCTCATGAATCAAACTTCATTGGCAGGGGGAAAAGAGGATCAAAGTCTAGTGAAATGTGCAAACCTTTCCCAGACACTTGGCTAATTTAATGTAAATACCAACCACAAATCACTTCCATTAATTGGGTCTTCAATCTTCTATAAATGAGAGGGCATCAGGTGCATGCACTAATGCCATAAACAGTGCAAGCAAAACCGAAGGATTGTGAGTGGCAGCAATTAAAATCAACAAAGATGCTTCCAGGAAAACACATATTATTCAGCTTGGAACAGCCGTTTTCCTACAACAAGCCAGTATTAAAAGGGGATTTTGCAACAAACGCTTTGGGGATGTTCCTTGGGGCTTTTGCTGCGGGGTATACTCATTTGTAAGTAAAAGGAACAATGGAGTAAATTACGGTATTTCAATCAATCCTGAAAGGCCCATCATCACATATAAAAAATGGACCTGATTTCTGTGGCACAGCAAGTGTTAAGTAGAATTGTTTAAAATGGAGAATGCCTATATGGATGTTGCTAACAGTTTAACATTGGACAATTTCATTGGAGTACCTATTTATCTACTTGCACTGGTGTGCTTTTGAACTGCTAGGTTGGCAGGAGCTGGGACAGAGCAGTGGGAGCTCACCCCATTGCAGGGATTCAAACCACCAACTTTCTGATTGGCAAGCCCAAGTGGCTCAGTGGTTTAGACCACAGTGCCACCTGCGTCCCTACATTTTTGTAGTGAATCCCATAATACGGAACTGGGGAACGTCAGGACATGGGACTCAATGTGGCCCTCTGGGCTCTTTATCTGGCTCTTGGGTTTCTTCCCAGGTCACACCCACTACCCTGGCTTCATTGCATTGCATTGCTGGAGCGTCTTCCTCTCAGCCTTGCTACTGCAGAGATCCATCGACCTCTGCTCCTCCAAAGTGCGTCTCTGACTCAAGCTGAGCAGCCTTGAGCACACAATTACTCAGCTGTGTAATCTGCACAGCAGATGAGGCTTGAGCCATGGACACATACTAAACTTTGCATTTATTACACATAAACCAGGACAAAGAAAAACATGTCTTCTCTTCTTGCCGTCTTCTTCGAGACAGAGTGAAAACAAAAGCAATACAGAGTGGAAGTTCTGCTCACGGACTCCAGCAATCTGAGCTGGAATGTAAACAGACATGGGACATGCAACAATTCACATATCTGCAGGTCAGGAGGAGTGTAATCCCAACAGTGCCTCTTGCTTGACTGGATGCAAGATGAAGTGCATGAAGCGGTGGTGTAAAAATCCTTGGTTTTTGCATACAGGAATGCATACAAGGGTAAGAACTGCATCCAATGTTCTGCCCACCGTTGCCTCAGACTCTACCCACTATTGGAATGCAATCATTAGAAGTTGTCCAGAAAGCAATTAGACAATGGGATTAGACTGTGTCCAGTTTTACGTGCCACAGTTTAAGAAGGATGTTGACAAGCTGGAATGTGTGCAGAGTAGGGAAACCAAGATGACCAAGGGTCTTGAAACCAAGACTTATGAGGAACGGCTGAAGGAACTGGATATGTTTAGCTTGGGAAAGAACAGGCTGAGAGGAGATATGGTTGCCATCTTCAGATATCTCAAGGGTTGTGACATGGAAGATGGAGCAAGCTTGTTTTCTCCTGCTCATGAGGGTAGGACCTGAACCAAGGAATTCAAGTTACAAGAAAGGAGATGCAAACTAAGAAGAAATAATTTTCTGACAATGAAAGCTGTTTGACAGTGGAACAGATTCTCACACAAGGTGATGGACTCTCCTCCCCTGGAGGTTTTTAAGCAGAGGTTGGATGACCATCAATCATGGTTGAGGCTCCTGCATTGCAGGGGGTTGGACAAGATGACCCTCAAGATCCCTCAAGAACTCTACAATTCTATGATTCTATGGAGATAGAGGCTATCAATGGCTACCTGTTGTGGTGGCTATGCTTTGTCTCTGTTAGAATTCCTGCTCCATGATTGCAGTCATAGGATTGTCGTCTTTCACATGGCGGTATGTGTTTTGACTCCACAGAGTGGGAAGTGACGGAGACAGGATGTTTGTGTTACTGTGTTCCGTGAAGTGGGACTATTGTCCTTTGCTTTTCCTCTTTGCTGTCTGATGCTAGAGAGAGAGGGAACCATGTTGCAGTGCTCCGTGTATGTTTATATGTAAATAAAGTAGATTAGCCAAAATGCTGAGTTGCTGAGGTCTGTCACGCAATTTGCGTAAACTCTGTGGATCCCTAAGTGTGCCAGTGTCTGTTGGCATTGGTCGCTGTGATGTTCGGACTGAGGAAAGCTTTTGAAGCCCCTGAATGATGGACCAGGAGGGAGGGAGCATGCCAGTTGGGCTTGTGTCTCTGCCAGGGTCCTACTCGAGTGTAGGCTAAACTCCTGACAGTCTCCATGGTCAGAGGTGGTATGCTTCTAAATATCAGTTGCTGGAAACCACAGGACGGGAGGTTGCTCTTGTGCTTGGGCCCTGCTTGCAGGTTCCCCCCAGGCACCTGGTTGGACTAGATGGGTTACTGGCTTGATCCAGCAGGCTTTCCTTACATAAGGCAGCCCATAGACTGAAAAGGGCTTCCTGCTCCTGCCATAATCTAATAGAATAAGTTATATAACCTAGCAGAATAAGTCATATGAAGAAATACTGTCTTCCTTTTGCCAGTCACAAAACTGCAGCTACTCAGCATCACCGGGTGGTCCTGAGTTTTGCTATTATGATAGAGAGAGAAAATGGTAAACAGCATGTGATGTATTTTTTCATAGGCTTAATTTTATCTGCTGCATTGATTTTCCCATTCAGTCTTTAATGTCAGTACAATTAAAGCCCATGTTCACCTGTACAAGAGAGGATAATCGATGTGCTGGTGCAGAGCAATTTGTCTGAGCATTCCAGAGTGCTATGGCAGCCCATATATCAAAAGAAGGTCTCTCTTTCGTGGTCTTCTTAAAATATCATTTTGTTACATGGAAGATGGGAGCCGATAGAACAGAATCTGGTAATTAGGTCAAAATCATATCAATCATGTGATTCATGAATACAGTGAGTAAAAACATAAACAGAGATTCCACCATATATGTGCAATGAGACTCCTTGTTAAGATAACAGGGCACTTTGGTTTGTCAAGAAATGAGATATTTTGATCACATATTTTATTAGAAGAGGAGACAAACAAATTCAAATTATTTATGAAGTCATTCCTTCATTTACTCGGATTAGGAAGTCTCACCATCAATCAGATGTTCTATCTTTTCCCGATCCATATTTCAAGTGACTTGGTTTCCATCTTCCACTTGGAAGCGATTTTATTTCTCACTGTAATTAACATATCACCAATTCTTCATTTTCCTGTCTTAGGGCATGCTTGACAGAAGCCAGCTGAATAACCACATATTAGAGGGGAGGTCTTGCCCCATTATTTTCCCAGTTACAACTATTATTACTTCCCTACAAAGAAGCAACTTTTGACTAGCACCCAGCAATTTGGGATGTGTGGAAGTCATCAGTTGGAGGCAACAGAATGGGCACCTGAACATCAACTGTGTTGTTCGAGTCAAGCTGTTAAGAAATCTGGATGGGTTTGAAACGTGAAGGGCTAGAGAAATGATCAGATTCCATTCCTGTTGCATTAACTGGACCTCCAGAGGTTACCCAACTATTACTCCCATCAGCTCAAATAAATCATGGGCAGTGACCAGGTATAACGGAAGTTGTAGTTCAGGAAAATTTGGAAAGTCAAAGGTTTCTCATACCTGATGGAGGAACTAACCGGGACTACTCCATTCTCCTTGTGGAGCTGTGTTGCTCTGTGGAACTGAACAAATCCTGACTTCCAGTCTGACTATTCTGATGGTATATTGAAGTAGAAGCTTTCTAGGTGTCAGGCATCTGGGAATCCAATTCCAACCCCCCATGGCTGGCTGCCAGGGATAGATAGACAGGAAAGGCTCTTACCAAAGCCTTTTATTCAATATTCACAGAGAGGCTTAGAAAGGTAGCCTTTTGGAGTAATGGTCTTGCTCCTAGTAAACTCTACCCCACCCCCATCATCAACAGCACCACCACACTTACGGTGACTGCTTGGGGCCATTTGCCTCTGAGTTCTTTGCTCTCCTACTTTCATTGTTCGGCAGGTTCTGGGAGAAGGGGGGTATGGAATGCTTTCTAGTGTTAACGTGTCAGCCAGTTGCCCCAGCTCTGCTTCTCTCCCCTCCTTTTCTCCCATTATCTCTCAGCTTTCTCTCTCTTCTATCTCTGAGCCGTGACCTTCTGCAAACCACTATACCAGGGTCAGCAAACTTTTTCAGCAGGAGGCCAGTCCACTGTCCCTCAGACCTTGTGGGGGACCGGACTATATTTTGGAAAAAAAATATGAATGAATTTCTATGCCCCACAAATAACCCAGAGATGCATTTTAAATAAAAGAACACATTCTACACATGTAAAAACACACTGATTCCCGGACCATCCACAGGCTGGATTTAGAAGGCGATTGGGCCAGATCTTAGTTTGCCTAAGATCTGGCGATTGGGCCAGATCTTAGTTTGCCTACCCATGATCTATACTGTCTTCCTCTTCTCTGGAAGGTTCACAAGGAGGAGGGGGAGGTGGTCTCCACCATTCCTCCTCAGTCCAGTCCCTGACACCAGGACAGAAATCTACGTCATGGCAATCATTGTAAGATTTAAGTCAGATGGCTTAATTAGTCCCAGTAGGGGTTCTAATTTGACCAGCAGGATCAGTCTCCCCAAGCCACACCCACTGGCCTCACACATAATATATGGTGTCATGTGTGGGGGAGGTAACAGTGGATAGTTAAATTATGGAATTGACTCCCGCTACAAGAGGCAGTGATGGCCACCAATCTGGGCAGTTTAAAAATAAAATCCTTCTTCTTCCTCTACAGCATCTCACATCCATATTGGGACATATGCAGTGGTGAAGCTGCCTGCTATGCTACCAGGGGTGGAGACCAGGAAGGGGCGTGGCTGGTGCCCCCGGGGGCATGACACACATCCTAGGGGCATGGCACACTGCCCATGAGGGTGTGGTGTGCAGCCCGCAGGGGCTTGGTCATGTTCTGGGGATGTGGCGGGCCACCTGGGGGGCGTGGTGCCTGGAGTGCGGAGGGGGGGTGCGTGTCACGTGTCGGGGGGCACCGCGATGGCACCCTACTGGAATAGTGGTTCCCTCCACACCCCCATTCCTCCGCCAGTGGACATATGCCTCTCTGTTGTTTGTCGCTGCGTCATCATTATTAGTATTAGTATTATTAATTTTATTATTAAAATTTGTATACTGCCCTCTACCCTTACATCTTAGGGCGGTTCACAACATAAAATTACAATATACAAAAACACAAAATACACAAGAAAACTGAAAACAAAGACAACCTAATAAGACATCTTCCCACAATACATTTAAAAGGGCATTGGATGTCGATCAGCCGAAGGCCTTGATTAAAGAGGAACATTTTCACCTGGCACCGTATAATGAAGGTGCCAGCCACACCTTTCCGGGGAGAGCATTCTACAACAGGGAGCCACTGCAGAAAAGGCCCATTCTTGTGTTGTCACCCTTCAGACTTCAGAGGATGGAAATTGTACCTCTTCGAAGGGAATAGGAGTCTTCTAACAGCTGTCAGCACCCTTAAGAAACTGCTCTTCCTAAGATTCTTTGGGTGGAGCCATGCCAGTTTTAAATGGCACGATAGAGCTTCAAATGGGGCCTCAGCTGAAGACATGACATACTTTGGTCAACAGGCATTTAATACATTTAATACATCAATCTCAACTCAACTGCTACCTTATAGCCCCTGTACAGCATTTTATCTCAAAACTGGTTGATGCATAATATTTGATTCCTTGCACACCTGCTTACTCACACGTCTTCCATAATATTTTACTTTAAATTCATCATACTCTCACTTTTGTCAAATAAATATCATATATCTACTATCATGTCTGTATGATCACTATCAACTCGCTGCATCACCACCCCAATTTATCAAAGCCCCGGTTATATATATGATGTTGAGCATTCCTTCTGTTCCTTTCCTCGCTATCCTCCTTGTTCTTGGCATCCTGAGCATTTAAGGCAGCGGTGTGGCAGGTGGCAGTGCTTCGGTGCTGTGTGTGTCGGTCAGCACAGCGGAATCCCATCCTCGTCGCCAGTGAAATATACTCGGAGTCGAGTGTGGATTTCATGCTCTTTATTCAGCTCATAGTACAGTGGTATCTCGGGTTACATACGCTTCAGGTTACAGACTCCGCTAACCCAGAAATAGTGCTTCAGGTTAAGAACTTTGCTTCAGGATGAGAACAGAAATCATGCTCTGGCGGCGTGGCAGCAGCAGGAGGCCCCATTAGCTAAAGTGGTGCTTCAGGTTAAGAACAGTTTCAGGTTAAGTACGGACATCCGGAACGAATTAAGTACTTAACCCGAGGTACCACTGTAGTGAGGAATGCAAGTTCCTCCGAAATGTCTGCTTTATATACATTATTTACACAACGGGCCCCACGTGATGGGCTATTTCCGGGATTCTTCTGTAGGCCAATCAGGTTGCCGATTCACTTCCACCTGGAGTTGGATTGGGTGGCTCCTGAAGACCAATCAGACTGCTGCATTCTGAATCCTGTTGTTCTAGGACCAATCAGACTGCAGCATTCTGAATCCTATTGTTCTAGGACCAATCAGACTGCTGCATTTTGGATCCTATTCAACTCAGTACATAACAGCCATCAACATTCAGGGCAAGCAGAGGGATAATCACGCATCTCCCAAGCGCTTCATCACATGCAAGTCAGTTTGGGGGTAGAAAGCCAATTAAGAGCAAGGGTGGGAAGCATTGCCTTCACTCTTAATACTCAGCCCCCTGAAAATTCACTGGAAGGTGAAGTGCTTTTTTCAGGGGCAGAAGTATCCATAAAAAGCACCCCATCATTTCCCGCTACGCCCTGGTAATAACTGCATTTTTCCATGGCGCTTATCCCCAGCCGGCAAAACTGCACTTCGGGAATGCCAGTCTGTGCTGCCTCCTTCATTCTGATTCACAAAAACAGGCCTGCTTCCTTCAAAACGATGTGGAAATTGGCACGTCGCATCCCTTTTCTGCTGGATTACATGGTATACGCCACGTAAATGGAGAAAGCAAAACAACACGCTCCTTTGTGTGAGGCATGTTTGAAAGAAAACAGAAGGGTGAGCTATTAAATATCACGAAGGCTGCACAGCCTTCTGCCGAAGATGGACGTGATAGATGGTCCAGGTCCAGTGCTTCTTGAACTCATGATAATGCCCACCAAATTAAGATAAATCATTGGCAAAGTGTACACAGAGCATGTGCCAAAAATCAATCATGTTTAGATTGAGCTCCATTCATCAGCCTCTTCTTTCCCCATTTACCTCTCCACTCGCTGCCTCTAGTGCCTTTTTTCCTAATCCAGGCGCCGGGCATCTATTTATTGTACTGGCACAGCTTCCAGCAGGTTGAACAAAGTCACGCACCATGGAAGAGATCCTCCCTTTCATTTCTCTGTTTCTCCCTCCCTGGGAATGAATGCAGCTCCCACAAGTGGCTGGAGCCTTCAAAATGGATCGTCATCCTTGCACCATCCTTGAATGGGAGGGAAAGCAGAAAATATTCCCCCTAGACCACTTTTCCTTATATAAAAAAAAATGTATACCTGATTAAAAAGTAAATGCACATTTTCACATGAATGATGACAGTGAAAACCACCGCAATACAATATTTATACTTTCTAATGAGCTTCGTCACAACCTTTGATATATTTTTTTAAAGGGTATTCAAATCCTGCCTTTCTCCCGAGTTAGGATTCAAAGTGGTTTAAAGAGCATCATTTTAAAATACAAAGTAATAAAAGCAAATGAATTTATTGCATTTCCACTCCCTTTTCTCCAGGGAACTTAAGGAGGTGTACATGGTTCCACCTTCCTCATTTAATTCCACACAACAACAACAACAACAACAGCAACCCTGTGAGGTAGGGTAGGCTGCATGAAAGTGAAGTACAGTGGTACCTCGGGTTACATACGCTTCAGGTTACATATGCTTCAGGTTACATGCTTCAGGTTACAGGCTCCACTAACCCAGAAATAGTGTTTCAGGTTAAGAACTTTGCTTCAGGATAAGAACAGAAATTGTGCTCCAGCAGCACGGCGGCAGCAGGAGGCCCCCCCCCCTTAGCTAAAGTGATGCTTCAGGTTAAGAACAGTTTCAGGTTAAGAATGGACCTCTGGAACGAATTAAGTACTAAATCCGAGGTACCACTGTAGTGATTGGCCCAAGGTGGTGCATTGTGGACCATGCCTGAAAAGAGTGGAGGAAAGGCAATTTTCGAAAGCCCTCCAATAGAAATCTTTCTTGAAAAAGTGGTCTGGATCTTGCCATGAACACCTCCTTTGTTCTCTTATAATGGCAATGGCACCCACCTGAGAGGTGGCAGAAATCTGCTCCTGCAAGTTCCAAATGATAAAAGCCCTGCCTGTCCCACTGTGCCAGGCTGTTGTTCCCAACTGTTACTTGAAAAAAACAAGAAGATGTGCAATAGCTAATAGGTAAGCGCGGGTGGCGCTGTGGGTTAAACCACAGAGCCTAGGGCCTGCCGATTGGAAGGTCAGCGGTTCGAATCCCTGTGACGGGGTGAGCTCCCGTTGCTCGGTCCCTGCTCCTGCCAACCTAGCAGTTTAAAAGCACACCAGTGGAAGTAGATAAATGGGTACCACTCTGGCAGGAAGGTAAACGGCGTTTCCGTGCGCTGCTCTGGCAATAGTGAGCCCCTGTATTCCTTTAACGGAATCCCTTGCAGCAGCAGCATTAGAGGGGCTGGCACAGCCAATCCATGCCCCTCAACCAACCAAACCATAAACCAATGCCTAACCGCAACCTTACAAGTTGTGACGATTTGCTATGCAGTAGGCAAAAACTAAATGGCCCCAGCCAACCAGCCAGATGGACAAAATTTCTACTGGGCCCCTGCCCCAAGAGCAGACAACCCCATGACAGGCATAGCAAGGTCAAAGCGAACGACCCTAAATATAGGGGGGGGGGGCAATCCGATCCATGGGGCGAAAAGAGTAGTAGTAGTAGTTTGGACTTGATATCCCACCTTTCACTCCCCTTAAAGAGGAAGCTCTACGCCTCATGGAGGGAGTTTTAGCATTTCTGGCTGTCAATCAACAAATGGCAACATTAGCTTCTTCCCAACAACAAGGGAAGCCCAATCACATCAGTGGCCAACGATCAATTAGCCCACCCCACAACTTTGGAGTGTCCTGTTGGCCCCAACCACAACACGTGCTCTCCATGAAGGAGAATACGCTTTATGGGAAATGGGACAGTGCCCATCCAACACTGCCTGTCAGCTCCCTGCTCCTTTTTCTCAGTGTTGCAGAGAGGAGGATGCTTACAGTTGGCCCTGACTCCACCTGGCAGCGGCGCCACCTACTGTTGATCTTCTTGTCCTCCAGCCTACCAGTCTTAATGGGTACCAGACAGCTCTTATGAATGAGCCCTTTATCTGTAGGGTGGTACAGCTCCCTTGATAGATTCCCCCCCATCCCCTGCAAATTATTTTGCTTTTCCTTCCCCCATTGTATTTTGGAATTAAATCAGATGAGGAAGTGAGACAGGGAATTTCAATGTCTCAATGCCATATAAATTGTTTACCAGGCACTCTGGGTGGGTGGGTGGGTGGGTGGGTGGGGGTAGGGGCTGAGTTTCTATTTTAAGCTTTTCCTGCTTTAAAAAGTAAGTTTTAAAAAATGCAAAGGAATCCAAAGGATTCATTCCAATCCGCATCTGATTTTTGTTTTTGTTTTGTTTTGTTTTCAGGGGGAGCTGATCTTATTTGAATTTTATGGAACATACAACATATCACTGACCAGATAATATCTTCACTCACTGGTACCAGGGTTTGTAACATGACATATTAAATGTAATTCATTGTCATGTCTCTGATCTTTACTGTGGCTGTGCAGAATTGAAAGCTTGAGGGATTTTGCTATAATAACTGCTTAATCTCTTCCTTTGTCAATACCCTTGCTTTTAGTAATATTCTCCCTCCATCTTTCAATTCCTTCTTCTTTTTAAAGATTTATATCTACACCAGATTTCATCTGGCTGAGATCATTAAAAACAGACCAGTCTTTCGGTATGCAAATGCATTCTGCTATATTATTTGATCTCTCTTCCAATTAGCCATTCCGCTATGGAAATAAGGATTTTAGTACACTTCGGGTAACTAATTGGTAGTGCTGTCCATCAAGCTCCTGCCACTGCTTATCGGCAAAGATCCTCACAGAGGGATTTCACAGATTTTTGCTTTAAAATAAAAATAAAAAGAGAGAATAACCAGTTTTATATTTAAAATGTTGTGTCACACTTGAGTGTGACCAAGAGACTAAACCCAGAATGACGCTACACAGATGGGGCAGGCAGGTTTTATTCTCTGTGACTGGAGTCTCTGGAAGAAGCTGCTTTCAAAGGAGCAGGATTGGTGCCTCCACTGAACAGCTGGACAACCCCATAGCCAATAAAATAAAATAAAATAAAATATTGAGGTCTACAGGTAAAATCCAACATATGAAAACACAGTAAGCACAATCTAAAGTATAGATCACTGCAGATGGTGACAGCAGCCACGAAATTAAAAGATGCCTGCTTCTTGGGAGAAAAGCAATGACAAACCTAGACAGCATCTTAAAAAGCAGAGACATCACCTTGCCGACAAAGGTCCGTTTTGTTAAAGCTATGGTTTTCCCAGTAGTGATGTATGGAAGTGAGAGCTGGGCCATAAAGAAGGCTGATCGGCAAAGAATTGATGCTTTTGAATTATGGTGCTGGAGGAGACTCTTGAGAGTCCCATGGACTGCAAGAAGATCAAACGTATCCATTCTTAAGGAAATCAGCCCTGAGTGCTCACTGGAAGGACAGATCCTGAAGCTGAGGCTCTAATACTTTGGCCACCTCGTGAGAAGAGAAGACTCCCTGATGTTGGGAAAGATGGGGGGGCACAAGGAGAAGGGGATGACAGAGGATGAGATGGTTGGACAGTGGTCTCGAAGTTAACAGCATGAGTTTGACCAAACTGCGGGAGGCAGTGGAAGACAGGAGTGCCTGGCATGCTCTGGTCCATGGGGTCACGAAGAGTCGGACACGACTAAATGACTAAACAAGCAAAAACACAGTCTAGAATATGATTTAACCTAGAGTGGCCAAGGAAGTCTGAATGTCTGCGTGAGGTCAGGATTGTTTCTTTTACCCAAAGAGTACCAGTCAGTTGAAGATGAGGGTTTGTGCCTCTAAAACAGGGGTCGGCAAGGCTTACCAGCCATGGGCAAGATCACTCCCACGGAGATCCTCCATGAACTGGACCGGTGCAGCGCGATGCCAGAAATTGCGTCTGCGATTTCCGGCATCTGGACATGTGCAGAAGTGATTTCTGGTGTCTGGGCATGCGCAGAAGCAATTTCTGGCATCTGGGCATGCGCAGAAGCGATTTCTGGCGTCTGGGCATGCGCAGAAGCGATTTCTGGAGCCGTGGAAGAGAGTCCCCATGCTGCGCCGTTTTAGCGCAGCACGTGGGGACTTGCCGAGTGAAAAGCTCAGTTCAGGGGCCAGTTAAACAGCCTCCGTGGGCTGCTTCGGGCCCATGGGCCTTAGGTTGCCGACCCCTGCTCTTTACTGCAGCTTCTCATGGTTCGTTGCTCAATTTCTCTCTTAGGGCCAGTTGCCAGCCTCTTTTTAGTCAGTTCAATAAGATGCCCTTTTCCAAGTCTTTCCAAAAACCGAGCTTTAACGAGTCTAGCTGCTAACGATAGATAGCCAATAAGAGAATTAAATGAGATATCCATATCCTGAACCTGAAATATATTCAATAAAGCTAACTCAGAGAATTGAATGGCTTGTTGACCACCTTTGTTACAAGGTCTACTTTACTTAAGGAGGATTGAGACAACAGGATTTTGCCGGGGGCTGGTGGCTGGTGAGGCTTTGGCTATGTAGGATTTGAACTAAAGACCTTCCTGCTCAAAGCCTCATCCCAGCACACTCATTGTGAGCTGAAATCCCCTCCCCATTTCACCCCACTCCCTCTGAGTTGTAGCTGATGCTCCTCTTGCCCCCCAAAAGAATGATTTAGATTATTATTACAGTGGTACCTCGGGTTACATATGCTTCAGGTTACATACGCTTCAGGTTACAGACTCTGCTAACCCAGAAATAGTACCTCTGGTTAAGAACTTTGCTTCAGGGTGAGAACCGAAATCTTGCAGTGGCAGCATGGCAGCAGCAGGAGGCCCCATTAGCTAAAGTGGTGCTTCAGGTTAAGGACAGTTTTAGGTTAAGAACGGACCTCCAGAACCAATTAAGTACTTAACCCGAGGTACCACTGTATTTTTAAATACACACACACATAAAACATCTGGAGAGCACCAGCCTGAAGAGCCTTATCCTCGCAAATTGATCTCTTTGTAGAATGCTTGCTTGGGGGACAAGAAAGCAGAAGTTTCATTCACAAAATAAGAAATTGAGGGAAACCAAATTGACAGATCTGCCCATCCCCAAACTTCTCTCCAAAAGCCCACAGCTGCACAAGGTCCTGACTTACCATAACATGTGAACCAGGCCATTCTCCTTAGCAAATCAGCCATATTATCCCAGTTGTCGGATACACCCTTATACACTGGATAATTTTCCCAATCTGACCCCAGCTGCTTTTCGAAATAAGCAGCCATCTTGTGTACAACAAGAATCCTCTTTAAACAACAGATGATTCTGTCAATCATCTCATATTTCAACATGCCTTAGTAGGGTTTGAATGCCATTTCTGACACGACGTCAAATCAGGAATTGAAGTAATTTGTTGATGAATGACAAGCTAAAAGGTGCACTGTATAACCCCAGAGGATGAATGCATTCAACCAAGTATAGATCCAGACAAGGATTTCTTTTTGACAATGAATGATGATTCTGGAACAGAACTGAATCACAGGACCATTTTAGCTTGGTCAGAGCTGTGAGCAAGTAAGCACAGGATCAACAGGAAACAAATTATTTGTGAGTTTAACCAAATACTAGAAGAGAAATGCATTTGTCCCCTTTGTAAATGTTGATGGTGAATCTTCTCAGGCTGTGAAGCTATTCAGTGTCCAAATTTGGCATCCAATGTTTTCACAATACCAGTAGGAGTCCGTATCAAACCATGTCTGATATGTGACTGGCAATTGCATATCATTCTTGCAAACAATCAATACCTTCTGACTATTATTGTTTATTGCATTTTTACCTCACGTTTTCTTCTAGAACAGTGCCCACGAGTCTTTCCTCCTCTTCTCCATGTTATCCTCACAACAAGCTTGTGAAGCCGGTTGTGTTTAGACCTAGTGACCTTTATAGCTTCGTGGGGATTTGAGCCCAGTGTTTGAACCACAACACCACAGCGGCTCATTAAAACTGGGTTTTGCTGTGAAAGGATTTCAGCCTTCCTTATTTGGCTGTTTAGTAGGCAAGCTGCCTTTCATGCAGAACCCACTGATAAGAGCATAAGACGAACATGATGAATTAGGCCATATTTTGTGGGATCTGATACATAGGTAGCAGCCAAGTGCAACATTCCTTGTTTTCCTAGAGTGGACATGCAGGGGGATGTTTGATCCAGCCAGTCAGAACTTCCTGTTTCCTCCTGGGCTCAGACATACTTCCTTCGCATGTGACTAGAGGTGGGCCTGACCTTAACTGTCCAGGTAACAAAAAGGACAAGGCATGCTGCCATCGCTCTCTCTTTGTCTCTATTTTTTGACTTCCTCCATCGTTGGAGCAGCTTTTTAGCTAGAGAACAGAGGACACTGGGATTGTCCACATATGGGATAGTTCCACATGTATGTACTTTGTAACTAAGTCTGCCTTCAGAGATCCAGCTGTGAACTGATGATGATGTGAGTCAACTTCTTTTATTGACTTTAAATAAGATTGTCATGTGTTGATTCTTTTAAGAGGGATAAAAAGGGACGTTACCAGGAACATACAATTCAATATTGAATTGTATGATAGTGAGAGGCTTAAGCAAGCCTGCAACCAGCTATCCGCTGTGTGTTTCAAAGGGGAATGTAAAACTCTGCTAAGTAAAGGAACTTGCTAGTGCAAGTTAGGAAGGATATTAATAAAAAATATATCCTCTCCTGCCTCCTGGAACAGTCCCACAAATTTCCCCTCTGGCCCAGTATCTGGTCCGCCCAGTGGTGGACCAGAGGCCAATGGAAAGCCTGCAAGCTGGACATGAGCACAACTGGTATTCAGAGGCATCAGCAATATCAGAGGTAGAACATAGTCATCATGGTTAGTAGCTATTGATAGCTTTGCCCATGAATTTGTCTATAATAATAATAAATTGTTATTTGATGTTAGATTTCTCTGTGTTGCCACTGTGCAGTGCTCTTGGAGTCACAAGACTCTGTTTTGCTTTCCAGAGACATTCCAGACTGTTGGAAGTCTCACGGAAGACAGGAGACGGATGTGATGTTACTGGTTTCCTGTTCCTTTGTTTTTCAGTTGCTCTCTGCTCTCACAGAGAGAGGATGTATTTTCTTTTCTGTCTGTGTAGTTAGGAATAAAACGCTCTTTAGCCATGTAGCTCATACTATCTTGTCCTTCCACATGGTGCTGGATACTCTGCGTAATGGGGGAACGTGCTTGGAGCCTTATCAGAGGCTCAGGTCGTTAATCATCGTTGGAGGCGATTCCGGAGGACTTGACCAGAAGAGTCGCTTGGTTGAACGCAAGTCTGACATTTCTACCCTGCCTAGCTGGCTGGGTTTCCCCACCCACCCTGGGCGGCTCCCAGCAGATTAAAAATGTGACAAAACATCAGAAATGGAAATCTTCCCTAAACATTCAGATGTTTTCTAAAAGTCAGATAGTTGTTTATTTCCTTGACATCTGATGGGAGGGTGTTCCACAGGGCTGGCACCACTACTGAGAAGGCCCTTTGCCTGCTTCCCTGTAGCTTCTCACAGTGAGGGAACTGCCAGAAGGCCCACGGATCTGGACCTCAGTGTCCGGGCTGAACAAAGGGGGTGGAGATGCTCCTTCAGGTATATTGGGCCGAGACTATTTAGGGCTTTAAAGGTCAGCACCAACTATCATATCTCCTCTCAGTCTCCTCTTTTCCAGGCTAAACATACCCAGCTCCTTCAACCATTCCTCACAAGGCTTGGTAATAATAATAATAATAATAATAATAATAATAATAATAATAATAATAATTTATTATTTATACCCCGCCCATCTGGCTGGGTTTCTCCAGCTACTCTAGGCAGCTTCCAGCAGAATATTAAAATACAATAACCTATTAAACATTAAAAGCTTCCCTAAACAGGGCTGCCTAAACTTTTGGTTGCTGGCACAAAAGTAAAACAAGAATGGTACATAAACAGACACGCAAAAAGTAGCCTGTGCATTAAATGTCCTGTCCTCCCTGCCTTGGCCCACAGCTGAGAGATGGAGTAAATGCCCCACTTTGAAACTTGACTGGTGCTGGGAAAAACAACTTCTTTAAAAGGAGGCTAATATGTCTTATGAATATTTATACACTGCGTCCGAGCTCCTGTGTTCTCCCTGATTAAATGCCACTATTCCCTTAGTGCTCCGGGAGCTACCGTAGCCCTATTGAAATAAACAACGGGTAATGGAAAAGACCCCCACAGCATTATTAATTACCTGAGCTGTCACTTAGACACTGCATAGGGGGACAAGGCAGATGGCAAGACAAACTGCAGCAATAAGAGAAGGTACGGCTGAGCACCTCGCGTTACCTCCAGCAGGAGCGACAATGCATCACTGCTTTGCATAGGGCGGTAAAAGATGGCTTCCTTAGGCACTTGTGTGGATGATTGGCTCAAGAGAGATTGACCCAGCAGGGAAGTCAAGCAGCTGGTGTTCAGGAGGAACTGGAGACTTCAGAAGGTGTTGGGTAGGCATCCTTTGGGTGCTTTCCAACACTGAGAAGGGAAATCCCATCTCTGTGTTACGCCCTCTTCCTCAGCAGAACAAAGCAACAAATGAATAACAAAGAGGAGAAGCAGAGCCTAAATTGGGTGCTTAAAAGTGGATTTTTTTTTGTTACATATACGTTTCCCAGCATTCTTTGATCCTTCAAGGAGGAAGGCGTTTCTTGCATCTTCTCTACGTATGGCAGCTTTCTGAAATGTGGCAGGTTTGCTTTCAGTGAAACAGCCTTCTTTGTGGTGACACCCCCCAGCTGTGGGGGGAAAGGGCGGGTGCCACAGCAGTGAGCAGCTCCTGAAGCCAGCCAGAGCCAACTGGTTCCGGGCTGCTGAGGAACCGGGGACGTCTGGTAACCCTTATCTATCTATCTATCTATCTATCTATCTATCTATCTATCTATCTATCATCTATCTATCTATCTATCATCATCTATCTATATCTATCTATGTATCTATCTATCTATCTATCTATCATCTATCTATCTATCTATCTATCTATCATCTATCTATCTATCTATCTATCTATCTATCTATCTATCTATCTATCTATCATCTATCTAATCTATCTATCTATCTATCTATCTATCTATCTATCTATCTATCTATCTATCATCTATCTATCATCTATCTATCTATCATCTATCTATCTAATCATCTATCCATCTGTCCATCTGTCCATATTTCCATCTATCCCTCAAATCATCTGTCTATCTATCACTGTATTCTTCCAACTACATGAGTGTTTAACAATAGTACCAGAATTTTGTCTTTCAGCAATCTAATTCCATGAGAGAGTGGTACCATAAACACAGCAGTACATTTGAATCAACAGGCTCAGTGGACTGTGGGCATATCTGAAATACAAACATTTGGAGTTCCATGCCAATTTAACTGTCACAGCTTCTCCCAAAGAATTGTGGGAATACAACTTTGGCAATGATGTTAAGAATACCCTAGATATGCCTAACCCACCTCACAGTACTACAGCAGTGTAGGTTCCTCATGGGTTGGGAGAGGCAATTAAACTATTTTAATTTTGTAGAGTAGATAATGGCTACCGAGGAATGAGGATGTAGAATTTTAGAACAGCTGGTTGAAAGAGCAATGAACAAACACAGTCCTGGAAGGGTGCTAGTGATTTTTTCTTCAATCCTTTCCCCAGCGCATCTTCTGATGGAGGACCTACAGGAAATGAGAAGGAAGCTCCATGAATATTTAACTCCGAGGACAAATCAAAGCTTCTTGCCTAAAATATTTGGACGACTTGCTATGCAAATATATTTGAAATCCATAAACATGAAGGGGATCGTTTGAAATTCCCTTTTTTAAGATTAGGCCACCAGCTATACCTTCTCCTTGCTATTAATCATACCTTCTGCTCTTCAAGGGGTTTGTGGAAAGGCAATTCCAGTAATCCTTCGGCTCTCTTTCATTTCTCTGTGTTCTTGTATGCTCTGTGTACATGAAACTGATCTAGGTTCTTAGGGAAATGTCTAGGTGTGAAGAGGCATTATATATAAGCACAAAAACAACCTTGTTTGATAAGGTTCATGGTTGCTATAATCACAGTAGACTGGGACTAGGGCTAGGCCAATCCAGCATTCCTGCCACAGTATCTGAGGACACTTTTTTCCCCACTCAGTAATGCCATTTCCTCCAACATTTACCCGATGAAAATAGGTCCAGTTACAGATAGGTAGCCGTGTTGGTCTGCCATAGTCAAAACAAAAAAAATTCCTTCCAGTAGCACCTTAAAGACCAACTAAGTTAGTTCTTGATATGAGCTTTCGTGTGCATGCACACTTCTTCAGATACACAGACCCCTCTTGCTCTCCTGGCTTCAGCGAAAGCAACGCGAAGCCTCCGGAGCGCTCCTGCTGTGCTCCAGAGGCTTCACGTTGCTTTTGCTGAAGCCATGGAGCCTGCATTTGCTCCATAAGATGCACACACATTTCCCCTTACTTTTTAGGAGGTGGAAAGTGCGTCTTATAGAGCAAAAAATATAGTAGTTCTGTTCCACCTTTAGAACAGGCATGCAGAGCTGTTGTATGTCACATGTCTGTTTACTTCCAGCACAGTCTGCTGGGAACTTCCGTTGTATATAGCTTTTGCCTATGCTGTTTGGACACGAAGGGAAGCAGACATGTTTTTCCTTTGTCCTGCTGCTGAATAAATGCTTGTAAATATGCTTACATATGCCTCTGTCCGCTACTTCTGTTGCAAAGAGTTCTTATCTCTGCTGGCTTGTGTGCTAAGCTTCTAAAGGTCTCTGAGGCTTGAGTCACAGTTTTGATGCTGTTCTGAGAACCAGAGTTTGCCCGGCTGCCGGCCTGCCAACTGCCTCCGTCTCCCCAGACGCATCCCAACACTGAGCACCCCACCTTTAGACAGTGCCAGATTGCTCTGGGTGGAAGAAGCTGACCTGGTGTGATCAAGGGCTTTCTCAACCCAATTTGACCCAAGCCCAAATCTATCATTTACATGTGATTGAAAAGCATTGCTGGGCATAGCAATCAACTCCTAGGGGCTTTGGGGACTTCGCGCCCTCAGTAAAATATTTCAGGGGGCTGGACTCCTCAAAGTTGATGGGTATTGTCATTTAAATAGAGTGCTTGCATCATGTCATGTGATTGATTACCATATTTTTCGCCCTATAGGACGCACCATCCCATAAGGCACACCTAGGTTTTTTGGGGGAAATAAAGGGGAAAAAATTATTCCCCCCCCAGATGCGGGGCTGGGGCGGGGGAGGCCCGAGCTTCCCCCGACCCCAGCCCCCAAACAGGCAGCTCTCTGCAAGCCGTGGGAGCCCAGCGCTGGCTCCCGCTGCTTGCTGAGAGGTCCGCGAAGCCTGGACGCGCTGAGCTCAGCGTGGGCAGGCTTCAGCATGCAGGCAGCTCTCCGCAAGCAGCGGGAGCGCTCCTGCTGCTTGCGGAGAGGTCTGCGAAGCCTGGAGAGCAAGAGGGGTCGGTGTGCACTGACCCCTCTCGCTCTCCAGGCTTCAGTGAAAGCCTGCATTCGCCCCATTGGACGCACACACATTTCCCCTTCATTTTTGGAGGTGAAAAAGTGCGTCCTATAGGGCGAAAAATACGGTATGTAGGGCAGGGCTTACCTGCCCCCCCTCCCATATTTTACTCAAGTTGCCACCCCTGTTGCCAAACACCTCTACCATTGACGTGGATGCGGTTGGCACTGTGGTCTAAACCACTGAGCCTCTTGGGCTTGCCGATCAGAAGGTTGGCGGTTCAAATCCCTGCGATGGAGCGAGCTCCTGATGCTCTATCCCAGCTCCTGCCAACCTAGCTGTTCGAAAGCACACCAGTGCAAATAGATAAATAGGTAGTGCTGTGGCAGGAAGGTAAACATTGTTTTTGTGCACTCTGGCACTTGTTCTCCGTGCAGCAGAAGCAATTTAGTCATGCTGGCTACATGACCCGGAAAGCTGTCTGTGGATAAACACCAGCACCCTTGGCCAGTAAAGTGAGATGAGCACCGCAATCCTATAGTCGCCTTTGACTGGACTTAACCATCCAGGGGTCCTTTACCTTTTACCTACCATTGAAGTACAGCCCATGGGGAAGCAGAGCAGAACATTATCATTAAACACAAAGATTAAGAAACAGAAGCACAAGTTCTATCGCATGCCTATTGAACAGGCGCATTTAACAGGGTAATTAATTCTGAGCACAGTGTATTTCACAGCAGTATGAAATAACTGTGCCCAATGCTATGAGATGCACTGTGAACATTTTAAAAGAACAACAAGTAGGATCTCTGCTTCCCCAAAGGTTTACGCAGCTCTTCTGAAACAGACAGCTGTAACCTGTGAGGGGAAAAGAAAAAGCAATTAAGGGAGAAATCCCCAGAGAAGGATTTGAGATCTGGATAATGATCCTGGTTTCCAAAACTAGTGCTAATTAAATGATTATTTACTACTCGGTGCTGTGCCAATGCGCCAGAAGATGCACCTAACATAAAGGCATATATTCCACATTCCCAAAACATGTTAAAATAAGGAATCATACCTTTGGCCTGATATGCTTTCAATATTTATTTCTAGACTCCCTGGAAAAGACTCTGATGTTGGGAAAGATTGAGGGCACAAGGAGAAGGGGACGACAGAGGACGAGATGGTTCGACAGTGTTCTCGAAGCTACAAGCATGAGTTTGACCAAACTGCAGGAGACAGGAGGGCCTGGCGTGCTCTGGTCCATGGGGTCACGAAGAGTCGGACACGACTAAACGACTAAACAACAACAATTTTATTGCATTTATATCCCACCTTTCCCCCCAAGGAGCTCAAGGTGGCATACCTTGTTCTTTTCCTCCCTGTTTTATCCTCAACAACCCTGCTCTCCAACTCCTGTCAGCAGTTGTGCTGCAGCATTCTGCACAAACTGCAGCCTCTAGATCAAGCACGAGGGAAGCCCCACATAGAGTGCATCGCAATAACCGAGTCTCTATTGTTTAACTGCTTTACAAGTGACTAAACACCAGAAAGAGCTTTCCGACATTAAGAGCTGTTCGGCAGTGTAACCATCTCCCTTGGGAAGTTGTGGACTCTCTTCCTTGGAGCTTTTTAAGCCTCCATCTGTCATGGATCCTTTAGCTGAGATTCCTGCATTGCATGCATTTGTACTAGATTACTTCTGGGGTTCCTTGTAACTCTACAATTCTATGATTCTGTGAGCATTTAACTGATTTTACTGATAATTTTATTGTTTGGGTTTTTTTTAATAAACTGCTTTGACATTTTGTACGATCAAATGGTGTATATTTTTATGGGTGGCACTGTGGGTTAAACCACAGAGCCTAGGACTTGCCGATCAGAAGGTCAGCGGTTCAAATCCCCATGACGGGGTGAGCTCCCGTTGCTCGGTCCCAGCTCCTGCCAACCTAGCGGTTTGAAAGCACGTCCAAGTGCAAGTAGATAAATAGGTACCGCTCTGGTGGGAAGGTAAACGGCGTTTCCGTGTGTTGCTCTGGTTCTCCAGAAGTGGCTTAGTCATGCTACCACATGACCCGGAAGCTGTATGCCGGCTCCCTCGGCCAATAAAGCGAGATGAGCGCCGCAACCCCAGAGTCGGCCATGACTGGACCTAATGGTCCGGGGTCCCTTTACCTTTACCTTAGTAGTAGTAGTAGTAGTAGTAATGCAATCAGTAGTACAGCCATTTTTTTTATACTTCCGGGGTTGTTTTTTTAAAACAGACCAGGGGCTGAGAAGGCAGGAGGGTTTCAGATTGCTAATCATCTGAAGAATCTTCAGTGTGTTTCTTGACAGTTCTGTAATGGCTTTCAAACGATATTTTCTCTTCCCTGCCATTTTTTGCTAAAGAGCTGCCCAGGGATGGGATCACCTCCTGCACATCCTATTTATTTAAATTACTTTCCAATACGCTGTCCAAAATCAAATGGAAATACAGTGGTACCTCGGGTTACAGACACTTCGGGTTACAAACTCCGCTAACTCAGAAATAGTACATTGGGTTAAGAACTTTGCTTCAGGATGAGAACAGAAATCTCGTGGCAGTGGTGCGGCGGCAGTGGGAGGCCCCATTAGCTAAAGTGGTGCTTCAGGTTAAAAACAGTTTCAGGTTAAGAACAGACCTCTGGAACAAATTAAGTTCTTAACCAGAGGTACCACTGTAAATGAAGATGCACAGCAACACATGGATATGTTGCTCACACCTTATTTATCTCCCCAGTTTCATCTTCATGTGGAACAAGTGACAAGGTGTTGTTTGAAGAGCTGTAGAATAAAAGAGAAAAAGTCAAAAACAAACAGAGCATCTTAAGCAAAACGAATCACTTTATTAGCTCATAACTACTGTGGCTGATATAAACAAAGAATGAAGACTGAGTTCTGAAATAATGAAGTGATTGTTATGTATAAAAGCTTGTACATTCTGATTTCTAGTCTGTGGTTGATGTGATTGGAAATCCTACAAGCTTCTGCGAGCTGAACTTTCAAAATATAATTGAAAAATGCAAGCCAGATACAGCAGGCAATCTGTCAGTGTTGGTCCTCCAAATTTCTATATTTTCCCAGTCTTAATTTAACTTCCTCACATTTCTGCCTCAATTTCATTTTAACAAACAAACAAAAAAATCATCATGAAAATCTGTCTGCATTTTAATGCAATTTCCTCCCCCAAAATGTATTTTATATACAGTTTTGACCAACATATACAATTTCACCAGCACTTCTCCCTAACACTTCTGCATGTTACTTATTCTAATATAAGCATGTTTATGTATAAAGGTAAAGGGTAATGGGACTCCTGACCATTAGGTCCAGTCGTGACCAACTCTGGGGTTGCGGCGCTCATCTCGCTTTATTGGCCGAGGGAACCGGCGTACAGCTTCTGGGTCATGTGGCCAGCATGACTAAGCCGCTTCTGGCGAACCAGAGCAGTGCATGGAAATGCCGTTTACCTTCCCGCCAGAGCAGAACCAATTTATCTACTTGCACCTGATGTGCTTTCGAAATGCTAGGTTGGCAGGAGCAGGGACCGAGCAATGGGAGCTCACCCCGTCGCAGGGATTCGAACTGCTGACCTTCTGATCAGCAAATCCTAGGCTCTGTGGTTTAACCCACAGCGCCACCCCCGTCCTGTTTATGTATATTTCCCCTTAAATCCTGTGGTTTTGTTGATATTGTTTGAGGAACTGCACTGCAAAATTCAGAGAAGCGCAAATTTTGAAGGCTAGCTGAGACATAATCCCCCCTCCCTTTACCCCTGTATAAACCAATTGATCTGAACTGCTATTTATAGAGAAAGATAGGAAGAGGCTACAGGGTCAAATTCTGTGGATGATGGCCTCACACCTGGAAGATCTGAAGAGAGGGGCTCCCCCATCCCAAAACTCTTCTTTTTGTTCCTCTAGGATAATCATCTCCCCCCATTCCATGGGGGAAATTCCCCTTTCAATAGGGGAAAATTGATAGAGCAGGGACCTGGACTCCACATTGAATTTGGGGCTTTGTAAATACGATGCAAGTGAGACCAAGGCATAGTCGGAGGTACCCATTTCTTGGGATGACTGTGTGTAACAGCAATTGCTGCTTCCGCTATAACAAGCGAGGATGCTGTAGGTGAAAAATGCATGTGGGTTCCTTTAAAGCTAATCATTCCACAAAAACCCAGCTTTTGTAAAACAGCGATTAGTTTAGAACAACCTGCCCCATTGCCAGTGGTGTCTGTTTCCATGGCAGCGAGAGCCTCAGCTGGCAGCCTAGTTATCAGAGGAACTCTAATAAATTTCAGAAGCAGACTTCTGGAAATTACTTTTCTTTGCCTCTTCTCTCCTTTTTTTCCTCCTTTTTCTTTTTCTTCTCCTTTTTGCTCTTTGGCTGTTGCTGTTTCCAGATCCACGTTTGCTAGCGAAAAATCCAAAGATCTCTTAAAGTCCACGGCAGGTTGAGATTTCTCTGTTCCCTTTTTTAAAAGTAGTTTCCCCTAGGTATCTTTTAGGAGATCTCATTGATCATAGTGGCTTAAGGAGAGGCAGAAGATGAGTTCTTCCTCAGGCAGTCAGCCCATGTCGGGGTGACGGCCCTAGAGACTGCAGGAGTCATGTTACTGAAAGTCTGCCACTCAAAATATGAAAAATAATAATAATGAAACCCTTGCACACAGAAAACTTAGATATCATAAAGAGCTTTCTCCCTGTCATCCTAGTTATCTATGCACACAGACTACCCCCCCCATGTAAGATAAATAATCAGGTAGTCCTCACAGAGAAGCATGGCATCAAAGAGCTGTAAGGTACCACATCAAGTACCACACCAAGCTGTAAGTTCAGCCCCTGCTAATAGAAAATCCACAGTCCTAGCATCACTGATAGCTCCTGCATAAAGACCTCTACCAAATGAGAGCCTATCCACTTCCAGGCACTCTGTCCCATTGCCAATTCATGCCATCAGGAAGCTCTTCCTAATCTTAAATATAAATATCTCTCCACCCCCCTTTGACATTTGAACCTGTTGGTTCTGATCCTAACCCCCTGGAGATGCAGGAACCAATCTGCTCCATCATCTATGTGACAGCTGTTCAGATATTTGATATAATGTCATCTCTTGTTCATCTCGGCCGCCGAGACCATATAACACCGGTCTTGAAAGACCTACATTGGCTCCCAGTACGTTTCCGAGCACAATTCAAAGTGTTGGTGCTGACCTTTAAAGCCCTAAACGGCCTCGGTCCAGTATACCTGAAGGAGCATCTCCACCCCCATCATTCTGCCCGGATGCTGAGGTCCAGCTCTGAGGGCCTTCTGGCGGTTCCCTCATTGCGAGAAGCAAAGCTACAGGGAACCAGGCAGAGGGCCTTCTCGGTAGTGGTGCCCGCCCTGTGGAACGCCCTTCCAGCAGATGTCAAAGCGATAAACAACTACCTGACATTCAGAAGACATCTTAAGGCAGCCCTGTTCAGGGAAGTTTTTAACGTGTGACATTTTACTGTATTTTTTGTTTCTATGGAAGCCGCCCAGAGTGGCTGGGGAGGCCAAGCCAGATGGGCGGGGTATAAATAATAAATTATTATTATTATTATTATTATTATTATTATTATTATTATTATTATTATTATTATTATCTCTTCTGCAGGCTAAATCTATACAGTCCTTTGAGCCTTCCATGGTCTCCAGACGCCTTTGTTGGCTTCCTCTGGAGATGTTCACCTGTAGTCTGAAATGGAACGAAGCTGGATGGAAAAGGTCAGAAAAAGGCCACCAAAATGATCAAAGGGGATGGAGCAACTCCCTTGTGACAGAGCATGGTTGAATTATGGAATCTGTTCCCATGAGAGGTAGTCTTCAGGGTGGAGATTGCCAGGGTGGAGATGGCCTAAATGTATATCTTTGGTGAACTAGTTTTGAAAGTGCCAGCTGTTAAGGTCTGTTGTAAGTTCAATGCATTTTGGAACTGAAGTTCATTCTTCTGAAGCAGCTCACACAAACGTTGTTTGCAGATGTCTGGGCATGTATAGAGGAGACATCTGCAAATAAAACATATCCATGCATGGGGAAAGGGACATCCACCTATTCTCTACCCCCAATGTCCCAGTGTGTGCCACCCCACCTGCTGTGTCCTTGTCCTTCCCTGTTTTAAGCAAGGAAGACCGGCAAGGGGGCTTTTACTCATGTTTGGTTCAATATGAGTAGAAGTCATCATGCAATCAGTGACTGTATGTTGGAATTCTTTCCTCCGTGCTGCAGATATGTGGGATTGTTTCATCATATGTCTGTGTGTTTACATTCCACATTGCTGGATGTCATGGGAACTGAATGTTCAGATACACTGTTTCCATGATATTGCTTTTGCTTTTCTCTTGCTGATGAAGTAAGAGGTGCCATGTTCTCTTTTGTCCTGTAAATAATAAACATAGTGCTTTGTATCTGTTATGTACTGAGTTGAATAGGATCCAAACTGCAGCAGTCTGATTGGTCCTAGAACAATAGGATTCAGAATGCAGCAGTCTGATTGGTCCTAGAACAATGCAGCAGTATGATTGGTTGGCAGGAACCACCCAATAATGCTCCAGATATAAGTGAATCCACAACCTGATTGGCTTACAGTAGAATTCCAGAATTAGCCAATCATGTGCAGCCCATTGTGTAAATAATGTATATAAAGCAGATACTTTGAGGGGATTCATTCATTCCTCCTCACCACTATGAGCTGAATAAAGAGCATGAAATCACTTTGCGACTCTGAGTATATTTCAGTATCCATGCCTCAAGACTCACTTTCACTGTCTGCTGATATCTGCTGATACTGTGTGCAGATGTTTACGGATATCTGTCACACCGGTGGCTCGGGAGGAACATTAATCATCCAAGTGGCACTTCAAAGGGAGTAACACACCAGCCGTGTCTGGTTATGGGCCCAGAGCAGCGAGGCTTTTGTTCTGGGCGGAACTGTTTGCAAAGATTGTGCTGGACTCTAATGAGGTATGTTGGATCGATGCCCAGACATGGGGGCAAAAGGCTTTTCTGAGGTCTAGAAACTGAACCAAGAAGCTGGCAGCAGCATACGCAGCTTAAATTAATGACTGCTTGCAAGTTCCCAGCAGCAGTTAAGACCTGGGATGGATCATCCAGTGCAGGAAGGGGTTCCTTTCCCCAAGCTGATGCAGGGAAATTATCAGACCTGGTCAGTCTATGCGGAGGCATTTTTAAGGAAGGAGGGGGTTTGGAATACAGTTGATGAGCTAACCCCAGCAGACCCTTCAGCCACTTGGAAGAGGGCAGAATCAAAGGTAAGAGGCTTGTTAAGGCCGTGATGAGGGGGTTCCTGATACAACAGAACACAGTAAAGAAAAGGAAACAAAACGAAAGGAAAGATAAAATTTTGGAAAAAATCAAGGAGTTGGAGAAGAAGTTAAGACTTAATCCGAAGTCCCAGCCAATTCTGAGAGAAATCAAACTTTACCAAGCACAATATTGTAAACTGATAAATCAGGAAATAGAATGGAAAATCAAACTAATGAAACAAAAAACTTTTGAGTCGGCTAATAAATGTGGAAAACTGCTAGCTTGGCAGTTGAAGAGGAGACAAAAGTTAAACACAGTGACAAACTTAGAGATTGAAGGAAGATGTATCCAGAACCCCGGAGAGATTAGAAAGTGTTTCCAGAGATATTTCAAAAAATTATACACTCAAGGGCCACAAGATGAAGCAGCGATTAAACAATTTCTAAAGACAAATGGACTGGCAAAGTTGTCAGAAGAAAATAGATCAATTCTGAATGGCAAAATAACACGACAAGAGATTGAGCAGGCCATCCAAAACATGAAACAGGGCAAATCACCAGGACCAGATGGGCTGACCTCCAAGTACTATAAGACATTGAAAGACTATTTGATACAACCACTGATGGAGGTCAGCAATGAAATTTTAGAGGGGAAGAAGGCGCCAGAATCGTGGAAAGAAGCTTTCATCACATTGATACCAAAATCGGAAACTGAAAAGACACAGCTTAAGAACTACCGTCCCATCTCCCTTTTAAATGTGGATTACAAAATATTCGCAGACGTTTTGGCAAGTAGATTCAAGAGGGTTTTAAACAAAGTAATCCATAAAGACCAGGCAGGCTTTCTCCCAGGTAGACATATGTCTGCCAATACAAGGAACATTATAGATATATTGGAGCTTTTACAAACAGACATAAATACTAAAGCTGTTTTAATTTTTATAGACGCGGAGAAGGCCTTTGATAACATATCCTGGAAGTTTATGAAAGGGAATTTAAAAGAAATGGGAGTGGGCCGGGGGTTTGAGAATGGGATTGATGCAATATATTCAGAACAAAAGGCT
Organism: Podarcis melisellensis; assembly: GCF_964234715.1. Taxonomy (NCBI): domain Eukaryota; kingdom Metazoa; phylum Chordata; class Lepidosauria; order Squamata; family Lacertidae; genus Podarcis; species Podarcis melisellensis. Next base: position 10,958,563 of record NC_138530.1, on the reverse strand, counting down.
AAACTGATAGTTAACAATGTGGTTACAGAAGAGTTTAAAATTGAAAAAGGAACACGACAAGGCTGTCCGATTTCCCCGTTACTATTTATCTCGGTCCTGGAGGTGCTCTTGAACACGATTAGAGGGGACAGGTTGGTGGAAGGGATACAGGTCGGAGCGAAACAATACAAACTTAAAGCGTTTGCAGATGACTTAGTTCTGACATTACAGGAGCCAGAATCTAGTACGAAAAGAGTACTACAACTAATCCAGGATTTTGGTCGGGTGGCGGGATTTAAACTAAATAAGCAAAAAACCAAGGTGTTGGGAAAAAACTTGACAGATATCGAGTCGGAACGGTTTCAGAGAGAGACAGAGTTAACTGTGGTTAAGAAAGTTAAATACCTAGGGGTAAACATAACAGCAAAGAATTTGAGTCTGTTTAAAGATAATTATGAAAAATGTTGGTCTGAAATTAAGAGAGACTTGGATAGCTGGTCAAAATTGAAACTTTCATTGTTAGGTCGAATAGCTGCTATTAAGATGAATGTATTGCCAAAAATGTTATTTTTGTTTCAGACATTGCAGATTGTAGATAAAACGGAGTGCTTCCGGAAGTGGCAGAAAGATATCTCCAAATTTGTCTGGCAGGGCAAAAAGCCCAGAATTAAGTTTAAGATATTAACGGACGCAAAAGAAAGAGGGGGCTTTGCCCTGCCAGACTTAAAGTTGTACTATGAAGCCGCAGCTTTCTGCTGGCTAAAAGACTGGCTACTTCTGGAGGACACGGATGTGCTGGATTTGGAAGGTTTTAACAATGCATTTGGATGGCATGCATATTTATGGTACGACAAGGTTAAGATCAACAAGGTCTTTAAGAACCATATTGTCAGAAAAGCAATATTTAATGTCTGGACAAGATACAAAGACTTATTAGAAAACAAAACACCGAGGTGGCTGTCACCTCTGGAGGCCAAGGCCCGAAAAAGACCCAATATGGAGGCCAATTGGCCAAAATATTGGGAAATACTAGAAAGGGATGGAGACAATTGGAAACTGCAGAGTTTAGAGAAAATGAAAGATAAAGTGCGAGACTGGTTACACTATGCTCAGATTAAGGAAGTGTTTAAGATTGATAAAAAGTTAGGATTCCAGGTGGAGAAATCGAAACTGGAGACAGAACTGCTAGAACCTAAGACTAAGGTACTTTCAAAAATGTATAACTTGCTGCTGAAATGGAACACACAAGACGAATTGGTTAAATCGGCTATGATAAAGTGGGCCCAGGATATTGGGCACAACATTATGTTTGAGGACTGGGAAAGGTTATGGACTACCGGGCTGAACTTCACAGCATGTAATGCTCTGAAGGAAAATGTAATGAAAATGATATATAGATGGTACATGACCCCAGTGAAATTGGCTAAAATATACCATTCGTCTGATAACAAATGTTGGAAATGTAAGGAAAATGAAGGAACATTCTTTCACCTCTGGTGGACCTGCCCTAAAGTGAAGGCCTTTTGGGAAATGATATATAATGAGTTAAAAAAGGTATTTAAGTATACCTTCACCAAGAAACCAGAGGCCTTCCTTCTGGGCATGGTCGGCCAGAACGTGTTAAAGAAGGATAGAACATTTTTTATGTACGCTACAACGGCGGCAAGGATACTTATTGCTAAGAGCTGGAAAACCCAAGATCTACCAACACTGGAAGAATGGCAGATGCAGCTGATGGACTATATGCAACTGGCTGAGATGACTGGCAGAATCCGCGACCTGGGAGAGGAGAGGGTTGAAGAAGACTGGAAGAAATTTAAGATTTATTTACAAAAGTACTGTAATTTGGATGAATCCTAACAAGGAAGCCAGAGCAGAAATAACTGTCTACCATTAAATTATAATTTTTTATTTGAGTTTAACCTAAATATTGCACTTAAGAGTATAAACAAGATGATAATTTGCTTGGAAAAATTCGTTTTTAATGATGAAAGTGGAAGCGGGAGACGTGAGGGAGTCCGCAATAGAATGAAAAGATGTTATGAAACCTATTTTGTTTGTTAAATATGTATCTGTAAAAAATCTTAATAAAAATTTTTATAAAAAAAAAAAGAGGCTTGTTAAGCCTTGCAGTATCACCTGAATAATTAATTCTTCGAAGGGAGTAACACACCAGCCATGGTGTTGATTTCCCAAAACTGTGGTGATGTGTTTTTGGGAGAACACAACACTGCTGGCCCATCTCAATGTTCTATGTTAAAGACTCAGATGTTCTTGATACTTTAGGGCAATGCAGAAAGAGCTCGGTTGAACTGTTTTGCCAGAAATGGCACTGTTTTGACTGACAAAGTGGGAGGCGTCTCTTCTAGGGTGGATCAGTGAACCCATGAATCACACCAGGGGGCCAGGGGAACAGATGGACCACTAACAACCTCCTTCTCCTTGCATACCCCCCCCCCCTCCTCATATTAGACAGTGGTCTGTCATGACTCAGAAAGTGATGTTCACTGCTGCCATCACTTTCTGGTGGAAAAGACAGCTGACGTGAACAATACATCTCTCTCTAAAGAAGAGATAATGGGGATAGGCCATAGCTCAATCACAGAGCATCTGCTTTGCATGTAAAAGGTCCAAGGTTCATTTGCCAGTATCTCCAGGTTCGGTTGGGAATGTTCTCTGCATGAACCCCTGGAAAGCTGTTGCAAATCAATGCATGCAATACTGAGCTAGAATGGATCTTCCTATTTTGCTAGAATGAGAGTATGAACCCTTTTTGACATCCTCCTCCTCCTCAGGCCCTTTTCAACCCTTGGGTAATACTGATCACTACAATTTTGATTAAGAACAGAAAACAATGAATTTCATTGCCCGAGTCGCTACAAGAAATCTCCCAGTCTTCTGAATACCAAGATGCCTTGCCTGCACCATAGGTAGACCTTTCGCTAGGCTCTACTTGCTCACTTTTCAAGAAGTCAAATAAGCATCCAATGGATCTCCTCAAAAGTCCGTCTCAGTGTGGTGTAGTGGTTAGGAGCGGTAGTCTCGTAATCTGGGGAGCCGGGTTCGCGTCTCCGCTCCTCCACATGCAGCTGCTGGGTGACCTTGGGCTAGTCATACTTCTCTGAAGTCTCTCAGCCCCACTCACCTCACAGAGTGTTTGTTGTGGGGGAGGAAGGGAAAGGAGAATGTTAGCCGCTTTGAGACTCCTGAAGGGGAGTGAAAGGCGGGATATCAAATCCAAACTCTTCTTCTTCTTCTTCTTCATTCACCAAACACTTAATAAAACACCCAGCTAGATTATTCCCCTTCAACACACCACTGTAATTCATTTTAGAGAAATAATGTTATCAGGTTGAGACATTAAAAAACAATAAAACTCCAGAAAGGTTATTTTCTCCAGTTAATAAGCAGAGCACAATTCACTAAACTTGGGCAGAATACGCTGGGAGTTTAATAAACTAAACGGGCAGTGCTTGGTCTATTAATTTCTAGACTAGCATTGAAATTCAGGCATTTGGCCAATTCTCCTCACCCCTCCTTCCCCACTTCTTGGAAATATTTTAGATAGCTCTTCATGAAGCTTAACTCTGATGCTGTTGCCATTTCACTGTTTAGAGGAAACCTTATTTATTCAGCTTACTACAAACTGCTGGCATGCCCGTGACCAGCAGAATCTGAGAACCAGGGGGATGGTAGCATCTTTCACGGTTAAGGTTCATACTGTGCAAGGAGGCAATTTCATCTTCCATTCCTTCTTCTCACCACCCTTGTTGTCTGGGCTGGAGCGAGTGGCGGGTGAACAAGCAAGCAGGCTGCAAGGGTGAAGAGAAAAAGCAGGTACACAGGGCTCTTGTTAGTGTGTCCCTCAGTGGGGTATGGATCCTCAACAGATGCCCAAATGTGCCATCCTTTGATGCCAGCTAGTCTAACTTGAATCAAGCAAGCTTCCTCTGACCTTGGTCTAATCCAAGCTCCTTATGTTGAGGACCATTGGTCTACATTTATGCCAAATTGCCAGGTATTTACCGAAAATAATGAAATGTCCCTTGACCTCTTCAGTTTTACGATCCTCCATGCCCCAATGTGACTAAGGCAACCAATTAAAAATAATTGGGAGTCACTCCCTACTAGAGAGCACCAGACTATTAGAATATGCAATGATGTGTCCCTCGCCTTCAAAAATCAACAAGTTGCGCATTAGAAGAGACTGCGATAATTGTCGGCTGCAACAGTGATATCAAGATTTGACAGTGGTTTATAGCCTACGTCAACGTGAGCAAAAGTATGAAGCACTGCTCTAATTGCCTTGGATTATAATTAGTATTGTCCCTTTCTCTTCGGTGACTAATGCAATGGGTGATCAGCCAGCTTGTCATGTTTACACCCCATCAGTAATGAATGTTTAAGTGTCAGTTTCATTGGAGAGGGGCTGTTAAAGTTTATTGGCATTGCACACGCTCTTTAGTGAGAAACAGTGGACTTAGATATGAAGACTATTGCAGATAAGATTATATGCAGAGTGGGTTTAATGAGAGGATCCATAACTTGTGCCTCTCGGTCTTTATTAGGTATGTCAAGAATGTGTGGGCTTTTCATGCGTAATGCAGGCACACACACCCAAAACAAGCATCAGGGTTGGAGAAGCAGCAATATGTCAAACTGAGAGCTCCTAAGAAGAATGCTGCTAGGTTTTGTTGTTGTTTAGTCGTTTAGTCGTGTCCGACTCTTCGTGACCCAATGGACCAGAGCACGCCAGGCACTCCTGTCTTCCACTGCCTCCCGCAGTTTTGTCAAGCTCATGCTGGTAGCTTCGAGAACACTGTCCATCCATCTCGTCCTCTGTCATCCCCTTCTCCTTGTGCCCTCCATCTTTCCCAACATCAGGATCTTTCCAGGGAGTCTTCTCTTCTCATGAGGTGGCCAAAGGATTGGAGCCTCAGTTTCAGGATCTGTCCTTCCAGTGAGCACTCAGGGCTGATTTCCTTAAGAACGGAGAGGTTTGATCTTCTTGCAGTCCATGGGACTCTCAAGAGTCTCCTCCAGCGCCATAATTCAAAAGCATCAATTCTTCGGCAATCAGCCGTCTTTACTTTATGGTCCAGCTCTCACTTCCATACATCGCTGCTAGGTTAGACCAAAGATTTATCTGGTCCAGCATCTTGTTTCTCAGTGTCCAGTTGCCAGTGGTCCAATTAGACCAGCATCCTGTTCTCACAGCGGCCAACCAGATGCCTGTGGAGAACCCTCAAGCAGGATTTGAGCACATGAGCACTTTCTCCTCCTTCGGTTTCCAGCAATTGGCATTCAGAAGCATCTCTGCCTCTAGCTGTCAAGGCAGAGAATAGGCTTCATGGCTAGTACCCATTGATAGCCTTCATGAATTTGTCCAATCTTCTTTTAAAGTCATCCAAGTTGGTGGCCATTGTTGTCTCCTGTGCTGGCATGTTCTGAGGCAAAGAAAGAAGGGCTACCCTTATGCTATTCATATAATCAGTTATCAGAAATCAATATATATGTTCACACATAATCAGGGCTTACAGTATTTTTATAATCCATTTTGACTCAAAGGGAAGCTGTGCCTTAGCTAACTGCAAACTGCTTGAAACAGCAAATTAGAAGCCGACCTTTCCCCTAGAAACATCCGTGTACCCTGAACAAGGGGAAGACAGTGGTACAAAATCCCCTCAAATACAGGCTAAATTAATCCACAAAACAGGAAGAGCTAAACCACAAGAACTCCAAAACTCCCTGTCCTGTCATAACTAGGGGAGAGGTTAGAGAGAGCGTCACTGCAGTCAACAGAAAGCAGAAGTAGAACTCTGTGCTTGACCAGGAGCTGGAAGCATGGCAAGAAGCTCGCTAATTGATTAATTTTCGCTGGCGATTCGTGACTGCCTCATGGTTGTCTCATGATCTATGATTTGCTGTGATTTGCTCAGGTATAAAGACCTCTGGATTTCTGTCAATCGGGGTCACAGTTCTTTGGAAGAGATTCCAACTGGGTCCATATTGCTTGGCAATAAACTTCACCTTCTTTTCTCCATTGCTGCGTCTGCCTGATCCTTATTAACGCTAAAGTGGGTACCTGCTATACCTTCACGTGCTACAGTTCCACAGTTTATATGTGCTGCATGAAGAAGTACTGTGGTACCTTGAGAGCCAGCGTGGTGCAATGGTTAGGAGTGGTAGACTTGTAATCTGGGGAACTGGGTTCGCATCCCCACTTCTCTACATGACCTTGGGCCAGTCACACTTCTTTGAAGTCTCTCAGCCCCACTCACCTCACAGAGTGTTTGTTGTGGGGGAGGAAGGGAAAGGAGAATGTTAGCCACCTAGGGACTCCTTTGGGCGGTGATACGGAGGAATATCAAATCCAAACTCCTCTTCTTCTTCTCTTCTTGGTTCTCAAACCGTAATCTGTTGCAGAAGTCCTTTTGACTTCTGAAATGTTCAGAAACCAAGGCACAGCTTCCAGTTGACGCAGACACCCCAGAAACAATAGCCATTGGACATTCAGCTTCCAAAAAATGTTCGAAAAACGGAACACTTACTTCCGGGTTTTCAGCATTCGGGAGCCGAAATGTTCGAGTACCAAGGCATTTGAGAACCAAGGTTCCACTGTAATTTCTTTGATCTTTCCCAAATCTTCCAATATTCATTGGATGTCTACTTTTATTAATGTGAGAGAGGGACAAAAACTTCTCTCTATCTGCTTTGTCCATGCTATATTTAACTTTAGAAATGTCTATCATGTCGCTTCTCACCTTTACTCTAAACTAAAAGGTCCCATTATCTTAATCAGGGAGTTATCTCTTCCCCTTGATCATTTGCCTTGCCCTTTTCTGAATCTTTTCCCACTCTACAATATCCTTTTTTGAGGCAAAGTGAGCAGAACAGAGTATTCCAAATGTGGCTGCACCGTAGATGTGTATAATGGCTTTTATGACATTGGCAGTATTGTTTTCAATTCCTTTCCTAATGATCCCTGGCATGAAATTTGCCTTTTTCACAGCTGCCGCACAATGGGTTGACATCTTCAGGAACTCCAGAAGCAGGACATGAAAGGCAATAGCCATCTCCTGCTTTTGTTGCTCAGCAACTGGTATTCAGAGATATGCTGCCTCTGATCCTGGAGCTCATAGACAGCCATCATGAATAGAAGCCATGAATAGATTTATCCTCCACTCATTTGTCTAATCCCTCTTTTAAGCAATCTAAGTTAGTGACCATTGCCATGTATTGTGCAAATGAGTCGCTTAGGTTAATGATGAATGTGTAAAGAAGCACTATTCAGTCTATCCTGAATCTCCATTTGGCTTGGTTGGTGACCCCTGTTTCTAATATTATGAAGAGAGGAAGAAAAATCTCTTCCTTGCATAGTGTTACAATGTGCACAACATCTCTCTTCCACATTGGCAACAGGAAAACAGCAGCCTCTCTGGAATCTATTGTTCTGGAGCAACTGTTTCAAAGTACTTTGTGCGGAATAGAATGCAGATTTATTCAGGCCACAATTGGCACTCTGGACATTGCGCTATAATTTCTTTCCCCCTTCCAGAGTGCCGCTGCAGCAAAAAGGAGCCCAAATCAATTGATTTGCCATTCCATTCCATGCTCAACTGATCTAGTTTCAAGCTTGGTGACACCGGCACAGAACTTGCAAATAAATATTAATTTGACACCTGATTGTGGTTATGATCTATCGTTATTTGTGACTAATGTACTTCGTCTCTGCATCTTGTGTACTTAGTGAATTGCAAAGCTGCGCACAAATTGATGCAATCTCTACTTATGCTCTAGCTGGGAAAATCTATTTTGCCTTTAAATCACATTGTATTGACTTTACTTTTGATACGCTCCATATTTCTCTCTTTTAATGCACTGCCTGTCTCTCCCGTGGAAATGTTGCGTTCATGTCTCTCGGTGCGTAGCAGAAGCCAGTTAAAAGTTTGGACTCTAAAAGAAACCAGTGCCTAACACAGCCAGTATGGCATGCATGCAGTAGGGGTGCAAATTGCAGAAATTGAATTGCGTGCATTCTCTGGAATAAGTCCAAGTTGGACATGACTCCCCTAATTAGACATATAGCTGGGGGAGAAGAGTTTGGATTTGATATCCCGCTTTATCACTTCCCTAAGGAGTCTCAAAGCCGCTCACAGTCTCCTTTCCCTTCCTCCCCCACAACAAACACTCTGTGAGGTGAGTGAGAGTGAGAGACTTCAGACAAGTGTGACTAGCCAAGGTCACCCAGCAGCTGCATGTGGAGGAGCGGGGAATCAAACCCAGTTCACCAGATTACAAGTCCACCACTCTTAACCACTATACCACACTGGCTCTCAGGGATGGAGAAATGAGACCTTGGCTTTTCTTCCACTCTCTCTTCCAAGTTTGAGTGTGATGGCCTGGGAATCTGGTTCAGAGGCTGAACCGGAGGAATCCCAGCCTGCACAGGAGTCCCCGCCTCCAGGGCCGGCTGAGCTGGGGCAGGGGCTTGAATCTGAAGGGCCTGCACCTGTGCCGGATCCTCAAGAGCAGACACCAGATGTATCCACTCTGGCTCCAGAGGTGAATGAGGGCCCATTGCCTGCAGGTGCTCCTCTCCCAGCCCTGTCAGGGGGAGGTGAAGCTGCTCCTGGGTCCAATAACCCTCCCGCCTCTCCTGAGCTGCAGAGGCTCAGGGCAGAGAGGCGGAGGGAACTAAGTTCTCTGAGGAGGAGTGCTCGCCTTAAGGCCAGGAGAGGCGGGTAACCTGTGGGCCGGGACCGCCCCTGCCTCAGAGGAAATATAGGCCAGTCAGCCCAGTCCCAGGTTGCAGGAGCAACATCATTGGAAACCTGTTTCTGCCAGCACCCAGACCTGTTCTTCCAGAGTTCCTGACCACACCCGGCTTCTCGCTTTGGACCCCGCTTCACCCTTGGTGGACAGTCTCCAGACCCAGGACCGAACTCTGACCACGCCTCACGGTAACCTCCCCCCGGGACCAGCACATTGAGGGTGCCTCCCTCACAAGATAGCCTCCTTGGCTCACAACTATTGATTGGATGGGGTGATTGCGTGATTTGTGTGCCATGCAACAGACTTTCCTAAAGGAAATCCACTTGCAGAGCATGTCCTGCACTTTGTAGGATTGTCGCCTCCACTCAAAAAATTTTGAGGCATCAGGTGGGCAGGCAGGTTTTCCCACCCTGGCTGTCTCTTCTTTCTGCCTGATGCCCTCCCCCCAGACTGCCATAGATTGCTCTGGGCCATCCAAGCCAGCCCATAGTAATCTGTGACTATCAGAACCTGAACTCACCAAGTCCCTCCAAATAAGCTCAATTTGGCCCAGGACTCGACCAAATCCGATACACAGCCCTAAAAGTCACCATCTTAGAGGAAAAGCAAATTCTGGGTTCAGGACCATGGACAGATCTTACAGCTGAGACTTGCCATCTCAGCAAGGGCTGAGTTTTAAAGCAGTCAGGAAGTCATGGACAGGAGGCTCCACCATCTGAGTGCTGCCTCCTGGGCAGATAAAGGACTAGTGCTCCCCGCCCTGCTGCCATTGGCTCCTCATAGCTCTTTTGATCCCCCAAGGAGTTTGTGGACTACCCATCAGAGTAGGAGTTCAGAGGTGTCTCCTTGGGGTTCAGGGTAGGCAGGTTCCTATGCCCCAAAACCTAGACAGGGCAGACCAGAGCCTGGATTATTTTCTCTCTCTCTCTCTCTCTCTCTCTCTCTCTCTCTCTCTCTCTCTCTGTGTGTGTGTGTGTGTGTGTCTCCATCATCTATCTATCATTTGTCTATCATCTATCTATATTAAAGGGTTTGGTTTGGTTTGGTACAAAAGTACGTGCATTGTCTCTTTTTGGCCTGTGTGGAGTCCTAGTGGGAATCTGGGATTCCAGCCTGGGATTCTGGGATTCCAGGTCCTGTGTGAGTGTCTGGAGGCGGTTGGAGGTTGGATGGCGGCTAACAGATTGAGGTTGAATCCTGACAAGACAGAAGTACTGTTTTTGGGGGACAGGATGCGGGCAGGTGTGGAGGATTCCCTGGTCCTGAATGGGGTAACTGTGCCCCTGAAGGACCAGGTACGCAGCCTGGGAGTCATTCTGGACACACAGCTGTCCATGGAGGCGCAGGTTAATTCTGTGCCCAGGGCAGCTGTCTACCAGCTCCATCTGGTACGCAGGCTGAGACCCTACCTCCCCGCGGACTGTCTCGCCAGAGTGGTGCATGCTCTTGTTATCTCCCGCTTGGATTACTGCAATGCGCTCTACATGGGGCTACCTTTGAAGGTGACCCGGAAACTGCAATTAATCCAGAATGTAGCAGCTAGACTGGTGACTGGGAGTGGCCGCCGGGACCACATAACACCGGTTCTGAGAGATCTGCATTGGCTCCATGTACGTTTCCGAGCACAATTCAAAGTGTTGGTGCTGACCTTTAAAGCCCTAAACGGCCTCGGTCCTGTATACCTGAAGGAGCATCTCCACCCCCATCGTTCAGCCCGGACACTGAGATCCAGCGCCAAGGGCCTTCTGGAGGTTCCCTCATTGCGAGAAGTGAGGTTACAGGGAACCAGACAGAGGGCTTTCTCGGTAGTGGCGCCTGCCCTGTGGAACACCCTCCCATTAGATGTCAAAGAGATAAAGAATTACCTGACATTCAGAAGACATCTTAAGGCAGCCCTGTTAAGGGAAGTTTTTAATATGTAATGCTGTACTGTTTTTAAGACTTGATTCGGAGCCGCCCAGAGTGGCTGGGGAAACTCAGCCAGATGGGCGGGGTATAAATAATAAATTATTATTATTATTATTATTATTATTATTATTATTATTATTATTCTAATTTCTTTTTGGATTACAGCTCTGATTACTCTCTCTGTGTATGTTTGGGTTGATATCATTATTTTAAAAATGACCATAGCAAAAAGACTCAAAGGTCCTAAGCAGAAAAGAAGAAGAAGAGGAGGAGGAGGAGGAGGAGGAAGAAAATCTCTCTTGTGTGTGTGTGTTTTCAGAGAAATGGTTGAATGATTTGTGAATTATCTGGCTATGCAGTGCTGAAGGAAGATTCATTGTGCATACCGTTCCACATTGTGACTTGAAGGTTTCCACTAAATTAAGGTATAACGCACAAAACACTGAAGAGTAAAATATATCTCATTTCATTTCATTGTATCAAATCATAGGTTTCTACGGGGCTGGAGTATATTCTGTTATCTTGTTTAGAGCGAAATGAATGTGTGGGTGTGTTAAAAAGTGTGAGTCGCTTTTGCAGGATTATAAACTTTCATAAGGGTAATGAATGGTGGCTGGAGGAAACAAAATAGCATTTTACAGATGGGGAACAGTGTGGCAGAAGTAATTTGGGCAAATGGAGCCTAGTCCCACCAACCTCAGATAGTCCCTGCCTGCCTGCTTTCCTTAAAAGCAGTCAGGGGGTGGCTCTGGGTCAACCTACCATTGGTCTTTATGCCTTCTGTCCTAACCATTCCATTTGGCACCACCCACTACTGGAAATGTATGTGTATGAGATAGAGAGTGTGTGAATGTGTGTGAGAGAGAGGGACAGGAGACAGGGAACCAGGGGTCATTGATCTATGCATATGGAGTTGGGTATTGGAAGGTCTCCCTGAAGTTAAGCTTTGGCCAATCACCTCCTGACCAGCTGGCCATTTGTCTTCTCTGCAGACTTAGAAAAGCAAGCTTCCTTCTTCAACAATACAGACGGTCATTTACCCTCGCTAGATTCAACGTGCTGCCATCTGCCTTGTTGCAGGGCAGATTTGAGGGTAAACCATATGTGGAACACGTCTGCCCCTGTGGCTTGATGGAGGTAGAAATTGTCTCTCATGCCTTGTTATGCAACTGTTTCTACAGGGATATACGCTTGGTATTTATCACCCCTGCTGCCTGTATGCAAAAATCTCCAAATGAACCCGAACTTCAATGTCTAAAATCCCTGGTAGAGGACAAGGATCCTGAGATCACCTTAAGGGTAGCCAAATTCTGTGCGATTGCCATAAAACTTAGGGAACAAGCTGTGCTATCATAATGATTAAGGTTTTAAATGATAATTTTAGGTTATTTGTTAGTGACTAAGTTTTGATTTATATATTTTTAAACTGTTGCTATATCTGTATTGTCCCTGTTATACCTAATTGCAAATTCAAATGTATCCCTATCGTGTTTTATGACTTCCTTGATATTGTATGTGGGCTGGAACTGGTCTGTGATCGAAGTAACAAATTCATTCATTCCTTCTTCAAGCGTGCCATCTATTCTGCAGTGCCACCCCATCTGAACATAAAGTCAGCTGACTCCAGGCCAATCCTCATCCACCATGTTTTATGGTACAAAACCCTTAACTTTAGACCAGAAATGGACACTTTTCTTTAGCCTAAAGGCTGCATTACCTTCTCAGCAACGTGTGTGTGGGGGGGGGGGCATGGACATGCCAGTGGTAGGTGGGGCCCCAATAATAAGTGTGGGGATCACCAAACACACATTTTACCTTCATGCATCAGGCTGGTTTCTACACACCCTCACCCAAGACACTATGAGAGTTTAAGGATGTGTCCCAGCCAGGCAAACAACACTCAAGGAAGGTGTGAAGTAAGAGCAGTGAGTGGTGTGGCTGGGAAGGGGATATGGCTTAGGCAAAGTCCCAAGGATCAATCAGGGAGATCCGAGGGCCACATTTGGTGATATCTTGATTGGTGGCTGAACCCATAGAGAACAGATGGATGGACAGACAGAAAGTCAGACAAACCACTTTCCAAAGTATATACTTTTTTTGCACATTTTTACCTCAGTATATATGCAGTTTTCTACACATTACTTGGCTGGAGAATTGCATCTCAAAAATCAGAGCAGAGTGAATTTTGGTTTCGGTTCTTGAACTGTTTTGGAAAGTGCGAATTAGTAGGTTTTCCTTTAAATGTGAACTTAATTAAATTTCTCTCCACCCCTAGCTACCTTCTCTCCCTGGCAATACTGGGGTTTTTTTGGTTGTGTATGTTATGATCTCTGTGTTGTAGAGGATTAGATTTTGTGAAGCTAAAATGCTACTGAGCTCCTTGCCTCAAGTGCATCCAAATGTAACCAATAACTATGCAAATTATGTTTACTTTATATTATTAAGTATGCAAATTTGGCATTTCACTGAAACTCATGATGCTACATTTCCAGTGGGGTCCTCTCCAATGGAAAATTTGGTCATTCCTATATTAAACCATTAGGTTCTTCCCCTTCTGATTTCTTCCTAAATGGCCTTCTGTGGTGGACCAGGCCTGTGAATGACTCCAAGTGAAATGCAAGGCATCTGTGAACTTCAGCCTTGATCACTGATGGATAAGATTGAGCCTGGCAGGGAGAGATGTATATAATTGTACAACTGGGTGTGATTAATCTACCCTAATAATAACAGAGATTTATACTAGTCCCTGTGCAGTAATCTGTACAGAGTTAGCCAGATAACACCCTCTCCCATGAATAATTCAAGGAAATGAATTAGATTATTCCAGATCTCCTATGGGTAATATTTACATATTGGCTTAATATTGCTAAACACTCATCTTCACAAGCAGACAGCTTATCCAAGATAAAAGCAAACATGATGTATAGTTTGTGATCAATCAATCACAAAGTGATGGGTTTCCCCCACCCAGTGTCAATTCTTCTCATTTTCCCATCTTACTTTCTGAAATGACGTCAACACTCTCATTACCCAGCCTCACATTTTCCATTTGAGGACAAAAGACACTCTGCAAGGCATGAGATGGCAAACCACATACAGTGGTACCTCGGGTTAAGTACTTAATTTGTTCCGGAGGTCTGTTCTTAACCTGAAACTGTTCTTAACCTGAAGCACCACTTTACCTAATGGGGCCTCCTGCTACCGCCGCGCCGCAGGAACACGATTTCTGTTCTCATCCTGAAGCAAAGTTCTTAACCTGAAGCACTATTTCTGGCTAAGTGGAGTCTGTAACCTGAAGCGTCTATAACCTGAAGCATAGGTAACCCGAGGTACCACTGTACAGTTCTTTGATTTCGAATGCTATGGCAAAAAGACAGCCCAGATGTTTACAATGTTAGGTCGAGAATGATTTCCTCTCCATCTTATCCCTTTCCGTTTTCATAGGAACTCAAAACACTCAGCATGCTTTTACCTGCAATCCAGTGCCATCCAGCCTTTTGCCACACATACGCTGTTCTCTCACAACCTCCCTTTTTATTTCATGCAGCGAAACAGGAAGGACGGAATTGCACCTTTATGGATCGATCCACATAAATTCTCAGTGTCCTCCTGGGCAGAACCACCCATTATCAGGTATGCAGGCCTGCTGGTGGAAAACAATGGCCCCATGTTGAGTGCTCTCATCTCCTTCTATAATGTGCACTTCAGGGGACTTGAGTTCTCATACTACGTGTTTCCCTGTTCCCATCACTCTGTATCTCTGGCTGCTGCTGGCAGGAACGAGGAAATGCTCTGTGCAACGATGACCTGGTATGAGTTAAGCTGTACTATTAAGAAGAAGATGGGTGTCAAGAGCTTCTGGGATTCAGGTTGGCTGTTCCCTTGAGATGAGCTACTGAACTGGGTATTGCAGCACCTGCCTAGTCAGCTTGATTTATTTTAAGCATTTTTTGTTTACTCCACACTTCAGCCAAGAAGACTCCCAGGATAGCTTGCAAAGATCTGTAATAAGATAGTCCTTTCCTTCAGGCTTACTCTCAGGTCAGGTCCTGGACTTGCCTGCTTTCCCAGGGGTGTGACTAGGTCCTCCTGGACAGGAAACAGCTACCTCTGAAGGTGATTAACCACAATTAATCCAGAATGCAGCAGCTAGACTGGTGAGTGGGAGTGGCTGCCGAGACCATATAACACCGGTCTTGAAAGACCGACATTGGTTCCCAGTACGTTTCTGAGCACAATTCAAAGTGTTGGTGCTGACCTTTAGAGCCCTAAATGGTCTCAGCCCAGTATACTTGAAAGATTGTCTCCAACCCCATCATTCTGCCCAGACACTGAGGTCCAGCTTCGATGATCTTCTGACGGTTCCCTCACTGTGAGGTTACAGGAAACCAGGCAGAGGGCCTTCTCGGTAGTGTCGCCCACCCTGTGGAACGCCCTCCCATCTGATGTCAAGGAAATAAACAACTATCTGACTTCTAGAAAACATCTGAAGGCAATCCTGATTATTAAATGGGGGACTAAAGAAAGAAACAACTGGTGAACTTGTAGTATAAATGTATTACAGGATTTTTATATTATTATTATTACTACAGGAAGCACAAATTGTGATGAATGTGCAATAAAAAGGACATTTTGAGGGGCTCCCAGTGGAGACTGTGGGATTTACTTTTGAGTAAAGATGCATCTTAAAAAGCAGAGATGTCACCTTGCCAACAAAGGTCCGTATAGTGAAAGCTATGGTTTTCCCAGTAGTGATGTATGGAAGTGAGAGCTGGACCATAAAGAAGGCTGATCGCCAAAGAATTGATGCTTTTGAATTATGGTGCTGGAGGAGACTCTTGAGAGTCCCATGGACTACAAGAAGATCAAACCTATCTATTCTGAAGGAAATCAGCCCTGAGTGCTCACTGGAAGGACAGATCCTGAAGCTGAGGCTCCAATACTTTGGCCACCTTATGAGAAGAGAAGACTCCCTGGAAAAGACCCTGATGTTGGGAAAGATGGAGGGCACAAGGAGAAGGGGACGACAGAGGACGAGATGGT
Organism: Podarcis melisellensis; assembly: GCF_964234715.1. Lineage (NCBI taxonomy): Eukaryota > Metazoa > Chordata > Lepidosauria > Squamata > Lacertidae > Podarcis > Podarcis melisellensis. Next base: position 10,942,858 of record NC_138530.1, on the reverse strand, counting down.
TGGACAGTGTTCTGAAAGTTTGACCAAACTGTGGGAGGCAGTGGAAGACAGGAGTGCCTGGTGTGCTCTGGTCCATGGGGTCATGACCTAAACAACTAAACAACAACAAAACATGCACAAGATTGTGCTGCAAGTGTGATTTAGGCTGCAATCCTACACTCGCATACTTGGGAGTTCTCAATAAGATTTACTTCTAAATAAACATGCAGAAAATTGGGCTGAACGGTTTACTTAAATTGCATACCTAGGAAACAGCTGCTTTTGAGACTTGGGACCGGGCAAAGCAGAGATGTTTTTCAGCAGGAGAGAAGACAGACTGCAGTGCTCCTCCTTGGTTAATATCAAAAGCCAAAGAGTTGCATTCTATAAATAAAGGACGGCTCCTGTACCAAATGCATTTGCATGTATTAAATCAAGATGCCCTAATTAAGGTAACACATTCAGATGAATGCATAATAGAGTAACAGCCATACATAATTCGACTCACTCTGTGTGATAGATGGTTGGAAGAAGGCACGGCGAATGAACTTAAGGCCGCGTTTGAGAAAAGACTCCCATCACATCTTGAGTGACTTGATAAGAGTAGAGCAAAGAAGTTGGCCTTTATAAATATATCAATAAAACAAAAAGATGCTTATAGGCAGTTACTGAAGCCAAAATTATGGTGCAATCCTAACTTTGTTTAACCAGAATTAAATATGATGTGCCTAGGTAAGTGAGGTTAGGCTTGCAGCCCTAGACCTTATTCAGAGTTTAGTTGTTTAGTCATTTAGTCGTGTCTGACTCTTCGTGACCCCATGGTCAAACTCATGCTGGTAGCTTCGAGAACACTGTCCCACCATCTCTTCCTCTGTCATCCCATTCCCCTTGTGCCCTCCATCTTTCCCAACATCAGGGTCTTTTCCAGGGAGTCTTCTCTTCTCATGAGGTGGCCAAAGTATCAGAGCCTCAGCTTCACGATCTGTCCTTCCAGTGAGCACTCAGGGCTGATTTCCTTCAGAATGGATAGGTTTGATCTTCTCAAGAGTCTCCTCCAGCACCAGAATTCAAAAGCACCAATTCTTGGGCGATCAGCCTTCTTTATGGTCCAGCTCTCACTTCTATACAGCACTACTGGGAAAACCATAGCTTTAACTATACAGACCTTTGTTGGCAAGGTCATGTCTCTGCTTTTTAAGATGCTGTCTAGGTTTGTCATTGCTTTTCTCCCAAGAAGCAGGTGTCTTTTAATTTCATGACTGCTGTCACCATCTGCAGTGATCATGGAGCCCAAGAAAGTAAAATCTCTCACTGCCTCCATTTCTTCCCCTTCTATTTGCCAGGAGGTGATGGGACCAGTGGCCATGATCTTCGTTTTTTTGATGTTGAGCTTCAGACCATATTTTGCGCTCTCCTCTTTCACCCTCAATAAAACCACCCTCAATATTATTCAGAGTAGACCCACTGAAATCAATGGCCATTTTTAACAGAGTTTCATTCATTTCCGAGTCCATTGTCTTGATTAAATATTAGTTGAATGCAATCGTATGTGTGGTTGCAGTTGAAAAAGGCAACCCCAGGCAATTTCATCTCTCCTTTGATGGTATGATATTACCATAGTAGGACATTCTTTCTGAGAGTTCATGCCCTTGCAAGCTGCAGCCAATGACGTAGCATGGGGCAGAGAAGCAAGGACTGCAATGATGTCACATATTTTGTTGGTTACCAGGGGACAGAGGAGGGGGGATGTGAAGCTGCTATTTTTGGACAGAGCCATGTGTCTCTCCTGATGCCTAGCTTCTACCCAAAGCCTTGCTTGTCCACTATATTTCTTTTTTGTTTCTGTTTGTTTTGCATTGCAGCAGCTGTAGAGTTGCAGGAAAAATATGATATGAACGACTATAAATAAAACACAATCCTACCAATGTCAACTGCTTTACATACATTCAACACACCAATACATGAACTAAAGCTTTGGCTAGCTTAAATTAAAAATGAGCAAAAACTAACAACCAACAAATGACTATTTTTTTTGTTTTTATTATCATTTTCATGTAAGAAACTGCCTTATACTGAGTCAGATCCTTGGTTCATCTAGCTCAGCATTTTCTGCACCAGAGCAGGGGAATGTTTGGCAAAACTGCAGTTTTAAATGCAGTGTAAGGTAGTCTGTGGCACTGTGGGTTAGACCACAGAGCCTAGGGCTTGCCGATCAGAAGGTCGGCGGTTCGAATCCCTGCGATGGGGTGAGCTCCCGTTGCTCAGTTCCTGCTCCTGCCAACCTAGCAGTTCAAAAGCACGTCAAAGTGCAAGTAGATAAATAGCTTCCGCTCCAGCGGGAAGGTAAATGGCATTTCATTGCGCTGCTCTGGTTCGCCAGAAGCGGCTTAGTCATGCTGGCCACATGACCCGGAAGCTGTACGCAGGCTCCCTTGGCCAATAAAGCGAGATGAGTTCAGCAACCCCAGAGTTGGTCACGACTGGACCTAATGGTCAGGGGTCCCTTTACCTTTAAGGTAGTCTGTATGGGAATATATTGTATTTAATTACGAGGTATCAGAGTTTTTAGGGGGTTAACCAGGCTGGGATAGCTGGGATAGCAGGCTTGTTGCTTTTTGAATGTCTGATGTAGATTTTTTTCAATTTTGTTTTTCTCTATGGGACAATGACAATAAAGATTATCATATTGTATCGTATTGTATCATTTTGGTTTTGTTGGACTCCAGTTCTCATCAGCTCCAGTTAGCAATGCCAGTGGTCAAGGATGATGTGAACTGGTCTCCAGAAACATCTGGAGAGCCACAGGTTTCTTTGCCCTGGTCTATGTTGACTAGCAGAGGCTTTCTAGGATTCCAGACCTGACGTCTTTCCCAACTCTACCTGGAGATATCTGGGATTGATTGAACCAGAAACCTTCTTCATGCAGAGCAGATGGTCCACCCTATGCTGTGGTTCTTCTCCAGAACACAGGAAGCTGGTCCATTTGGCTCAGTGTTCCCCAAATTTGGGCCTCCAGCTGTTTTTGGACTACAACTCCCATCATCCCTAGCTACAAGGACCAAAACCAGCAGTATTAAATAATAGGAAGACCACATACTCAGCAAGACTGCAGAAAGAAAGTGAGAAATTGTTCTGTAGTGAGAGCTGTAGGAGAGCTGGTGTCAGGATGCTGTCAGCGGCTCCCAGCTGCTTGTCCAGGAAAGTATAAAGACAATGAAAGGTTTCTTACCATCCTCTTTTTATTTAGTCTTTACAGAGAGAGGTTATAGAACCCAGACTCTTGGATAATGACATTGTCCCAAGTGAATCTCCACCACCCCGTCTCTCCCACTTCCTCATTCGTCACTTCTACAGGTGCTGCTACATGCCCTGTCTTTGAGCTCTTTGCTCTCCTACTTTCAAGGCTCGCCGGGTTCTGGGAGATGGAGGGTCTGGAATGCTTTCTAAAGACACCATGTCCATCAGCTGTAGCTCCGCTTCTGCCTCCTCCCTCCTCCCTGGAAGGGTCAGGATGGAGAGGTGGTCTCCACCATTCCTCCTCTACCCAGTCCCTGATACCTGGACAGCTCCTGTAAAACTCAAATTGGAAACCTCACGAGACCACAGCTAAGATGTTGCCTTAGCATCTTCAGACTGAAACTTAAGTAGGAGTTGCACCTCTGTCTCAATAGCTATCCCTGTGGATATTTCACCCCTCCCATTGCGAGAATCTCATGATGTTTTCAGAAAGGAGGGGGTGGAATATGCTCATTGATTCTTCTTCTGCTGCCCGACTCTGTAGGAGTCTGAGTGTCATCTGTGTAGAGATAAGATGACTGCATAAGAAACTGTAAGACTCATACAGTCCAGAAGCCTCTGCTAGTCTTTAGTTTGTAGTTTATTTTTAGTTTGCAGTAGCTGTAATAGAATAAAGAAGTTAAGCTCCAGAGCTGTCATTCGTGTACCGGTAATTCATACTCTACTGTGCTCTGCTGACTTTGGTGCTGAGTTTGGTGCTCACAGCTCAAAGCTGTGAGTCCATTGCACTTAGACCTGCTCTCCCGCAGTGGAAGGCCTCTGGAAGTGCTTCCCAGCTCGCCTAGCCCAGTCAGGGCTGAAGAGGTTGAGCCCAGTCATTGGTACCGGCTCAAAGGTGAAGGTGACAATCTCTACCTTTGATAAGAGGAACCTCTTTCGTTACAGATGCCCAGCCTAGGGCAGTGGTGGGAAACTTGTGGCTCTCCAGATATCATAGGCCTCTGGTTCCCATCAGCCCCAACCAGCATGGACTGTGAGTAGGGATGATGGGAGTTGTAGTCAAGCAACATCTGGAGAACCAGAGGCTCCCTATCCCTGAGCTGGGTATTCTGAGCCAGATTCCTTTGAGTCAGAGGAAGGCAATTTAACATTATTGGGTCAAAAGGGTACTGGTATCATGGGATATTTCTGTAAAATATAATAATAATAATAATAATAATAATAATAATAATAATAATAATTTATTTATACCCCGCCCATCTGGCTGAGTTTCCCCAGCCACTCTAGGCGGCTCCGAATCAAGTGTTAAAAACAGTACAGCGTTAAATATTAAAAACTTCCCTGAAGAGGGCTGCCTTCAGATGTCTTTTAAAGATAGGATAGCTGCTTATTTCCTTCACATCTGAAGGGAGAGTGTTCCACAGGGTGGGCACCACTACCGAGAAGGCCCTCTGTCTGGTTCCCTGTAACCTCACTTCTTGCAATGAGGGAACCACCAGAAGGCCCTCGGCACTGGTCTCAGTGTCCGGGCTGAACGATGGGTGTGGAGATCCTTCAGGTATACAGGACCGAGGCCGTTCAGGGCTTTAAAGGTCAGCACCAACACTTTGAACTGTGCTTGGAAACGTACTGGGAGCCAATGCAGATCTCTCAGAACCAGTGTTATGTGGTCCCGGCGGCCACTCCCAGTCACCAGTCTAGCTGCTACATTCTGGATTAATTGCAGTTTCTGGGTCACCTTGAAAGGTAGCCCCACGTAGAGCGCATTGCAGTAATCCAAGCGGGAGATAACAAGAGCATGCACCACTCTGGCGAGACAGTCTGCGGGCAAGTAGGGTCTCAGCCTGCGTACCAGGTGGAGCTGGTAGACAGCTGCCCTGGACACAGAATTGACCTGCACCTCCATGGACAGCTGTGAGTCCAAAATGACTCCTGGGCTGCTGTTGTTTAGATGCTTCTTAGACTGGACTTAGGTGCTATGCCCTCTCCCAATCTGAATCCTGGAATTCACCCTAGGGACATAACAAAATTACACAGCTGGGTGTAGACCACAACTCCTATCATACCTAACTATTAGCCATTCTGGCTTCTGGTGCTGATGGGAATGGGAGTTTAAAACCCATGGAAAGCATCCAGTTATAGGAGGTTGGTATAATGCAAGTGACAATAGCTCATGGAGATATTGGACAAGTTTTTCTCAAGATCAGCTATCTGAGAAGCTTTAATCTGGGCATGCCAGATAGGAAATCTGGGCATTTTTGTGCAAATTATATGTTCACAGTGGCCCTTCCCAATTTGCATGGTAACATGCAGATGTGTTTAAATGCAAACAAAGCCAGCTGTAATCAATATGACAGTCGCTAATCAGCCTGAAGTTCTGCAGAGGATTGTTCCTTGGCTGGGACAACTCCGAAAAAGCTTTCAGCGGGCGAAAACAGTAAACATTGGAAAGATAGCAATCACGCCATTACACAATTAGCCCTGGAGAAATCAGACCACTTTTTATGTTCTGCCAAGTTCATGACGTACAAATGTGCTCTTTGTATAGCTAATGGTTTCATGATTATGATAAGCCAAAGAGCTTGTTAGATGGGTGATGCAGCACAACTAACCAAAATGAAAACATTTCAATTGTTTTCCTGCAGATTTACAATGGGCCCTTGAAAGAGTTAAAAGGGCCCATTAAAGTGTCAGCGTTTTATATTACCGCTGATTTAATCCCTGTTTGCAATCAGACTGCAAATCATCATGTCATTTTTTTCCTCCCAGGGAAGACATGAATGTAATCAGAGGCAATTATTTCACTTCTGCCCTCCAGATTCTGTTTATTATTATTGCTGCAGTCAACTTGCCCTTAACAGGTTGTCCTTTCAAAGTGCACATGATGCTTGTCCTATGACTAAGCATATGACCCAAAAGGTGTAAGAAGATTGATGCTTCGACTATATTAAAAATAAATACAGAGAGTTCAGCTGCAAAGCATGAGGGTAACGCCCAACAATGGCACAGACAAGGCAGCAATACTGAAATTGGTGTCAAATGTCAGCTGGAGATATAGTTATTTAAAATACTATATCATGTAGCTTTCTCTGCTCAGAATGGAATAATCAGGAACATTTTCAAGATGGTAGATGAAACGTATGATACCCGTCTTGCTGAGGGAAGGAGGAGAAATCTTGTTTGGGTTTTAATGAGGACCTACTTAATTTGCACCTACCAAACAATTTGTGGGTTGAAAGGCAGCTATCCTTCAAAATGCACACTTCTCTGAAATGCATGGCTCTGAAAATCTAAGCTTAGAAATCACCTTTGAACAAGTTGTGAGGCACAGTTTTCTTCTCTCTATATCTCTGCCGAGAGAAGAACGTTTTGCCTCAGAACTTGTTCAAAGGTGATTCCTAAGTTTAGTTTTTTCAGAGCAAGGCGCTTTGGAGTTTTAAGAACTTGCAAGCTTTCCAGACTTCTGAAGGAGGAGTATTTCATTCCAAGATGCAAAGAACTTAAAGTCTTACATCAGTAAGGACTGGAGTCAGTTCTTCTTTCTGTTTTCATTATTTGTAGTGCTTCTCTGCCCCCACAATGCCCACTTTTGTGCTTCCTAGGGCTTTGTAGGGCCTGGTGGACAGGGATTGGTCCTTGGGATCAGCTGACCAAATGGTCCGTATGCTAGTACTGCAGCCTGACACAGGAGCTAGTGTATCAGGCTTGTGGGTTGCACAGAGTAACAGTGGAAGTCCCAGTCTGAGACCTCTCTTAGCATCTTTCAGCCTAATTAAAAACCTCACAACATTTTGCCACATCTCTACCGCTTTCTGTGTGTTTGCTCAAAGATGGTGTGCTAGGTTCAGTCACTAGCACCTCCAGTTTGGCTGAGAAAAACACTTCTCTAAAGCCCTGGAGAGGTGCTGTTTGCCTGCACACCCTTAAAGAAGATTCACAATGACCTTTCCGGGAAAGATTGCTATTGTACTACCAACCTTACTGTATGCTTGTGAAACGTGGACCACCTATAAACACCATCTCCTTCAAAAGATTCCATCCACGGTGTCTCTGAAAATTTTTACACATCACTTGGGAAGACAGGAGAACTAGTGCCAGTGTACTGGAAGAAGCAAAGATCACCAGTGTTGAAGCAATGATTCTTCAACATCAACATTGTTGGACGGGTCATGTTGTGCGGATGCCTGATTACCGTCTTCCAAAGCAACTACTCTATTCTGAACTTAAAAATGGAAAGCGTAATGCTGGTGGTCAACAAAAGAGGTTTAAAGACTCTCTCCAGGCAAATCTTTTTTAAAAATGTAGTATAAACACCAACAACTGGGAAACACTGGCCTGCGAGCGCACCAACTGGAGAACAGTCTTTCCCCAAAGGTGTCAAGGGCTTTGAAGATGCTCAAACTCAGGACAAAAGGGAGAAAGGCATGTTTGGCAAACCCTCACCATGATCAACTCCCGCCTGGAAACCTATGTCCCCACCGTGGAAGGATGTGTGGATCCAGAATTGGCCTCCACAATCACTTACGGACTCACTGTTAAGACTGTGTTCATGGAAGACAATCTTACTCGGCTATGAGTGATAAGAAGAAGAAGAAGAAGAAGAAGAAGAAGAAGAAGAAGAAGAAGAAGAAGAAGAAGAAGAAGACTCACCATAAATAGGTAGCGCTATGGTGGGAAGATAAACAGCATTTCTGTGTGCTACTCTGGTTTGCCAGAAGCGGCTTAGTCATGCTGGCCACATGACCTGGAAGCTGTCTGCGGACAAACGCCTGCTTCCTCGGCCTATAGAGCGAGATGAGCGCGCAACCCCAGAGTTGTTTGTGACTGGACCTAATGGTCAGAAGTACCTTTACCTTTACACATCCTCTCAGTAGCTGCTTCTTTTCAGCTCTCCCAAAAATATATGCAAAATGTATTTCTGTCAGCTCAGTGCTGTATTTAACTGATCAATTTACCTAACAATTGTATCCACCAAAAGCATGTTTCCAATGCAGACAATATTCACTAAGCAGGAATGAACATAATGTAATGAAATTAAAAGAGAATGAATTCTCACATAGATCCATCCCACTGCGCTTGTCATTTCTTGAGCAATCACCTGGGGCATAAATAATCATTTCTGATACTTTTATTTGGGGGGGAGGGCTGGAGGCAGAAAAGTGTACATTCAAAGGAGTTAAGCTGCTCCTCTTTCCTGGGTGCCAAGGCCTTTAAGAACAAAATCACAAAATATATGGCTTAGCTTAGCACAGTGAGAATGCAGATATATATTTCCTATGACAAGGTCATTGGGATTTATTTTTTTTAATGAACCCATTTCCCGCCCCCGTGTATTATCCTGCTTATATCATTCTTGCCTAGCTTGATGTCAGGAACATTTAATAAAGTGAATTTAGGGAAGCAGAAGAGACCACGAAAAGTTATCCAACCTATATTAATTTAATGGTATGAATTATTCAGAGCTGAATTCCTCAAACTCTCTCTTTTGCTAAGCAGGCATATTCCTAGGGCTGGCAGGGCTAAATCTCTTGGGCTTTTTATTCCTCCGAGACCATTAGACACCTAACACCCCACTGAGATTTCATATCACTGTCCTGTTCTTTTTATGGGAAGGGACACCATAAATGAGCACCAGGGATTAGCTTGTTGGGTGATAGCAGGAGTTGGGACAGAATTTGATACAGTTCACATTCAAATCAAAGCCTCCTGATTTGCACTTTCTAAAACAACGTGCAAAGCAAAACACAGACATCCTTCAAAATTCACTCTTCTAGACAGGGTTTCCAAAATGTGGGTCTCCCCAGCTGTTTTGGGACTACAACTCCCATCATCCCTTGCTAGCAGGACCAGTGGTCAGGGATGATGGGAACTGGAGTCCCAAAACATCTGGAGACCTAAGTTTGGGAAACCCTGTAGAAAGTTACACTGAATCTTGCCCAAACTGGTTCATTCTAGTGAATGGTCATGGGTTCTAAAGTATTAGCTGCTCAGGCAGGAGTTGGAATGCTCATCAAGAAATTCTAAAAGAGTCCTCTCTCCACCAGGGCCTGATGTCCTACAAAAGGACTGCTGCTGTCCAGCAGAGAGTCCTGTTTACATTCTTTTAAACTGCTTTTTAATTGCATTTTTAAATTTTTTGAAATTGTTTAAAGTTGTTTTAATGTATTCTTGAGGGATTATTCGGCTGTTTCTGTTTATATCTTGAATGTATATTTTGCAGCCCTGAGACCTGCGGGTATAGGGTGCGAAAATAAATTCAATAAATGAAATAATAAAATAAAATAATAAAGCAAAGCAAGGCAACCCTTTCCTTCCTTCTCTTCCTCACAAGCCGCACGCACTCTCTCCGGTGAGCCTGCTCATTGTGTACCAATCAAATAAGCCCAATCATAAGTAAATGCAAATTTTAATTAGTGTTTCCTTAGAAAGTGTTGAGGACTCCGCCATTCCCCGGAACACGCCCTCCCTCCCACGCTGCCTCTTTTTCGGCATGGGAAGAGAAACGACTGCCTGTAATTTATAATTGAATTATATGAAAGCAAATAACCCAAATATAAACACTGCCTTCTCTTATCAGGGTTTAAAGCTGCCATTTTTAATGGATGCTGCCGGGTTTTCTAATTTGTGTTTAATTGATCTACAGAGTTTGTCCCCCGCAGTGCAGATTATTGTGGGCCAAGCATCCTGCCTGGATTAGAAGGTGATTAATAAACATGGTTGTATGGAAGGCTTTTATGTAACTGTAGCTTTTTTCTTTAAAAGCCCATGTTTATCCCCACTTTAAACCATGGATGGGGAACCTCCAGATCTTGTTGGCTTTCAGCTCTAGCCATCATGGCCAATGGCTAGGGATGCCAGGAGTTTGGGCTCAACAACATCAATAATAATAATAATAATAATAATAATAATAATAATAATAATAATAATTTATTTATACCCCGCCCATCTGGCTGGGCTTCCCCAGCCACTCTGGGTGGCTTTCAAAAAAATATTAAAATACTGTAATACATCAAACATTAAAAGCTTCCCTAAACAGGGCTGCCTTCAGATGTCTTCTAAAAGTCTGCTAGTTGTTCTTCTCTTTGACATCTGGTGGGAGGGCATTCCACAAGGCAGGTGCCACTACCGAGAAGGCCCTCTGTCTGGTTCCCCATAACTTGGCTTCTCACAGTGAGGGAACCGCCAGAAGGCCCTCGGCGCTGGACCTCAGTGTCCGGGCAGAACGATGGGGGTGGAGACGCTCCTTTTTGCTTCATTTTGCCCTCCAATACAAAGGTGCTCCCTCCCCAGAGCGTTTCTGCACTTCTTATCTCAAGCATCTCAAACACGGAAGTTCTAACAGATATCTTTGTAGCCAATGCTTTATCTTGTAATGCTTGTACCGTAGTATTTTGGATGTCTGCCAGATGTAAATTGGCAGCCCACCAACCTGTTTTCCAGCTTAGCCCTTGTCCAATTGATCTAGCAAGATCTGGAGATAAATTATACTTCAGCATTAAATTATACTTAAGCATTAATCTCACAACATGTAACTCAGTTATGTCTCGATTGTTCCAAAACAAAAATAAAAATATGATGCTATATCTATTCTCAGGATAATTAGGCAGTTTCCACCAGAAAGGGGATAACCTTTTTTGAAACAGCAACAACACAATCTTACCTTGCCTTCGTCAGCTCTCAACATTGCAGTAGAAGGGACGGCTGAGAAAAGCTTTGAGAAACTCAGTAAAGGGTTCATCTCCTTGTTTTAGCTTTTATTATGAACATATTTTTATTGTATATTAATAAAACTCATAGTTAAACTATGCTCTCACAGGAGGCAGTGATGGCTGCCAACCTAGATGACTTTGAAAGAGGATTAGACAAATTCATGGAGGAGAAAGCCATTGATGGCTTGCTGAGCTTCCCAAGTTGGAGACAGTAATGTTCCTGAAGGCCAGTTCCTGGAAGCCACAGGAGGGGGGGTGCACTGTTGCGCTTGGGTCCTGGTTGCAGGTTTCCCACAGTGTGGTGGGAGCCAGTGTGGTGTAGTGCTTAAGAGCAGTAGACTCATAATCTGGTGAACCAGGTTCGCTTCCCCGCTCCTCCACATGAAGCTGCTGGGTGACCTTGGGCTAGTTGCACTTCTCTGAAGTCTCTCAGCCTCACTCACCTCACAGAGTGTTTGTTGTGAGGGAGGAAGGGAAAGGAGAATGTTAGCCGCTTTGAGACTCCTTATTGTAGTGATAAAGTGGGATATCAAATCCAAACTATTCTTCTTCTTCTTCTTCTTCTTCTTCTTCTTCTTCTTCTTCTTCTTCTTCTTCTTCTTCTTCCTCCCACAGCCATTTGGTTGGCTGCTGTGAGAACATGATGCTGGACTACATGGGCCATTGGCCTGAGCAGGTCTCTTCTTTTATTAAAACAGTATGGGTAACAAAGGTCAGTAAAATAACCAAGGATGGATCAAAAGGATTATCTTTGCTTATACAAACCATTAATTCCATTTCTCTATCAAAGTCCCAGCATTTTAAAATTAAAGCAGGCTAGCCAGCCTTTAGACCACATAACACCGGTCTTGAAAGACCTACATTGGCTCCCAGTACGTTTCCGGGCACAGTTCAAAGTGTTGGTGCTGACCTTTAAAGCCCTAAATGGCCTCGGCCCAGCAGACCTGAAGGAGCGTCTCCACCTTATCGGTAATGGTGCCCACCCACCAGATGTCAAAGAAATAAACAACTATCTGACGTTCAGAAGACACTGAAGGCAGCCCTGTGTAGGGTGGTTTTTAATGCTTTGTTATGTTTTTGTGTACGCTGGAAGCCACCCAGAGTGGCTGGGGCAGTTCTAACAAATACTTTTGTAGGCAATGCTTGATCTTGTAATGCTTCCACTGTAGTACAAATAGTAAAATCATCACCATCCTAAGTTGCACCCTGTATTATCAGTCACATAATGTGGTGCACACACAGCAATGTTGGTCAACTTGGGGAAAGCAGTTCCCTCAAATGTTTTGTTGGGGGGTGGCGGCAAAGGGACCTCAGCCCCCTAGGAGTTGGCTCCTATGATTTAGAGCTCTCACACACATGTCTGTAATGCTTTGTCTAGTCAAATGCATTTAAAGCCTTCTCATTCTCCCCCAGACTTTAGGATTACTATCTTAGTTAGGAACTCACGTCATTCAACAAGGCCAAGTTCAGCTGGTCACTTCTCACATCTGGCACCAGGAGAACACGGACGTTTGTCAGACTCCAGACATTCTCACTAGTTCATCAGAATGGCTTTCCTCTGGCCGTCCTTGAAGACTGGATCTCTGATCATTGACTAAATACGAGTATTCATCTGGGATCTGCCGCAATATTGTTGACACGGGCTGACCACAGCTTTGCTAGCTCTACCTGGAGACACTGATAATTGAAGTCATAACCTTTTGCATGCGAAACGTGTGGTCTACCGTTGAGCTAGGGCCATTCTCCTAATAAATGAAAGGAGGAGGAGGCAGAGGGTGAGCCATTTAATTCTGCCACGATGTTACTCAGATTCTACAACTGAACTTGGAAGCCTCCACATAGCTGCCAATCTGTTGTTGTTGTTGTTGTTTAGTCGTATCATGATCCCATGGACCATGCCAAGAACTCCTGTCTTCCACTGCCTCCCGCAGTTTGGTCAAACTCATGCTGGTAGCTTCGAGAACACTATCCAACCATCTCGTCCCTTGTCGTCCCCTTCTCCTTGTGCCCTCCATCTTTCCCAACATCAGGGTCTTTTCCAGGGAGTCTTCTCTTCTCATGAGGTGGCCAACGTATTGGAGCCTCAGCTTCAGGATCTGTCCTTCCAGTGAACACTCAGGACTGATTTTCTTAAGAATGGATAGGTTTGGTTTTCTTGCAGTCCATGGGACTCTCAAGAGTCTCCTCCAATCTAGATGGCTTTAAATACATAGGAGAGAGAGAGCTATTGGCGGCTGTTAGCTTTGATGGCTATATTCTTCCTCCACAAATTGAAGCAGTCATGGTTCTGAATACCAGTTGCTGGAAACCACAAGAGGGGAGAATGATTGTGTGTTCAGGTCCCGCTTTTGGGTTTTCTGCAGGCATTTTGGTGGCCCCTTTGAGAACAGGATGTTAGACTAGATCAGCCATTGGCCTGATCCACCAGGCTCTTCTGACGTTCTCCTTTTACATACTTTTGTGTGCTGAGAACATATGGTGGAATTGACTTCCTTTGCTGCTAAGTAGATTTACAGGTTTTACACTGACTCTTTGATTACAAACAATTATGTTAATTACACGTAGGCAAACAATGCTTTGCTATTTACTAGCATCGTAAAGTGTTTTATGACAGCCACGAAATCATTAAATGCTATTATAAAAACTGAGAAGTGTTACACTGAAATGGGCAAAAGACAAACAATCTATGGCTCCATAGTTTTTTCTCTCCAAAAAGGCAATGGAATGCAATACAGTGGTACCTCGGGTTAAGTACTTAATTCATTCCGGAGGTCCATTCTTAACCTGAAGCACCACTTTAACTAATGGGACCTCCTGCTGCTGCCACGCCGCCGTAGCACAATTTCTGTTCTCATCCTGAAGCAAAGTTCTTAACCTGAGGTACTATTTCTGGGTTAGCAGAGTCTGTAACCTGAAGCGTCTGTAACCTGAAGCTTCATGTCACGAATTCTTCGCGGTGCTTTAGCAGAAATGCTCAGAGTTCCAGGTTCTTCAGTATATTTATTTTGAGCTATATATACAAATGAGGGGCGTGGGTGACGCTGTGGGTTAAACCACAGAGCCTAGGACTTGCCGATCAGAAGGTCGGTGGTTCAAATCCCCGTGACTGGGTGAGCTCCCGTTGCTCAGTCCCTGCTCCTGCCAACCTAGCAGTTCGAAAGCACATCAAAGTACAAGTAGATAAATAGGTACCACTCAGGCTGGAAGGTAAACCGTGTTTCCGTGCACTGCTCTGGTTCTCCAGAGAGCGGCTTAGTCATGCTAGCCACACGACCCGGAAGCTGTCTGTGGACAAACGCCGGCTCCCTTGGCCTATAGAGCGAGATGAGCGCTGCAACCCCAGCGTCAGTCATGACTGGACCTAATGGCCAGGGGTCCCTTTACCTTTTATATATACAAATATCTACAGGCTATAATACAGAAGCAGTTTATACAGTCAAACAGAGTACCTGGCTGCACCTTAAGGCAAATAGGAAGACCTTTAACTCTCTCTCTCTGACCACACTCCTCTACACCACAACACTTACTACTGGACAGGTTTCCTTTTTAAACTGACAGAAGTAAAGAAAGATTTAGAAATATGGTCTAGACTGAGACTTTCCTTGTTAGGCCGAATTGCTGTTATTAAGATGAATGTATTGCCTAGAATGTTATTTTTGTTTCAGACGTTACAGATTTTGGACAAGATGGATTGCTTCAAGAAGTGGCAGAAAGACATATCTAAATTTGACTGGCAGGGCAAAAAGCCCAGAATAAAATTTAAGATTTTAACTGATACAAAAGATAGAGGGGGCTTTGCCCTGCCGGACTTAAGGCTTTATTATGAATCAGCAGCTTTTTGCTGGTTGAAACACTGGCTACTTCTTGAAGACACAGACATTTTGGATTTGGAAGGGTATGATAATAACTTCGGTTGGCATGCATATTTATGGTATGACAAGGTAAAGGTGTATAAAAGTTTCAAAAACCATATTGTCAGGAAAGCATTATACAATGTTTGGATTAGATATAAAGATTTGTTGGAAAGTAAAACTCCCAGGTGGTTGTCACCAATGGAAGCTAAGGCGGTGAAAAAACTTAATATGGATTCTAAATGGCCAAAATACTGTGAAATCCTAGAACAAGATCGTGAGAAGCTTAAACTCCAGAGTTATGAGAAATTAAAGTTCAAAGTTCGAGATTACCATCAGATAAATGAGACATTTAAGCAGGACAGGAAAATAGGATTTCAGAAGGAGAGGTCAAAGTTAGAAACAGAATTGTTAGAACCCAATACTAAGAATTTGTCTAGAATGTATAACTTGCTGCTGAAATGGAATACACAGGATGAAACGGTGAAATCAGCTATGATTAAATGGGCACAGGATATCGGTCATGACATTATGTTTGCTGACTGGGAACAGTTATGGACCACTGGTGTTAAATTTACGGCATGTAATGCCTTAAAAGAAAACATAATGAAAATGATTTACAGGTGGTACATGACCCCAGTCAAGCTTGCAAAAATTTACCATCTGCCCAATAACAAATGTTGGAAATGTAATGAGACTGAAGGTACCTTCTACCACCTTTGGTGGACCTGTCCAAAGATTAAAGCCTTCTGGGAGATGATTTATAATGAAATTAAGAAGGTCCTTAAGTGGACTTTTCCTAAGAAACCTGAGGCTTTTCTCCTGGGCATGGTTGGCCAATTGGTGCCAAAGAAGGATAGGACTTTTTTCATGTATGCTACTACAGCAGCAAGAATTCTTCTGGCAAAGTATTGGAAGATGCAAGAACTACCTACTCTGGAAGAATGGCAGACAAAGGTGACGGACTTCATGGGACTAGCAGAGATGACCGGCAGAATCCGAGACCAGGGGAAAGAGACAGTGGAAGAGGACTGGAAGAAATTCAAAACATATCTTAAAAACTGTTGTAAAATTGAGGAGTGTTAAGATGTCAAGGGGTAAGAAGTAGAGAATTACAGCTGTAACTAATAAGTCTAATGAAATCTAATGAAAGGGAACTAATAGATAAATTGACCAAAGGGTTGCTAAAGAATTGTGGAATAAGGATGCAGCGAAAGGGAGGTATGGGGAAGTCAATATATGTTTAATGTTGTGTGTGTTTTTGTTTTGTGTTATGTTTGTTTTTTACTATGTGTTTGAAAAATGAATAAAAAAATTTATTTAAAAAAAGGTTTCCTTTTTAAACTGATGACAGCCAATCAACTGTCAGCACCTTACTGCTGAATCATTCTGACTCAGCACTTCCATAGAAAGTATTGCAGGCTGATTGCACCAACCAGTTGCATCAGCTAGCAAACTCAAGCCTGCAGACTTGCTGTCTCACACAGCATTCTGTGTATCCCGACAGTTCATCCCCAAAATTGGGGCAGCAGGAGGGGCACACCTTCCAGTCCGGCACTCTGGTGAGTGTCTTTTGATCCTGTTCCCCACAGGCTCTATAAAGCTAAACTGCTGGGAGAGGAGAGTCCAGAAAGACCAGCAGAGGCATTTCCATATGAAATGACCATTTTCTCTGCCCGGCTCTGTGGCAAGTCCAGCCTGATTAATTGCAATTAAGCTCAGACTAAAGTTAATGTTGGAAGGTGCAAAACTTAGTTTGTTGGTTTTAAGGGAGAAGGGCAAAAGTGCTAAGCAACAGAAAAAGTTCTTAGTTGTAGTCCCTGGGAAGTCAAAGGATAGAAAAAAGAGTTAGAAGTAAAAGTGTCAATATAGCCAAGCTCAAAGCAGGTCAGACTTCTGTGCTCTTTGAAGAGCCCACGTGACTCTTAATCCCTTTTAATCACCTCCAGTGGCAGCCTCAGTTCATGCCTGACAAGGTGTGAGCTCCATGGCAGCAGAGGCATCTGTCTGAAATAAATAGTCTTGGGATCAAGCTACTCACACAACACCACTAGCCTCCCCTCAGAAAAAACCCCACCCTAAATCTCTACAACAGGAATTGCAGAAACAAACCAGGAGCTGTTTGTAGGCGATTCAAATTTCCTCTTTTTTGCAGAGTGTTATTAATGCACACAAGTAACAAAGCTTGATGCCTTCCTGATTGTGATCTGGGCTAGGGATGGAGGACAAATTTGGATTATATTTTAAAGGGAACTTTCTTATTTCTTTCTTATGTTCAGGGAAGTTTTTAATGTGTGATATTTTAGTGTATTTTTGGTTTCTATGGAAGCCACCCAGTATGGCTGGGGAAACCCAGCCAGATGGGCGGGGTACAAAAAAATAAATTATTATTTTTATTATTATTATTATTTCAGAACTCATAGGCTAAAACCTGCAGGAAAAGCAAAGTTACTCTTCGGATTTTGCACTTCTCTGAATTCTGTGATACTGTCTTGACTTTCTTTTAAGACAGTTAAAATATAAAACCATTTTAAAACTAAAAATACAGATCGTTAAGGTGACTGGCTAATTAAAGATAAAAATCAAAGTTACACGGGCCTGATGGCATTGAAAAGTCTTTCAGAGATGCCCGAAAGTCATTGGTGAGATTGCCTGCCAAATCTCAGCTGGAAGAGTGTTCCAGAGCACAGTAATGCTAAATGCTCAGCTGCTAGATGAGATCAGTCAGGCCTTTAACATGGGAGACAACTTGTGCTGCTCTTCTAGGTGAACTCAGAGATGGAGCTCATATATAAGGGCTCAGGTGGTCCTTAAGTTATCCTGGCCCAAATGTTTGTTCACAGGCTGCAATAATGGATGTTTTTAGCTTGGTCCAGTTTTCCTCGATGTTTTCCGGGAATTCCAAAAGCAGATGATCCTTAAGAATCGTTTGGACGCAAGCCCACTTAATGGGATCTTGAAGGGCTTGAGTGTTCATTTTGCACCTTGGTTTTCTTCCTTGAAGCCTGCATTGAGGTATAATCTTGATAGCCAACATGGAGCATATTAGTCTGTGATCTTTAGCATGGAAGCCAATGTCCCCACTGTAGAAGGATGTGTGGATCCAGAATTGGCCTCCACAGTCACGTAAGGACTCATTGTTAAAGCCGTGTTTATGGAAGACAATCTTACTCAACTACGAGTCATCGCCAAAGAAGAAAGAAGATCCTGGCCCAAATGTATTCAGGGCTTTGAATATCAAGACAAGAACTTGGAACCTGGCCCGGTAGGATATGTCAAGCAAGATATTTGTAAATATGAACATACAAAAAAAGTTAAACTTTTCAGAGGAGAATACTCTTTTGAACTATATACCTATTGTATGGAAGCTGACAACCACACAACGAAAAAAGGATTTTATGGACCCTAACTGGGGTTCAGAGACTGATATTGATGAACTGGAAGAATGAAGATAAAATCCTCTTTAATCAGTGGAGCGACAATATGACAGCTCTCGCAGTTTAGGAACTGATCGCTTCTAGACATAGACTTTGTTTGGACAAATATAGTAATATTTGGAATGGGTTTATAAAGAATGTGGTTGGTTATGTATAAACACATTTGTATCAGGATTAGAACATCTTTTGTTTCTATAGAACAAAGAACTAAAGAACATTTCTAACAGAAATGTTACTGATTTTGCTCATTGTATTTCTTTAGCACCTTTCTCACATATTTTCCTCCTTTTTCTTTTATTGCTTACTTCTTTATAAATAAAATTGTTTTAATGAATTATCAATTTATAAAAGCAATTTCAGAAACCAGGAGAACTGCCACATAATGTTTTCCAGTGGGGTGGCATCCAGCATTTCTGCTAAAACCTATTTGCCCCTCCCCATGTGACCGACAAAACCCACAAAAGAAAATAATAAAAACCCAGATGTTTTAGCAGAGGTGTCACATGCTGTCAGCTGTCTACACCCATCAGTAGTCTAGAAACTGCATTCTACAGGAGCTGGAGCTTTCAGACCAGGTCTAAGGGCAGCCCCACATAGAACTAATTGTAGTAATCCAGTGATTGTAATTGGCATGATTAATGTAGACCCATCAATTTTAACAGATCCAGTCTCAGTAGAACTTAGTTGGATATGTTCCAATAACATTTTAATGAAGTAAACAAGAAAAAAAATCAGGGCAATACAAAAACAGGACCAAGAGATTTACAAATAAATTCCTGCGAAATTGATGAGGACCAGAAATAGATTGATTGATTGATTAATTAATTAATTCAGGACTGGGTCCAGTTCTGAGAGGGCCTTTGGCAAAGTGGCCTCTGGTAGGCTGCCTCCTACATTAGTGAGATTACATTGTAGGGGTGGTGAGCAGCCAGTGGCCATTGGAATTTCCCACAATGCCCTGGGGTGACCCTATGTCAGGGGCATTGTGGAAACTCAAAATGGAACCTCATAGGTTCAGAAACCAAGGCGGGTGTCAGGGCAGGTTGGCAGCTCCCCAGCAAGGGCACCATATGTAACGCTGGCCTTGCAAACAATCACATCAGTGGGGAAAATCTCTTTATATGCAGTGTTTTATCAATGTGTGTCTGTGTATTGGTGAGGAAGATGGGGAGAAAAACAAATGAACTGAACGAAATGAAGACTGTGTAGGCAGAGTCTGGCTTTTTTTTTTTAATAAAGGGAATGAATTGAACAATGGATAATTCCTAATTAAGAAATGCCTGAGGATTTTGTTCAGTCCGCATTGTTAAGCGACCTGACCTGATTTGCACTCTCTCGGTTAAAACGCAGACTGGGACAGATTTATTTATTATTATTATTAAAGAAACAACTGCAGAGTCTTTATTCTCTCTCCTGTTCAGTTTTTTCTAAAGCTGCTGTATTAGGCCAGTGTATACGCTGTTTTATGCAAAGCCGTACAGATTGCTACATATTTTCATAATGTGTTTTTCTCATGGCCACTTATGGGCTATCTGTAATCCTTCTTATTAGGGTTTTAAAAAATATTTATTGCTGTTCATTTGTGCAGTGCTTTGGGCACAGCAAGAGCAGGGGTGTAGGGGTGTGGGGGGTGTAGGCAAACAGGTGAAACTCGGAAAATTAGAATATTGTGGGAAAGTTCATTTCTTTCAGAATATTTAGAATAATTTTCTGAGATTGTTAATTTGGGGTTTTCATCAGCTGTACGCCATAAACATCACAATTATAACAAATAAAGGCTTGACATATCTCGCTTTGCATGTCATGAGTCTATCTCATATATTAGTTTCACCTTTTCAGTTGAATTACTGAAATAAATGAACTTTCCCACAATATTCTAATTTTCCGAGTTTCACCTGTACAACTGATCTTCGGGCAGTAGATTCATTGCACTTTACACCCCTGACCCTCTAGGAGATTCTTGGCCTTTACTCTCATTTTCCTTTCATGTAGAAGGTTCCAAGATCAATCCCTGGCATCTCCAAGTAGGGCTGGGAGAGAGGCTCTTCAATAATAATAATAATAATAATAATAATAATAATAATAATAATATATTTATACCCCGCCCATCTGGCTGAGTTTCCCCAGCCACTCTGGGCGGCTCCCAATCAAGTGTTAAAACAATACAGAATTAAATATTAAAAACTTCCCTAAACAGGGCTGCCTTCAGATGTCTTTTAAAGATAAGATAGCTGCTTATTTCCTTGACATCTGATGGGAGGACGTTCCACAGGGCAGGTGCCACTACCGAGAAGGCCCTCTGTCTGGTTCCCTGTAACCTCACTTCTCGCAATGAGGGAACCACCAGAAGGCCCTCAGAGCTGGATCTCAGTGTCCGGGCAAAATGATGGGGGTGGAGACGCTCCTTCAGGTATACAGGACCGAGGCCGTTTAGGGCTTTAAAGATCAGCACCAACACTTTGAATTGTGCTCGGAAACATACCAGGAGCAATGCGGATGTCTCAGGACCGGTGTTATGTGGTTCCGGCGGCCACTTCCAGTCACCAGTCTAGCTGCTGCATTCTAGATTAATTGCAGTTTCTGGGTCACCTTCAAAGGTAGCCCCACATAGAGCGCATTGCAGTAGTCCAAGTGGGAGATAAACCCTAGAGAGCTTCTCCTAGTCAGTGTAGAGCAGGGATGTCCAACCAGTCGACCGCGATCAACTGGTCAATCCCTGGGAGGCTGGATTTGATCACAGGCTCTTTTTCATTTGTGGGGGGGGGGGAGAAGATCCGGCTCTGCACCCTCGCCCCACCCTCCATCCGCTCATGATCGCTAGAAACAGAAGGCAGAGCTTTCTCTGTGAGGCTGTTTGTTTCCTGATCAATCAACTAATTTCCCCTTTTAGCATTTTAGACCTTCCCCTCTAAAGGCCAACAATTTTGACCCAACCCCCCCCCCCAAGTTCAACAACTCTAATTTTGCTCCCCCCAAAAAAGGTCAACAACTTTGACCTGAACCAAAAGGGGTAGATCACTGCCAGTTTATTTTTCTGTGAGTAGATCGCAGTCTTTTGAGAGTTGGATGTCCATGGTGTAGTGTTAGATCATGGACCGATGGGTCTGACTGTCACGGTCCGGTTCACGGGCGATCGAAGTCCTGGCTGGGGATGTTGGGACTGGGGGCAAGATGGCGGGGTGGGAGCAGGAACGGGAGTCCAGAACCCAGGAGTCCAAAAGCCAAGAGTCCGAGGGTCAGAGAGCTGGGAGTCAAGAAGCCAAGGGTCCGAGGGTCAAGAAGCAAGGAGTCACAAAATCAGGGGTCCGAGGATCAAGAGTCAAGGAGTCCAAGGCAGGGAATGTGTTGCTGTGGCAAAGAGTAGAAGGGGAAAATGCTGACATTATATCCCTTCTTGGCTCTTGCCACCAGGTGCTGTGAGTTACGAATCGGCCTCACCTGTGTGGCCGCGCCTTGCCTCTTCAGAAGAAACTTAGGAAGGCCCCAGTTCTACAGAGTCCGATTGGTCACAGGGCCTGGCTCCTGCACGCACACCTGAGACTGACTTCCTGCGTTCTATATTCTCTAGGAGACCTTAACTCTTAAGTTGCATGCTGGCTTTGGGTCTGGAGATGCATTCCCTTGTTAAGTATAATTGATTTAATTCACACTGAAGTGGGAGTGCCTGGTGAAAGGAATTAATGAGAAGAGTCCATCGCAGCTTCAGAAAAGCAAGAAGAGCTTTCTCTCAGCTTTAACTAGTTGATAATTAACTGGTTGTTGTGGTTAACCTCAGATCACTCAGGAGGTTATTTAATCACAAATTCACCATCTTGGAAGGGTGGTGGCTGGGGTCCCCCCCCCCCAAGGCTCTGTGGAGTGAGGGTGTAAATGGCTCTCCAGGAGAACACAGCTTTGCAGGCTGGAATGTAGGCAATGAAGCCTTTTGTGATGGCCTGGGAATCTGATTCAGAGGCTGAACCGGAGGAATCCCAGCCTGCACAGGAGTCCCCGCCTCCAGGGCTGGCTGAGCCGGGGCAGGGCCTTGAATCTGAAGGGCCTGCACCTGTGCTGGATCCTCAGGAGCAGACACCAGAGAAATCCACCCTGGCTCCGGGGATGATTGAGGACCCATTGCCTGCAGGTGCTCCTCTCCCAGCCCTGTCAGGGGAAGGTGAGGCTGCCTCTGGGTCCAGTAACCCTCCAGCCTCTCCTGAACTGCAGAGGCTCAGGGCAGAGAGGTGGAGGGAACTAAGTTACTGCAGAAGGAGTGCTCGCGTTAAGGCCAGGAGGGGCAAGTCACCTGTGGGCCGGGACCACCCTAGGCCCCAGAGGAGATAAAGGCCAGTCAGCCTAGTCCCAGGTTGCGGGAGCAACATCGCTGGAAACCTGTTCCTGCCAGCACCCTGACCTGCTCTTCTGGAGTTCCTGACCATGCCCAGCTCCTTGCCTTATACCCCGCTTTGCCCTTGACAGACAGCCTCCAGACCCTCGACCCAGGACCGGACTCTGACCATGCTGCACGGTAACCCCCCCCCCCGGGACCAGGAAACCTTTTATGTGTGAGAGAGATAAAACTATGCTTCTCAGCTCTGATTATAAGTTTATTTTATTTCTAAGCTGCTGAGCATGCGCCATGCAGCACAATATATTGTATGATTTTTTTGGGTGTACCGTTCTGTTTGTTCTGTTTTTCCAAGACTGTTCTGCAAGTAAACTTTGGAATTAAACTTATGGGCCTGAACAATGTTTCCATTTCAAAAAAGCAGTCAGTTTTCATGCATTCTGTAGCTTCAAACCGCACAATATTAATGTTAAGTTGTGGGTGAACATATCAGATGACACAGTGATTCTTCAAACAGCTCTTGTTTATTCACAGGCCAGAACAGAACTGAACTGAAGGGTTCAGCCAGCCTGCTTATATAGAGCTCCAGTAAAACGCAACAGTAACCATTTTCTGTAACTATCCAATCACTGAATGTCACTTTTGATCCCTTATTTGCATATGTGGACCTGAATTATCTACAGTATCCCCCTGCTGGCCCAGGGTGAGAACTTCAGTACATAACAATTAATATCTGCAATAACGCTTTCATCGTGCTGCAGCCCAGACCTGGACCTTTTATTGGCGGCAAGCTGTTTTGAGGCATCATCTTGTCCTTTGCCTCAAGCACCAAAATGCCTTGGGGTCAACTCTGAAGAAGCACAGCCTTTTAGGGGTATGCAGGCCTGAAGGAGGGAGGGGAAAGGACAGGAAACAGAGTTTTACCTGAAGTTTTTAGAGCTGAAACTCAGCTTCACTTCACACCCCTCCCCACACCTTGCTCTTGACCTTCCTAGCTAGGTCTCTCACCCACATGTGAACCAGAGAACAGGCCTTATCTCAGCCACTTCACCCTCACCATGTTCCTAAGCAGCCCTTCAGAAGGAACTTAAAATCGGCAGGACTGATTTTTCGAATCCCTTTGAATAAGCGGTAGCGCAAGCCAAACACTGGTGGCTTTCACTTTACATGTAAATAAGGCTTAAGATGTGGCATTCTTGCATAATCTTAGGCGACAGGAACAATAAGCCTTGGCTTGAATGTTAAATGATCGTCGTGGTTCTGCAGGCGGCGATGAATACTCTCCGTAGCCAACTGTCAGAATTATTCCGAGGGGTTGAGAAAACCTCAGCTGCAATCCCTTTAAATTATGAATACATTCCGTGCAAAGATGTCCTTCATGCCCCCTTTTGCCTTTATGGTTTTATAACCTTTGGCAGAGCTCACAATAAATAGATAAAAGCAATCTCTTATGGTACTTGGCCCTCTGAATTATGTATATCCGCAGAGAGGATATATTTCAGGTCTTTGTAAATAGCGCAAAAGAAACCTCCCAGAATGAATGCATTCTGTGGTCTGATCCTTCTTCAGGTCTCTTTTCGCCGTTTAGTTCTTCAGCAGAAAAAAAGAAACAAGCAACCAACCTCTTTCTTGAATCGCCTGGGCTTTATCGTACCTGCTGTCAGGACTTAATCCTAGAGCCTGTTTTCAAAGCAAGGATAAAGTGAAGTTAAGTGTCCTTGAACATCTGCAGATTGATTTCTTTTACTCTGCCTAATCAGTAGCAACACTTGACTCAGTTCAGAATTGGAAGCAGAAAACAATTGTTTTTCCCCCAACAAAGTTGGAAAACAGCCTAATTCTGATACTCAGACTTTGTTGCATCCTGTTGTTGACAAGGTGATGGCGGCTGAATGCCCAGGCAGTCCTCCATGAGAATCATCATCATCCTCTTCACTTTTAATTTGTATATCGTCTTTCTGTGTTACAGCCCAAGGCAGTTTACAAGCTGGAGAAACAAAGAATGTACACCTTATAACAATCTAATGTAATACAAAAATGTGATAATGAAACATAACTTTAAAATAAGCAATCTACATCAAAAAGTAACACTCAACAATCATTAGAATAGTATAGAATAATCATATCAGCATATACCGTATTTTTCGCCCTATAGGATGCACTTTTTTCCCTCCAAAAATGAAGGGGAAATGTGTGTACGTCCTATGGGGAGAATGCAGGCTTTCGCTGAAGCCTGGAGAGTGAGAGGCGTCGGTGGGCACCGACCCCTCTCGCTCTCCAGGCTTCAGGAAGCCATCTGCAAGTCTTGCAAGCCTGGTGGGAGGTCCCGCGGGCTCGCAAGGCTTGCGGGCAGCAGCCTGAAGCCCAAAAGCTCGGGGGACAGCGGGTAGGTGCAGCGCCGCCACCCCGCTATTCCCCGACCCGATCTGGAGACTGGCGGGGGGGGGGAGAAGCAAGCCTGCTTCTCTCCCCCCCGCCAACCCCACAAGCTCGGGGGATAGCGGGGAGGCGGAGCGCCGCCACCCCGCTATTCCTTGACCCAATCTGTATGCTGGCGGGGGGGGGAGAAGCAAGCTTGCTTCCTCCCCCCGCCAGCCCCACAAGCTCGGGGGATAGCGGGGAGGCGGAGCGCCACCACCCCGCTATTCCCCGACCCGATCTGGAGGCTGGCGGGGGGGGGGAGAAGCAAGCTTGCTTCTCCCCCCCGCCAGCCCCACAAACTTGGGGGACAGCGGGGCAAGCCGCTGCCCCACGGAGGCTAGAGAGGCTGTCCCTGAAGGCAGAAGAGGGAGACGGAGCGGTCCGTCTCCCTCTTCTAGCTTGGGGATGGCTGCGCAAACCTGGGGGGAAAATATTTTTTCCCCTTGTCCCCCCCCCCCAAAAAAACTAGGTGCGTCCTATGGGCCGGTGCATCTTATAGGGCGAAAAATACGGTAAAAATTAAATTCACTCTTAACAATGACAAGAAATAATTTCTAAACTACAATCAATAAAATAAAGGCAAGCCACAGTGCATAAAATAATACAATACAAATTGAGAAGCAGAGATTGAGGGTGGGGCAAGGCAGGTGGAAGAAGGCCTTGCCTGATGAAGTCTCTCCCCTCAACCCACTAACTCCTTTGGCTACTTATCGGACAGTGGCAAATGCAGTCAAGAGGAGGTATTGCTGGAGAGTTCCCTCACGGGCACCTTGGGTGCTATAACAGGAAATCGGGTCCTCCCTTAGAGGGCATGTATTGTGGTGATACCTGGAAAACCGACTCCCTGTGTTGTGGGTGGGTACAATTGGTCAGCCACAACACCCGATTGGCAGGTCCCTCAAAGCTGGGTACAATCTGGCCAATGAGACACAGTCCAAACAGTTCGAGGGACCTATTTATGCCCATGCATGTGACCCAGAGCTTCCTCTTTTGGCACTTGCATTCAGAACAGCCGCCCACCTCTCCCTATTTTTAGGGCTTGTTGTGCTTGACCTTGCTATGGCGTCGTCTGTCGTTGGGACAGGGGCATGGCAGGAATTTTCTCCACTTGGCTGATTGGCTGTTGCCATTTGGGTTTCTCCTGCCGCATAGCAAATCATCACAACTTGTAAGGTTGCGGATAGGCTCTGGTTCAGGTGATAGGGATGGGAGAACGCTCTCACCATCCCTATGTCAAGGGTATTCCGTTAAAAGAATCCAGGGACTCGATGGTTTGGTCAACCCCTGAGAGGGGGTTGTGCCCGTGCCTGAGTCCAGGGGGACATTTGGGTGGTGGAATTAGCCCGTTCCTAGCTTTCATATTATCCAGGTATTCACCCTTGGCTGACCTATGCTGGAACCCTGGGTCAGTGCTACCTGTATGGCAGGGAGCTAGTCGAACCAGAGCCTATACAACCAGTCACTTTCTGTAATCAATAAAGTTGTGGGCTAAATTCTGCCAAAAAGCAAACCAAAAATATTGAGTCAAGTGTGAATTTATTTAGGGGGCAGGTTTTGCAATAGCACAGCTGCCAAGGACTCTGGGTAATGTAGTTTTCCAGAGCACATGAGATCTCAGTATAGGCATCAGCAGATTTAATTCAAAATTTCCTCTTCCCTCATCTGCTTCTTTCCTGCCTGCTCTCTGTCACAGTCCTATAACAAATGAGATGTCATGTTGGATGGCATTATTTGCTTGGGAGATCAGTTGTCTTCCTCTAATGGGACAATTTGTTTGTTTGCTTGCTTTTTTTAATGCTCATTGTCTGCACTGGAATAATTCCTGTGCATTGTTTACCCTATGGGTTTCATGCTTGCGAATGGCTCCGACTGTTGCAGAAAAACTTAATGATATTTAATTGGAATTGGGGTGCATGGGACTCCAATTGCCGCCAGCTGTTTTTATTCTGAATTTTAAAATGTCATGGTTCCATAGCTCTTAATCTCCGACAGCCAGTGTTGCAATCAACAAACTTTACCTTCCGAGTGAACCATTTTGGTTTTTGAAAGAGAATATGGATAAATACCACTCCATGGAATTTCAGTGGTTTCGTTTCTAGCTCCCTGTTCCTCTCTCCTTGCCTCATTCCTTTTTAATGCCCCCCACATAAGACTAGTTCTCTCTATCAGAAGAATTATTTATTATTATCATGGTTTTACCTCTGCACAGGCGATCAGTCTTCCTTGATCCTTCCATTTCAGCTTCCAGAGGCACTAACAGAGCTGACCTTCCCAAACTTAAAGTGGAATAATAAACATACAGTACATGGAAAAGCTTGCTTCTCTCTCCCTGAAATCTTTGCTTGATATGTACAAAAAGATCCAGGGGGATCCTGCACGAAAAGGTATTGATAATTCATTGTGTAATAAATATTTCAAGGCTGTGTCATGTCTTTCATTATCAAGTCTTCAGGGTTCAGATCTTCGCTGAGGTGCTGTGTGTGTATCTCTGCAGCTTGCAGAATTTGGGCTACAACTGGAAGTCAATTGATCCTTAAAACAAAACGGCTTGAGATAGTGGTTTAAAATATTCTCCAGCTTTCCAAACCTCTTCTGAAGGCTCGGATGTTATCCAAATATTTGATATCTCTATTTGACATACAAGGATATTGTCGATGATGGGTTCCTTTATAGATGTTGTATGCTATATTTGATCCTATAAAGAAGGCTGATCGCTGAAGAATTGATGCTTTTGAATTCTGGTGTTGGAGGAGACTCTTGAGAGTCCCATGGACTGCAAGAAGCTCAAACCTCTCCATTCTGAAGGAAATCAGCCCTGAGTGCTCACTGGAAGGACAGATCATGAAGCTGAGGCTCCAATACTTTGGCCACCTCATGAGAAGAGAAGACTCCCTGGAAAAGACCCTGATGTTGGTAAAGATGGAGGGCACAAGGAGAAGGGGACGACAGAGGACAAGATGGTTGGACAGTGTTCTCAAAACTACCAGCATGAGTTTGACCAAACTGCGGGAGGCAGTGGAAGACAGATGTGCCTGGCGTGCTCTGGTCCATGGGGTCACGAAGAGTAAATGACTAAATGACTAAACAACAACAACATATTTGATCCTAGTCAGTGGTGGGCATACAGTGGTATTCAGTCTTTGAAAGCTGACAGTGTATGAAGTTTCATATCCTGGATAGATCCGTTGGTTAAAGCATGGTATTGATAATGCCAAGATTGTTGGTTTGATCTCTGCATATTCTTGCATTGCAGGGCATTGGACTAGAAGATGATCCTTAGGGTCCCTTTCACTTCTACAATTCTATGATTATCTTTAGTGCTGGCCAAAACAAAGCAAAAAAACAATTGGGGGAAACTAGAAAGCCCAAGTGGGTTGGATTCAACTAACTGGTCCTGTTAGTGAAAGTCTGTGCAAGGAGTTCTGCTAGCAAAATGGGACTTTCCTCTCCTCTTCAAATTGGCTCGGGTGTGTGTGTGTGTCAAGAATTGCAGAATCACTACAACAGCGGCAAGAGTCTTGATAGCACAAGGATGGAAGAATGAGGAAATCTCAACGAAAGAAGAGTGGCAAGAAAAATTGAGGAGTTATGCAGAATTGGCTAAATTGACATACAAACTGCAAGACAAGGACAACTGTGACTTTAAGGAAGAATCGAAGCTTTTTACAAATTATCTAAAAAGAGAACAAAATGAACTGGACTCCTTGGCAGGTTTTGTATAAACATCCACAAATTGATTGGTTGATAACATGATAGATAGATGATAGATATAGATAGATAGATAGATGATAGATAGATAGATAGATAGATAGATAGATAGATAGATGATAGATAGATAGATAGATAGATAGATAGATAGATAGATAGATGATAGATGAAAGATAGACAGATATAGATGATAGATGATATAGATAGATAGATAGATAGATAGATGAGATAGATAGATAGATGAGATAGATAGATAGATAGATATAGATAGATAGATAGATAGATAGATAGATAGATGATATAGATAGATGACAGATGATAGATAGATAGATAGATAGATGATAGATAGATAGATAGATAGATAGATAGATAGATAGATAGATATATAGATAGATGATAGATGATAGATGATAGATGATAGATAGATAGATAGATAGATAGATAGATAGATAGATGATAGATAGATTAGATAGATAGATAGATAGATAGATGATAGATAGATAGATGATGATAGATGATAGATAGATAGATGATAGATAGATAGATAGAGAGATAGAGATAGAGAGATAGATAGATGATAGATAGATGATAGATAGATAGATAGATAGATGATAGATAGATAGATGATAGATAGATAGATGATAGATAGATAGATGATGATAGATGATAGAAGATAGATAGATGGATAGATAGATAGATAGATAGATAGATAGATAGATAGATAGATGATAGATAGATAGATGATAAATGAGATAGATAGATAGATAGATAGATAGATGATTGATAGATAGATAGATGATAGATAGATGATAGATAGATAGAGATAGATAGATATAGATAGATAGAGATAGATAGATAGATAGATAGATAGATAGATAGATAGATAGATAGATAGATAGATAGATAGATGATAGATAGATAGATGATAGATAGAGATAGATATAGATGATAGATGATAGATGATAGATAGATAGATAGATAGATAGATAGATAGATAGATAGATAGATAGATGGATGATAGGCAGACAAGGCAAGGATATGTATAATTTTATAACAGGCAGAGAATAATATGGGCAGAGAAATCAGAGAGAGGAGAGTAGGGAAGTCCCTGGTGGGGGGGGCAGAGGGAGGGATGGAAGGAGGGGGGAAATAATGTATGTGCTTATATGGTTTGATAAAGCGTGTTCTCCCTAGCAGAGAGCACGTGTTGCGGTTGGGGAACAGGCCGCCCTGCCATGACTAGGCAAATTGATCAGCAACCCTAGCATTTAAGGGGTTAATGGGGTTGCTGGGGAATTTTGATTGTTACCAATTCGGAGGAGGGGTCAGAAGCTTTAAATAGAGGGGCCAGACGTGGGGACGTCCTCTTGGCCGTTTTGCATCGGATCAAGGAGCTGCTGAGCTGGGACGGTTGTATTGAGCTTTATTTAAAGCCTTAATTTCCTGCATCTTGGCTCTTCCCCCCTCCCTATTTTGTTTTTCTCTCCCTTCTTCTTTTCCTCCCTTACAATTCCCTAATACCCCTTCCCTTCTTTTCCTCTTTTCTCCTGTTGTTTTATCCTTGGTGTTTTGGTTATTATACCTGCATTCGGAGGTTAGGCTGAGGGTGGGATCCCCCCCCCAGCCAGGGGAGGCCTCTCCTCCCCGGTTTCCTCTCCCCCCCCGGCTAGCTTTACTCGTCGCCGCGGCCGCGGAGCGCGGCCTGCCCCCCCATTACATCGGCCTGGTTCCAGGCAAGGCCTCACCGGGGGAAGGGTTTTGCGCCGCTTGAAAGGCCCATACACGCGGCTTACAGCGCTGGCGCGGCGGAGCGCGGCCTGGTAACCCCCCATCCTCATTGGACTGGGCCTAGCACCCTCCGGGGCAGCGGAATTAAAGGGCCCGAGCGGCGGGGAAGCGGCGGCTTCGCTTAACCCCCGTGCCCCGCGATCGCTAGGCTCCCCCGCGTGGGCCGGAACGATCACCCGGTTGCCGCAAGTTTGCTTACCTAGCCTCCCCGGGGAACGGTTTTCATCCCGTTCGGCCTTCGTGGGGGGGGGGTCTTTTCGCCGTCCCCCCACTTTCACCAGCGACTGCCAGGCTTCCTCGGGGGCGCTGCGAGCGCCGCCTTCCCCCTGGGCTTTGGGGAGCATCGTTTTTGGAGCGTCGGTGGCCCGCCGGTCGCAGCAGCCACGTGGCGGCCTGCACGGCCTGCAGGGCCTCGGCAAGACCGGCAGCACTTAATTGCTGCGCAATTCGCTGGGGGCCCTTCATTTTGTTTTGTTTGTTTAACCTTGGGCTGTGCAGACCGTCGCTTCTGCTAATTCCTGGGTCTGCCGCCCTCTAGTGGCCGAAGTGAGCTATTGCGCCTTGGTGGCTCGTTAGCTCCCCTGGTGGTTCAGTGCAGCATTGCATCCTGCTTACTTGTTGGGCCTGTGGGAGACCCCTGCTGGTTGCTTTTGGAATTTAACTTGCAGGACCACTGCTATATACATAGTTTATTGTTTTCAAATTTAAATTTGATTTTACATTTTATCTCATTGTCTTTTATTCTGCATTCAGTTGATTTCTTTAATCTGATTTTAGTTGTAATTTTAATTTAATTTTATATTCAAAATTTAATTTAATTTGTTTTTAATTGGTTACTTTTAATTGATCAATTTAATTTTATTTGTTATTTCAACATTCCTACATAGTAGCTATGGCTCCGAAGAAGGTTTCGGCCCGCACTGGCTCATCTACCTCGGCAAAGCGGCGTATTAAAGGCCCATCTCAGGCTCTGCGTTCAGCTGCCCCTAGACAACCATCGGGGCGAGTGCAGTCCTTGGTGGCGAGCATGGCTGGTGACCCGGCAGCCTTATCTCGTTTTGCGGCTGAAATGGACGGCTTCCTTCAGCAGTGTTCCAGTCAGCCTTCTACGTCTGCAAGACCGCCTCTTCCAGTGGGGGCGTCGTCTCCAGTATCATCATCATCTAGTGAGAATGGAAGAGAAGGCTCGTCAGCTGGGGGCCTGAGGGTTGATCCCCAGTTGACCCAGCCCCATCACTCACCTGCCACTCGTGGTTCTTCTAGGAGAATGGGTCATTCCTCCCGGAGGGCCTCAAGAAGAAGGAACCTTTCGGCTCCTTCTACTCGCCGAGGAGGTAATGCCCGACCTCCAGATGAGGCAGCGACAGTTTTAGGTCTCTCACGTGTGGTTTCTTCTCCATCAGTCCCAGGTCCTTCGAGGCAGGATCCTGACTCTGAGTCCTCTATGGAAGACAGCTTGCCAGTGCCTGCCAGGAGGTCTTCAGGTGGAAAGCGTCGCCGCAAGAGATCTTCGCGGAAGCATGCCAAACGAAGGAGGGACAACTCATCGTCCTCTTATACCGGTACGTCTTCCTCCAGTTCTGATGGTGAGACAGGTAGCTCCATGGAGCTTTACTGGGGCTACGGTGAGGCAGCCTCGGGGCTCCCAAGGTGGGCTTGGGAGCGTCGGGCTAACACGCACCGGGCAAAGTATGGGGCAGTACAGGAATGTAAGGATGGTGTGTTGGTCCCTGACGTTAAGGTATCTACCAATTCCGCCAGAGATGTCATTCCAGGTTCGCATTTGTCTGCAAAGCTGCGCTCTAGGATTCTAAATGGCCGCTATGTTGACATGTTTAAGTTGGCCCCTTCTTCTGAGGACCAAGAGCGGGTGAGCTCTTCAAAGAAGCGCTCCGGTGTCTCCACTTCAGACAGGACATTCGAACAGTGGCTCGATTGTTTCCAAGTCTTTGCTGGAATAGTTATGGCAGCTTATCCATGGAGATCTCTTCATTTGTTAGTTTATTTATCTATTGTTCGCTCTGCCTTCACCAAAGCTGGTGAAAAAGCTGCAATAAAATATGATGAGCATTTCAGATGCCGGGCGGCTAAGATTCCCTTGGCTCGCTGGGATCGTAAAGATCTTGATGTATGGACTACTCACGTGGCTCCACTCATTGATAAAAAGGCGCCAGAACAACAGAGGATGAGGTCAGGGGCCTTTAGAACCAGCTGACGCCTACTATGCTGGGATTTTAATAAGGGTTCCTGCCAGCGCCAGGGGTGCAAATTTGCTCACATGTGCGAAAGGTGCAATGGCTTGCATGCCGCTTCCTCCTGTTATGCTGGTCGGCGGCCCTTTCGTGGGGGAAAAGGGGTTTCTCAACAAAACCCCAAGGCAACACCCCCCGCCTCAACCTTGGGAACAGGAAAATAATGTGTTGACTTATTTGGCTTTTACACCTGTGCGCTTGCAGGTCCTGCAAAGTTGGTTGCGATCCTACCCCAATAGGGAGGCTGCATGTTATTTGAGTAATGGTTTTTCGTTTGGTTTTCGGATTCCGGTAGCCACGTCTCCCGTGGCACGTAATCCTGCTAACCAGAAATCAGTTCGTGAGCTACCTCAGGTTGCTCGCAAGAAGATTGCAAAAGAGGTGGCCATGCAGCGCATGGCTGGTCCTTTTAGCGACCCCCTGTTTCATAATTTGCATGTATCCCCATTGGGTATCGTGCCAAAAAAGGCCCCCAGTGAATTTCGTCTAATTCATAATTTGTCACATCCCAAGGGTACGTCAGTCAATGATGTTATTCCTCCGGAGCTATGCTCCGTGAAGTACGCTTCTCTTGATCAAGCGATCAAGATGATTAGGAAATTCGGACAAGCTGCTTTATTGGCAAAATGCGATATTGAATCGGCTTTTCGCCTTTTGTCAATTCATCCGGAGGATTTTTGGTTACTAGGTTTTCAGTTTGAGGGCAAGTATTATTTCGATAAAGCTATGCCTATGGGATGTTCAATTGCATGTGCTGCTTTTGAGTCTTTTAGCACCTTCTTGGAATGGGTCCTTAAGTCCAAGACAGGAAGGGGCGGAGTCACTCATTATCTCGATGATTTTTTACTGGCCTCGGCTGGTGATACAGGTGATTGCTTGTTGCTATTGCGAGCGTTTGCTGACATCACGCAGGAACTTGGGGTTCCCCTTGCTGAGGACAAGACCGAGGGTCCTTCGACCCAGCTTACTTACCTGGGTATCCTTTTGGATACGGTTGCTCAAACATCTAGCTTGCCGAGTGACAAGCTGGTGGCCTTAAAAAAGATTATAGAAGAATTGCTCCCTTTAAGAAAGGTGTCTCTTAGGCAACTCCAGTCGCTTTTAGGGCACCTGAACTTCGCATGCAGAGTGGTGGCTCCTGGGCGCCCTTTCTGCTCTCGCCTAGCTCGTCTCACTTCAGGTTTGAGGGCACCACATCATAGGGTGCGCCTTTCTAATGAAGTGAGGGCTGATCTATCCATATGGTTAGAATTCCTGGAGGAATTCAATGGGGTGTCGTTATGGCAAGACACGTTGAACTTGCATAATGACTTCCAGGTGCAATCTGATGCTGCAGGATCGCTAGGCTTCGGCCTTTATTGGAAGGGCCGCTGGTGTGCAAAACGTTGGCCGTCTGAATGGAGGGGAGGGGAGATTACGCGGGACCTAACTTTTCTTGAGTTTTTTCCCATTGCAGTGGCAGTGCATTTGTGGGTCGAGGAGTTCAGGAACCGTTGCGTCTGCTTCTGGACCGATAACCAGGCGGTGGTGACAGTACTGGCCAAGCTGTCGTCACGCTCCCCTCGGGTGTCGGCCCTTTTGCGAGCTTTCGTTTTGCACTGTTTGTGTTGTAATATAGTTTTTTCTGCTCGTTTTATTCCTGGGGTGTCTAACGAAATTGCTGATGCTCTGTCCCGTTTTCAGATGGAGCGGTTCAGACTCCTGGTTCCAGAGGCACGGATACTTCCGGAATATTTCCCGGATCATCTCTGGAACCTTGGCAACAATTAGTTTTGCAGGGAGTAGCGGCATCGGTTTCCCCTTCCACCCTGAGATCTTATACAAAAGTTTGGGATGATTTTTTGATATTTATGTGCCAGTCTGCCAGCGAAATAAGAGGGGCCCCACCCACTTCTTCGCAGGTGTTAAAGTACCTGGCACACTTATTTCAACTGGGACGGGCGGCTAAGACAATTAGGATGCATGCAGCTGCCATTGCATTTTTCTGTAAAACATTTTTTGATAAGGATCCTTGTGCAAGGTTTCTGGTTCACAAAGCCATTGAAGGCTGGGGTAGGCTGTGTCCTTCCCGGCCAGCAAAAAGGCGCCCCATATCTTTTGACATGCTGAGCAATATGTGCAAGAAGCTGCGGGTGGTGTGTTGGTCGGGGTATGAGGCACACCTGTTCTCGGCTGCCTTCTCCATCGCCTTTTTTGGTGCTTTGAGAGTGGGTGAAATGGTGGTGGAGGATCATAAGGATGGTCGTTCCTGGGGCCTTTTCCTCCAAGACATGCAGTTATCCCCTACCGAGTTGAGTATCACAGTCAGACACTCAAAGACTGATCAGAGGGGTAAGGGTGCTCTCATTCGTCTCCCTGCTACGGGGGAAGCAGGCCCTTGCCCTGTAAAAGACGTTAGAAAGTATCTGGCGGTGCGCACCCAAGGGGATGGGCCTCTGCTCAGGCATGAGGATGGGTTGCCACTATCAAGGCAACAATTTGCAAAGGTGATGCGTAAAGCGATTCTGGCTTGTGGCGGCGCAGCTGCTGATTTTGCTCCCCACTCGTTTCGAATTGGGGCTGCCACGACGGCAGCTCACTGGGGCCTGTCACCCGCCAGAATAAAGGATTTGGGCCGTTGGAAATCGAATGCGTTCAGAGGCTATGTTCGCTAACTGGTTTATTCTGTTTGTTCATTTATATCAGGTTTGGCGGCTGTCCGCGTTTGGATGGTGGGGCACAGCATCGTCCATTGGGCTGGTGTCGCAGCACGGCAGGCCGGTCTGGGTCCAGGTCTTGGCCTTCCTCCGCATGTTCAGTTGTCCTGGCTGTCCAGACGTGGAATGCGCTGGTCGGAGCTCCTGCCACGGATCCGGGGCCAGTTGCTCCGTGAAGGGCCGCCATCGGCCATTGTACTTCAGCTGGGCGAGAACAACCTGGTTTCTATGGACTGTTTTTCCCTGCGTGCTGCAATTTTAACAGACCTGGAGGCGTTGCGGGCAATGGTGCTGACAGCCAAAAATTTTTGGTCTCAGCTTTTGCAACGATGCGTGTGGAGGGGCAGTCGTTGCCCAGCCGCCACTGAAAGGGCCAGAAAACGCATCAATTCAGCTGTGTCAAAACGGATTGTTGGGTTGGGCGGAGATGTGATTTCCCACCCTGCGATTCTTTTAAGATGCCATCCTTTTTCCGAGCTGATGGCGTGCACCTTTCTGCTTCAGGGAATGAGGCTTGGATAGGTGCGGTGGTGGCCAAGCTGAGGTCTTGGTTGGGTCTGTGAGTGGTTTGGCGGTGAGCTGGAGGCCCCATGGCGGTTAGGCATTGGTTAATTGGTGCTTGGAGGGGTAAGTGCCTATCCCTCCAAATGATGCGGAAAGGGAATTCCGTTAAAGGAATCCAGGGGCTTGCCATTCTTTTCGTCCTTGTCCGTGGAGCCGGACTTGGGCCGTGCAAGCCCCACCGGAACATGAGGGTGAGAAGTGAGGGTCTGTTTCCCAGCTTCGCTTTCTCATCCAATACTTGTTTCCCATGCTGGCTTCCGGTGGAGTCCGGAAGGGATCAGCTCTGTCCTTTGGGGGCAAGGACAGATAGTCATAACCAATGCCTAAGCAACCACTCACAATTTTTTGTATTTTGAATAAAAGTTGTGGCCAAAATTATGCCAAAAACCTAAACAAAAATTGATGTGTGAAGTGTGAAATTATTTGGGGGGTGGCACTGTGGAACTCAACACGCAAAGCGTGTTCTCCCTAGCAGAGAGCACGTGTTGCGGTTGGGGAACAGGCCGCCCTGCCATGACTAGGCAAATTGATCAGCAACCCTAGCATTTAAGGGGTTAATGGGGTTGCTGGGGAATTTTGATTGTTACCAATTCGGAGGAGGGGTCAGAAGCTTTAAATAGAGGGGCCAGACGTGGGGACGTCCTCTTGGCAGTTTTGCATCGGATCACCCGCCCTCCCTCCCTTTTATAGGGTGGTTTATTTAATTTTGATCGCTTGACCTTGCTATGCCTGTCATGGGGTCGTTCGCCTTGGAGCGGGGGCCTGGTAGGAATTTTGCCATCTGGCTGATTGGCTGGTGCCATTTGGTTTTTGCCTACTACGTAGCAAATCGTCACAACTTGTAAGGTTGGCGGTTAGGCATTGGTTAATTGGTGCTTGGAGGGGTAAGTGCCTATCCCTCCAAATGATGCGGAAAGGGAATTCCGTTAAAGGAATCCAGGGGCTTGCCATTCTTTTCGTCCTTGTCCGTGGAGCCGGACTTGGGCCGTGCAAGCCCCACCGGAACATGAGGGTGAGAAGTGAGGGTCTGTTTCCCAGCTTCGCTTTCTCATCCAATACTTGTTTCCCACGCTGGCTTCCGGTGGAGTCCGGAAGGGACCAGCTCTTTCCTTTGGGGGCAAGGACAGATAGTTGGTAGAGGGTTGGTAGTTTTAAATACCTGGGCATTTATATCTCTGAGGACCTCTCATGGACTGCAAATATTAATATGGTTGTGAGGAAGGTGCAGGGGAGGTTGTATTTCCTGAGAATGCTCAGGGGACTGAATCTATCTCAGCACCTACTTCTGTCCTATTATCACAGTACCATCGAGAGTGTCTTAACCTATAGTATATTATCGTGGTATGGGAGCAGCTCTGAAATGGATAAAAAAGCTTTACAGAGGATAATTAAAATTACCCAGAATGTTATTGGGCTCCAACTACCAACCCTGGATGAGATCTTCACGTCTCGCAGCTTGAAGAAGTCACACAATATCCTGAGAGATCCCACCCATCCTGCTCACAACTTCTTTGAACTGTTGCCTTCGGGCAGAAGATATAGGACAATGAAAACACGAACCACACGCCTTCTGAATAGTTTCTATCCAAGAGCTCTGATTGCACTAAATAATGATCTCAGGGCCAGTTGCAAGAAATAGCAAGCAGGGAGTAGGAAGGAATGAGATAGGTTTTAGGTTATGTTATGCCTTTAATAGGTTATGTTATATTCTGGATTATGTTATGTTTTATAGATTATGTCTGAATAGGATGAGAGTGTTGGAGATACGTGCAAATGTGTATGTGAACCCGGTCTTTGGGTGTTTGATTTTCGTTGTTGTGTATACTGTGTATATACAGACAATGACAATAAATTTATCTTGAATCTTGAATCTTGAATCTTGATAGTCATAACCAATGCCTAAGCAACCACTCACAATTTTTTGTATTTTGAATAAAAGTTGTGGCCAAAATTATGCCAAAAACCTAAACAAAAATTGATGTGTGAAGTGTGAAATTATTTGCGGGGTGGCACTGTGGAACTCAACACGCAATTTGTTATGTTGAAATTGTTTAATAAAAATACTTTTTTAAAAAAATTACAGAATCACAGAATTGTAGAGCCAGCGGCGTAGCTAGCTGCTCAGGTGCCTGGTATGTGTGTGTGTGTGGGGGGGTGTCCTGCAGCCAGAGGTGGGGCAACCCACCCATGGGGGCGGGGCGAGCCTCTCCGATGCTTGGAGCCTCTCTGCCAGCTGTAGGGCAGCTGAGGAGGAGGCAGTAGGCAGATGCAAGTCCCACGCTGCCATTTCAGGCAGCGCGGAACCTGCAGGCACCTAAGCCACCATGTCACTCCTAAAAAGTTCTGTAAGCCCATTTTTTTATTATTATTTACCATATTATTATTTACCATATTTTTCGCTCCATAAGACACACTTTCTTCCTCCTAAAAAGTAAGGGGAAATGTCTGTGCGTCTTATGGAGCGAATGTGTGGTCGATCGCTGGCTCCCTTTCTGGCCCTGCCCCCTTGCCCAGGCCTCCATTGTTGAATGTTCTGCAGGCGGAGGCTGTTTGTTTCCCCAGCAACATGTGACTGGCTGATTAGATTATCTGTCTGGAAACTGTAGAAACGGCTCCCTTTCCTTTCCTAAAGAAGCTGCAGAACTGTGAGTTGAACCCCATAAAAACAGGATTTTCCCCCTTTGCAACGTAAGCTCAACAACTTTGAAGGGGGCGCTGCGCAGAGAGGGGGAGATTTTTTTCTTCTTGTTCTCCCCCTCTAAAACAAGGTGCGTCCTATGGTCGGGTGCTTCCTATAGAGCGAAAAATACGGTAAATAAGAATAACAATAAGAATAACAATAACTTTTCTATTGCGACCTGGAGATGTCAGGGATCAAACCTGGAACTTCCCGTACGCATTCCTGTATCATTATAAACACGTGAAAACCCCAATAAATGAAGTTTCTGATTTTGTTCATTAAAAAAACTACTCAAAGTTCATATTCAAAGTCTAAAATTTGCTGGGTTTCTAATTTTTGTGTGTGGTTATTTTCTTTTCT
The DNA here is from genome assembly GCF_964234715.1 of Podarcis melisellensis. Taxonomy (NCBI): domain Eukaryota; kingdom Metazoa; phylum Chordata; class Lepidosauria; order Squamata; family Lacertidae; genus Podarcis; species Podarcis melisellensis. The sequence continues at coordinate 10,903,852 of NC_138530.1, read as the reverse complement.
TTCTTTCTTTTAAATCATTTTAATTTTCTGTTCATTTGGAAAGGACCTAAGATGAGTGGAAGACTTTAGAAGTGACTGCGTAGTCTTCTGGTAGGGAACTTGCCCCGTGGGGAGCCAATTACACTTGCCTACCTAGATGGAGATCATAAGAACTCGGAGGAGCCTTTCGCATCATTTTCAGGTGCTGGTTTAGAGAACTTCTCCCATGTTAATCACACTCATTATTCAGTCCTTCCTTTCATCTGTCATTACCCTTTCTTTGTCCTCTGTTTGCTCTCATTTCCAGATACCCATCTCCCCAGGCGCCTTCTGAGAGAAAAGTGCTAAAACTATTTCTTCAAGGCCCATTTGTAGTTATTTGACTTCACACTATCCAACTTTGAGGCTCTTGAAATGTTTCCTGGGGATGAATTAACAAAATCAGTGCTGTTAGAGAAGATAATGAGTCCCCCAACTGCACTATACACTTAAAGCAGAACGGTGGGGTGTGGTAAACACTCTGGCTGTTAGGAGGCTCCTATTCCCCTCCCAGAACTACAGTTCCCAGAGTTCCCTGGGAATAGGGAAGATTGTGAAACCACTACGGCTCTCAGCACTCTTAGCAAATTACAGTTCCCAGCAGTGGCATAGCATGGTTTGCCAGTGCTGGGTGCACACACACTGGGCAGTGGAGCAGAAGATGAGTGGAGCCCACAGTACCCAACCTTCATCGCCAATGCTGCCAGAGCAAGCCCCCTCACCGGAGCGGGGTGGTGCTGCACCACCTGCCCACCCACACAGGGGGGAGCCTGGCCAGCCGACATGTCCCCCCACCAACACCTGTGGGGAGGAGCCCCAGGCCAGGCTGCCCTGGGGTCATCCCTTGCCCATTTCCCTCCATTTGTGCCTGTTCACCACATGGGGAGCCAGCTAAGCAAAGAGCTAAGCTGGGAATGCAGGAGCAAGGCCAGGCTGGGTTTGATGAGCTCCTTTATTAGAGGTTAGCGACCATAACTGCTTTCCAAAGTGTCTAGCAGAATTTTCCTGGTGGCAGACGACAAGAACTGTAGTCACGCTCAAATGCACAGTCAATAATTACTTTAGCCAAGCCTTTGGTTATACAGCCGTACCTCCATTTACGTATCCCTCTGGTTACATAAACTTCGGGATGTGTGCGCAGCAAACCCAGAAGTATTTTACTGCGTTTTGCTGCACGTGCATATGCAGAAGCGTTCCTCAGGTTGCGGAAACCTCAGGGTCTGACTGGACCTCCAGAACAGATCCTGTCCACAACCGGAGGTACCACTGTACAAGCATTTTTAGTTATTACTATCTACAAACTATTTACAGTTCTTCCTTTCTTCAGCACGGTATTTGTTGTTGTTTAGTCATTTAGTCGTGTCAGACTCTTTCTGATCCCATGGACCAGATGAGCACACCAGGCATTTCTGTCTTCCACTGCCTCCCGCAGTTTGGTCAAACTCATGCTGGTACCTTCGAGAACACTGTCCAACCATCTTGTCCTCTGTCATCCCCTTCTCCTTGTGCCCTCCATCTTTCCCAACATCAGGGTCTTTTCCAGGGAGTCTTCTCTTCTCATGAGGTGGCCAAAGTATTGGAGCCTCAGCTTCACGATCTGTTCTTCCAGTGAGCACTCAGGGCTGATTTCCTTCAGAATGCATAGGTTTGATCTTCTTGCAGTCCATGGGACTCTCAAGAGTCTCCTCCAGCACCAGAATTCAAAAGCACCAATTCTTATGCGATCAGCCTTCTTTATGGTCCAGCTCTCACTTCCATAAATCACTACTGGGAAAACCATAGCTTTAACTATACAGACCTTTGTTGGCAAGGTGATGTACTTTCAGTCTAGTAATAAACAATCCTGATACCACAAACCCATAGTATCAGCAGCACACTTCACCATATACCCAAACTAGCTGGAAACATGCTTACTAAGGTATGTGTGCTCTCCTCGTGCCCCCCCCCCTGCAAACTCGACTTTCTTCTTTTAATTGCATCTCCAGATGACACCAATTAAGCCTGGAGTGCCACTCCTCCACATTGAATAAGTTTCTGGAACACTTTTTAAAGTTTCCAGGAACTATTAATCTGTTTTGAGAAGAATGTATTCCTAACATCCTTATACATTCAACTCCCTTAGAGCTGAATGAGGTAGTAGAGCTGAATGGACTGCACCAACGTGACCTGCAAATGGGTGAGTTTACTTGCAGTGAGTTCTTAGTTAATGCAAGGCAAGGGAAGCTCAAAAAATGGTATCCTGTAACCTTCAATTATATGGTCCTTTCCAGCCCAGGAATCAACCACCTTCTCCTGATGCTGAGAGTTGTTAGAAGTCCCTTACTCCACTCACAGAGCTACAGTTCCCAGTCAATCCCTCTTCTCAGGAAGTCTGGGAATTTAAGCTCTGTGAGGGGAAGAGGAGTCTTCAAAACTCTCATTGATCCTAACAAGAGACTCTTAACATGAGACCCATCTGCCCTATATATTCACACAACTTTAAACAGTCATGACTTTAAAGAGCTATGGCTTAACCCAAAGAATTTGTAAACGGCACTGGGAGATTTCAGAAGAACCCCATTCCCTTCGTAATTCAGAATTCCCTGTTGAACTACTTTGAGAATTGTATCTCTGTGAGAGTAACAGGGGTCTCCTAACAACCTGGGGGTGCGGGTGGTGCTGTGGTCTAAACCATTGAGCCTAGGGCTTGCCGATCAGAAGGTCGGTGGTTCGAATCCCCATGATGGGGTGGGCTCCTGTTACTTGGTCCCAGCTCCTGCCCACTTAGCAAAAAGCACGTCAAAGTGCAAGTAGATAAATAGGTACCACTCCTGCAGGAAGGTAAACGGTGTTTTCGTACACTGCTCTAGTTTTGCCAGAAGCGGCTTAGTCATGCTGGCCACATGACCCGGAAAAACTGTCTGTGGACAAACGTCGGCTCCCTCGGTCTATAGAGCGAGATGAGCGCGCAACCCCAGAGTCGTCCGCGACTGGACTTAACTGTCAGGGGTCCTTTACCTTTTTAACAACCTGTAGAAAACTAGTGTTTCCAAAATTAGGGATGCCATATATCCTGGATGTTACTGGGATTTCAAAGGCGGAATTGACGTCTGGAGGGAATTTCCGAAAGGCGATGCTTTGTCCTGGATCTTAGGCATGTCAATTGATCGTTTAAAGTGGTACAACACTGCTTTAGACATCTAGCGCAAATGAGAAGTCAAGGATGGCCTATGGGGTTTACTCCCCCTATTCTGATCAATCTTGGTGACTCACACTGTTTCAGTGCTAAACCTTGCTATGGAGCTTGATTGAAATGGATTGCATAATCTGCCTTCTCCAAGCATGTCTTCTTAGATGGCCACTTTGCCCAAGAGGAAAAGTTTTGCTAGTGCTTCCTGATTCTACAGAGTGGCTGGGCAGGCCCGGCCAGATGGGTGGGATATAAGTAATAATAATAATAATAATAATAATAATAATAATAATAATAATAATAATAATAATAATCTCACATAGTCCCTCTGGTGCTTCAGATAAATTGATACCACCATACAGCTGTTCCACAGTGATACCAGTTGTCATTTTACCTTATTTAATTAAGGCATAAACATGATAATAAAATACGTGACAGGGATCTGGAAAAATCCCCTCCCCATGAAAAATGGAATTGTGCTGTTCTTTTATGACATCACTGCATACTCCAGATGATCACTGGAAACTCAACTACCTGGTTAATCAAAGAAAAGGCAGCTCCCTCTCCCCAGCCCATTAAATTTGATGCATCCAGTTGCTAATTAGCCAACATGACATCTTTTGTGACATATGTTCTTTTGCTGCATGACAATCGCTTAGCTATTTGTTTGGATTCCTCGCCTCCCTCTTCTCTCCAACTCCCCCACAAGGAAATCCTGATGTACATGTCATTGTATACTACAAGGCTGTGCTCTGTGCACAGCTCAAGAGAGAAGGAGGAAACAGTCAACTGCTTTTCTTGACATCCCCTCTGAGAGCACCCCTTCCCCTTTTTTCCACTGTCGTCTCTCCCGGCAGCCCAGAATAGCCTGCTTTTCCGTGGCATTCGATAGGGACTGCATCCTGAGAAGGGAGGGAGGAAGACATAGCAGCTCTTGCTGAACCTGAAAGGAGATTCATATGATCAGTAGCATATCTGGGACAGTGCCACTGCAGAATGCCTGATGACCCTGCCGATTTGGACTATTGTCTAACACACACTGCCCTTGAAGACAAATCAGAAGTTTCAAATGAATGCAGCAACCAGATTACAGGCTAGAGTTCCATTTAGGACTCAAATAATGCCTGTGCTTTTTTACTTAATAACTGCACTGGCTGTCAGTTCCTGCCCAGGTCCAGTTCAAAGTTTTCGCATGTGTGTTTGAAGTCCTAAATTACTTAGGTCCCAAATATTTGAATGGCTCGTTCAGATGTTAAGATGGGCAAAGGGAGTCTTCTTCATAGTTCCTCCACGCAGCTGAGTCAAGGGGGTGTTTCTTCTTCTTCTTCTTCTTCTTCTTCTTCTTCTTCTTCTTCTTCTTCTTCTTCTTCTTCTCCTCCTCCTCCTCCTCCTCCTCCTCCTCCTCCTCCTCCTCCTCCTCCTTCTCCTTCTCCTTCTCCTCCTTTTCCTTTTCCTTCTCCTCCTGCTCCTCCTCATTCTCATTCTTCTTCTGGTACCTACTGAGAAGATCCATAAAACCACAACTGTACCAAAAGGAATTACTGTGAAAATAAGAAAGGTGAGGGGGGTCACCATATTTGTTTGGGATTTCAAAGGCGGAATTGACGTCCGGAGGGAATTTCCGAAAGGCGATGCTTTGTCCTGGATCTTAGGCATGTCAATCAATCGTCACCATATTTGTTTGGAACACATTCCAGTTCATCAATATCTTAAACTGCAATGTCCACAATGGGACACAGTATTCCAGGGACTCTGCTACATTTGTAAAGATAAAGCGCTTTATATGCACTATAACACTGTCACACCAGATGGCGCTGTGGAGTCCCGTATTTCGCCAAAAGGATTTCCCTGTATGAAGTTTACAACGTGTTTAACTGAATTGCTTTTTTGATGTTTCTACATCCAGCCCTAGTAAGGCTGGCCAAAGCGGAAAAGAGCAGAACCATTACTTCTTGTGATCTGGACACTCCACTTCCATTGGTGACCCAGATCCTGAGACCAGTTATGAATTTGCACATAGTATTCTTCCTGCCTAAAAGCATGGCCTGAATGCAGAACTTAACATTTAACTCTGTTAAAATTCTTTTCTCTCCCCATTATAATAGCTATTGGTTTAAGCCAATATGTCTTTTTGGCAGATCTAGACTTTCTGAAGCCTTTACTGGGGGAGTTTTCCTTCCCCACTTCCGCTGGTTGTAAATTGATTAAAGGGGGAGAGAGAAATTCCCTCCTTCAAAGCATCAGATACAACTGCCTCGCACTGTAGCTGACATCTGGTCTCAACTTTCGTGTCACACCACAATATACAGAACATAACCTGGGGGAAGGGAACGACTTTTTTAATAGAAAAAGAACCCACGAGGGAACTTGAAACAATCTATCTTCTTTCTTGTTGTCTTTTATGTGACATTGAGTTATTGAGAAATAGCAAGTATTTAATAAGGATAGGGGCTTGTTACCAACTCAGTGGTAAAAGACTTTGATAGTAAGATAAAAAGACTCCACCAACTAAATGCACAAGCCGATGGAAAATGTAAGCAGTCCCATAATTGCCAAGCCATCCATGCCTGTCATAGACACATTTAGGAAATCAATTTCCCCTAGTATGCATTTTCAAATGTATGATTTTTACTAATATTTGCATTTCTTTGCACACTTTACCCCACTGTGTACATCTCTGTACACATTGCTTAGCTGGAGAGCTGTGCTGCAAAATTCAGAAAAGTACAAATTTCGAAGGATTGCGTTGTTTAGCTTAGTTATTATAAAGGTTTTTGGGGTTTTTTAATGAAAAGATTTTCACGAGTAACAAAAGTACATTCAGTTTCTTTGTTTTCAAATTGTAGCATCCTTCGTGCAAGTCAGTTACCTTCAGTTTGAGACATTTTTGTTATGGGCAGTTTGGAGTTTCAGGGGGAAGAGAAGTGGGGAGACAGACGGGAGGAAATAAACATGGGGAAACAGTAAACTTCTGTTGCTTGGTTAAGTTAGCCAGATTGATTCACATGTTGTCGGGGGGGGGGGAGTGTTGGTCATTGTAATATGTCATAAAGGGGAGCCACACCAGGGGGGCTGTGTTTCATAGAAGTGTCACTTAAGCAGATTCACCTTTAAATGTAAATGGATTCAAATTTCACCCCCGGCCCTACTCAATCCAACTTGGACATGTGTTTTCCATGGTAGAGCAATTTTCCAAATCCTTTTGTTATAAGAATCATAAGGTCTAAGGTATAAAATAAATGTTCATAAATGTATCAGGCAAACACATGTCGTTTAGTGGTGTCCGACTCTTCGTGACCCCATGGACCAGAGCACACGAGGCACTCCTGTCTTCCACTGCCTCCCGCAGTTTGGTCAAACTCATGCTGGTAACTTCAAGAATACTGTCCAACCATCTCGCCCTCTGTCGTCCCCTTCTCCTTGTGCCCTCCATCTTTCCCAGCATCAGGGTCTTTTCCAGGGAGTCATCTCTTCTCATGAGGTGGCCAAAGTATTGGAGCCTCAGCTTCAGGATCTGTCCTTCCAGTGAGCACTCAGGCAAACACATACAGAAATATACAAAGCACATGTCTGAAATAGTACAGGAAAACAATCCTAAAGCCATTTTGACTCTTTCAGTGACCTCAAATATTCCTCTGCAGTTTGGATGGGAATGGGGAAAGCCTCCCATGTGGATTGTCTGTGGAAAGTAGCCTATAGTATAAGGCTAGAGTAAACATCCATTGTTTTGCTCATCTGTGCTGATGGTTTCACCTGCCACTAATAATAATAATAATAATTTTTATTTATACCCCGCTCTCCCCGGCCAGAACCGGGCTCAGGGCGGCTAACACCAATAAAATTACAATAAAACATAAGAAAAAAACAGTTAATTAAAATACGGGTTCAAAATACAATTTAAAATGCAGCCTCATTTTAGTAGTAGCCCATAAATCAAAACCATAGGGGAGGAAAACGTAAGGGTCAGACTGAGTCCAAACCAAAGGCCAGGCGGAACAGCTCTGTCTTGCAGGCCCTGTGGAAAGATGTCAAATCCCGCAGGGCCCTGGTCTCTTGTGACAGAGCATTCCTCCAAGTCAGGGCCAGTACTGAAAAGGCCCTGGCCCTAGTTGAGACCAATCTAACCTCCTTGTGGCTCGGGACCTCCAAAATGTTGTTATATGTGGACCTTAAGGTCCTTCGCGAGGCATACCAGGAGAGGCGGTCCTGTAGGTATGAGGGTCCTAGGCCGCACTAGGATGCAGCCTTCAGGTAAGTTTGCCCAGAGAAATCTGGCCCTCAAGATAAAAAGCATTCCCCATCTTTGCCCACAAGGTGGTTGCGTCCCAAAACTCAAGAGGCAGTAGGCTGAATGAAAGCCAAAGGAAGCATTCCATCAAACACAACCAAGCCACGGAGGAACGCCTTGATACTAGATGCTGAGACTAGCTAGCATTCAAGTCACTATGTCTGAAGCAATGCACTCTCGAGAGTGATTTGCCACCTGAGGGCCTAATTCTCTGCTCAGGTTGTAGGGCCCTATTGACTTTCACAATTCCGATCTCATTTGTCTCTGTCGCTTGAAGGATACGGCTGTTTCCTGGCCCTGTGTGAGTTTATCGAGTCGTTTTAAGCCTGTGATATAAACTTCTTCAAACAATTAAACCCCTGGACACCTGGAGTGATCAGCGATGGAGTTTTCCGCGTTTCATCTTTGTATTAGAAAGCCTCGGAGGCTTCCTTCCAACTCTCCATTTTCAAGTATTCCTTTAAAGTGGCCTTTAATCGAGAGAATTGTGGAAATATAAGCCCAATTTTGAAAGCATTTCATTTAGATTTAATAGGGGGAATTAAACACACATGCACTTTTTTTTTTTTTTTTAAGAGGAGCACTTACTGTGATGTAACGAGAATATAGGATAAATCTGCTCGGAACAAAATTGAGTGCCCACTTTCCCCCTAAACCTGTTGTTTCTAAGAAATGCTTTTGACTGGGTTGCATTTATAATTATTCTTGCAAATGGCACCACATGCAAAATTTGGATCGCATCCAAAGGCCCTAGTTCTGGGAGGTGAAAGTCGTCTTTGCATTGCTACCTGCTAAAGTCTTGGCTGGCACTATCCTTTGGTTCACATTTTGACTTCTGGAGCATGCAAATTTCCTCCCATTCATTGCTGTAGGATGGGTGGCTCTGCATGCAATATGGTACTACATTCGATACAGTAATGCAGGGTGGTAATGCATGTACAGATTTGCCTCAGATATTGACATGAAAAAGCACACAGGCAAGCTCAAGGTTTGATTATAGTCTATGTGAGCCTGATCCCTCTAGCGGACAGACTGTCGGCTGCATTCTGGTGCTCAAAATCTTGCACCGGCTGCTTTTATGCTTTGGAATAAGGTCTATAAATTAATACCAAAAACTTGAGCCTTACAATTTGGGTTCCGTATACCTCTGGGACTGCCCAATTGCTTCTATTCCTGTTGATCACTGCTTTGGCCCTGTATTCCTGAAGGAGCGTCTCCACCCCCATCATTCAGCCCAGACACTGAGGTCCAGTGCAGAGAAGAAGAAGAAGAGGAGGAGGAGGAGGAGGAGGAGGAGGAGTTTGGATTTGATATCCCGCTTTATCACTACCCAAAGGAGTCTCAAAGCGGATAACATTCTCCTTTCCCTTCCTTCCCCAGAACATACACTCTGTGAGGTGAGTGGGGCTGACAGACTTCAGAGAAGTGTGACTAGCCCAAGGTCACCCAGCAGCTGCATGTGGAGGAGCAGAGAAGCAAACCCGGTTCCCCAGATTACGAGACTACCACTCTTAACCACTACACCACACTGGCAACAGAGGGCCTTCTGTTGGTTCCCTCAGTGTGAGAAGTGAGGTTACAGGGAACCAGGCAGAGGGCCTTATCAGTAGTAGCACCCACCCTGTGGAACTCCCATCAGATGTCAAGGAAATACAGTGGTACCTCGGGTTAAGAACTTAATTTATTCTGGAGGTCCGTTCTGAACCTGAAAATATTCTTAATCTGAGGCACCACTTTAGCTAAAGGGCCTCCCACTGCCGCTGCGTTACCACCACTGCACGATTTCTGTTCTTATCCTGAAGCAAAGTTCTTAACCCAAGGTACTATTTCTGGGTTGGCGGAGTCTGTAACCTGAAGCGTCTGTAAACCAAGGTACCACCATAAACAACTATTTGACTTTTAGAAGACATCTGAACCCTTTATAGGGAATTGTTTTATGTGTGATGTTTTACCTTAGTTTTATAATTTGCTGGAAGCTGCCCATCTGACTGAGGTAACCCAGTCAGATGGGCAGATCATCATCATCATCATCTTCAGAAGAGCCATGGTGGTCTGCCATGGCTTGGATGCATGACTGGTATCCAACAGCCTTGCGCTCAGTATTGTGCCCCTAATTCTGTGGAACTTGAATTTTGATTTTATAGTCTTAACTCATTTGTGGCCATTTAGGTTTTCCCCACTACCTTACCAGGAGAGGAGTGCTGGGATGTGTGTTTATCTTTATCACCTATAAATCTTTCTCCTTGTGTGTGTGTGTTGTGAAAACTTCAACAAAGGTATTAAGCCGGGCAACACAAAACGCTTGCTGTTTTAAGCAGAGGTGTTTTAACTTGGCATACACAAGACACACACTCTACATTTACACATTATATACAGGTTGCAAGAAAACTTTTTCTCCCTCTGGTCCCAGAGGGGCTTCCAGTACTTCAATGTCCTTGCTGATCAAAGTCCACACACAGGTTTTGAGTCAATTTTCACAGAGTCTTGTAATAGTTTAGAGTTATCTGAAGTCTGACACCCTTCCAAGTCTTCATCTCAGATGAGCTCTACTCAACCTGTTCAGATAACTCCACAGTTCCACAATGATCCACTCCTTCCTGATAATCCCCCATGATTTATGACCCACACTGGAATCTGAGTCCTTTTATATACAGAGTTGTGTACCTAATCTGCCCAGAATACTGATATGGAAGCCACCTGCATCTTGGGAATGAGTCATCTCTTCCTCACAAATGGAGTTAACCCATTAACTGCATTCCTTCAAAATGAATGGTTATGAAATGCATTATTATTATTATTATTATTATTATTATTATTATTATTATTACTACTACTACTACTACAGTGGTACGTCAAGTTAAGTACTTAATTCATTCCGGAGGTCTGCTCTTAACCTGAAACTGTTCTTAACCTGAAGTACCACTTTAGCTAATGGGGTCTCCTGCTGCCGCCACACCGCCGCTGCACGATTTCTGTTCTCATCCTGAAGCAAAGTTCTTAACCTGAGGTACTATTTCTGGGTTAGCAAAGTCTGTAACCTGAACCATCTGTAACCTGAGGTACCACTGTATTTGCCTCTTAGTTGCCAAAATTGGCTTCTAGGCAGTTTACAAGTATAAAAGTCATTGCAGAAAACAGGACTCGCAACCAGTGCTTTAAAAAATGTTTTTTTAAAAAAGTTTAGGGTACACTCATTTTCCTACCCATATTGAAATACTGCCCCTCAATGAGGTCAAACTTAGATTCACAAAATGTTTAGGGGTGTGCGTCCCCCCAGAAAACAAGCACTGCTCACAACTAAGACGCACTAGTTAAATTATGCAATAAAACAATTCCATCGAAGCATTAAAATAAATGCCCGCAGTTAAAATGTGTAATAAAACAAGCCTGTTAAAGTTACACAGTATCTAAAGCAGCAATTAAAATCGTTAAAACAGAAGGTTCCAGTTGTGAGATCAGGGGAATACTTGACCCAAAAGTATTCCCCGATGGAATGCCAATAATGATGGAACCTTTCATATATCAGCAGGGAGACCATTCTCCAACACTTGTGCAGCCAGTGGAAAAGCCCACCTCTGTGTTGCCATAAACTGATAAACATCACCGCACATTAAACACACTCCTTGGTCCCCTCCTCCCGTGCCGGCAAATCCCTCCTCACTGGAAGGGGCTGTTAAAACAGGAGGAAACAATGTTCAGGCTGAATTATTTAGACACTAGAAAAAAGTCGGCATCCTGATTTTTGTCACCTGGGCTGAGCGCGTGCAGTCACTGCCTATTGTTGCTTAGCAATGCCCTGTCGTGTATACAAATAAATGCACCACACATGGAATAAGGCGTTTATTTCTGCACAGAACTGGGACATTTGATTGATTCTGTGGAGGACTGAAAGCCCGGGGAATAAGCAGAACAGTGCAGCGATTCCAGGCATAGCATTTAACATCTGTAAAGATGACAGATCATTTTCAGAAAACAGACTTTCCGGAGACAAATTTTTGGCAGGTCATTTGTGCTGCTCTCCCCACCCACCACTATTGCATTTCACGGACTTGCAAATTCACTTGCGAGGTGACTCTGTTGCTATAAAAATTAAAGAGCAGAACTAATCGACGCAGTCGCGTCTGCAACACAACACATGTTATCTGCGGATTATTTTACAACTCTTATTAGTAAGGCGTTGTTAACTTTAACTGGTAGTAAAATGAAACTAAATTATATTGAGTGGCCAAAGCAGCCTGCGGTGCCAAGTTTGAGCATAAAATGTGGGCAATTTAAAAGGCCTGGAGAACAGAGCCATTGAACAAAAGGGCCTTAGCGCTATGCTTTAGGAATAGCACACTTGAGAATTAAATAAAATCACAAAAAATGTAGGGTAAAAAGGTAAAGGGACCCCTGACCATTAGGTCCAGTCGTGGCCAACTCTAGGGTTGCGACGCTCATCTCGCTTTATTGGCCGAGGGTTGTTGTTGTTTAGTCGTTTAGTCGTGTCAGACTCTTCGTGACCCCATGGACTAGAGCACGCCAGGCACTCCTGTCTTCCACTGCCTCCCGGAGTTTGGTCAGACTCATGTTTGTAGCTTCTAGAACACTGTCCAACCATCTCATCATCTGTAGTCCCCTTCTCCTTTTGCCCTCAATCTTTCCCAACATCAGGGTCTTTTCCAGGGAGTCTTCTCATCTCATGAGGTGGCCAAAGTATTGGAACCTCAGCTTCACAATGGCCGAGGGTAAACACCAACAATTGGGAAACACTGGCCTGCGAGTGCTCCAATTGTAGAACAGCCTTTAAAAAAGGTGTCATGGGTTTCGAAGACACTCAAACTCAGGACGAAAGGGAGAAACGTGCTAAGAGGAAGGCATGCTTGGCAAATCCTCACTGTGATCAACTCCCACCTGGAAACCTATGTCTCCACTGTGGAAGGACGTGTGGATGCAGAACTGGCCTCCACAGTCACTTACGGACACACTGTTAAGACCGTGTTCATGGAAGACAATCTTCCTTGGCTACGAGGGATCGCCAAAGAAAGAAGAAATATATATATATTCTATCTAAAGCTGCACAAGTCATGACAGTCCTGTCAGAACTGTTAGGATCTAGCTGAATCACTTTGCCCGCCGCATATCATCACTCTTCCTGATTTCCTTGCTGACAATTATGGGCTAGAATAATATTAACCTGGTTAACATTCCGCTGACTACAGTTTTACGTGATGCTGGTGATCATCATTCAGAACGGGATTATGAGTGAAGGCGGGGGACAGGAGACGTTAAAATTGGCCTAATTCTGCTGCCACTGCCATCAAAATCAGAAGAGGGACAATTAAGCTAGTTTTGTACATTTCTGGTAATCTCTCCAGAGGCAGTTCTGCTAGCCTTTCAAGTCTCAATTTGAGACCTAGAAGTTCAGTGCCTCCCTGATTCGCAGCTGAGGGTCTGGTCCCCAAATACATTTACTTGAAGCATGGCTGAATATATCAAAAAGAATGTAAAAGCAGCTCTGCAAAATTCAATCCAAAGTAGGAATGCTTGAGGAATATGATTTCTGTGGATTTGACTATGAATTGATTCCATTCCCTATGCCTGGACAAATGTGTAGATGGAAACTTTAGTCATCCACCAGATTTCACACTTTTCTAGATGTCTTGCAGTTCTTGGCTGAAAGAGTATATCAACTTACATTTAAGAAATGCAGAGCTTGGCAGAAAATATCTGTTAAAATGTGGACTATTTATATACTTATATAAAATGCAGATTAATCCAGAAGAGGGATGGAAGTAGTGACTGCATGCAATACTTTGAACCAGAGATTCCCAAACTTATTTTGCCTACCACCCACTTTTTTTTTGGGGGGGCATACTCAGTGCCCCCCTGGAAATCTATCTTCTGCCAGTGGACTTGACTTGCATTTTGTGTGTTTATTCATTTATTTGGAAAATAATCACTATACGTTGCATCAGTAAGCATCATTACACAGCAGAAGAAACATGTACGAATGTTTTTTTTGAAATTTTATTCTCTTCTCTTCTTTCTTTATGCTTCCTCCCTCTTCACAGGGAGCTCCGTGAATTGCAGCTCTTTGAATGGGATAGGTGCCCTCTTAAGAACTCTCTGCTGTAGGAGTGCAAATATCCAGAGTGTGGGGTCAGGTGGGATTACTATGAGGAATTATAAAATATGCATCAAGCCGTTGTGTCCACAATGAATGCATTGTGTTGACTGGGTTTGATACATTGACAATAATTTCTGATCAAATCCCAGAACCCTCTGCATCTCTGGCCATTTCCTCTACTGTCCATTTTTCTCGCTTGACAAGTCACGTACACAGCCCAGTTGCTTTGCCAGGTATGCATCCTGGGCCATAAAGATAGTGGGCAAGTTTCTTTGATGTAGCTTTTCTGATATGTTAATCTTAGGATGTTAATCTTAGGGCCAAGAAACAGGTTTCACATAAAGGTGATAATGATTGCTGTCCTCCTGGCCATCCTTCTTATCATGTATATTGTTTGTTTATCACCTCCGGGGTTGCCAAATGCACTCCTTTGTAGTTCTGTTTTGTTTAGTCCAGAAATATGTGTGCTTAATTCATTTTGGTAGTTTAACTTTGTCCCCACGTGGGGTTTGTTGAAATGCTCAGAAGAAATCTGATTGGTGCTTACAAACACTCTGTAAAAAGCTCTTTTATGAATAAAACGACCTGGGCCAGAGGGAGGCAGAGATAATTATACGCACCCTTCCCAGAGTCTTGCTGGTTCAAGCCTCTGTGTGTATTCTTATTAATCAGAGTTCAATCCTTCCTTTACTTTGGGAACACCTCACTCTGCATCCTTAACAAACTATAGTTCCCAGGATACTCTTGAAGAAGTCATGGCTGATTAAAGTGGTATCATAGCACTTTATTTTATTTCAAATAATCTTTATTAATTTAAATTACACACATATACAAAGAATTTACAATCTCATACTACCAAAAAGAAAATGAAAGAAAAAACAATTAAGAAAGAAGAAAAGAAGAAAATACGGAAAAAAAGAAAAAGCAGATTTACGTACATAAAAAAAAACTTAATCTTCCTAATTAATACTTAAATAAACACTTAAATAAAAAAGACTTCTGACAAAATGAGTCTTCCAATCACTCTCATTGTACTGTTTATACTGTCGTCGTTTTCCCCGCACAGTTTTATATTCTTTAGTATTGTTCCCGTCTACTCCACAAACGGTATTTGTTGTGTTTACAAGTATCACTCAAGTTCTGCTTATATGGTGTGGTTGGTACAATGTGATCTTATATAGTCCTTAAATATTCTCCATTCTCCAAATATTTTCTGGTTCAGTACTCCTCTAACTCTTCTCGGGAAGCACTTTAAGCATATGGTGTGAATGTGGCCATAGACTGACTGACTGACTCCATCCCTAGCCTCAAATCCCATCAAATCTGACATCTTTTTTCCTCCCATGGTGGACTAGCTTGGCCATTGGCCTGATGCAACAGAACTCTTCTATGTCCTCTGCTACCAATGGTGCTATCTTAGCTGGATCATCAATTGGGGGTGGGGTGGGGAGCGTTGCTTAATCCTTTCACCTCCAGTTACTTCCACACACATTAACACCCTCCCCTGGCTGCTTTTCACCCCATGTGCCCCCTATAAGTCAAAAGATCCCCAAGGGAAAAGAGCAGGAAACTGACCAGAAACAAAAGCCTTAACCAGTTCCTGGTTTCTACCCCATCCTCTTCTCAAGAGACTGCTTTTGGACAGTCAACAACAACCAGGAGAAAATTCATGCAAGTAGGTGTCCTTACTTCATTGTATTAAAGCAGGGGTCAGCAAACTTTTTCAGTGGGGGGCCGGTCCAATGTCCCTCAGACATTGGGAGGGGGGGCGGAGTATATTTTGAAAAAAAAAATGAACAAATTCCCCACAAATAACCCAGAGATGCATTTTAAATAAAAGGACAGTTCTACTCATGTAAAAACACGCTGATTCCCGGACTGTCCGTGGGCCAGATTGAGAAGGCAACTGGGCCAGATCCGGCCCCCGGGCCTTGGTTTGCCTAAAGGTAAAGGGACCCCTGACCATTAGGTCCAGTCGTGGCCGACTCTGGAGGTGCGGCGCTCATCTCGCTTTATTGCCAAGGGAGCCACTGTACAGCTTCCGGGTCATGTGGCCAGCATGACTAAGCCACTTCGGGCAAACCAGAGCAGCACACAGAAACGCCATTTACCTTCCTGCCGGAGTGGTAGCTATTTATCTACTTGCACTTTTGACGTGCTTTCGAACTGCTAGGTTGGCAGGAGCAGGGACTGAGCAATGGGAGCTCACCACATCGCGGGGATTCGAACAGCCAACCTTCTGGTCATCAAGTCCTAGGCTCTGTGGTTTAACCCACAGCACCACCCGCGTCCCTTAGTTTGCCTACCCATGTATTAAAGCATAAAAACATAAAACAAGCCTGCTGATCAGTCCATCTAGTCCAGCATTCTGTTCTCACAGTGACCAACCAGATGCCTGTAAGCAGAAACTGAGCACGTGAGCCTTCTCCCCTCCTGTGGCTTCCAGCAAGTATTGGTGCCTCCAACTGTAGTGGCGGCAGAGCATAGTCCTCATGGCTAGTAGCCATCAATTGCCCCCTCCTGCATGAACTGATCTAACCATCTTTTGAAGCCATCCAAGTTGGTGGCCATCCCGATGAGTTCCATCGTTCAACTATGTGCTACAGATCACTCAGAATTGCCAACTTAACAAGGGATAGAGACATTCGCCAGTGGCCTGATTGAACCAGCTGCCCCCTGGCTTTTTGCTGTAAGGAAGTATTAGTGGATCAAAGCAGAAAGCAATCCAGCAATAAAACAGTGAGAAACTGTTTCAACAGCATCTCCCCACCATCAGTCTTGCCTTTGGCAGAGGAGGGAGGGAACCAGAAACTACCACCTCACATTATCGCAGGCAATTTTTTAAAACAATTGCTTCAGTCTTTGAACAAACAGAGCCTGATAAAGCAGGTTTCATAGCTCCCTGGTGGTGCAGCAGGGATCGTATATAACCAAGATACAGATTTACTTCCTAACCATCACTGCAAGGTACACCTTCCACCCCACATTCCTCGTATCTTCTCGGAACAAGCCCTCTTAACTCCGGACGTGTAACTGAGTGATCTCACACGCAAGGCATTTCTAAATCATGAGCCCATTACTCTTGTTCTCAATTACCTCGGGACAGATGAATTCTTCACACTCATTAGCCAAGAAGGTGGGAAGAACATAAAAAGCCCATTCGGTTCAGCAGGAGAGGAAGGGGGAGGAAATGTTATTTAAGCGAGCGAAGGCATCGTTTTTAATCCCTCTTAGGGTTTCATGCTAAGGTGGCTGGTGAAATTGTCCTCTTACAAATGCATTTTTAAAATACATATTTACTAGATAACATGAGCAGAGGTGTGTGGAAAAGCCCAGGCTTTTTCACCAGCTCACCCCTTGCTGCACCTATTCCCCAAGTAGAGAAGCAATTTGGGGATACCATTGAGTTGGGGGGGGGATGCTGAATTGAAGCTCTGCTTCTTGTCCCTGAGGTGGAGCAGCAAATCGGAGGGGGGGGGTCAATGCACATAGTACCCAAGGGAAGCCAAGTTGCTTGGGCATAAAATTCCACAAGAACCTTCCCCTTCACTGCTGCAAGAAATACAGTCACATTAAATGGGCACTACATTCCACATGTCCTTTGCACTAGGCTGTGGGGGTGGACTGGGCAGAGTCTAAACCACTGAGCCTCTTGGGCTTGCTGATCAGAAGGTCAGCGGTTCGGATCCCCATGATGGAATGAACTCCCATTGCTCTGTCCCAGCTCCTGCCAACCAAGCAGTTCGAAAGCATGCCAGTGCAAGTAGATAAATAGGTACCACATTGGCAGGAAGGTAAATGGCATTTCCGTGCACTCTGGTTTCCATCACGGTGTTCCGTTGTGCCAGAAACGGTTTAGTCATGCTGACCACATGACCTGGAAAGCTGTCTGTGGACAAACGCCGGCTCCCTTGGCCTGAAAGTGGAGAAGAGCACCACAACCCCATAGTCGACATTGACTGGACTTAACTGTCCAGGGGTCCTTTACCTTTACCTTTTTACTGGGCAGAGTTTCATACCATTCATGTTTCGAGGCGAGTCAACTGATTAGCATTTTCAGGAACTGAAACCCAGCCATCCTTCAAGTTTTGCATTTCTCTGAATTCTGCAGGGCAGTTCTCTGTCAACACAGTGGAGCTACTTCTGAGTAAGCCTGCTTAGGATGGTTGTGCCATTAATTATGTCTATATAAATGTATATAACTGATGTTGATTACATATATGAAAATATTTCTCTTGATATGCCAGAGCGCAGCCTGAGCTGGCGTAAGAGTGTCGTCTACCTCCCCCAGAAATGTACCTACAAGAAAAGAATAGTGTTTGACAATTTTGAAGGTTGACATATATATATATATATATATATATATATATATATATATATATATATATATATTAGTAGGCAGGCATGAGGTGAAGAGAGAAGCAGAGGAGAACAGGGTGTCATGGTTACTGAGAAATGAAGGCCGTATCTGATAAAGCAAAGCAGCTGCCCTTATTTCTCTCTGAAGTTAATCAAATAAGTGAGCTGTGTGATGACAAGGTGCAGCTGCAGCAAACAACTGAGAATTTTAGAGAAGCAGCTAAGAGGTTGCAAGAGTCTGCCTTTCTGGGTACATGGTGATATATCTTTGTGATTAAGTAACATGATTGATTGATTGATTGGTCATTTGTATCAGTTGTGGCTCTTCTCTAAAGGTGTGGGGGCAAATAGGCTGTACACTGCCTATAAGATTGATGTAATTATTCACGAAAATATTCTTACCTGCTTTTCACTATTTCCTCCCAATAGAGGTTAGACCTTCCTGTTCAGACAGGTTTTGGGAAATTAAGGTGCTATCAGGGCCAAGTGCATTTCAGACCCTCTAAGTGTCCCTACTTCCCAGAGACAGTCTTGGAGTTACAGAAGCCATCCCAGTTTTTTAATCCCAGACTGTTCCACTTTCCCTTTCAACATCCATCTTTTCATCAGAGATATGTTGAAGGGGATAGAATAGGACACCCCTCTTTTCATCTGAAAAATGTTGGCAGCGATGGAATAGGAAGTCCCTATCTTCACCAAAGAAATGTTGAAGAGGATGGGATTTTAACCTCTGGTTCTAAATGTGTTTCGATGAATCTTAGCTATTGTTTTAAACTAGTTTCTTTTCTTTAACTTTTTTACTTTGTGTTTTATAATGATTTTCTTAAATGTTGGGGGCTGCCTTGAATCCTACCTTTGGAAAAAAATACGAGATATATATACATTAAATAATAATACTGTAATAATAATTTTCAAACTGATCTGAAAGTGGGCTTCAATTTTGATAGGCAGAACAAAATCACACAGTCAATCTCTAAGCAACAGAACACAAAAAAACCTACAGCAAAGTCTTCCAAAAGCAGAGGTGCACAGATGTATATATTAGGGAGAGACGCATATTAAAATGCAGAATTTCAAACTAATATGCTTATGAATTTTCATGATGACTTAAAAAAATGTTTTCCTAACCAGGGGTTGTCAAAACAAGTTATCCCCCCCCCCATTTTTTTCTTCACCGGGTATATGTGGAGCAAGCAGAATATTCCAGTGTCGAATATGAAAAGATTGAAAATCTAATCCAAATTGGTAGCTTACTTCCATGTGAAAAATGTTATTTGTGAGGGGCCTGTTTCTGAAAGATACTGTTTATTACGAACATATCAGAGATGGGATATTGCAACCTCAGATGAGAGAATCGATTGTAAAGGGCTTGGCAACACACAGATAGACACTGATTTGCAAGGTCAGAAGGTCAGAATGCATTTCCTTATCTCATCCAAAAGTGAGGTATGGTACGACGTAACTGTACATCACCCCGAGAATATAATCAACCACTATTCCTCCTATTTAGGGCAGGTTTAAAACCAATGAATGAAAATTGCCTTTCACACATGGTGAGATGGTAAGAAATTGGAATCCCGTTTCCGGAGTTGGATTCCAATCATGCATTTTGTCAACTCAGTTTAAAGATAGGATTTGGGGGGTGACCAATGTCGCAAAAGTCTTTAGCATACCAGAAAGGTGAGGTGTAATCCTGGTGCACTGATTTTATGACGCTTCCAAAACAGACCCAGGTGTTCAAATTGGTCTTCGGAAATGTCCACTAGGCTGATCCAAATTCTTTTAATTGTCCTCCGTTAGTTGACAACTGAGCATGCAGATCGCCAAAGTGTGAGCCATGGAGTAGAACAGACCAGTGTCATGCCTTTCCTTGTTCATTTCCCACACTGTTCTCCCCCACCCCTATTCAGGACAGTGTACATGGACAGGATTCTGTTTGAATGTCCAGCCAACCCTGTGTGATGTCGATTTGTTTTGTTTTTCCTAAGGTCACCCAATGAGCTTCATGCCTTTGCAAGCATTTCAGTCCAGGTCTCGACACTGGCTCATTTATATTTTAAGTGTGTTTGCTGCTTCCACCCACCTCATCTTTTGAAAACAGGCCAAGTGCAGAAAAATGCACCTCCACGTGTGACTGAACCCTGAGTCATCTTGACGCATCACAGGTGGTGTCTAGAGCAAGCAAGAAGAGTTTGGATTTGATATCCCGCTTTATCACTACCCGAAGGAGTCTCAAAGCGGCTAACATTCTCCTTTCCCTTCCTCCCCCACAACAAACACTCTGTGAGGTGAGTGGGGCTGAGAGACTTCAGAGAAGTGTGACTAGCCCAAGGTCACCCAGCAGCTGCATGTAGAGGAGCAGAGACGCAAACCCGGTTCCCCAGATTACGAATCTACCTCTCTTAACCACTACACCACACTGAGGTTATTCTCAGAATCCATGGTAGTTTTATTCATGCACATGGCCACGAGTGCCTGGGTAGTTTCAGCAGCAATATTTGGACAGCGTCGGAGTTAGAAATAGCAGACGCAAGGAAACCCGATAGCTCCTATCACTAAGCCAGAACACTGTGTTGGTCTTATCTTTAGCAAAGGGAGTTTTTACATAGCAGAGTGAGACTTTCATCAGATCTGCGGCTTCCACTATCCCCTCTATCCCACATCCACCCACAACTAGATCTTCCGGGCAGCCTGCCAAGCAGAATTTCATAAGATGCTATCGAGTAGCTGTTGGAAGGGAAGCATACTGATGTGTAGCTGGTCATTTTGTCAGATTTCCAATAGCTGAGTTAACTTGCAGAGCCGTCCACGTTTTTTTGCAGGAAGCCCCTTTGGCACCGCTTGAGCAGATCCCCCCTGTCATTCTGACATTCACCTGTGTCGCTCTTTGAATATGCATGTAGCCATTAATTACAGCCGGCCGGCAATGCACAAACCCAAAGTGACTCCTTTATCCCATGGCTCCCTGCTGCGGGGTGCGCTCCCGCTGCTCGGTCCCAGCGCCTGCCAACCTAGCAGTTCGAAAGCACCTCCGGGTGCAAGTAGATAAATAGGGACCGCTTACTAGCGGGAAGGTAAACGGCGTTTCCGTGTGCAGCTCTGGCTCGCCAGATGCAGCGATGTCACACTGGCCACGTGACCCGGAAGTGTCTCCGGACAGCGCTGGCCCCTGGCCTCTTAAGTGAGATGGGCGCACAACCCCAGAGTCTGTCAAGACTGGCCCGTACGAGCAGGGGTACCTTTACCTTTACCTATCTACAGCAATCCATGCACATCAGGCTGATGGCCCTGTTGTGTCGCCCAAGTCAACAGCCTTTAAATGCTGAATACCAATTCGCATGTTCAGAACGACAAACCCGATAAGGGTTCTCGCTGGGCGGGCTGAGGAATGCAATTCTAGTCTTTCTGGAGGAGATGTCAAAGGAAGCTGCCTGGTGTCAACTGAGTTTGACAGTTTGCAAGAGTTGGATTTTAATGACAATTCAGTAGGAACATGGGGAGCTGCCTTATACAGTATTTAACTAGACCGTTGGTGCATCTGTGAGGGGAGAGACTTCCAGCTGTCCATCAGGCAAGACCTTTTCCACCTGTCTTGCCCCACCCTCCAGTCTCTGCCTCTCAATTTGTATTGTATTATTTTACACAGTGTGACTTGCCTTTGTTTTTACAGTGGTACCTCGGGTTAATTCGTTCAGGAGGTCCGTTCTTAACCTGAAGCTGTTCTTAACCTGAGGTACCACTTCAGCTAATGGGGCCTCCTGTTGCTTCCGCGCAATTTCTGTTCTCATCCTGAAACAAAGTTCTTAACTTGAGGTACTATTTCTGGGTTAGCGGAGTCTGTAACCTGAAGCGTCTGTAACCCGAGGTGCCACTGTATTGACTAGTTTAGAAATTATTAATTGTAATTTTTAAGAGTGGATTTCTGTGTAATTTTTGTATGCTGATACTCTATACTATTCTAAGGGGTTGTTACTCTATACTATTATAAGGGGTTGTTGAATATTACTGTATCTGATATAAGTTGCTTATTTTAAAGCTTTGTTTTATTATCATATTTTTGTATTGGATTAGATTGTTATATAAGGGATGCAGGTGGTGCTGTGGGTTAAACCACAGAGCCTAAGACTTGCCAATCAGAAGGTCGGCAGTTCGAATCCCCACAATGGAGTGAGCTCCCGTTGCTCAGTCCCTGCTCCTGCCCACCTAGCAGTTCGAAAGCATGTCAAAGTGCAAGTAGATAAATAGGTACCGCTCCGGCGGGAAGGTAAACGGCATTTCCGTGCACTGCTCTGGTTCGCCAGAAGCGGCTTAGTCGTGCTGGCCACATGACCCGGAGGTGCAAAACGCCGGCACCCTGTCTAGAACTTCATTAACATCCATCTACAACTTCACTAGCATCTCTCAGTATTGTGAACAACGGCGAACTTAGCTTTTGTTGGTATCTTCATGAACTTACCTAAAAAGATAAAGAAAACAAAAGACTGAGTTAAGCACTTGAAAAATCCATTGAAATCAGACATTATAAGTTCATCTTAGGTTGGGTAGTTCACAAGTCTCCAGCTTTGTATAAGGTTTTGTATTTTTCTCAGAAGATTGATAAAGAATGCACAATCATTTAGGTAATTATTGTGTGTATATTGTTATCTTTGTCCATGGAGTCTTCTTGGCAGTGATACTGGAGTGGCTTGCCCGTTCCTCCTCCAGGTGGATCATGTTTGGTCAAAACTCTCCACTATGACCTGTCCATCTTGGGTGGCCCTGCACGGCATGGCTCATAGCTTCTCTGAGTTATTCAAGCCTCTTCGCCATGGCAAGGCAGTGATCATAGAATCATAGAATCATGATCCATGAAGGGAAAGCGAGAGCTGGACCATAAAGAAGGCTGATCGCCGAAGAATTGATGCTTTTGAATTATGGTGCTGGAGGAGACTCTTGAGAGTCCCATGGACTGCAAGAAGATCAAACCTAAGCCATTCTTAAGAAAATCAGCCCTGAGTGCTCACTGGAAGGACAGATCCTGAAGCAGTGTGTATATTAGTCCATAGCTGTCAACTTTTCCTTTTTCTTGCGAGGAATTCTATTCGGAAAAAGGGAATTTCCCTTAAAAAAAGAAAAACACTGACAGCTATTTATTAATTGCCAGCATGTTGCATGAGTCATACTACTTCTATCAACAGCACAGGTTGCATTTTTCTAGCATAGAGCAAATGGAAGCCACAGCAGGAGAAATTTCCCACTCCAGGATCCCAATCCATTCTGCCCTTACACATGGCAATTGACTTTTAATTGCACAAATGGCATCTCACCCAGTTTGGCCCTGAAATAACGTTCAGCACAGCCACACATCCCTCTTCTTTTATTACCAGCGCTTCAATGTATGCCCATAATGTATTGAACTCTAGGAGCCTCCAGAGTTTTATAGCCTTGGGACTATGACCAACTTAGTTCTTGGCATGGCTAGGCTCATAATAGCTAACGCAGCCACACTTCACTGGGTAAGTTTCTCCTCCGAACGAATTGGGCTGACAGCTTCTCGCCCCGAGAGGACTGTTATATTCAAACACTTTAGCTAATAAAGTACCAATGAAGCAGAACTGCATTAAAAAATGTGCACCGCAAAAACAGATCTCCACCCTGTCATTTCACAGCAGCCACCGACAGCAAGGAGCCTTCAGAGTCTCGGCAGCTGTTTTCTTTTCTAAAAGTATCAGCTAATACTAGCTAGGCAACTTGGCATCAGCCCTTTCTTGTCCAGTCTCAGTGAAATGGATTGAACTGGTTGCATGGCAAGTTCCTGCTCTCCCCCCCCCACTGGAAATAAAGACACGTGACACCATGATTTAGGTTAATGGGCAGAAAATTGCCCAAAACTTTATTGGTTACAGAAATGAGCGGTATTGGCTTAGACATTGGTCCTATCGACTATCCGGCTTCAGCCCAATTGCATTAAGACCGGAAAGGACACTATGATTTAGGTTAATGGGCAGAAAATTGCCCAAAACTTTATTGGTTACAGAAATGAGCGGTATTGGCTTAGGCATTGGTCCTGTCGACTATCCGGCTTCAGCCCGATTGCATTAAGACCGCCAGAAGGGGGAGCCCTGCTGATGCACATCAACTAGGAGCTCCTCTGGGGTTACCACTTGGGGGCGTGCCTTAAGCCCACACCTCCATAGGCTTCGGACAGGGCAACGCCCCCCAGAATCCTTTACCGAACTACCCTTCGGTGTGGGGGAAGGCAATGGTGCTTCCTCTCCCCCCCCCTATATAATACTACCCTTACCAATGCCTAACTGCCAATGCCGAGGAGTTGTGACGATTTGCTACGAGGTAGGCAAAAAACCAAATGGCTGGAGCCAATCTGCCAAGTGGAAAAAAATTCCTGCCAGGCCCCTTGACGGCAACCAACCGAAGTCCATAGCAATGTCAAAGAGCCTGCCTAAAGGTTGGGAGGGATGGGAAACTGGATCAGCTGGAGCGACAAAAGAGGGAGATCCTTGACTGCGCCGGCCCTAAATAGCGCAGGCCACGCCCCCCGAGCCAGCCGATTGGCTGGTGTGGGAGATGACGTGGCCAAGGACTCCCTCGATCTTGCGGGGGCTGTGACCCAGCCCCCCCCCACATGGGGGTGGGCATGAAGCCCACAACCCCACCTCGTCTCCAGCTCGGAAGTGGCTTTCTGTGAACTGCCCTGAGACCTCCGGGTATAATAATAATAATAATTTATTATTTATACCCCGCCCATCTGGCTGGGCCTCCCCAGCCACTCTGGGCGGCTTCCATAAAAACCAAAAATACAATAAAATATCACACGTTAAAAACTTCCCTGAACAGGGCTGCCTTCAGATGTCTTCTGAATGTCAGGTAGTTGTTTATCGCTTTGACATCTGCTGGAAGGGCGTTCCACAGGGCGGGCGCCACTACTGAGAAGGCCCTCTGCCTGGTTCCCTGTAGCTTTGCTTCTCGCAATGAGGGAACCGCCAGAAGGCCCTCGGCGCTGGACCTCAGCGTCCGGGCAGAATGATGGGGGTGGTATATAAATTCAACAAACAAACAAACGAACTGTATCGATCACACAGGGTCCCCGGACGTTTCACTGCCTATTGATCCCTGTGCCACCACTTTATTTCTCGCTGCCACCACCCAGGCCCTACCTGGTACAATACTGAGTCCAGTCAGGGTTAAATTGGAACATAAACTTCTGTTTATTTATTGCAGTTTAACAAGTGTGTGGTTTCATAAACAGTATCGGTCAATTACAATCATGGGGTGCCTATCCAGACCTATAACTTCCGCTACCTGCTCTCACAAGCTAAACCACCTCTCAGATATTTACTTGACTTCCTAGCCCCTAGCTGTTCCTGACTCAGCTTATTTCGCTACACTAACTCAACCTACAGAGACACGGGTGGCGCTGTGGGTTAAACCACAGAGCCTAGGACTTGCCGATCAGAAGGTTGGTGGTTCAAATCTCTGCAACGAGGTGAGCTCCCATTGCTCAGTCCCAGCTCCTGCCAACCTAGCAGTTCAAAAGCATGGCAAAGTGCAAGTAGATAAATAGGTACCACTCCGGTGGGAAGGTAAATGGCGTTTCAGTGCACTGCTCTGGTTTTCCAGAAGCGGCTTAGTCATGCTGGTCACATGACCCGGAAGCTGTATGCCAGCTCCCTCGGCCAATAAAGCGAGATGAGCGCTACAACCCCAGAATCAGTCACGACTGGACCTAATGGTCAGGGCTCCCTTTACCTTTACCTTTACCTTTACCCTTAATTCAACCTACCCACAGACTCTATCCCAATTCACTCCAAGCAACCACCCAACTCCCAACGAACGAACTCCCTTGCCCCTCCCAGAACTGGTTTTATAGTCCCTCTGACTCCACCCCCCCGGATTCTTTTTTTTATATACATAATTTTTATTGTTTTAAATCATAACAAACAAAAAAGAACAGCAATTTACACCTTGTTATCACAAATTTCTTTCTATAAGACTTCCTTCAGCTTCCCCTCAAATCTTCCATATCTTAATTTAGTAAATTCACACAAATCCTAGCTTATATTGACATTATTTTCTCTTTCCTTCTTTTTCTCTTTAGACAATATCCCAGCCTTTTCACAGAGCTCTTTTAAACCCAACTAGCGTTATCTGACCTTCACTTATATTTTCCAGATATTCCACAAATTTCCCCCAATCCTCAATGAACCTTTGGTCTTTTAAATATCTAATTTTCCCCGTCAATCTGTCCATCTCCGCGTATTCTAGTAGTTTTCCTCTCCATTCCTCAAGCGTTGGTATGTTCTGTTGTTTCCAATTTTGGGCCAAGAGGACCCTTGCGGCCGTTGTTGCATATTGAAAGAATTTACTATCATTGTTCTTTATATCACTTCCTGCTAGGCCTAACAGAAAAGCCTCCGGCTTTTTCCCAAAGCTGTATCTTAATATACTCTTCATTTCATTATATACACTTTCCCAGAAACCTTTGATCTTTCTGCAGTCCCACCACATATGGAAGAAGGATCCCTCTTTTTCCCTGCATTTCCAGCATTTATTGCAGGTTTTATATATTTTTGCTAATTTTGCAGGTGTTATATACCAACGGTAGAACATCTTCATAAGGTTCTCTTTTAACGTTGTGCAAGCTGTGAATTTAAGATTTTTTTTCCAGAGTTTCTCCCATTCTTCATAGTATATATTATGGCCGATGTCCCTTGCCCAATGAATCATCACCGACTTCACTTCCTCATCTATCAAGTTATACTCTAATAGCATGTTATATGTTTTAGAAAGAATTTTATAATCATTATTTATTATTTCAGACTGGAATTTAGATTCTTTATCCGCGTATCCTCTCTCTTTAACGCCTTGTCTAAACATTTCGTTTATTTGGAAATAGTGTAACCAATCATTGACTTTTTCTTTAACCTGGTCATAAGGTTTCAGTTTCCATGTCCCCCACCCCCCCTGGATTCTGATTGGGTAACTTGTTTAACTATTTTACCTCCAGCACTCTCATATGTTAATGTCACACAAACAAACAAACAAACAAATGGGAATAATCATTCAGAAGAGGGAAAGCAGTTTTATCATGGATCCTGACCCAAAGAACCATTTCAGGTTAATGTTCTGTGTTTGCACCCAGAATGGTGTTTCAGGTCCCTCTTCTTCATATAGACACCATGCACACTGATTTTTTAAAAGCAGTATCATACCGCTTTAAACAGTCATGGCTTAGCCTCCCCCCCCCCCCACCATTCTGGGAACTATGGTTTGCTAAGTGTTCGTTAGGAGCCCTCTACAGTATTCGTTTCACAGAGCTACAGTTCCTAGAGTGGTTTAATAGTTTCTCTTGTGGAACTCTGGAAATTGTGCTCTATGGTGGGAATATTGTTAGAGGACATTCGGCACAGAAACATGTGTGTATACCTTTAAGAAGTTTCTGGGATTAATTGGCTGCAGGTGACCGTTGCTATAAAGGAAAAAAGCTGAGTTTTGTTGCTTTGCCTGCAGGAATAACATCCACCAGAGCTTGTGTTTATTTGTTTAGTAATAAAGTCTTCGTTTTTTCCGTTTGGTGTTTTTACACCTATGTCTCCTGGAGTCACTCTGTCCTCTGCCACCGGCTGGCATCCCCCTCCAATAGGTTATGGGCCCAGTCCCCAGTCTTGAGTGGGCAGAGACAGAGCGTGAAAAGAACCCAGAGACTGGAAGCAACTCAGCGTTTCTCAAGCAGCTGGCTGTGTGAAGGCATCAGCAGGGAGTGTCTGTTTGGGACCAGGAGCCGAACATTTCTTCAAGCCACGTGTGAGTAAGAACTGAGTGGAAAGCTGAAGGCTGGGTGGTGCCATAGCTGGACTTGGAGCTGGAGCTCAAGGGGGAGCTTCCTATTTTCCAGTAGAGAAACTGGGAGAGTCCAATTATATGTCATGGAGTTTACAGATGCAGGCGTTTTTAAAGAAAGAACAATGTTGGACTGCAATTGTTAACCCTCCTGTAAAAGAGGAGGATGAAGAAGTAGATGAAGCAGACCAAAGGCTGGAGGACAAAGCCTATGCCAATTTAATTCTGAGTTTAGAGAAGTCTCAGTTATCTCATGTGCGAGACCTTGAAACAGCAAGTGAGATTTGGCAAGCACTGAGAGCAATACATATTAGAGACACTGCTGGCAGCAAAATTACTCTAATGAGAGCTCTGTACTGAGCCAGACTAAGTGAGGGTGAATGTGTTTCAACACATCTTCAAAGAATGCGTGATTTATTTTCACAGTTAAATGAACTTGGGGAACATTTTTCTGAACAGAGAAAAGTTTATATTGTGCTGTCTTCACTTCCTGAGTCATGGGACAATTTAGTGATGACTCTGGAAGCAATCCCAGAAAGCCAATTAACAATGCATTTCTTAACTGGCCGTTTGCTTGATGAGGAGGAAAGACGCCATGAGAGGAAGGCCACAACCCCTCACCGTAACTCCAGAAATGGGAGGCAGTCCAGTAAAAGATATGCAACTGATGAGGAGCGGCATCCTAAAGAGGTTGTAGACCACAGAGAGGAAGCAGCGTTCACAGTTAGAAGATGCTATCGTTGTGGGTCAACCAAGCATTTAGTACGACAGTGCACTGTGTCTGTGGGAGAAAATACAAGACAAGGGCGGCCTGCGTTTGCTGGGAAGCGAGGAAACAGGAAGAATCGAATCCAGTATGTTTCTGCAGCAGTTCGAGGCACCAGTCACGACGTTGGACAAGACTGGATTTTAGACTCAGCAGCAACAAACATTTTTGTCAAGTCTGCACAAACCCTTGTAGAAAAGCAGCCTTGTAAATCTGTAAATGTAGTACTAGCTGATGGAACAGCGCATGAGTCAGCTGGAAAGGGTAGTGTGAATATCAACTGTTTAAGTACCAAGTTTACCAATGTTTTATGTGTACCAAGCTTAGAAAATAATTTGCTTTCAGTTACAAGTCTTGTTAAGCAGGGATTTAAAGTAACCTTTTCTGGTTCAGGCTGTAGAATAGAGAAAGCTGGAAAAGTGGTTACAGCGTCGCTACAAAATGGTTTGTTTGTTTTGAAAGACCAGCTAGTGAGTGAGTCTGGGGCATGTGTTAAAGCCTGTAATAGAGCCTTGCATGATGAGTGCCAGCATCTGTGGCATCGTCGTTTGGGGCATGCCAATTTCCGCAGTATTGCAAAAATGCCAGAATTAAGCAAGGGAATTAAAATGAAAAAATGTTCAGTTTTTCTAGACTGCAATACCTGCAAGGAGTCTAAAAGTAAGCGAGGGTCTTACCCTGAAAGTACTAGAATTAGCAAGAGGCCATTTGCTTTAGTACATTCAGACCTTTGTGGGCCATTTGCAGAGTCTGAAGGAGGAGCAAAGTTTTTTTTGGTTCTTGTGGATGATTATAGCCGGTATACTTGGGTATATTTGTTAAAACACAAAAGTGAAACTGGTCAACTGATTAAGAATTGGATCAACTATATAGAAAGGCAGTTTCCTTACAAAGTTACCCAGTTACAAAGTGACCGTGGAGGCGAGTTCATGTCTGAAGCCCTCCAAGTTTGGTTGAAAAAGCGTGGTATTTGTCACCGTAAATCGTGTCCTTTTTCACCTGAAGAAAATTCAGTTGCAGAACGCAAGATAAGATCTTTACAAACAATGTTAGATTCAATGCTATGTGATTCTGGCCTATCCAGGAAGTATTGGGGAGAAGGAATTCTGTGTGCTAACTACATACAGAACAGATTGTTTCATTCTACCATAAACAACACCCCTCATTTTTTGCTTTATGGAAAAAAACCCTTTTTGGACCATGTTAAAACTTTTGGTTGCTGGGCTTGGGTTCACATCCCAAAAGGACAGAGAAGGAAAGGTGAGCCCAAGGCAAAGAAACTTAGGTTTGTTGGCTATCAAACTTGGTCAAAGGGGTATCGTTTTGCACTAGGGCGTGGCAGAGTTGTAATATCAAGACATGCAGAGTTTTGTGAACAAGATGGTTGGGTTCGTTTACATGGAAATTCAGAAGTTATGTTATATTCTGATAATACAGATAAATTTGTGAAATCTGAGGAAGATAAGCCACAAATTAAAGAAAGTTCTGAAAGTGACAGTGATGAGGATTCAGGGGATGAGGATCCCAGTACACAATCTCCTAAAGCTGAACCAATTTCTCCTGAGCAGGATGAATCAGAAGGGGAAGATAGTTCAGAGGGGGAGAGTGTTCAAGTTAGAAGGTCACAAAGAAGCAATAAGGGGGTACCTCCAGAAAGGTTTACTATACAAGAAGCTAAAACTGTTGATGTGAAAAAGGAACCTCGTGATTATGAGGAAGTTTTAAAGTTACCACACCAGGAAATAGTAAGGTGGAAAAATGCAATGAAAGCAGAAATGAAATCTTTAGCAGAACACGATGTCTTTACCATTGAGCCATTGCCAGAAGGAAAAAAGGCAGTGGGCTGTAGATGGGTGTATAAAATAAAACACTTGGCCGGCGGTGATGTTAAGTACAAAGCCAGACTGGTAGCACAAGGCTTTACTCAAAGAAAAGGTGAAAGCTTTGATGAAACCTTTTCTCCTACTGCAAGGAGTGAAAGTGTACGCTTATTGTTAGCTCTTGCAGCACAACATGGGTTTAAGGTAAACCATTTTGATATTGAAACAGCTTATCTTAACGCAAATCTGCAAGAAGAAATTTTTATGAATCAAGCGCCAGGTTTTGAGGCAGGAGAACAGAATTCTGTATATAGGCTGAACAAAGCAATTTATGGGCTCAAACAGTCAGCTAGAAATTGGAACGAATGTCTTGATAATGCTTTAAAAAATCTTGGTTTTAAAAGAAGCTTAGCTGATAACTGCTTATACACTAAAGGAAAGGGTGATAAACAAGAATTGTGTTTGTGTTATGTTGATTTGCTTTACTCTACAAAAGGTGACAAGCAAGTGAAAAAATTTGCTGAACAACTAAGAAAGGAATTTAAAGTAAGAGATTTGGGGCCAGTAAAAAATTATCTCGGTTTAGAAATTCAAAGAACAAACGATGGAAGTTTTTTGTTGAGTCAAAAAGACAAAATAGTGGAGTTACTTGAAAGAAACAATATGCAAAACTGCAAGGGAATAAAAACCCCAATGGAAATAGGTTTTTTCAAAAATGAAGAAAAATGCACAGAACCTGTAAATCCTGAAACGTACCATTCAATAATTGGAAGTTTATTATACATTTCATTGTGGAGCAGACCAGATTTGAGTTATGCAATTGGAATACTAAGCAGACTAGTAAGCTGTCCTACAGAAAATGCCTGGAAAGGTTTAAAACGTATTTTCCGGTATCTAAAGCAAACACTTGATTATTGTTTAAAATTACCATCTTCAGGGTCCACAAAATTGCAGTGTTACGTGGACAGCAATTGGGCCAACCTGCCTGATAAAAAATCAATTTCTGGAATGGTATTTCAATTTGGAGATTCTTTAGTAGGATGGAAATCCAAAAAACAAACTATAGTGGCCACATCATCAACTGAAGCCGAATACTGTGCATTGTCGGAATTATGTAATGAAGTAAAATTTTATGTTCAGATCCTCAAGGATATAGACGTAGAGTGTAATTATCCTATTCAAGTTATGGAAGATAATCAAGCCGTAATAACCTTGTCTGGATCTGACCTGTTTAAAAACAAATCAAAGCATTTAGAAATTAAATACCAAAATGTAGCTGAAAATGTAAAACAGAACCAGATAATGCTGAAGTATTGTGAAAGTACACAAAATGTGGCGGATGTATTTACAAAAGTGTTAACCCTTGAAAAACATACACGACTGGTAACAAAGTTGGGAGTTGCAGTGTGTGATATGTAAATATGTTCTTTTCTGTTTAAAATACTATTGTTTCTGTTTGAATGAGAGGGGGTGTTAGAGGACATTCGGCACAGAAACATGTGTGTATACCTTTAAGAAGTTTCTGGGATTAATTGGCTGCAGGTGACCATTGCTATAAAGGAAAAAAGCTGAGTTTTGTTGCTTTGCCTGCAGGAATAACATCCACCAGAGCTTGTGTTTATTTGTTTAGTAATAAAGTCTTCGTTTTTTCCGTTTGGTGTTTTTACACCTATGTCTCCTGGAGTCACTCTGTCCTCTGCCACCGGCTGGCATCCCCCTCCAATAAATATGAGTCCTCTTAGAACTCTCGGTATCTCCAAGACTATCTGGGAATTGAATAAGCATGATTTCAGAGCACTGAAGCAGCTCTGTGTGCTTAAACAAAGAGGAAATGAGAGAGAGAGAGAGAGAGAGAGAGAGAGAGAGAACAATGTGGAAAAAGCTTCAGAGCAAGACGGGTTAAAAAGTGGTGGAACATAACTAGAGAGATTTCAGGAGGGAGTAATTTAGAAGGTGGATTGGAAATTTGAGTCAGAAACTAGAATTCTATTTGTTTACAAATAGAACCAGGCAGAGGGCCTTCTCGGTAGTGGCACCTGCCCTGTGGAACACCCTCCATCAGATGTCAAGGAAATAAACAACGATCTGACTTTTAGAAGACATCTGAAGGCAGCCCTGTTTAGGGAAGTTTTTAATGTTTCATGTTTTATCATGTTTTTAATATTCTGTTGGGCATTACTCAGAGTGACTGGGGAAACCCAGCCAGATGGGCAGGGTATAATAAAATTATTATTATTATTATTATTATTATTATTATTATTATTATTATTATTATTATTAGTATCCCTTCAGAAGTGCAGTGATGAAGAATGACACCTGTCAGTCTTACCCTGAAGGACAGGAACAGCTGGATTCTGAGGGCTTTGCAAATTCATAACACTTCTTTTTTAAAAATAAAATGATTCATAAGTGCCCTTTTTATGAGACAGCAATTGCTACCCATTCAGATTTCACAACTGGACAGCTGTCTTCCTCTCCCATCTGGGCACAGCAGAGTGTTCTTCCTTAGCTTTGAGAACTTCTGTAGGCCATCCTTCTTGAAGAACAAAATAATCAAGGGTGTGCTCTCTTGCCTAGCCAGAAATTGCTACCTGCCCGGACCTTGCAGACCTGCCTCTCCAGTCCAAAAGAGCAAATATGTGGAAATGTGGAAAACTGGAGTTAAGAGTGGAGAAAGTGAGAGAAATCAAAAGTGACAGATTCATAGAATCAAAGAATTGATGAGTTGGAAGGTGTCACGGTGCAGGTGACAGGCAGTCGGAGTCCTGGCTTGGTACGTTGGGACCAGGGTAGAGGTCAGAAAGCAGGAATCAGCAGTCCAGGGGTCAGGAAGCCAAGAGGCCATAAATCAGGAAACCAGGAGTCAGGAAGCCAAGAGTCTGAGGGTCAGGAAACCAGGAGTCTGAAAGCCAAGGGTCCAAGAGTCAGGATACCAGGAGTCAGGAAGCCGAAGCACAGCTAGGTGGGTAGTGTGTTGCTGTGGCAAAGAGCCAGAGGAAAATGCTGGTCTTATATACCCCTCCTGGTCCTTGCCACCAGGTGCTACGAGTCTTCTGTCAAGCCTCACCTGTGCGGCCGTGCCTTGCCCTTCCAGGCCAAACTCAGGAAGGCCCCAGTCCTGCGAGGCCCTACCAGTCACAGGGCCTGGCTCCTGCATGCACTCCTGACAGAAGGGGACCCAAGCGTCATCAAGCCCAGTCTCCTGCAATGCAGGAATATCAGTTAAAGCCTCTGTGACAGATGTCCATCCAGCCTCTGCTTAAAAATTTCCAAAGAAGGAGAGTCCACAACCTCCTGAGGGAGACTCTTCCACTGCTGAACAGCTCTTACTGTCAGAAAGCTCCTCCTGATGTTGAGTCGGAATCTCCTTTCTTGTAATTTGAAGCCATGGGTTCGAATCCTACCCTCCAGAGCAGGCGAAGGATGACCCATCAGGGGCCGTTCCAACTCTACAATGCTTTTATGATTCTATACCATTGAATATTGACTAGTCTCATGGGGTTTCTGATATTTAATAGGAGGAAATGTTTAAGGGAAAGATAAGTGCCCTAACGCTAAAAACCCAATTCCAGTTCACAGAAATTACCTGTCTGGCTGCTATTATTTCATTCTTGTTTCTCAGATCCAAAACATTTCGCTTTAGGAATAAAAACGGTGAGAGTTTAATAGCCAGAGTAAAGCATCTGCATTGCCCCTGTGTTTTCCGATTTGATCATGCAGCTTGAAGATTGCAACTTGCATCAAAGTGCCATTACGAACGCCCAAATCCAGGTGCCGATCTGCCTGTGTCTGTTTACACAGGTGGAGACGAGGGGAGGGGATTGAAAGAAGAAGACATTAGGAAGAACAGTGCAAATAAATCTGGGCTGGGAAAGAGAGAGATGTAAATGAGGCTTATAAAATTATGACACATTCCAACAAGCAATAAAAGGCCTTTTTATGCTCTCTGTGTGACATTTATGTGATCTGGATGCCTGAAATATGGATCCAGGACAGGTACTAATGGTTCAACGCAGTCTTTAAAAGAGTAAAATATGACTTTGAAAGGTAAATAGGAAATGCCTTGGGCGTAAATAGGAGCACTTTTATTCTTTCATCCAAAGAACATGATGGGTTGGGGTCTGAATAAGTCAGAGTAAACCTATTAAGATTAATAGACTCAAGATAGTCATGACAGGGGTAGCCAACAGGGTGCTTCCAGATCATGATGGATTACAGATCCCATCATCCTCAACCATTGGGCATGCTGGCAGGGACAGATGGGAATTCATTTATTTATTCAATTTATACCCCCACATTCCTCCCAAAGGAGCCCAGGGTGGCAAACAATGAGTAATGAAACAATAACACACTTTAAAACATATTGTTGCACAACACCCCAATCTCTGAGTGGTGCAAGAATTCAGGAGTTCCAGGCACTAACCCAGAGTTTGTGTTTCTTTTTGAAAATACGGCACAGAGGAGCCTCTGGCGTCTTTAGGATATACGGTTTATTTACACATATCTACAACCGGGGGGATGCGGGTGGCGCTGTGGGTTAAACCACAAAGCCTAGGACCTGCTGATCGAAAGGTCGGCGGTTCGAATCCCTGTGGCGGGGTGAGCTCCGGTCGTTCAGTCCCAGCTCCTGCCTACCTAGCAGTTCAAAAGCACCTCTAAGTGCAAGTAGATAAATAGGGACCGCTTGCTAGCGGGAAGGTAAACGGCGTTTCCGTGTGCGGCGCTGGTGCTGGCTCGCCAGATGCAGCTTTGTCACGCTGGCCACGTGACCCGGACGTGTCTTCAGACAGCGCCGGCTCCCGGCCTATAGAGTGAGATGAGCGCGCAACCCTAGAGTCGGTCACGACTGGCCCTGATGGGCAGGGGTACCTTTTTACAACCGGAGCGCATAATTGAGGAGTTCATAGCAAGTCAGGGCTTCGAGGAATTCTATCCTTCCTCCAGAAAAGCAATGACAAACTTAGACAGCATCTTAAAAAGCGGAGACATCACCTGGCTGACAAAGGTCCGTATAGTTAAAGCTATGGTTTTCCCAGTAGTGATGTATGGAAGTGAGAGCTGGACCATAAAGAAGGCTGATCGCCAAAGAATTGATGCTTATGAATTATGGTGCTGGAGGAGACTCTTGAGAGTCCCATGGACTGCAAGAAGAAGATCAAACCTATCCATTCTTAAGGAAATCAGCCCTGAGTGCTCACTGGAAGGACAGATCCTGAAGCTGAGGCTCCAATACTTTGGCCACCTCATGAGAAGAGACGACTCCCTGGAAAAGACCCTGATGTTGGGAAAGATGGGGCGCACAAGGAGAAGGGGATGACAGAGGATGAGATGGTTGGACAGTGTTCTCGAAGGTACCAGCATGAGTCTGACCAAACTGCGGGAGACAGTGGAAGACAGGAGTGCCTGGCATGCTCTGGCCCATGGGGTCACGAAGAGTTGGACATGACTAAACGACTAAACAACAACAACAACAATCCCTCCTCCAGTGGCAAGCAAGAAGCAGAGAAGCACAAGGAAGAGTTCTTACTACAGTTGTGCCTCAAGTCAAACGGAATCTGTTCCAGAAGTCCGTTTGACTTCCAAGTTGTTCGGAAACCAAGGTATGGCTTCTGTTTGGCTGCAGGAAGCTCCTGTAGCCAATCAGAAGCCATGGAAGCTGTGTCAGACGTTCAGGTTCCAAAGAACATTCACAAACAGGAACATTCACTTCCAGTTTTGTCGCGTTCCGGAGCCAAAGCATTCGACTCGCAAGGCGTTCGACTTCCGAGCTATGACTGTACTGCTTTCCTCTTCTCCAGAAGCTTCAGGAGAAGGGGAGCTGATCTCTATCATTCCTCCCCCTTCAGTCCAGTCCCTGACATAGCACCAAAAGCCCAAGAGGGTCTTGTTTCTCCCACAGCCACAGCCTTGGATTCAAGCAAAAATCAGGCATGGCTCTGTCTCTCTGCCTTTTCCTGCCTGCAACTCCCCTTTTCCCTGTAGTTACATTGCAGCCAACTCTAACTTTGTCCTTCAAACTATCTAAAAGCTGAAGGAGGGTCCTACCCATTTGCTGTCTGGCCCAGAAACCCCCTCTCTTCTTATAGTTGCTGCTGGAATCGAGTGCAATATTTTTTGTAAGAATGCACCATTTTCATGCTTAATTTACAGCCTGTTGCGTGCTTCTTCTATTAAGAGGGAAAGGGGAAATCCAGTCTGCTCCCAAAATCCTGGATAAATAAAATAGAGGCTACACAGCCTAGTCTCCAAGTTTCCACTTCCATGCTACAAGGGATGGTTGTTTGAAACTCAGCTTAGTGCATTAAGTCTGGACGCTAAACTGATTACTTTGAACGTTCTGCCAACATGTGTGAATAACAGGGAAATCCATCCCACTAGAACTATGCATGCCACCTTGAGCTCCTTGGATAAAAAGAGGCAAGTAACAACAACAACAATAACAAAAAGAACAACAACAACAAAACAACAACAACAGCTGCAATCCTCTAAACACTTAGGATGGACAAGGTCCCTGTGAACAAACTGGGACTCCTTTTTAGGATTGCACTGTTAAATTCAAAACAGATTCAGTGCACTACGAAAAAGATTTTATGAGTTTTGTTTTGTTTTAACATTCATATATATATATATATATATATATATATATATATATATATATATATATATGTATGAAAGATGATATGCTTTATGAGCATTATGAGATTATGAGCCAGGAAATCTTTTTACTCTAAACAAAGGAAATGTGTATCTCTAGATTATATAAATTTGGGTTTCCTATATCATCTGGCAATGGACAGAGGAAAACACATTCAGTCCCTTAGCAGGTAATGTGATTCCTCACCACCACAAAAACGGGGATGTGAATTTCACTTTGTTCTCATATCTAGAAGCTTTTGATGTGCAATGCATTAAGAGGGAAAGGAGAAGAAAAATCCATGGTTACCTCGTGTTGCAGTATATTAAGAACTGCAAACCTCAGTCTAAAATTACAGATATGAAAAATATGCTAGAGAAAGACAGAGAAAAGGAGAGAAATAGGAGGCATGGCTAAGTACAGGGGAGAAAGGCATTGTTATAATCAAATGTTTATGGAATATTAGCAGGTGCAACCTGACTGGGCAAAATCCAGCATGTGACCCTGAAGTCAGTAATTTAAGAAATTGAAAATGATGGGAAGATAAATCAGATCCTTGAAGGGCACAGAAGGAAAAAAAAGCATTTGGAGAAATCCTGCAGGTCTGCCGCAAAATGCTTGAAAAGGGCAAGAAAGAAGAAAAATAATTGACCGAAAAGGAAGAAAAAGCAGGCTGGTATTGAACTTTCTGTCTGATAGCAGTCATGATTGAATCTCACTACAAGATGTTTCAGCCAGGGTGGAATAAAATTTAAGATTTTAACCGATGCGAAAGATAGAGGGGGCTTCGCCCTGCCAGACTTAAGACTTTATTATGAATCAGCAGCATTTTGCTGGTTGAAGCAATGGCTACTTCTGGAGGATACAGACATTTTGGATCTGGAAGGATATGACAATAGTTTTGGTTGGCATGCATATTTGTGGTATGACAAGGTAAAGGTGTACAAAAGCTTTAAAAACCATATTGTCAGGAAAGCACTGTATAATGTTTGGATTAGATACAAAGATCTATTGGAAAGCAAAACCCCCAGGTGGTTGTCACCAATGGAAGCTAAGGCAGTGAAAAAACTCAACATGGAATCTAACTGGCCTAAATATTGTGAAATTTTAGAACAAGATGGTGAAAAGTTGAAGCTTCAAAGTTTTGAGAAGCTAAAGCATAAAGTTCGAGATTGGTTACATTATCGTCAGATAAATGAGACATTTAAGCAAGACAGGAAACTTGGTTTTCAGAAGGAGAGGTCAAAGTTAGAAACAGAATTGCTAGAACCCAATACTAAGAATCTATCTAGAATGTATAATTTGCTGCTGAAATGGAATACACAGGATGAAACGGTGAAATCAGCTATGATTAAATGGGCACAAGATATTGGTCATGATATTATGTTTGCGGACTGGGAACAGTTATGGACCACCGGTATTAAATTTACGGCATGTAGTGCCTTGAAAGAGAACATAATGAAAATGATCTATAGGTGGTACATGACCCCAGTCAAACTTGCAAAGATCTACCATTTGCCCAATAACAAATGTTGGAAGTGTAATGAGACTGAAGGCACTTTTTACCATCTTTGGTGGACCTGCCCAAAGATTAAGGCCTACTGGGAAATGATCTATAATGAAATTAAGAAAATCCTTAAGTGGACATTTGTAAAGAAACCGGAGGCTTTTCTCTTGGGCATGGTCGGCCAATTGGTACCAAAGAAAGATAGGACATTCTTTATGTATGCAACTACAGCAGCAAGAATCCTGTTGGCAAAGTATTGGAAGATGCAAGAACTACCTACTCTGGAAGAATGGCAGACGAAGGTGACTGAATATATGGGACTGGCAGAGATGACCGGCAGAATCCGTGACCAGAGGAAAGAGACAGTGGAGGAGGATTGGAGAAAATTCAAAATATATCTTAAAAATTATTGCAAAATCGTGGACTGATAAGATGTTAAGGGGAAAGAAACAAAGAATTACAGCTGTAAATGTTAATCTTAAATAAATCTAAAAGAGACTTGATTGAAAAATTGACTGAAGGGTTGCTAAAAAAGAAAATGGTAAAATAAGGATGCGGTGAAAGGGAGGTATGGGGAAGTCAAATTCTGTTGTATGTTTTGATATATGTGTTTTGTTCTGTATTGTCTTTTGTATGTTAAGAAAACTAATAAAAATTATTATTAAAAAAAAACAAAATGACACAGGGTGTTCTTGGTTTTTGTTGGCGTCTTGGTTTTGAGTGACAGGATGGCTGGCATGCCTACTTCACTAAATATGTAGTAGTAGTAGTAGTAGTAGTAGTAGTAGTACTAATAATAATATTTTTTTATTTGTACCCCACCCATCTGGCTGCGTTTCCCCAGCAACTCTGGGCGGCTTCCAACAAAGATTAAAAATACAGTGGTACCTCAGGTTAAGTACTGAATTTGTTCCGGAGGTCTGTTCTTGACCTGAAACTGTTCGTAACCTGAAGCACCACTTTAGCTAATGGTGCCTCCTGCTGCCGCCATGCCGCCGGAGCACAATTTCTGTTCTTATCCTGAAGCAAAGTTCTTAACCTGAAGCACTATTTCTGGGTTAGCGGAGTCTGTAACCTGAAGCGTATGTAACCTGAAGTGTATGTAACCCGAGGTACTACTGTATATTAAAATGTCACACATTAAAAACTGCCTTCAGATGTCTTCTAAATGTCAGGTAGTTGTTTATCTCTTTGACATCTGATGGGAGGGTGTTCCACAGGGCGGGTGCCACTACCGAGAAGGCCCTCTGTCTGGTTCCCTGTAGCTTTGCTTCTTGCAATGAGGGAACCGCCAGAAGGCCCTTGGTGCTGGACCTCAGTGTCCCGGTTGAATGATGGGGGTGGAGACGCTCCTTCAGGTATACTGGGCCGATGCTGTTTAGGGCTTTAAAGGTCAACACCAGGACTTTGAATTGTGCTCGGAAACATGTACACACAGAGACACACATCTACAGTAAAACTTCAAACACCAAACAACTTCATAGGTCCGTCAGCCTTAAAATGATCTTCAGGAGACCTGAAAGTTACGAAACTAGTAAATCATAGAATTGTAGAGTTTGAAGGGACCACATGGCTTATCTAGTCCAACCCCCTGCAGTGGGCGGAATACTTGGCCCAACATAGAGCCATGACCCTGAGATTAAAAGTCTCATGCTCTACCAACAAAGCTATCCTGGCAAGGATGCCAGCAGATTTTCGGCGCATGGAACCAGTGACACTTAATGCCTGATGCCCAACTCCTGGTTGAGGCTAGTCAGGCCTCTGTAACAAGAGGGATAGCTAACAGTGCTCCTCTGAGATATCGATAAAAAGGTAAAGGGACCCCTGACCATTAGGTCCAGTCATGACCAACTCTGGGGTTGTGGCGCTCATCTTGCTTTATTGGCCGAGGGAGCCGGCGTACAGCTTCCGGGTCATGTGGCCAGCATGACTAAGCCGCTTCTGGCGAACCAGAGCAGCGCACGGAAATGCCGTTTACCTTCCCACCGGAGCGGTACCTATTTACCTACTTGCACTTTGACATATTTTCGAACTGCTAGGTTGGCAGGAGCAGGGACCGAGCAATGGGAGCTCACCCCGTTGCGGGGATTCAAACCGCTGATCTTCTGATCGGCAAGTCCTAGGCTCTGTGGTTTAACCCACAGCACCACCCACGAGTTATCAATGCTTGCCTATAAATGCAAATTTCAGTGAATTTGTCTCCCTCGTCCCCGCTACCAAGTGACTGAGATCAGTGGACTTGCTGATTTTGTTTCTTAAGAGAAACTATTCTTTGTACCCCGCTTAAAAAACAACAACAACCCTTATTTCTTGCAAGCCCCACTTTCTGGTGTTTACAAGAAAGCCAAGCTGGGGACATCATGGGATTTTCAGGAGCATTGCTGAGATGATTTGTTGAATGTAGGAAAAGACATTCACAACCACCTGGAATACAAGACAAGTCCATCAAAATCCCTGCAACCCACTCAGGAGAATTTCTCAGAAACTTTCCCTTCTTTTTGATTATTTCCAACTGCAGATTCATTTATTGCCGGGACATGATGTAAAGAAATGCATGGGAGAAATTTTCTGTTCTGTAGATGCCTACAGTGCGATTGCAAAATCCATTCTGGATTTTTCCCTTTTTTTAAAGAAAGTTTTTATTTATACTTTTCAAATTTATACATTTCATTAGTTATACAATCAATTTAACATTTCAAAATTTGACTTCCTCCCCCCCTTCTGTGGTTCTTCATATTCAAATTCATTTAATTTGCTCATTTAAATAACTATTTTAAATATATACTCTTGTGAAACTGCAGGTTATTACAATAATAGTGCTAATGTTCTTATCTGTTTGCAATTTATCTGTAAATATTCAGTAAACCATTTCCATTCTTTTATAAAAAGTTTGTTATCTTGTTTTCTTATTCTTCCAGTAAGTTTTACCATCTCTGCATATTCCATAAGTTTTTGTATCCATTCTTCCTTTACTGGGACTTCCGATTCTTTTCCCTTTGGGGGGAAAATATTCTGGTTTTCTCAATC
The DNA here is from genome assembly GCF_964234715.1 of Podarcis melisellensis. Lineage (NCBI taxonomy): Eukaryota > Metazoa > Chordata > Lepidosauria > Squamata > Lacertidae > Podarcis > Podarcis melisellensis. The sequence goes on along the minus strand of NC_138530.1, from coordinate 10,862,318 downwards.
CACTTTGGAATTCAAGCAGATAGAATGGATTGATTCCTGGCTCAGTTCAATTCTAACCTAATGTGATGACCAACATTTAAGAACCCTTAGTCAAAACAATATGGTAGAAAACTGACTGAACGATAGGGTATTAATTAGTGACATACTCACTGTAGTTCGTATCTCGTATGTAATTGAAATTGGGACCAGCCTTGTGGATAATCTACTGAACATTAACGTAGCTAAATTGCGTAGCGACGTTGCAGTGTCTCAGCGTGGAGTACACACACTCTGATGTCTTGCAAAAATAGTTTGAGGAAATGGAACAATTGGATTAGCAGATGCCTGGGCTGTTCTAATGCTTTTTAACAATCCTCAGAATCACATGGCCAATTATGATTAATCAGTTCACGAGCTAACATGAAAAGCCAGTTCATGAATGAAATTATCGCAGAACTAATTAATTTTCTTTAAGCCTCGTTCAGCAACCTGAGTATCAAAAGTTGACATCCAAATATCTCCTGTTCATCAAGTTCATCCAGGCATCGTTACAAAGGCAGTGATTTCTCAGACTGGGGCATTCTTGCCTCCCACCCCATGATAGTTAAAGTTCAAATTTGTCCTTTGATACACACACACACACACACACACACAAGATTTTTATTGGTTTTACATGTAAACACGTTGCGTGGCTATACCCGCCCCCTTACACAGATGAGGTAAGTAAATAATGACACCGGACACCCAAGTTTAGGTTAATGGGTGAAAATGGCCACAACTTTATTGATTACAGGTAAGAGCGGTATTGGCTTTCAGGCCTTGGCCCTAACAGACTATCCGGTCTAACCGGGAAGGGTTAGAAAAGGGGGCGAGACAGGGCTGCCCTGACCTTAAGTGAACCCGATGGACCCGCCCCCAGCGCCATCCGATTGGCTGGCGCTGAGGATGATGAATATTGATGAATCTAGGGGAATCCCGGGTCCCCGGGGCTGGAGCCAGCCCCGCGAGACTGTGGTTGTGGGCGTGAAGCCGCAACCCCACCCCCTCATTAGGTCGGGAGTGGCTTTACATAACATCAAACTCTCTTGTTTAATCTCTTTGGTTCAACTGAGCCTAACAGCTTCCTTCCCTCCCATCTGATAGTTTACAAAGTTAAACTTTACATCTTTACATTTCGCTTCGTTTCCTATCCTTGTTATATCATTACTTAAAATGTTATATTACTCAACCTGAAGAGGTAGCAATTTCATCCTACAAGTCTTCAAATAACCCTGCTAATGATGTTAATTGCCTACAGCTGTCTTTCAGATATAATATAAATTTGTTCCAGTCCTTTTGGAATGCTTGATCTCACTGGTTCTGGATTCTTCCGGTCAGTTTTGACAGTTTTGCAAAGTCCATCAGCTTCATCTTCCACTCTTCTTTTGTTGGTAACGCCTGTTGTTTCCATCTTTGGGCTCACAAAATTCTTGCTGCAGTTGTTGCATATAAGAACAATTATTTATCTTGTCTTGGTATCTCTCTACCCACTATACCCAATAAAAAAAGCTTCTGGTTTTGTCAGGGAACTGCCATCAGCTCAGAGGTGAGAGGTGGAAGGGCAGTTGGGTTACAGGGAGCCCCCGAAGATCATGCGAAGCAGCTCTTCCTCCGGCGAGAAGGGAAGCCCCCCCTCCAGTGGGGAAGGGGTGCATGGATCGGAAGATGCTAGAGAGAGCCGCAACACCGAGCCTGAGCCAAGTGGGGGAGGGGCAAGTCCCCCTTTGCCAACGCCCTCTTTGCGCAGTTGGTTTATGCACAGAGAGGGGAGGAGAAGGATGGGGGTCAAAAGACTGTTATGCTGGGGAAAGTTTAAGGACCGCCCAATCCCAGATTCTGCTAGCGACTGAGCAGACGCTCTGCACTGTAAATGTTTTTGTACAGATAATAAAGCCTGGGAAAGACTGGTGGGAGTCTTGTCTGTTTGCTCTTAAGCAACCATGCCGGCACATAACAGGTTTTTTAACGAAAGTGTTTTTAAACATTTTCTTTAACTTATTATATATCATTTCCCAGAAAGCTTTTATCTTTTACATGTGCGTGGTATGAATAATAAATTATTTTTATTATGTCCACCACACATGGTCAAAAGTACCTTCCTTTTCCTTACATTTCCAACATTCCTTTTTTGTTCTATACATTTTGGCCAATTTAACTGGTGTCAAATACCACCTATACGTCATTTTCATAACATTTTCTTTAAGCATACTACGTGCTGTAAAATTAATAAATTTGTCCTTTGATTCAGCTGGACACTTAGCTCCTAATTCTCTTCCCAACATGACTGTTTTGCTATCACCACCTCAGCGGCTTTGTAGCAACCTCCGCACTATTGCTCAGCAGACTGAAGTGCATCTGGGCAGCTGTTCCCTCTACGTCACCTTCTTCCTGCCCCGTTTAGGGACATCAGTAATTTTAACTGGTTTGCTGTCCTTTCAGCTATTCAATTTCACAGCGATTAAAACCAGCAGACGTCCAAGAGACGGCTCCACCAGGAAGCCAAGTTCTTATTAGTTAAGCCAAGCTGATTCTCCTATACATAGTCATTATTTGGGAAACCAACAATTAAGGATGCAATAAGCATGTCTGAGTTTTTGAGTCCCGAAGCAAAAGAAACATGTTCACATCTATAGATCAGTGTGACAAAGAAATAGTAACCGTACATCGGGTGAAAGGAAGAGGGGGCATTATTATGCAAAACCTTGTACGATTTCATAGATTTGCAGGTGAATGAACAATAGCCCACCCAGTAGCAAAGCTGGAGAGGACTTGAGGAGGGGAGTTTATGAGATAGTAAGTCACACAGCACTTCCATGAGGAACAATAGCGGCAAACGACAGACAATGTTCACTTCTGCTGGCTGTGAACTACCAAGGAAACTAAAGGTAAAGGTAAAGGGACCCCTGACCATTCGGTCCAGTTGTGACCGACTCTGGGGTTGCAGCGTTCATCTCACTTTATTGGCTGAGGGAGCCGGCATACAGCTTCCGGGTCATGTGGCCAGCATGACTAACCCGAGGTACCACTGTATTGTAAAGGTAAAGGGTAAAGGGACCCCTGACCATTAGGTCCAGTTGCAGACGACTCTGGGATTGTGGTCTCATCTTGCTTTACTGGCTGAGGGAGCCGGGATACAGCTTCCGGGTCATGTGGCTAGCATGACTAAGCCGCTTCTAGCGAACCAGAGCAGCGCACGGAAACGCCGTTTACCTTCCCGCCGGAAGCACTTTAATGTGCTTTTGAACTGCTAGGTTGACAGGGGCAGGGACCGAGCAATGGGAACTCACCCCATCACGGGGATTCGAACCACCGACCTTCTGATCGGCAAGCCCTAGGCTCAGTGGTTTAGGCCACAGCGCCACCCACATCCCTGACCTAGCCACATGCAAAACTCCACCCTCGAGAAAAGGACAAATCTGCTTCTGTAAATCAGTGCCACAAAATTACATCACTTTTCAGCAAGGCAGAAACTTCTACAAAACCATCAGGAATGTTCAATGTTTGTACTGGGGCATGAGAAAATCCCCGTAAACTGTGCTTGAGGCCGAGGGGCACTGAAACTAAGGCATATCCACTGAGAAATGGGGAAGAAGAGTGAAAATATTAGCAGCTATCTGTTGTATATTACCCTTCAATCGTAAAGCCTTTCTCAGGGGTTGGGGAAGAGTCATATATCCCTAGGCTGTCAACACATCACTATTCTTTCTAAGAGTGAGCTGTTCGTTCTAAGAGCGAGTATTCGTTACGAATGGAAACGTCTGTTTCTCAAGTTTTCAGTATTAAATGCAATTCTCCACATTATTCCTAATATAATCAGGTTTTGCATGTTATTTTCACAAATATATTAGTTGTTTTAACACATTTTCTCCTAGTATATGCATTTCTTGGTGAACGTCATATGGTTGGATAACTTCATTGCAAAATTCAGATATGTGCACTTCTTGAAAGATTGCTGTGCTTGGTTCTCATATTGTTTCAAAAAGTGTGAATTTGAGAGATCTGTCCTTAAATGCAAACTCAATGAAATGTCTCCTCTATGTCTAGCTGCCAATAGGATTGTAGCCAAAACAATGCCATTGAAAAGCATAGAGAAGCCTTCCAACCCTACAATTCTACAGTTCTATGATTAGCATGTTTGTAACCCTGAGGTTTACAGAAAGGTCTTATTTTAAGCTAAGGAACCGTCTCTCCTGGTATTCCCCAAGGAGGACCTTATGGTCCACAAATAACAACACTTTGGAGGTCCCGAGCAGCACGGAGGTTAGATTCGTCTCAACTAGGGCCAGGGCCTTTTCAGCACTGGCCCCGACTTGGTGGAACACCCTGTCACAAGAGACCAGGGCCCTGCGGAATTAGACATCTTTCCGCAGGGACTGCAAGATGGAGCTGTTCCACCTGGCCTTCGGTTTGGACTCACTCTGACCCCTTATATGGGATTTGGGATATAAATTTCCCTTGGCTTTTTTACTGGCCCATGTAGGACCAGCATGGATAGCTGGCTTGGGTGAATATCTGATGTTTCCTCCCTTTATGGTCTTGATTTACGGGCTGCTAATAAAATGAGGCTGCATTTTAAGCTGTATTTTAAGCCATATTTTCATTAACTTTTTTTTTCTATTACATTTTATTGTAATTTATATTCGGTGTTAGCCGCCCTGAGCCCGGCACTGGCTGGGGAGGGTGGGATATAAATAAATAAAATTATTATTATTGTTGTTATTGTTATTATTGTTATTACAGTGGTGCCCCGCAAGACAAGTGCCTCACAAGACGGGAAACCCGCTAGACGAAAGGGTTTTCCGTTTTGGAGGAGCTTCGCAAAACGAATTTCCTATGGGCTTGCTTCGCAAGACGAAAATGTCTTGCGAGTTCCTGCGCGTTTTTTTTCCTTTCCCCCCCTTTTCCCAAGCCGCTAAGCTGCTTATCAGCTGATCCGCTAAGCCGCTTAACAGCTGATCCACTAAGCCGCTTATCAGCTGATCCGCTAAGCCCGCTAAGCCGCTAATAGCGCTAATCCGCTAAGCCGCTAATGGGCTTGCTTCGCAAGACGAAAAAACCGCAAGACGAAGAGACTCGCGGAACGGATTCTTTTCGTCTTGCGAGGCACCACTGTATTGTTATTATTGTTATTATTGTTATTATTAAAGGGGTGAACCCACCCCCAAACAGCTCACTGAGGGCTCTGCATGATGAGAACCCATGAAATATTCACTGCCAGTCAGAAAGAGGGGGGAAAGGGAGGGTTATGGGATGGCCTGTGCTCCAGACAGCTCAAAATATCCTGCAGGAAAGCATGGATTGATTGGAAGGATCCCTGAAGAGGAGCACTCTTGCCAGGAGCAACTAACCAAACACCAAGGTTTAATTTACGACTTTTCACTTAGGTAAGATAACCGTGTGGATTTCACTGGGAGTTAATACTGTTTTGATGGCATGGATTTGGGGTTATAGGAGCATTCCGCACCATGCTGCCTGACCAGGCAAAGCCACAAACATCAAAGAGTAGGAGTAAAAGATTCTCCTTTTCGGAGCCATCTGTGTAGAGCATAAATATGGATTTTTACCTCTTTCTGTACCTTGAAGCCATAACTAACAGAAGGGGCCAAAAGGTTACATACCAGAAGGGAGGGTGGTTAGAACGTCTTCAACATAAATCCAGTGGGAGTAATTCTGTAAAACAAACCTATACCCACAAAACGCACTAAAGTTTACATTCCTTTAGGATTAGAAATGCCCTTGTACATTAGACAGACACGATTTATCAGCTGAACATTATATATCCACCTACAATTGCAATTAAACTCAAAACCCCACGACTTCAGGCATTGGGAAGAAACTCTACAGTGTCCTGAGGATGAGGCAAGAAAATGGAAGCCTCTTTTGCAGGAGAAAACTTTGGAAAACCTGGAGGTAGATTTTGGCATAGCGCAAGTGGCAGCGATTGGCTTTAGGTCCAGGATGAAAAAGGAAGCGTGCAACTACTTAGTCACAGTGTTTGATACTCAGTATTTACAAGCCTCTGTAGAATCCAAAGAACTCATTAGCTTAGTCAGCCTAGAATATCATTCCAGAAGAATGAGCTGAACAGCCTTTGATGCCAAGCCATGTGGGAATCAGTGCACAGACTGGCTGTAGCAATCCTGGAAAAATAAAAGAGCCAACAATGGCTTCTCCTTCAGTGGCTTTTGGATATCAAGCCCATTTATTTTTGTTTTCCTCCTTCTCAACTGACTATGTAATAGCTGGCCTGGAAGCCATTTTTCTCCTCTTTGGGGATTTCAGCCTGTGGCATCGTTCACCCATCAGTTACATTCATATGGGGCTAAGTAAATAAGACTTGGCATCTTTACCGTATTTTTCGCTCTATAAGACGCACCAGACCACAAGACACACCTAGTTTTTGGAGGAGGAAAACAAGAAAAAAAAATGTTCTGAATCTCAGAAGCCAGAACAGCAAGAGGGATCACTGCGCAGTGAAAGCAGCAATCCCTCTTGCTGTTCTGGCTTCTGGGATAGCTGCGCAGCCTACATTCGCTCCATAAGATGCACACACATTTCCCCTTACTTTTTAGGAGGGGAAAAGTGAGTCTTATAGAGCAAAAAAAGGGTACTTCTGAATGGCATCGTACCTACGGGACCACCTCTCCTGGTATGCCCCGTGGAGGACAGTCTGCAAACAATAACATCTTGGAGGTCCCATTTCTCAAGGAGGTTAGACTGACCTCAACCAAAGCCAGGGCCTTTTTGACCCTGGCCCCAGCCTGGTGGAATGCTCTGCCACAAGAGACCAGGGCTCTGTGGGACTTGACATCTTTCTGCAGGGCCTGCAAACTGGAGTTGTTCCGCCAGGCCTTTGGTAGGTGCCCAGTCTGACCCCTCTCTTCCTACAAGACCCTATATATATATGAGGCCTAACTCCTCTCACCGGCTCAAATAAATAGCTGAACCTGGTGAGTACCTAAGGTTCCCAACCCCTACAGTCATAATTGGCTGGTTGCCTTCTGATCTTATTTGATTTTAATCCAATTTTAAGCTGTATTTCAGTAGATGGCTGAATTTTATGTTTTAATGTATTTATATTTTGATGTTAGCCACCCTAAGACAAGTTATGGCTGGGGAGGGCAGGATATAAATAAAATTTATTATTATAGCTGCAAAAAATTACTGGGCACCTGCCCCTTTCTTCCTGGGTACTGAAAAAGAGGCTATAAAATATCCCAACTTCTTTGGATTAACACTCAGTCCACCTGTGGCCAATGGGCATCAGGTGTGCCAAGTGGTATGGGCATAGGGGTCTTCAATCCCCCCCCAATTTTTTTTCAAGGAAGGGGCTGGTCTCCCCCCAAATCCTGTGGCCCCTCTCTGTCTCCTCCTCCCTGCGGGATGACGCACGGGCAAGAGGAGGAATTGTGCGGAGCACTGCGAGCCACTCCTCCTCCTCTTTCTCCATGCATACTCCCCATTCCGCACCCGGTGCGTGAGCACTGGCATCACTGCAGTGGAATGCCCACATGTTCTGGCCCGGCGCATGGGCACTCTCATGCTAGGTAACATAACACGTCATGTGATGTGCTCCCACAATGTGAGGGCCAAGTCACAACCCTTGATGGGCATCATCAAGGATATAAGGAGAGTCCTACAGGATCAGGCCAAAGACCCTTCTAGTCCGACAACCTGAGAGCCAGGGTGGTGTAGCGGTTAAGAGCGGTAGACTCGTAATCTGGTGAACCTGGTTCGGGTCTCCGCTCCTCCACATGCAGCTGCTGGGTGACCTTGGGCTAGTCACACTTCTTTGAAGTCTCGCAGCCCCACTCACCTCACAGGGTGTTTGTTGTGGGGGAGGAAGGGAAAGGAGAATGTTAGCCGCTTTGAGACTCCTTAGGGTAGTGATAAAGCGGGATATCAAATCCAAACTCCTCCTCATACTCCTCCTCCTCTTCTCCTTCTCCTCACCGCCAATCAGATCCATCTGGGAAGCCCATGAGCAGGACAGGAGTGTAATTTGTGATCCTCATTCAGCTGAGTCTGAGTACACATTACCAGCTTAAAACACAAGGCTGTTCTTTTTCTCAATTCAGATCAGAGCCAGCTTGAGGATAAAACACATCATAGAATCATAGAATTGTAGCATTGGGAGGGACCCAAGAATCATCTGGTCCAACCCCCTGCAATGTAGGAATCTCAGCTGAAGCATCCATGACAGATGGCCACCCAACCTCTGCTTTAAAACCTGCAAGGAAGGAGAGTCCACAACCTTCCAAGGGAGACCATTCCACTGCTGAAGAGCTCTTACTGTCTGAAAAATCTTCCTCATGTTCAGTCAGAATATCATTTCTTGTAATTTGAAGCCATGGTTTGATTCCTAGCCTCCAGAGCAGGAGAAAACAAGCATGCTCCCTCTTCCATGTGGCAGCCCTTGAGAAGTTTGAAGATGGCTATCATATCTCCTTTCCAGCTCCTCTTTCCCATGCTAAAAAAACCCCTCCAGCTCCTTCAACCATTCCTCATCAGGCTTGGTTTAAAAATGCATTACAGTGGTACCTCAGGTTACAGATGCTTCAGGTTACAGACACTTTACCCAGAAATAGTACTTTGGGTTAAGAACTTTGCTTCAGGATTAGAACAGAAATCTTGCAGCGGCAACGGGAGGCCCCATTAGCTAAAGTGGTGCCTCAGGTTAAGAACAGTTTCAGGTTAAGAACGGACCTCCGCAACTAATTAAGTTCTTAACCCGAGGTACCACAGTACATGTTCCTAATACAGTGGTACCTCGGGTTACAGACGCCTCAGGTTACAGGCTCTGCTAACCCAGAAATAGTACCTCAGGTTAAGAACTTTGCTTCAGGATGAGAACAGAAATCATGCAGTGGCACCAGGAGGCCCCATTAGCTAAAGTGGTGCTTCAGGTTAAGAACAGTTTCAGGTTAAGAACCGACCTCCGGAACGAATTAAGTTCTTAACCCGAGGTACCACTGTATATCCTAAGAAATTGCAGGATAGATACTGGTTAGATATGGATTGTGACTACTTGTGTGTACACCACTTCCCAAACCAGCAGTGTGAGTGCTCTGAATGCAGAGTAAATGGGAGCATGCACACAGTTCGATTGTGCTGGTCCTGTGGGCTAACCGTGAGGTGAGGTCCGAGTCCAGTCCGAGGTCGAGGTTGCAGTATGGAGGCAGCCCATCAAAGCTGAAGCTGGGTGCAAGGCGGGGAGTTGGGTGAGGTCAGGAGCTCCGGCAGGACAGGATGCAGGCAGGAACAGGCTACCAACAATGTTGCTCCCACAAGCTGTGGCTGGGGCTGGCTGGCTTTTATCTGCCCCGTGGCATAGGGTGGCCCCGGTCCACAGGTGACTCGCCTCTCCTGGCCTGGAGGCGAGCACTCCTCCTGCGGGAACTTAGTTCCCTCCGCCTCTCTGCCCTGAGCCTCTGCAGCTCAGGAGAGGCTGGAGGGTTACCGGACCCAGAGGCAACCTCAGCTTCCTCTGACAGGGCTGAGAGTGGAGCACCTGCAGGCAATGGGTCCTCCATCACCTCAGGAGCCAGAGCAGACTCAGCTGATGCCTGCACCTGAGGATCCAGCACAGGTGAGGACCCTTCAGGCTCATGCCGCAGCCCCGGCTCAGCTGGTTCTGGAGGTGGGGAATCCTGTGCAGGCTGGGATTCCTCAGGTTCAGCCTCCGAGTCTGAATCCCAGGCCATCACATCAATATTCAGACACATACTGCATGTGGCAGTGGAGGTAGAACATATCTGCTGAGGCTCGGAGCCATTGACTTATGAGCCAAGGTTTATTGTGTGATGAACCAAACTGAAGGCAGAACGGTTCTCTTTGGCAACAGGAGACCTAGTCTCTTAGAAATGGTGAATGCCAAGCGGGAGAAGGTGGACCACTTTGCTCAGCCAAAAGTAAATAAATAAGCAAGGCTTGCTCCAAATAGCAAACATTCTGTCTCCTACCTACCGCAGATGTCCATTGTGCTTCATCTACTGACCCCACCTGAAACAAATTAGACACATCTGTTTTCCACCCCTAAACCTTCAGTGAAAAGAGAACTAATGTAACTGAATTGAAAGGCATGAGAAAAACGGTGTGTTTCTGCTACACCTGCCAAGGCCGAATTCTAAAGGGTGTAATTTTCCTCATCAATTAGAAAACAGAAAGGGAGAAAGGGAGAGAGAGAGAGAGAGAGAGAGAAAGAGAGAGAGAGAGAGAGAGAGAGAGAGGGAGGGAGGGAGGGAGGGAGAGAGAGAGAGAGAGAGAGAGAGAGAGAGAGAGAGAGAGAGAGAGAGAAAGAGAGAGAGAGAGAGAGAGAGAGAGAGAGAGAGAGAGAGGAGGGAGGGAGAGAGAGAGAGAGAGAGAGAGAGAGAGAGAGAGAGAGAGAGAGAGAGAGAGAGAGAGAGAGAGAGAGAGAGAGATGTGAAATTTCTGGCTAAATCAGTTACAGATAGGTAGCCGTGTTGTTCTGGCTAAATCAGACATTGAGAGGTTTTTTTAAAAAAAGATATGGGTCAGATACAGTGGTACCTCAGGTTACATACGCTTCAGGTTACATACGCTTCAGGTTACATACGCTTCAGGTTACACACTCCGCTAACCCAGAAATAGTGCTTCAGGTTAAGAACTTTGCTTCAGGATAAGAACAGAAATCGGGCTCCGGCAGCGTGGCAGCAGCAGGAGGCCCCATTACCTAAAGTGGTGCTTTAGGTTAAGAACAGTTTCAGGTTAAGAACGGACCTCCGGAACAAATTAAGTACTTAACCCGAGGTACCACTGTACACTGTGTTCCTCCTTCGGGCTCAGAAACTAGAAATTTGCTTGGTGTAGCTGGTTCAGTTGTTGCTTTGTCACTATTCTTGAATGAAGGTTGTGATTATCTACTGCCTGGCAAACAGTTCAGACTACATAAGGTTAGATATTAAACCCTTCTGCAGTAAGTGATGGAACTGTTGGCAGGTGACTATGGGCAAGTACAGCCTTTAGGCAACCAGATGTGTACTATAAATGGTTTTCCAAGAAAAAACAACAACAACCAAGGTGCCTGATAGAGTGAAAAAGTACCTATAAGACTCACTTTTTCCCTCCTAAAAAGTAAGGGGAAATGTATATGTGTGTTATGGAGCGAATGCAGGCTGTGCAGCTATCCCAGAAGCAGAACAGCAAGAGGGATTGCTGCTTTCACTTGTTGTTTTCCTCCTCCAAAAACTAGGTGCATCTTGTGGTCTGGTGCATCGTATAGAGCGAAAAATACAGTATTTTCTTTCATCCGTCCTGAATCGTCCACGAGTTCTAGTGATATGAGAGAGGGAGAAAAACATTTCTCTTTAGAAATACTGTAAGGCAGTGTTGGTCAAACTTGGGTCTCCAGCTGTTTTGGGACTACAATTCCCATCATCCCTGGCCACTGGTCCTGTTAGCTAAGGATGATGGGAGTTGTAGTCCCAAAACAGCTGGAGACCCAAGTTTGGCCAACACTGCCTTACAGGGCTGTGTCATAGGTGATTAAACTTTAGGGTTCTCATTTGGTAGGACTCAAAGCAGTGAAGAAGTTGAATTACAGGAATGGGGATTTTGGCTAAACTTTATGAAGGACTTCCTGACAGTACAAGCTGGTTGACAAGGGAGTAGACTGTCAAAGACTCCAATTTTAAGGTGGATATAGAGACAGGGAGAAAACCCACTATAAATAAGTCAGAAATTAGATTATAACAAAAGAAAGAAATCCGTATGGAAAACCGAGTTTTAAAATTTCCTGCTCTCTGGCGCCGTCTGATGTTCCATGTTTATAGTGCATTCAAATTGCTGTTTCTTTACTAATGTAGCTGAATTGCTACATTAGCTGAAGTGGTACCTCGGGTTACAGACAGGTTACTCCGCTAACCCAGAAATAGTACCTCGGCTTAAGAACTTTGCTTCAGGATGAGAACAGAAATCGTGCAGCAGTGCGGCAGCAGCAGGAGGCCCCATTAGTTAAAGTGGTACCTCAGGTTAAGAACAGTTTCAGGTTAAGAACAGACCTCCAGAACGAATTAAGTTCTTAATCTGAGGTACTATTGTATACAGTCACCTGGGAGTAAGTCCCATTGAATTCATTGGGGCAATACTAGATATTTACGGGGTTGCACTGTTAGCATAATATATCATTTGGCCTTGACTGGTAGGTTTCACTTATTAAATGATAAGTTACCTTACACTTGGAAGCACGCATAAGGGCTGCTAATATGCAAATGTATTTCAGTTTAATCAATTGATGAAGCAATTAATCAGTTAAAAGGTAAGTGGTTAATCAGCTAAATAATATTTAATTGGTTGCCAGTCCTATTTTTCCTCCTTTCCTTTGCAACACTCGTTCATTTTCTTCCTCTTTCACTGCATCTATTAAGGTCAGCCCTGATCATGCACCACAAAATTTATTCAAGGACCCAGAGGCTTTGATAGAACTGCATTTCCAACACTTTGGCCATTTCCTTAATGCTCATCAACTCATTCGCTTTTGGCCCTTCTCACCTTCATTTGAAAACCTAACACAAAATGGGAACGAAGTGTCAATTCCGTTCTATTAATTGCCTTGGAAACCATCCATTCCTTTTAATTATTTCCTAGCATCTGATCTACTGGAATGTGCCACACAGCTTTAAGATGATGAGGTCTCCAATGTCCACTCTACATAAATTACCCATCCAGCCATTTGGTAAACCACCAAAAGAAATTACCTTTCTCCAGCCTTGCGAATCTATTAAGGGAAAACAACCGGGTGGTTTTGATTACAGTCCTGGGAGATGCAGCTCAGAAGATCTCTTCGTGGAAGATATGACAACGCTATTTGGCTCCACGTTAACCAGGTAGGGCAGAGTTGAAGAATATTATCACTGATGATGTGAAGTTAAGCCGACACCACCTGTTCAGGTGTCATTTGGAAGAGAGGCTGGAACAGAGGCTGTAAGGAGAGGGATAACAACGGGGAAATGGATATCACACAAAACAGATGCCCACTTAGTCCATCACTGGTGCTGCCTTCGTCCATCAGCAGCATCAGTGGACATTAAATATGGCTTGAGAAGGGCATAGGGCTAATGGATTGCTCCCAGAGATTTTGATGGCTACTTAGCTTTAAAGAATCAAATTATGCACCTACCAATGTGGGACAATGGAGGCTATTCCATTAGGATGAATGGGACACCACACCACCAACATGTGGGAATGTTGAAGGGTGGCAGGAGAGGATATTTTTTGTTGTTGTTTAGTTTTTTTGGTCGTGTCCGACTCTTTCTGACCCCATGGACCAGAGCCCGCCACACACTCTGCCTTCCACTGCCTCCCGCAGTTTGGTCAAACTCATGCTGGTAGCTTCTAGAACACTGTCCAACCATCTCGCCCTCTGTCGTCCCCTTCTCCTTGTGCCCTCCATCTCTCCCAACATCAGGGTCTTTTCCAGGGAGTCTTCTCTTCTCATGAGGTGGCCAAAGTATTGGAGCCTCAGCTTCAGGATCTGTCCTTCCAGTGAGCACTCAGGGCTGATTTCCTTAAGAATGGAGGATCTTTTTGCAGTCCATGGGACTCTCAAGAGTCTCCTCCAGCACCATAATTCAAAAGCATCAATTCTTTGGCGATCAGCCTTCTTTATGGTCCAGCTCTCACTTCCATACATCACTACTGGGAAAACCATAGCTTTAACTATACGGACCTTTGTCGGCAAGGTGATGTCTCTGGCTTTTTAAGATGTTGTCTAGGTTTGTCATCGCTTTTCTCCCAAGAAGCAGGCGTCTTTTAATTTCATGACTGCTGTCACCATCTGCAGTGATCATGGATCAAGATAAATTGTTTATTAATATCCTTCCTAACTTGCGCTAGCAAGTTCCTTTACTTAACAGAGGTTACGTCCCCCTTTTTTACAAGCACAGCAGATAGCTGGTTGCAGGCTTGTGTGAGCCTCTCACTATTATACAATTCAGTTTGTCTCAGATTGAATTAAACATTTCTGGTAAGTTCCCTTGAATCCCTCTTAAAAGAATAAAGACACCACAGTCTTATTCATAAGCAATAAAAAGGAAGTTTACTCATGATCAGGCAGAGCACAGTGTGATCCCTGAAGGCAGGCTTTAGGCTTAAAGTTACAAATATGTACATGTGCGTCTACCCCATATTGGAAGGGGGGGTAATTCCAGTGCCTCCACTACCTGAAAGAGTTAGCAGAGAAGTTCTAGCTAAAAGCTGGTCAAACGAAGAAGAAAGTGAGAGAGAGAGAGAGAGAGAGAGAGAGAGAGAGAGAGAGAGAGAGAGAGAGAGAGAACTTTGTGGCTTGTCCTTTTCTTACCTGGACAGGTTAGGTCACGCCCACCTTCTATCACGTGCAAAAGGAAGGATGCTCCAGCCAGGAGGAACAGGAAGTTTCGACTGGCTGGACCAAACATTCCCTCGTGTATCTCCTCTCGCATTGCAAGGAATGTTGTACTTGACTGACTCTCATGGATCGCATCCCACACAACCTAAGTCTGTTCTTGCTGCCTGTCAGTTTCCTCTTCCTTTGTCTCAGCAGGGAATAGGATGGGAGGGTGAAACCGTTGGCTCTACCATTTGCTATAGCTTCACCTTCTGGTGGCCTCCCAACCTCCCACCCTACCAGTTCCAACGAATGCTAGCAACCATCGTACACTGGGTAGCACACTCCAGTTCATTTGTTGTGCTTTTATTCCCCCACAAGTAGCTTGATTCCTTTGTCAAGTAGCAGTGCATATTTTCTTCTTGCCTCGTTCTATCTTAGGCTGAGAGATAGTTATTGGCACAAGATGATCCACAGGTCTTCATGCTGAGTAGGGATTCGAACTCCAGTCCCAACACTCTGACCTAGAAGTAAAGAATTGGCACTCCCCCAAGATGATATTGGAGCTCCCATCAGCCCCAGCTAATACACCAATGGTCAGGGATGGTGGAAATTGTGTTGTGCTAGGATCAGAGAGACCAGGGTTCAAATCTCAACTCGGCTATGAAGCTCATTGGATGACCATGAGCCAGTCTCTCTCTCTCTCTCTCTCTCTCTCTCTCTCTCAGCCTTACCTACCTCACAGGATTGTTGTGAAGATTAAAAAAGGAGTGAACCTTGAGGCTGTCTTGAGCTCCTCAGAGTAAAAATGGGATATATAGGTAAAGCCACTCCCGACATAAGGGGGGGTTGCGGGCTCACGCCCACCTACATCCGCTTGGAAATCCTCAGGCTGCGTCATTCCCTCCTCCAGCCAATTGGCTGGTGGCAGGGTTGGGGCAGCCCGAGATCGCCCCTTTCTCTCCATCGTCCAGCTGCGGTTTCCCACCCACCCACCCTCTAGGTTTTCCCTCGGACTTTGCTATGGACCTCGGTTGGTCACCACAAGGGGCCTGGTAGGAGTTTTTCCACTTGGCTAATTGGCATTGTTTTGGAAGCCATTTGGTTTTTTCGCCTACGTCGTAGCAAACCTTTACAACGCCTTTGGTTTCGGCAGTTAGGTATTGGTAGGGGTATTATTATGCAGATGAGTCGGGGGGAGGAGCGCCATCACCTCCCCCAAATGCTAAGGGGTAGTCCAATAAAGGATTCCGGGGGGCGTTGCCTCGTCCGAAACCTATGGAGGCTAGGGCCTAAAGCGCGCTCCCGAGCGGTGACTCCTCGGGGAGCACCTAGGGATGTGCATCTCAGGGGCTCCCCCTGTTGGTGTTAACCCTTTCCGGTTCTATGCCGGATAGTCTGATAGGACCAATGCCTAAAGCCAACACCGCTCTTACCTGTAACCAATAAAGTTGTGGCCATTTCTTGCCCATTAATCTAAATTCTGGTGTCCAGTGTCTTTATTTATTTCAACTGGGGGGAGGGGGGAACCACCACGCAATAAATATGTAAATAAACAGTATCTGAAGAGCCCTACCACACATCAGGGATTAAACAATGCAATCGCAAGATCTAAAACAATTCCATATATAAGAGCAATGAAGATCAATTCTAATATAGATGCAGACTCAGTTCCCTGCCCCACCCCGATCTGCTCTAACCACTAACCCAATGCTGTCAGTTTAAAACTAGTGTGCTCTGGGACCAGAAATGACCAACATCCACAACAATTTATGCCGAGAACCGCCCTGAAATCTACCGAAGAAGGGTGATATGCAAATGTAATAAATAATAAGAATCCAACATGCCAACTCTGAGTTACATTTGGGTTAGATAAAGATGCGTGCCCATTTTTGCAGCTCTCATTTCTGAGGAGACTCAATTTTCACATCATTTCATGAGAAAATTGACTCCGAATGACTAGGGCATCCTAGTCTATTAGGAACCTATCATCAATGTTCAAGGGACATTTTTTTTTTTAATGAATCCTTATTAAAAATGCAGAAGGGCTTTAAGAACAAATGTCACCTTTCTGTGTATTATCATAATTGTTAAATAATGACCGAAAGAGACTTGTTTCCAATTTCCCTAATATCCATGAAGCCGGACTTAATGAGATCGTTAATCCAAAGGGTCGTGATCCATTGCCACCCTCATTGCCAAATGCTCTTTTACTCCTCCGTGCTCAAATTAATGACACAGCATTTCAGAATTGGTACTTGAACAGCTCGCACTGCTAATGGATGAGTCAGAGAGGCATGAAGTGTAGGGCATGGTCTGATATGGAAGCCCTGCTGAAGTTAAGTGAATCTGGGACTGGTCAACACTTGAATGGGAGATCCTTCAGCCCAGGTGGCAAACAGATTTTCTTTACCAACATTGGTCATGTAGATCATTTTTCAATAACAAAATACATGATAGACAGAGAAGTAGAAATAGGCTATTAATTAATAGCTATCACTGCTTGTTATTCAAGCCCCTTCACCATGGAAGTGAGAGCTGGAGCATAAAGAAGGCTGATCGCCGAAGAATTGATGCTTTTGAATTATGGTGCTGGAGGAGACTCTTGAGAGTCCCACGGACTGCAAGAAGATCAAACGTATCCATTCTTAAGGAAATCAGCCCTGAGTGCTCACTGGAAGGACAGATCCTGAAGCTGAGGCTCCAATACTTTGGCCACCTCATGAGAAGAGAAGACTCCCTGGAAAAGACCCTGATGTTGGGAAAGATGGAGGGCACAAGGAGAAGGGGACAACAGAGGACGAGATGGTTGGACAGTGTTCTCGAAGCTACCAGCATGAGTTTGACTAAACTGCGGGAGGCAGTGGAAGACAGAAGTGCCTGGCGTGCTCTGGTCCATGGGGTCATGAAGAGTCGGACACCACTAAACGACTAAACAACAACAACAATCACTGATTGTGCAGTCTTCTACGCACTCAGCTAGGAGTCACTCCTGTTGGATCCTATGAGGTTTACTCAAGAAAATAAGAAGAGCCTGATTATACAGGTTTATAGATGTAGGGTTGCCATATTTCTAAAAGTGAAAATCTGGACAAAAAAGTTGTTGAGCTACCAAAGTTGTTTTTTTAGTTTTGCCCAAAGTTTCTGAGCATCTCCCAGGTCTTGTCCAGGGAGTGGGCAGAGGAGGAATGGTGGAGACCACCTCCCAGGAAGGAAGAAGAGGAAGACAGTATAGAATTACAACACTGGTTTGTGGGAAGTCACAGCTCAGAGGCAGATGAGGGGGAAAGTTGGGAAATAATGGGAGAAGAGGAGCAGGCAGAACCGGAGCAACTGACTGACACTTTGTCATTAGAAAGCATTCCAGACCCTCCATCTCCCAGAACCCGGCGAGCCTTAAAAGTAGGAAAGCAAAGCGCTCAAAGACAGAGGGCACATAGCAGCACCCCTAGAGGAGATGATGAGAATGACAAATGAGGAAGTGGTAGAGACGGGGGAGTGGAGATTGACTCAGGACAGTTCCATTATCCAAGGGGCTGGGTTCTATAGCCTCTCTCTGTAAAGTTTGAAATAAAAAAGGACTGTAAGAAACCTTTCCTTTCTTTATACTTTCCTGGGCAGGCAGTGGGGAGCCGCTGACAGCATCCTGACACTAGGATCCTCAGAGCCTGGAAAGTGGAAAGTGATGAAAAGTATGGGACACAATCCATCCTGTCTTGTTGGTGGGGAGGAGGGATGAAGTCTCCATTGAACATTTATTTCTGTATGCCTAGTATTTATATAGGGACACAGGTGGCACTATGGGTTAAACTACAGAGCCTAGGACTTGCCGATCAGAAGGTCGGCAGTTTGAATCCCCACGACGGGGTGAGCTCCTGTTGTTCGGTCCCTGCTACTGCCAACCTAGCAGTTCTAAAGCACATCAAAGTGCAGGTAAATAAATAGGTACCGCTCCAGCGGGAAGGTAAACGGCGTTTCTGTGTGCTGCTCTGGTTTGCCAGAAGCAGCTTAGTCATGCTGGCCACATGACCTGGAAGATGTAAGCCGGCTCCCTTGGCCTATAAAGTGAGATGAGCACCGCAACCCCAGAGTCGGTCACAACTGGACCTAACGGCCAGGGGTCCCTTTACCTTTACCTTAGTATTTATATACCACTTAATTCCTGGAATTCTATGTGGTCTACATAAAAATTAAAAAGCACTGTGTTCCACCACACCTGAGATGAGCTGTAGCATTCCTTATATTTTGTAGGCTAATGATACTTGCTTTTAACCTCCCAGGAAGGTAGTGTGTTATAAATCTCAGTAATTAACTGACATAGTGTGTGTCTGTACACTGAAGGAAGGCCCACTGACTTTAGCTGACCAGACTCCTGGGCAAGCATGTAAAGGACCGCAGCCATAATGTCACTAAATCAAACATGCAGTTGTTATGAAGGCAGGAAATTGTGTGAAAATCTCCGAAGCACACTTTTAGCGCTTCAGCTGGTCAGAAAAGAATGTTTCCTGGCAACACACTGCAATGTTCTTTCCCTGTTATTGGCCATAGGAGAGCACTGTCTCCTGTACAGGCTATTAAAATGTTTTGGTACTAACTTTGCAATCAAACATGGCCATTAAGGGAGGGGTACGTTCTCAGAGTCGTAAAGACGCCCACACAGCCAAATTTCAGGGAATCATGCCACTTTGTCTTCCAAGAACATCAGCTCTACTTGTTTCTATTTCAGAATTTGCACTGGGAAAATCACTGAATTCAGAGATAGGACCAAGTTCCTGCAGACTTGGGTGAGCCTTGAAGGTGTCATAATTAATTAATTAATTTTAATAGGTGTTTGGAGCTCCAGATGTTACTGGGACTCTAACTCCCATCAGCCCCAACCAGCATGGCCAACAGTGAGGGATGATGGGAGTTGTGGTCCAAAGACATCTGGAGGGCCCAAGGCTTCCAGGTGCTGTACTAAGCAGATACAGATGATGAAATGTGTGGTGCCAAGGGTGGGGCAGAATGGGATGTAAAGGAGCTGTATGAGGACTTGATGCACATTCTTTCTTAAAAAGAGATTTTTATTAAAGCTTTTTTGCAGTGGAAGACAGGAGTGACTTGTGGGCTCTGGTCCACGGGGTCATGAAGAGTCGGACACGACTAAACGACTAAACAACAACATGATACAAGAAAATACAGTGGTACCTTGGGTTACAGATGGTTCAGGTTACAGACGCTTGAGGCTACAGACTCCACTAACCCAGAAATAGTACCTCGGGTTAAGAACTTTGCTTCAGGATGTGAACAGAAATCGCGCGGCAGCAGCAGGAGGCCCCATTAGTTAAACTGGTACCTCAGGTTAAGAACAGTTTCTGGTTAAGAATGGACCTCCAGAACGAATTAAGTTCTTAACCCGAGGTACCACTGTAACAGCTACAAAAGATACAAATAGAATAAGTAACATATGGAGTCCTCTCTTAAAAGTAATTCTTACCACCCACAGAAGGTAGTAGTGTTTCCCAGCTCTCCACCTGGGAGCTTTCGTTTAATTTCCCAGACTCTCACCCTGGGAGACCAACACAACCCCTTTCTCTCACCCAGGATCCTCCACACAAACATCTACTACCCCTATGAGTATAAGATCCCTGGACCTTAATAAAGGCCCCAGACATAGGGTACCAAAAAAAGAAGACAAAGACAAAGAAAAGAAAAGAAAAGAGATAAATGAATAAAGTGCAATCCTGATTGTCCCTTGATAGATGGAGTTTACTCTCAACAGCAATCAGCTCATGGCTACTGAGAAACATTCCCTTGAAGTCCAGCTTATATTCAAACCTCTTGCAAGCAGATTTCAAATGGATCTCGTTGCCCATCAGCTGATAGGCGCTAAAAGATAGCTCTCGACACCAATCAGCTGACAGCCAGCCTTCAAAGAGGCTCAGCCTCTGACATCATAATGTCGGAGTTGTTCTCTGACTTCATAATGATCTCATTCAGGTGAATGGCAGGATAGCAGCCCCACTCCCTGTGGCATTTGCCCGTTCATTTGAAAACGTCTGTACAGGGGAAGAGGAAGAGTTAATAGGTAGACCAATAAAAAAGCCAGAGGCGGAGCCTACCTGTTTATAAAAGGGCTTAGCCGAAGGTTAGTTAGTTAGTTAGTTAGTTAGTTAGTTAGTTAGTTGGGAAACGCAGTTGGGAAAGCAGTTGGCAGACAGTTGGAATTAGAGAGACAGTTAGTGCAGTTGGTTCTTGTGTGAGGGGAGGTAGAAGAGTTAGAGACAGAATAAAAATTAGACTAAGAAGGTAAAGAGTAACAACGTTTTGAATGCAGTTAAAGTTTATTTGTGTCTGCAATAAACTACACTCTTCTTTGTTAACTTAAGAACCTGGCTGAGACTACAGTGGTGCCTCGCTAGACGAAAAGAATTCGTTCCGCGATTCTCTTCGTCTAGCGGTTTTTTCGTCTTGCGAAGCAAGCCCATTGACAGCTTAGCGGATTAGTGCTAGAGCTGTCAAGCGGCTTCCAGCGATCAGCTGTTAAGCGGCTTATCAGCGGAACAGCTGATAAGCGGCTTTTCAGCTTAGGAAAAGGGCAAAAAAACAAAAAAAAAACCCCGCCGGGGGACGCAAGATTTTTTCGTCTTGTGAAGCAACCCCATAAGGAAATTCGTTTTGCGAAGCGCCTCCAAAACGGAAAACCCTTTCGTCTAGCGGGTTTTCGTCTTGCGAGGCATTCGTCTTGTGGGGCACCACTGTAAGTGATTTACCAGGGAGGACCTGGTTGGTGGCAGTGGATTAGTGGTGTATGGGTCAATAGTCTGTGAGACAACCGGGGGCTCCGTACGAACGCCACACTCCCTAATCAAAATTGGTCCATGGGGCAGGAAACAGGTGGAATGATACAGGCCACCACATGGAGCCACTTCCCCAACCCTGTGTTAGAGGGAGCTCTGGATGGAGAGAACAGGTGGGTTAGGCACAAGGAAACCCGTGAGTGGAGGAAAAAGAAAGAGCGGGTGGCTAGGATGTGGTCTGTAAAGAGATTTGTCAGGAGGGCAAATGTATTTCAAAGCAGGTAAGGAAAGGTGGGGCTGGAGAAAGTGAGAAGAGAAGCTGTTGTGGAGCACAGGGGAAGGAAAGAGGAGTAAAGGAGAAGCAGAGCTGCAGAGGGGAGTGTGCTTAGCAAAACTGGAAAAGAAACTAGGAGGAAGAGAAGCAGCAGCCTTATATTGAGTCCATTTAGCTCAGTACTGTCTGCACTGACTGGCAGCAGCTCTCCAGGGTTTCAGATGGAGGAGGACACTCTCACCAGGAGATGCTGGGGGTGGAATCTAATACCCAGTAAACAGGCAAAACTGTACAAATCTAAATCAAACAAGTGTGGGAAATGTAAAGAGAAAGAAGGTTCTTTTTATCATATGTGGTGGTCTTGCAGTAAGGTTAAAGCTTACTGGGAAATGATATATAATGAAATGAAAAGGATGTTTAAAATTTGCTGTTGTTTAGACCAGTGTTTCCCAACCGGTGTTCCGCGGCACACTAGTGTGCCGCGAGACGTTGCCTGGTGTGCCGCGGGAAAAATTAAAAAATTCGAAAGATATCCGGAGAGGCGGCCTTCAGGCGAGTTTTAATTTTAATTTTCCTTCTCCCACTTAATGCCCCACGCTCGCCCGAGCAGCTTGCAGTCCTCGGTAACCACGGCGACCCGAGGGAGGGGAGGGAACAGGGAAGTCGAGGGCGGCGGCGAGCCGCGATGACGTCAGTGGGCCGCGCCGCCTCGCCCTGGCACGGTGTGAGAGCCCCGGCTAGTGGCGCGAGCTTCGGAATAAGTGGGATCCGCGTGCGCGAGACCGAGATCGCGGGTAAGGAGCTCAGCCCTGGGCAGGAGGAAGCGGGACCGCGCATGCGGGCCACATCCCCACAGAGAGCGAGCCTCCCCCGGCCCACCACTCCGGGCAGGTCCACTCGCATGAGGGGGTGGCGATGGCGACGGCCGGCAGCTTGCCTGCAATGCCATCCCTCGAGCAGGCGAGGAGCCCGGAGGCTACCAGATGCGAGTCCTTTTTCCCACCCTCCTCGGGAGTCCAGAGCACTTGGTCGCATTCAGGATCTAGAGTGGGGAAGCGGGGCTTGTGTCTGGGCTGGACACATTGGGCTGCCTGTGCCGCTCGACCTGCGGGGAGAAATCAGGGTGGGAGTCACGACCATGAGGCAGGGCTGCCAAGTGTGGCAGAAGAGGACACGGCCGTCGCACCTGTCCTTAGGTAGGAGCTTCTTCCGTGTTGACCTGCTGCCCTAAAGTCTTGGCTTTTTTCTTGGCTTTTTAGCGGTTGGCACAGAAGGAAGGCAAGGGGGAGGGGGAAAATTGAAACTTACACTTTCGTGCGTCCCTCCTGGCGTGACGCTGCGTGCTGACGTCACGGGGCTGTAATGGTGGTGTGCCTCGAGATTTTTTTCATGAAACAAGTGTGCCTTTGCCCAAAAAAGGTTGGGAAACACTGGTTTAGACATGTTCTCAAACGTTTCGGCTCCCGAATGCCACAAATCCGAAAGTGACTGTTCCAGTTTGCGAACTATTTTTGGAAGCCGAAAGTCCGATGGGGCTTCCACAGCTTCCGATTGGCTGCAGGGTTTTCCTGCAGCCAATCGGAAGCCGCGCTCTGGTTTCCGAATGTTTTGGAAGTCGAACGGACTTCCAGAACAGATTCTGTTTGACTTCCAAGGTACGGCTTTACTGCCGAATGCAGAAAGCCCTGATTTCAGAGGATTTGCCGTGTTTCTGTTTGCACATCCTTTCAGGAAGTGCTAATTGGTTAGATTCACCCTTAAATGCGAACTGAATAAAATTTATCCAACCTTCCCGCCCCCCCCCCCCAGTGCACACCCAGCTTACATTCTAATATATTATCACCACAGTTTGCCAACCATGTCCTCACACAGCTCTGTCCTTTGGGAATCTGCAGTTTTATCAGCTCTATAAATGAATCAGTTTTAAATCAAGATAAGCAACAGGAGAGGGCGGGGTTAAGAGAGGAGAAAAGGAAATCTATTAAAGTTATCTTCTTTACTCTTCCCTAACTCGGAGAAATCTCCCAAGTTATTTTCCTAATGAATTTTGATGCATAGCATCCTTTCTTCCATTTTATGTCGCTCTTACTAACAAACACACACACACACAAACACACACACACACCCTGTTGGATGAGGTGTTGTTATCAATATTAAAGGCTAGAGAATGTGCTTGCTCCAGGCTGTGCGTGGAGATGAGATGCTCTAGATACAAATACCTGTCCTTGCTAAATTGCTTTCTCTAAGTCTTTGATTTATCTGTCCTTCAAAAGTGGAGGATCATTTCGCCAGGACTATTAGGTATCTCGAGAAGGAAGGAAGATTTATAAAACCTAAAAGTGTGCTCTGAGAGCAGGTGTGTTGCAGTGGATAGAGGGCTGAATTAAGATCGGAGAGCCCTGGATTTACCACTCAGCCAGTGAAGAATAAACCCTAAGCCACCCACTGGAAGCGGGTAGTGCTGTGGGTTAAACCACAGAGCCTAGGACTTGCCAATTTGAAGGTTGGCAGTTCGAATCCCCACAACGGGGTGAGCTCCCGTTGCTCGGTCCCTGCTCCTGCCAACCTAGCAGTTCAAAAGCACATCAAAGTGCAAGTAGATAAATAGGTACCACTCCAGCGGGAAGGTGAACGGCGTTTCTGTGCACTGCTCTGGTTCGCCAAAAGCAGCTTAGTCATGCTGGCCACATAACCCGGAAGCTGTACGCCAGCTTTCTCAGCCAATAAAGCAAGATGAGCACCACAACCCCAAAGTCGGCCACAACTGGACCTAATGGTCAGGGGTCCCTTTACCTTTACCCACTGTAAGCTCACAACCTAACCGTCTTCACAGGGTTATTGTAGGAATGAGGTGTCTATGTGGAATCTGATTCAGTTCAAATTTAAAGGCGAACCTAAAAATTCCTATTCAAAATTCCTATTTGAACCTGTTTGGCAATAAATTTTGGTCTACAGCTATTTGCGCCGGTTGGTGGCTGGAGTCCTTCCTTTATTCCGCAGGGACCTGCGGGCTCTGCCCGACGAGCTGGGTGACTGAGCAGCTCACACCTAGATTTTTCTATAACATTCTGAAGATCACAGGGCGGTTTACAATATTATTACAGTGGTACCTCGGGTTACAGACACTTCAGGTTACAGACTCCGCTAACCCAGAAATAGTACCTTGGGTTAAGAACTTTGCTTCAGGATGAGAACAGAAATCATGCTCCGGTGGTGCGGCAGCAGCAGGAGGCCCCATTAGCTAAAGTGGTGCTTCAGGTTAAGAACAGTTTCAGGTTAAGAACAGACCTCCGGAACGAATTAAGTACTTAACCTGAGGTACTACTGTATTTACTGACTCTTAACTTTTAATCCTTTTGTCATTGTGAGCCTCCTTGAGCTCAATGCTTGTTGCTGGAAAAGTGGAATACAAGTATTAAAAAAATAAAAACTGAACCAAGTGTTGGAAACTGAGAAACCGAGAAAAGCTGGAATTGTCAGGTTCACCCAATCCTAATGGAGATGTCCCTCTGCGAATTTCAGCCTCTGTCCACACAGTGATGCTGGTATCGCCCCCTATGGAATCAGTGGCAGCCCATAGAAATCCCCCAAATGGAGCATTTTGAGAGTGAGAAGGGGCTGAAACAGCTTCAGATCCTGAGATAACCAAATCACAGCACAATCTTTACCCTTCCACTTGAGTGGAAAACATTGGAGAACAGCCTTTACCAAAGGTGTCATGGACTTTGAAGACACTCAAACTCAGGACGCAAGTGAAGGCACGCTTGGCAAACCCTCACCATGATCAACTCCCACCCAGAAACCAATGTTCCCACTGTGGAAGGTGTTGGGATACTGCCAGGGAGACAAAGGCCATCACTGCCTCCACATCGACTCCGGACGTCCACCGATCTCCCGTAGATACAGTATCAGCAATTAGCGACATGAGCTCCAGAAAATAGCTTCCCACATTCCTGGGCTGATGCACGCTCTATCAGCAGAATCCACAAAGCAAAAGATGCACAGCAGGAGAGCATATTTAGAAAGTTTATTCAGCGTTGGTCAGAACAAAGAAAAAACATGACCGCCTGCTAGCGTGTTCAGGCACCCAGAGAGAGAAACGAAAGCAACAGAAAAACATAAACATCCTGTGAACAGGAAATACGCAGACTCTGACTCACATAGCCTGCTCCCTTTTAAGGTGGAACGGAAATATCCTAACAGAAGGACGTGTGAATCCAGAATTGGCCTCTGCAGTCACCTTCGGACTCACTGTTAAGACCATATTTATGGAAGACAATCTTATTTGGCTAGGAGGGATCACCAAAGAGAGAGAAAGATGTTTTTGGAGACCACCCTGTACTTGTGATTGTAATTTGTTTAAACTGTTTCTGATGATGCAGTTTGAAATGTTGTGACCCACCCTGGTGAAGGGAGGGTAATAAATCACCATCCATCAATCATCATTATCCTCATTATTATAATATCATCTACTCTGAAGTAAGTCTTATTAATGGCAAGCTAAGCTGATGAACTGGGACGCGGGTGGCGCTGTGGGTTAAACCACAGAGCCTAGGACTTGCCGATCAGAAGGTTTGAATCCGATCAGAAGGTTTGAATCCCCGTGATGGGGTGAGCTCCCGTTGCTCAGTCCCTGCTCCTGCCAACCTAGCAGTTCAAAAGCATGTCAAAGTGCAAGTAGATAAATAGATACCGCTCCAGCGGGAAGGTAAATGGCATTTCCGTGTGCTGCTCTGGTTCAGCAGAAGTGGCTTAGTCATGCTGGCCACAAGAGCTGTACGCCGGCTCCCTCGGCTAATAAAGCGAGATGAGCACCGCAACCCCAGAGTCAGTCACGACTGGACCTAATGGTCAGGGGTCCCTTTACCTTTAAGCTGATGGGCGGTGCTGAAATTGCAAAGCTGACTAGAAGACTCAGGAACCAAGAGGACAATTTTTTAAAAAAAGAATGGGGGGGGAATTATAAGTTATCTAGGAGACCACTGTAAGCAGATGGAAACATAAGCAGGATTTTAACTCCACTTGTAATGTAACGAATACCATGGATAATATGGATTGATATAAAACTTAGAATATGGAAGAATATGGAGTTATTCAAAAAGAAGTAAGTCCTATTCAAAATAATTTCAAAAAGAAGTAAATCCTATTCAATTTAGTGGGGTTACTCCCAGGTAATTGACCCAGGTAACTGTTGGGTCACATTTTCACCATCAGTATTATCTCCAGATACTGTCTTTCCAAGAAATCATAACTCACCATGAGTTCAAATGAGGTCTGTCCTTAAAGGCTTGAAGTTACAATAACGAAAGCAGTGCCTCTGAACATGGCCAGAGAGCTTTCCCCCAAACTGTTGGATAGCCTTGACTCCCCGCTTTGACTCCCCACCTCTCCTCTTTGTTTATGCAACTGCAGCATAGGTCTGAAAAAATAAAATTCATGGCTTGAATCTGAGCATTTGGCAAACGGGTGCAGCTACTTAAATTCCGTATTGCTGAAATTTTAAGCATCGCTAATTCAGTATAAACAATTAGAAAATCCATTGGCTGATTGCAATTATTTACTAATTAGGTTTGCTTGATATTGTTACTTAATACTAATTGGTTTATTAGCTGTAGTATTAGCTGGTGTGATGCCTCCAATCATCAGAATAAGTACGATGTAATTCCTCTTATCAGCAACCCAGAGTTAGGCAGCGGTCCCAAAATTAACGTGGATATATGCCTTGAATACCAATATCTAAGAAGAAGGTGTGTTTCCTTTCCAAGAGAAGTTCTGCGCACATTGCACTAGACTTCCTTGCTAAAAGAATGAAAACAGGGCTGGGGAACCTCAGGGCAGAGGGCAAATGGCCCTCAAGGACTCTCTATCTGGCCCCCAGAACTATCAACAAGCCACACACGCCCTCCTTTGACCACGCCCCTCATTGGCCCTTCACAATCTCCTTGAGTATGTCTTGATTGGGTGGAATGCATCCCTGAACACCTGCTAGTCTGGATGGAGGATGGAGAGGACCAAGTGTGTGCAGGAACTACCAAGATAAACAACAAATTTAAAACACTTAATTGTAAAAGCAGCATAAAATACATTATAAAAACATGAATTATAATAAGTTCAGAAATCAATTTAGGGGAAATCCATCTAATAAGCATTAGATAATCCCCAGGGCTAGCTGGCTGAATTAGTCCTACTTGGGCCAGTGAGGAGGCCAGGGGAGAATTAGCTGTGGGGTCTCAGAGCAGATAATCTTCATAAAAGGGGAGGTGGAGGGAAGAGAGGGGAAATAAAAGATCAGGCTGAATTCAAATTAAAGGCCAGGCAGAATAGTTTGGGAACCAAGGTGTTTGGGAACCAAGGTACCACTATACTTCCAACACTTTCTTAAAGCTGTTTCATAGAAGGAAGCAAAAAGTTAAGTTAGGGCAGATTAAACTAACCTGGCACAATAGCAGAAACCAACACAAAAACTCCTGCTAGTGCAACAGGACTTTCCCTTCTCTCCTTCTTCCGTGCATCCCTTGGGGGGGGGTTGGGGGACCCCCAGAACAGTGCATGGGGTGGCAGAGGGCAGGAGAGGAGGTTGCCCCATCTGGCAAGCAGAAATATTGCACTGATCAAAGCAGAGCAACATTGCAACGTTGAATTCCCCTGTATAGGCTTTAGTCACACACTTTAAACCAATGTGTCTTAAAAGTGCTTAACTTTGGCTGGATCATTTTTAATTTTCTATGAATACTCCTACCCACCCACTCATTTTTTCCCTGTACTCAGCCATTGATTTGGGTTCATTAGCATAACCTCAGGAAGACGGAACGTCCATGAATACCCAACAAAAGCTTCCTAATTCCTGGATGAGAACAGAACTCGCAGCGACTCTTTTTCATCCATCAAAATAGAGCACAGGGTTCATTAGCATAATCATTCATCCGTGGAGCCTGCAGCTCTGCAATAACTTCCAAAACTATCCCTCAACATCCATGAACCGAGGGGGTTTGTATTATTTATGGATCTCTTCCATGGCTAGATAATTTCTCTATGGGGCCATAAATTCTATGTTATTAAAGCGAGGCTGGAGAAAGTACCTGCAGATCCTTTCACTTGCCATTGTTAGGTTGCTTTGATCCAGATTCCCGGTGAGGTATATCATTTCTGCTCCATTGCCTTCGAGAAATGGATGTACACAACACGACTAACTCGTAATTCATAACAAATGTCCTTGTAATTCATAACAAGTCTTGTTGTTGGGATCCGTCTGTCTCGAGAGACAATGGAGTCCGCCTCTGGGGGTGAAGTCAAACCTCTGCATTAGCAACACTGAAGTGACCTCCTTGGGGCACAAGCCTGGGCAGTATGTTTGGAGGTTCTGGGATGCCCAGACAACAAGACACACACACCCCAGCCTTGCTGATGTGGTCCAAAAGAAAGCAGAGCAATACGTTTGGCACCAACTTGGCTGCAGGAGTTGCCAGAAGGAGGCTTACAAGGTGCCATCCCACCGTCTTAGGCAGGGGTCGGCAACGTTTTTTGAGGCCAGGCCCGTCCACTCCCTGGCAGACCTCTCGGTCGGCCAGAGCGTGTGTGCCCGTGTGCCTGCACTCAAGCTATTTCTGGCACTCTTCCGGGTCGGAAGAGTGCTGGAAATAGCCTGTACCCACACATACAGGCACAGTGCTGGGATGGAGGAGCGCCCGTCCACATGCACACATGCTATTTCTGCACTCTTCCGACCCGGAACTCAGTCCCCACAGCGAGAAGAAAAATGGCGCCACAAAAGTAAAAGCATGGAATCCCCACGCCAATCCACAGAATTGCTGTGGGCCAGTTCCAGGAAGCTCATGGGCTAGAAACAGCCCATGGGTCTTAGGTTGCTGACCTCTGGTCTTAGGGCTATTTTTTAATTTTTTTTTTAAATACAGAAATATATTGAATTTCTCCTTCATCCCCAGCTGTGGCTTGGGAAGGTATGCAGCCTAGGTCATGAACATGTCGTGTTGTGCGGTTGTCTGATTAAAAAGGTAAAGGTAAAGGTACCCCTGCCCGTACGGGCCAGTCTTGACAGACTCTGGGGTTGTGCGCCCATCTCACTTAAGAGGCCAGGGGCCAGCGCTG
Source organism: Podarcis melisellensis (assembly GCF_964234715.1). Taxonomy (NCBI): domain Eukaryota; kingdom Metazoa; phylum Chordata; class Lepidosauria; order Squamata; family Lacertidae; genus Podarcis; species Podarcis melisellensis. The sequence goes on along the minus strand of NC_138530.1, from coordinate 10,832,818 downwards.
TCCGGAGACACTTCCGGGTCACGTGGCCAGCGTGACATCGCTGCTCTGGCGAGCCAGAGCCACACACGGAAACGCCGTTTACCTTCCCACTGGTAAGCGGTCCCTATTTATCTACTTGCACCCGGAGGTGCTTTCGAACTGCTAGGTTGGCAGGCGCTGGGACCGAGCAGCGGGAGCGCACCCCGCCGCAGGGATTCGAACCGCCGACCTTCCGATCGGCAAGTCCTAGGCGCTGAGGCTTTAACCCACAGCACCACCTGCGTCCCTGGTTGTCTGATTATCATCTTCCAAAGCAACTACTCTATTCCAAAAATAAAAATGGAAAGTGTAATGCTAGTGGTCAACAAAAGAGGTTTAAAGACCCTCTCAAGGCAAATCTTTAAAAAAATGTACTATAAAGACCACCACTTGGAAACACTGGCCTGCAAGTGCTCCAGTTGGAGAACAACCTTTACCAAAGGTGTCATGGACTTTGAAAATGCTTGAACTCAAAATGAAAGGGAAAAACATGCTAAGAGTAAGGCAGGCTTGGCAAACCCTCACCATGATCAGCTCTTGCCTGGAAACCAATATCCCCACTGTGGAAGGACGTGTGGATCCAGAATTGGCCTCCACAGTCACTTATGGACTCAACATTAAAACCGTGTTCTTGGAAGACAATCTTACTCAGCTACGAGTAATCGCCAAAGAAGAAGACAGCCTAGGTAAAGTCCTGAGGTCAGATTGAAGAGCACAGGGGGCCAGATATGGCCTCTGGTCTTGTGGTTCCCAATCCCTGGCCTCCACTGTGATGTACTTAGCTATCTCTTCCACATGATTTGGACTTTTTAAACGAACCATGAACCTTCTGCGTGTATAGATGATGATGATGAGGATGAGATGATTAGGTGTAACTATACTCTACCACTGGTCCCATCACCTCCTGGCAAATAGAAGGGGAAGAAATGGAGGCAGTGAGAGATTTTACTTTCTTGGGCTCCATGATCACTGCAGATGGTGACAGCAGCCCTGAAATTAAAAGATGCCTGCTTCTCAGGAGAAGAGCGATGATGGACCTAGACAGCATCTTAAAAAGCAGAGATATCACCTTGCCAACAAAGGTCCGTATTGTTAAAGCTATGGTTTTCCCAGTAGTGATGTATGGAAGTGAGAGCTGGACCATAAAGAAGGCTGATCGCCGAAGAATTGATGCTTTTGAATTATGGTGCTGGAGGAGATGCTTGAGAGTCCCATGGACTGCAAGAAGATCAAACCTATCCATTCTGAAGGAAATCAGCCCTGAGTGCTCACTGGAAGGACAGATCCTGAAGCTGAGGCTCCAATACTTTGGCCACCTCATGAGAAGAGAAGACTCCCTGGAAAAGACCCTGATGTTGGGAAAGATGGAGGGCACAAGGAGAAGGGGACGACAGAGGACGAGATGGTTGGACAGTGTTCTCGAAGCTACTAGCATGAGTTTGATGAAACTGCAAGAGGCAGTAGAAGACAGGAGTGCATGGCGTGCTCTGGTCCATGGGGTCACGAAGAGTCGGACACCACTAAACGACTAAACAACAACAACATACTCCACCACTGGGCACCTGGGGCTCTGCTATGAAGAGATGATAGTCAGTGCATTTGCTTGCTCGTTTAGAACTTCATTTTCATCGCTATTGATTTTTTAAATGCTCGTCGAAGTGAATGATAACATTTTCTTCAGCCCTCTTAATACACTTTGAAGATCTGTTCCTCGCTACAGAAAGCATTTCTCACTGTTCATTTGAAACCTGATTCATGCAAAATGAGCCGCCTCGGTGGAGGTGTTCCAGCACAAAGGGGGTCAGACGCCGATTTACATTTGTAGGAATCTCATTTGAGTCGGTGGCTGTGAAATGGACTATTAGCATTTCTGAGAAGGAAAGATGAAATGGGGCTCTTATCATCGTCTCATCCTCTGCGACATGCCTATGTCTAGGAGTGTTGGACGCAAGGCAAGAACTGCTGGGAATATGCTATACAATGGCTGCTAGCAAATGTGTGTTTGCGTTCTCACCTGTGATAAGCGAAGAACCAGCACCAGGTGATCAAGCTTATGTCTATTGGACAAGAGTTGGTTCTCCCCAACAAACTTTCCCTGTTAAGTGAGGAAGGCTTGGTGGCTCCCATTCTCTGGTGAAAAAGAAAGAAAGAAAGAAAGAAAGAAAGAAAGAAAGAAAGAAAGAAAGAAAGAAAGAAAGAAAGAAAGAAAGAAAGAAAGAAAGAAAGAAAGAAGGAGGGAGGGAGGGAGGGAGGGAGGGAGGGAGGGAGGGAGGGAGGGAGGGAGGAAGGAAGGAAGGAAGGAAGGAAGGAAGGAAGGAAGGAAGGAAGGAAGGAAGGAAGGAAGGAAGGAAGGAAGGAAGGAAGGAAGGAAGGAGAGAAAGAAAGAAAGAAAGAAAGAAAGAAAGAAAGAAAGAAAGAAAGAAAGAAAGAAAGAAAGAAAGAAAGAAAGAAAGAAAGAAAGAAGAAAGCAGGCAACTAACTCATACTCAGACTAGACCCCTTGAAATCAATGGGCTTAATTTAGCCGTGTCCATTCATTTCAGTGAGTTGTTCTACTATGACTATGACTTAGTTGGGTACAATCCAAGCAATGGTGGCAACTTGAATAAAATATTTGGGGAGAGGACAGGTAAGGCCTGCTCCACATAATCGATCACAAGATGTGGGATACACACACCATTTGAATGGCAATGCCCATCAACTAGGGAGGGGTCTGGCCCCCTCAAATGTTTTATTGGGGGGAGGCAAAGAGACATTGGTCCCTATGAATTCAAGTAACAGACACCATGGTGCTGCTGTGGTTTTCACCTACCTCCCGACAGAAGAGTTACTACTGCTTTTCAAAAATTGGAGGGGCAAGATGGCGGGGAGGTTGGCGAATGCCCCAGCAGAAACACCGAACTGGCTCCACTGGTGTGCTTGCATCACACTAACCTCCCTGGCCGCCTCTCCCTCTTAGGAAGCCATCACAACTCAGTCATTGGGAGGTCAAGTGAGCACTGCTGCCTCACCACAATGCCTGCTGCTGCCAAAGGCTCATTCTTTAGCAAGACAATGTCTGCAGCAACTCTCCAGCATCACTTCCCACGACGTCCAGTAATGTGCGAACAAGATCAAAAGATTAATGTTGGCATGGGGGTGCCTGAAGATCCGGGGAGGTCAGAAGAGGAAAAGCAAACTAGTGCAAGGCCAGGGGTGCATCTAACACAGCGGTTCTCAACCTGTGGGTCCCCAGATGTTGTTGGACTACAACTCCCATCATCCCTGAGCTCTGACCTTGCTAGCTAGGGGTGATGGGACTCCTGCTTCCTGGCATACTTGTGATGTCCAAGGTGCCCCCGGTCTACACGCAGGGGGAGGGGAAAGCGCCAAGTCTACCTGCTGGAGGGGCTCGACCCACCACTGGGCTGCCAGGTCTACTTGGGAGGAAGAGCTAATTTGTCTGTGGCTAGGGGGCGCAAGATCACCTAGCGACGGCTCTGACCGTAGATGCTTATCAGAAGAATCAGACTGCCTGGCAAGTTACTTCTTCCTCCAGCATAGGGGTGTGACTGGAGAAATAATTTGTTGATTAAGGTTGGTTTGGGAGCTGTCTGACATTTCTAAGAATGGATATGTGTCAAGAGACTTAAACTGGTTTAACAGCCTCTCTCTCTCTCTCTCTCTCTCTCTCTCTCTCTCTCTCTCTCTCTCTCTCTCTCTCTCTCTCTCTCTCCAGGAGGGTCAGTTAGCTGCAAGTTGGATAAGGCTGAGCAATACATGACTTCTCAAAGTATCTCATGCTGTTTGCAGGCAGTTAAAATCCTGACAACATGGGGTGGGGCAGGTGGAGACCCAAAGTTAGTGTTTTGCCCACCTGCCTCCTGTTGGAGAGGATAACGATGCCAATGGCAGTAAGTTTTATCTAACGTGGTTCAAAGGAACCCAAGGATTTGCAATTGCACGATGGAATTTGCCCCTTCACCTCTCTGTATGTCCCCTAAACCTTTTCTGGGTTGTATTTTTTGCACCATAACACTCACTTTTTTCCTCCTAGAAAGTAAGGGGAAATGTCTGTGCGTGTTATGGAGCGAATGGCGGGGGGGGGGGGATCTGCTGCAGTCGTGAGCAGAGGATCCATGGTTCCTCTTCCTTCCCTCCTCCGTGGCTCGCTTTGAAACAGCAAAGTGGGAGAAGAGCCACTGAGTGGGGAGGAGAGAGGGACAGAGAGCCTGCTTGCTTTAAAGGAGCAAAGCGGGAGAGGAGAGGAGCCGCTTACACGAGTGTAAGCAGCTCCTGTCCGGTTGGCTCCTTTAAAGCAAGCAGGCTCTCTGTCCCTCTCTCCTCCCCACTCAGCTCGCTAAATAGCATTATTAGCAGCATCCTTCTCCACCCACCCCACGCGTGTTCCTTGTCCCTTGAGTGTTTTTCCTTCCCTCCCCACTTAAAACGTGGTTACAAAGCACAGATCCACATGAATCCTCAGGATTTTTGCACTGGGTCACCCCAAATTCACCATCAGATCACATAGCATGTCCATGGCTACATCTTGCACCAAAAAAATCACGCACCCACTGTTGCCTGGGGTCGCAGTGGTGCAAAAACATGGTTACAAAGCATGGATCCACATGGATCCTCAGGATTTTTGCATTGGGCTACTCCAAACTCACTGTCGGATCACATGTCTGTAGCCACAGCATGAACCACAAAAATCATACATGCACTGTTTCGTTTAGAATATTTCTTTTCCTGTTTTTCTCCTCTAAAAACTACGTGCGTGTTATGGTCTGGTGCGTGTTATAGAGCGAAAAATACGGGTAATTAGTGGATTGGAATAATAATAATAATAATAATAATAATAATAATAATAATAATAATAATAGGTATGAAATAGATACCAGTATATAGTGTTGCTGTGCTGTCAGAAAATTTGACAGATATTAAGGGTCTAAAGGTTTTCAGCAAACATTGCTGAAGTGACTTTTAAAAAGCATGAGGCAGTATTATTTTATGGATAGCTTGAAATAACACTAAGTATTTGTCCTTCAAGATGGAAAGGTCTTTGGCATTTGACACAAGCCATCTCAGCCATCCATTATTGTTACTGTTTTTCAACAAGATGGAGCTTACGTGTTTTTATTTTATTTTTCTTGTTCTGGGGGGGGGTGGGGGGAGCACCAGATTTCATGAGCTAGCAAGAATAGAAGTGCAAATTATAGAGTTTGCCTTCTCTTGCTTTATTAATCAGTACGGAAGCCTTTGTTCGCCCAGAAAGCTGAGGTCTAAAATGAGGCACCAGCTCCCCCTTCTGTAAGCAGGAGAAAAAGCAGGAGGCATTTTTTATTCTGTATCGAAGGTGTAAGAGCAAGACCTGGGGCAAAGTACCTGTGCCAAAGGGTTCGGCACGCTTACCTGGAAGGAAATCTTGCTGTGTTTGTTCAATGGGGTTTCCTCTCAAGTAACTTCAAATCCAAGTAACACACATGTTGCTCACTTCTTCTGATAAATGTACATTGCATAAAAAAGATGATGATGATGATGATGATGAAGAAGAAGAAGAAGAAGGAGGAGGAGGAGAAGAAGAAGAAGAAGAAGAAGAAGAAGAAGAAGAAGAAGAAGAAGAAGAAGAAGAAGAAGAAGAAGAAGAAGAAGAAGAAGAAGAATAATTTATTATTTGCACCCTGCCCATCTGGCTGGGTCTCCCCAACCACTCTGGGCAGCTTCCAACAAAGATTAAAAATACATTAAAATGTCACACATTAAAAACTTCCCTGAACAGGGCTGCCTTCAGATGTCTTCTAAATGTCAGGTAGTTGTATATCTCTTTGACATCTGTTGGGAGGGCGTTCCACAGGGCGGGCGCCACTACCGAGAAGGCCCTCTGCCTGGTTCTCTGTAGCTTTGCTTCTTGCAGTGGGTACACTGCAGCTGTACCCACCCAGTGCCGGATTTATGTATAAGCTAAACAAGCTATAGCTTAGGGCCCCACTCTCTTGGGCCCCCTAAAAAAAAAATTAAAGGGGAAAAAACTGGGTGTACATTTCCAAAATATAAGATAAAAAAACAAATAAAATAAAACCTACATACCTATTAGGTCCATAAATTACCATATAGCATATATTCAACACAAAAAAACAGTGACAATTTGTTGTTGACAAAGGACAGCTGGACATATAAAAGGCCCCAATACCTTCAGTAGCTTAGGGCTTCATCAAACCTAAATCCGGCCCTGTACCCAACTGCCAACTTTGGCCCAGGAAATTAGATTTTGAGAAGGACCTGGCCTTCAGATCCAAAATGGTTCTCCACCTCCATCTACTATGGGTGTGAGTAACACTGGTTGCAACCCACACCTTCTCCCTTCTAAGGTGGAACCAACTGTGAAAAAATTGGGCAAAGCATACTGGTGTGCACATTAGCTTATTATAAAAACATTAACTTTGGGGAGGACTGAAAACTGGGAAAGATTCTTTGGATGATTAGCAGCCCTTTGCTAGACACTGGAATCATTTAAAATGACACAACTGTGTTAAACAGAGTGGAAACATTGAATATTGCATAGTAACTTTTTTTATTATTAAAAAGAAAACCTAGTCCTCCATTGTGCATACAGTTGTTGAATCTCTGCCGCAAATTATCTCACTATTTCAACTGTCTTTTGGATGTGACATTTATCTGTCGTGTTAGATTATATGTTCATATTAATTGACTCATGATAGAACATTAAAAATTGAAAGGAAAGTTGATACAGTCATGCAGTTCACTGTGATGATGATGATGATGATGACGACAATGATGATTTAGTGATGGAGACCTGTTTCACCCTGAGGACTGCATGTCTCATTCTCTCCTGGGCAACCTTCCAGGGGCCACATACCACATGAGTAGGGCCACAGGTAAAAGTGGGTGGAGCCTTAAGCTTGAACCTGGGACATTCTGTATGAAAAGCAGATAGTCCATCTCTGAGTTACGATGCTTCCAAGTATCACAGTCCCACTTATAGACTCATAGAACTGTGGCTGGAAAGGACCTCGTGGGTCATCTAGTCCTTCAACCATTCCTCATAAGGCTTGATTTCCAGACCCTTGACCATCTTGGTCACTGTCCTCCACACATGTTCTAGCTTCTGACCAAGGCAGAATGGAGTGGTACTATGACCTTTTTGATCTGGACACTGCAGCCTAGCATAGCATTAGCTCCCCCCCCCCCCGCTGCATCACAGTGTTGACTCATGTTAAAGTTTTTGGTTCACCAAGACCCCTAGATCCTTTTCACAAGTGCTGCTAGTAAGCCAGGTGTCCCCCATCCTATATGTGTGCATCTGGTTCTTCCTGCCTAAGTGCAGAATGTATATACTTTATTATATTTATGATCTATGGTATTGGAGAACCTTGATCTATTTTGACATATTATTTGATATTACCAGCTGAAGAAGGCGTTTACTCCGAAACAGGGCCCTGTCCTGGTCACCACTACTGAGTCGTACATCTGATTCACACTCCAGATACTTCTTTTTGGCCCTATTTGATTCTTTATTCTGATTTTATATAATATGGACTCTTTTTGACTGCCATTGAGACTTGTATAAAACAATTGTTGTGTACTGGTATTTTATGTACCTTTATACTATATCACTGCATATTTGAAACTACATTATTTCTGCACTTAAACGTTGTATTTAAATTTACTATTATCTTAAAACTGTCGCACTTATACGTTGTGTTTAAATTTACTATTAGTTTAAAACTGTTATTCTTAGCAGAATATACACGTTTTTCTTTTCAACTCTCGAGTAGGAATTATTCCTTATATTGAAACTTTTGGCCAGAGCTCTTGGTATATCCTTTTCAGTGTATTTTCAACAAGAACTCCAATTTCTTTAATAATAAGTGCAGAATCTGACATTTCTGCCTGTTGAAATTCATTTCATTAGTTTGGGCCCAGTTCTGGAATCTGTTAACATCAATGTGAATCCCAATTCTTTCTTCAGTGGCATTCGCCTATTTGGTGTCATCTGCAAATTGGTCGACCTTCCCCTCAAGTCCTTGAGCAGTTCCACCTTCTCTCTGCCACCCAACAGCATTTCTCTGTCTTCTCCATGCAGAAGACCTACTGCTTGCTTCAAATATAGCCAAATAAACCCTTTTTATTGTTTTTAACCTCTCTTGCAAGTCTGTGCTAATTCTGAGCTTTGGGCAGCCTGACCTTCTCCCTTCAACTGTGGACTACTTGTGTATACTATTTCTTCGTGATTTCCCCTTTCTTCCGTTTCTTATACATGCCCTTCTTACATCTCAACTCCAGTTCTCCTGGAGACTCCCTCAGTGTGACATAAAATCAGAGACTTATCCCAGCTAAAATGCCCCTTTTGCCAGCCAGTTATTAACCAAATTACTAGGCTCTACTCAGATTTTCCATCTCTGGGGAAGCCTTTCACATAGTGACTTTGAGCTGCGCTGCCTGGTGCTCTTCGAATATGCCACTGCAGTCTAATGTATATCTGAGGGGAGAAAATGGCAAAGAACGAGGAGTTTCTGCTATGACTTCAAATTTAATTATGGGTGTGCCGAGGTGGCTGTTTCGTTTTTGCAAATCTGCTGGTTTCTGGTGGGTTTCAGCCAGTTCACTGCCTCTCTCTGAAAACATTTTTTCAAGGGCACAAAGTTTTGGAGCCAAGTCTGTCCCCAGTGGTTTGGTTGGTTCTTTCTTTATGAATAAACATGAATGCATAATGTATACTTAACACATCACCTATTGCGCTGGCAGAAAGGAAACCTCAAAGGACAGTCAAAACCATTTTGGCTCAGTTGACACTAGCATTATAGCATTTCACTACACAAAGCACATTATTACAATGGAAATGAAATGTGTGTGTGTGTGTGTGTGTGTGTGTGTGTGTGTGTGTGCCACTTATACGCCATCTCCAACTCCTCAAAAGATTCCATCTATGGTGTCTCTGAAAAATTTTACACATCACTTGGGAAGACAGGTGAACTAATTCCAGTGTACTGGAAGCAGCAAAGATCACCAGTGTCAAAGCAATGATTCTTAAACATCAACTTCGTTGGACTGGACATGTTGTGCAGATACCTGATTATCATATTCTAAAGCAACTACTCTATTCCGAACTTAAAAATGGAAAGTATAATGCTGGTGGACAACAAAAGAGGTTTAAAGACTCTCTCAAAGCTAATCTTTTAAAAATGTAGTATAAACACAGACAGCTGGGAAACACTGGCCTGTGAGCAGAGGCGGAGCTAGCTGCTCTGGCACCTGGAGTGGCGCACATGTGGGGGCGGGGCTAGCCACATCAAGGCAGGCTATAAAAGCCATAGGTGGGAGGGACCCCGTGAGCTTCTGCCCAGATCAAAGGACCTGATGCTGGGAGACCGATGGTCAGGGTCTTTCTCCTGCTGCTCTACTTGGGGCTCTGGGCAGTTGAAGGGGAGATTGGATAGCCCCTGTTGGGCATGTTTTATGTTATGCTTTGTATGCCTACTGTTTATTTGTCAATAAAACTGTTCTGGTTCCCCTTCCACCTCCTCATTGCTTTTGTCCTAATATCCTTGGAAAGAACTGCTGTATTTGGCAGCACAGTAGTGTTGGGAGATTCCATTCCACCTTTTGTTGCAGACATGGGATTGCGTGGCAAGTCCCCTCCCCCATGTGAAATGAAGACACTGGACACATTATTTAAGGTTAATGGGCATAAAAAGGCCACAACTTTTATTGATTACAGAATTGAAAGGTATTGGCCTTAGGCATTGGCTCCTATCGACTACCCGGCATGGAGACCGGGAAGGGTTATCCACAAGCCGTGGGAGTCCTGTTGAAGCACGCCAACTAGGATCCCACGGGTGTCACCGCTCGGGGGCGTGCCGGAGGCCCTTACCTCCCTAGGTTTCGGACAAGGCAACGCCCCCCCGGAGTCCTCTAACGGACTACCCTTTGCATTGGGGGAAGGTGATGGCGCTTCCTTCCCCCCATTCATTTGCATAACAATTAACCCCCGCCAATGCCTAACCGCCAATACCGCGGAAGTTGTGACGTTTGCTACGAGGTAGGTGAAAAAAACAAAAGGCTCGAAGTGCGCCAAATTGGAAAAATTCCTACCAGGCCCCTTGCGGCGACCAACCGAAGTCCCTAGCAAGGTCATAGCTAGCTAAGCCTAAAGGGTGAGTGGGATGGGAAAACCGCTCGGCTGGAAAGGGAAAAGAGGGCGGTCCCCGGACGTGCCTGGCCTTAAATAGGCTAGGCCCCGCGTCCCCGGCCCACCGATTGGCAGGCAGGGTCGAAGACACGCCCAGGGATTCCTTGTTCACGCGGGGGCAAAGGGCCAGCCCCCACGTGTGTGGGAGGGATTAGCCTGCAACCCCCTCTCCATGGGATTGTTATATGTCACATGTCTGTTTATATTCCAGCACAGACTGCTGGGTCCCGTGAGCGGAACTTCCACTCTGTGTATTGCTTTTGTTTTGAGTCTCTCTCTGAGAAGGGATGTGGGTGGTGCTGTGGGTTAAACCACAGAGCCTAGGACTTGCCGATTAGAAGGTTGCAGTTCGAATCCCCGTGATGGAGTGAGCTCTCGTTGCTCGGTCCCTGCTCCTGCCATCCTAGCAGTTCAAAAGCATGTCAAAATGCAAGTAGATAAATAGGTACTGCTCCAGCAGCAAGGTAAATGGCATTTCTGTGCACTGCTCTGGTTCGCCAGAAGCAGCTTAGTCATGCTAGCCACATGACCCAGAAGCTGTATGCCGGCTCCCTCAGCCAATAAAGCGAGATGAGTCGGCCACGACTGGACCTAATGGTCAGGGATCTCTTTACCTTTACCTGAGAAGATAGCAAGCAGAGACGACATGTTTCTTTGTTCTGATTTATGTGAAATAAATCTGTCGTTTTAGCATGTATCCACAGCCTCAGCCTCTTCTGTTGTGCAGTTTTTACTCAGCTACGTATAGTGTGCTCAAGGCAGCAAACTTGAGTCGCTGATTTACGTCAGAGCCAGAGGTCAACGAATCTCCAGCTGGCCTTTCGACCCCCAGATGCCGACAGGTAGGACCCAAAATGAATGGATTCAACTTACAGGAAAGGAGATTCGGACTAAACACCAAGGACTTTCTGACAGTCAGAATTGCTTGACCGTGGAATGGACTCCTTCGCAAGGGGGTGGATTCTCATCTGACAGAGGTTTTTAAGCAGAGGTTGAATTGTCATCTGTCAGAGATTCTTTAGCTGTGACTCCTGCATTACACAGAGTTGGGCTAAATGCTTCCCAAACTGGTCCCTTCCAATTCTATGACTCTATGAAATTATCCTGCTTATTTTCGTTGTAATTTTGTTGTACTAGAGTGCCCCTCCAGAGGGCAATAATGCAGTAAATTTGGGGTAGCCTTGCAGATCAGCTGTCGAAGTGGATGGTTCAGTACAAATCATTGCAACTTTGGAACATTGCAGAATATATCTGCGGGGGGGGGGGGATGTCTGGAGGGACCTTGAATTAGCTACTTTGGGAAATAACATTTGTTGTATTTGTTATATATAACAAAAGAAACAGATAAATGTTTATGTGAGGATAATAACTCCATCTGCTCTTATGCTGTGTGGGTGGGTTTGATTCTTTTCCAAAACTGAATAAACAATAAACAATTGTAATTTTTTTCTCTCTGGGACTCACTCTTCTTTCACTGACCTGCCTGGAGCCCGAACAAAGTGAGCTAATTTCACTGTTGCTATTTCAGTCGTTAATAAAGCCTTGTTTTAAAATGTTGTTTCTGGCATTGAGTCTTTTAAGGGACTGGAGGTGGAGGCAGGACACGTTAAATCAATCAGCCCAGCGCAACAGATAGCATAGGAAATATTTAGAAATCTTGCCTGTGCTTTGACAAGGAGCTAAGCTTCTGCTGCCAGACTATTTTAATTTCAGGAGCTTAACTTCAAATCCCCAAAGTTTGTCAGTCAAGATCACGCACATGAAAGTTTTCTTCACAGCGGTAACAGAACTGTCATGCTGTTTCCTGGATAGGGGGAAAAAAAAACACCTACAACTCACTAGAGTTGGCAGTTCAGTGTGGAAGTTCATTTGCATCTGGAAATACAAATGCCCTTAGTAGCTTTTGAAACACTCCTAAAAACTGATCCAGCCATGGGTTGCAACCTGTCGTGCATCTGAAGCACACACACAACAACAACAACAACACACTTGTGTTGATGCTCTTGAGTGCTTTGCACATGAAGGATGTTCATAGAGGTTCACCTTGTCCTATTAGGCCCCATTAGGCCCCATCCTGCCCTGGTCCACCCTTTTTCTGCCCTCTTCTGGGTCCAAAACGACCCATGTGTTGGCAGTCGCGCATCAACTGAACACACCCAAAATGCCCTCTGCCTGAATCCTAAAGACACCACAGTATCTACTGTCCCTCAAGCCAAGGTAAATGGCCTTGGCCCTGTATACCTGAAGGAGCATCTCTGCCCCCACATACCCTCCAACATTTCTCCGATGAAAATAGGGACCTCCCATTCCACAATGATAATTTTATTATTTATACCCAGCCCATCTGACTGGGTTGCCCCAGCCACTCTGGGCAGCTTCCAACATATAAAAAAAACATAATAAAACATTAAAAAAAAAAACCAACGCTTATCCATACAGGATTACCTTCAGACACCTCGGAGGTTGGATAACTCCATAACCTCCAACATTTCTCCAAAGAAAATAGGGACACCCTAAGGAAAAGTGCCTGCTTCTTGGGAGAAAAGCAATGACAAACCTAGACAGCATCTTAAAAAGCAGAGACATCACCTTGCCGACAAAGGTCTGTGTAGTTAAAGCTATGGTTTTCCCAGTAGCGATGTATGGAAGTGAGAGCTGGACCATAAAGAAGGCTGATCGCCAAATAGTTGATGCTTTTGAATTATAGTGCTGGAGGAGACATTTGAGAGTCCCACGGACTGCAAGAAGATCAGACCTCTCCATTCTGAAGGAAATCAGCCCTGAGGGCTCACTGGAAGGACAGATCCTGAAGCTGAGGCTCCAATCCTTTGGCCACCTCATGAGAAGAGAAGACTCCCTGGCAAAGACCCTGATGTTGGGAAAGATGGAGGGCACAAGGAGAAGGGGACAACAGAGGACAAGATAGTTGGACAGTGTTCTCAAAGCTACCAGCATGAGTTTGACCAAACTGCGGGAGGCAGTGGAAGACAGGAGTGCCTGGCGTGCTCTGGTCCATGGGGTCACGAAGAGTCGGACACGACTAAACGACTAAACAACAACAACAAGGAAAAGCGGGACATTCTGTGATAAAATCAGAAATTGGGATGGCTTCTCTAAATCAGGGATGTCCCTGGGAAATAGGGACAATCGGAACCCCTGGAATCTCTCATTGCTCGGAGACTGGGGTGGAATGCAGCAATATATACAAATCTATCCATGATTTGATAGTGTTATTGTGTCTGCTCATTTGCTAAGTGTTTATCTTAGTGATATAAACATTGCCTTCTGACTATTTTGTATTATTTTATATGAACTGTTTCGAAAGCTTAAAAAAGTTAGATGGCATAGAAACATTATATAACGTGAACCTTGCGCAATGTTTCTTTATTCAAGGATGACTTACAACACATAGTTATCTTTTGGGGACTTAATGTTAAGATGTGGGAGATAGAGCCCTCTAGTGGGCTTTATATATAAATGCAGTTGTGAGCGACAACACAGGGTGGGGAATTTGTGTTTGTGTGATTATTGGCACTGACATAGTAATTATTAATAGTCATACATGTTCTCATTTACACAAACAACAACACAGCAGAATGGGGTCTGTTTGGGGAGTTTATTTCTGTCTGTTTTGATACTGTTTGCAAAATTTATTTTCAAAGAAATATGCATGGCGCTATAGCCTTTTGCAGTTTGTGTCTTGATCTTGACTCTGGAATTACATGAGCACCAGACTTCTTCCTGGTGGTTATGGAAGTATTTGGAGATCCTTTTCGCATACAATATTTTGAGGGACGTTGCTAATACTTACCATTGCAAACTTTACGAATTCTGCATGCTAGGGAGTGTAGTACAGTGGTACCACGGATTAAGTACTTAATTCGTTCCAGAGGTCCGTTCTTAACCTGAAAGTGTTCTTAACCTGAAGCACCACTTTAGCTAATAGGGCCTCCTGCTGCCGCCATGCCGCCAGAGCACGATTTCTGTTCTCATCCTGAAGCAAAGTTCTTAACCCGAGGTACTTTTTCTGGGTTAGTGGAGTCTGTAACCTGAAGAGTCTGTAACCTGAAGCATCTGTAACCCGAGGTACCACTTTAATAATATTGTAAACTGCCCTATGATCTTCAGAGTGTTACAGAAAAATCTAGGTGTGAGGCTGCTCAGTCACCCAGCTCGTCGGGCAGAGCCCGCTGGTCTCTGCGGAATAAAGGAAGGAGTCCAGCCACCAACCGGAGCAAATAGCTGTAAACCAAAGTTTATTGCACAACAGGTTCAAAGAGGAATTTTGAACCCTGAGGATGGGGTGACAAGGACTTTTTAAAGTTTCTATCTTATCCCAGCGTACAGTTCATTAAGCATCATCACTACATCATTGCTACATCAGAAAAGGGGAGGGTTATGCATAATTAACATAGGAGGAATGTGTTGGGACAACAGGCGGATACAGGATATGTATTGGGAAGTACATTCTAAGCACCTACTACAAAGGGACAATAGAACTTTGGTTTGCATAGTTTGCCACCTGGGCAAGTCCAGAGGAGTGCCTTTGCCCAGTGATTGACACCTATGAGTACCTTCCTATGACCTCCCGCTTGAGGGATTATGGCGGGGACCAAGTGGTTTCCAAGTCCTTGGCCAATGAAGCAAATTGGCAGTGGAATGATGGAAACTGGCAAAAGAGTTGATTTTATATGATTTTTAAAGCTAGGTAACTTCCCTGAGCTGTCAGGTTGAAAGGAAATAATAATAATAATATTTTTTTATTTATATCCCGCCTTCCCCAGTCGAAGCCGGGCTCAGGGTGGCTAACAACAATAAAATAATACAACATTCTAAAATCATTTCATTATAAAATTAATTCAATTCAAATTGATGGCAACCATTGGGCTAGAGTTCTGTGAGGATTGCCAAAGGAGGGGGTCAGGCTGTGCTTTGGCCAAAGGCCTGGTGGAACAGCTCTGTCTTGCAGGCCCTGTGGAAAGATGTCAAGTCCCGCAGGGCCCTAGTCTCTTGTGACAGAGCGTTCCACCAGATCGGAGCCGCAGCCGAAAAAGCCCTGGCTCTGGTTGAGGCCAGCCTAACCTCCCTGTGGCCTGGGACCTCCAAGATGTTTTTGTTTGAAGACCATAAGCTCATCTGTGGGGCATACCAGGAGAGGTGGTCCCATAGGTACGAGGGTCCTAGGCCGTATAGGGCTTTAAAGGTTAAAACAAGCACCTTAAACCTGATCCTGTACTCCACTGGGAGCCAGTGCAGCTGATATAGTACTGGCTGAATGTGATCTCGCAGCGAGGACCCCGTAAGGAGTCTCGCCGTGGCATTCTACACCCGCTGGAGTTTCTGGGTCAGTCTCAAGGGCAGCCCCACGTAGAGCGAGTTACAATAATCCAGTCTGGAGGTGACCATAGCGTGGATCACAGTGGCTCGGTCAGGGCGAGAGAGGTAAGGAGCCAACTGCTTAGCTTGGCGGACGATACATTTATGCACTTTATTTGTAACATTTAACAATTTTAAAGGTGTGCCCCCCCCCCCCGTAATTTAAGTAACAAGACGAAGAAGAGCAGTACAGAAATTTCCATAACATTGTTGATGACGATAGGATAACTTTGCTTAAATATTCTGCAATTCATGAAATGTTGCAAAGGGGAGGAATGTTGCAAAGAGAGGGCAGCGAGAGAACAAGAGGCCAGTCTGAATGCAGAAAAGCAGGGTGCCTCAGTGGGAGAGATGGGAAGCAGGGCTCATTCCATCAGTTCAACCAAAGTACCATCTCTATCAAACACCTCTGATACCTGAAGTGTTTCTGTGACACTTGCTGGCATCCTTCTGTCCCGGCAGACAATGGAGGAATGCGCCTTAGCAGGTGAAGTCAAACTGTTGTTGTTTCCCCCCACTTGGTGCAGAATTTCAGTTCACTTGTCAGGTGATACTCTGAGATCCAGGCACCTATTGAAGCAGGTGGACAATGTCTGGTCAGCACTTTAATGTCCGGGGGCCATCCAGCTTAAGGAGGGCAGTAGCTAATCAGTGAGACATGATGATCTCTCCCACCACCCAAGGTGACCTGTAATGCTTGCATCTTATGCCAATCACATTGAGCTTATAACTCGTAACTTCCCCATCCCAAGTTGTTTTTGGTGCATTTATAGCACCGATGTGACCTCTCTGGGGCGTAAGCCTGACGCAAGTGAACGCAAGTGGGTACTCGCTTGGTATTAAAATAAGGATCAGGCAGACTCAGCAATGGAGAATAAGAAGGTGAAATTTATTGCCAGGCAATAAGGACCCAGTTTGGAATCTCTTCCAAAAGGAACTGGGACCCTGATTGACAGAAATCCAGAGGTCTTATACCTGAGCAGATCACAGCAAATCATAGATCATGAGACAATCATGAGGGACTCACAATATTGTCAGCGAGAATCAGCCAATCAGCAAGCTCTTGTCACGCTACCAGCTCCTGGTCAAGCACTGGCCAAGCACAGGGTTCTAGTTCTGCTTTCCGATGCTTGCAGTGACGCTCTGTCTAACCTCTCCCCTAGTTAGGACAGGACAGGGAGCTTGGACATTTTGCGGTTTCGCTCTTCCTGTTCTGTGGATTAATTTAGCCTGTATCTGAGGGGATTTTGTACCAGAATCTCTGATTCACGTCTTCTCCTTGTTCAGGGTACACAGATGTTTGTAGGGGAAAGGTCAGCTCCTAACTTTGCTGTTTCAAGCAGTTTGCAATTAGCTAAGGCACAGCTTCCCTTTGATTCAAAATGGATTATAAAATACTGTAAGCCTTGATTATGTGCGAACATATATGGATATATATTGAATATATTGATTACTGATAACTGATTATATGGATAGCATAGGGGTAGCCCTTCTTCCTTGCCTCAAGCCTAGTGTTGTGAACACAACAGCCCCAAACCAAGGAGGACAGCCTGAGATAGAAGGCAGGCAGGCAGGCAGGCAGGCAGGCAGGAGAACAGAAAAACGTGAAGATTTCTCAGACAGCTAGAATTAGTGGGCTGACGCCTCCTCCTCCCTCTGAAGCTGGCAGGAATGTGGCTTATCAGCTCAGGAAAGGCAGGCTGGAGGGGAGCCAGCTCTCTGAGGAATCACAGTCACTCACAGCACAAGCGAGGGAGAGCATTTCCTCACTGGAAGAGGAGGTAGCTGACCCCATCAGTCCCAGGGCTAGATGAATGGGAAAAGTCCAAGACAGAAGATGACCCCCGAAACGTAAGGGTAGGAGGTTCAGGATATTCTGCAGTAGCCGGAAGTATTCTTCAGAAGGGTCAACTTGATTGTGATGCATGGTTGCTTGGAGAGAGTGGTTGGAGGCTAATTGCTTGTATGCAACAAATCTTCTGTTAATTACCTCTTGGGTGCTGTTTTCACCAACTGCCAGCTGGCCAGCTCCTGACACCTAGGCAGTGTGTCTGGAGGTCCTGGGCTGCCCAGACGACAAGACCCCCCCTCTCAGCCTTACTGAAGTGGCCCAAAGGAAAGCAAAGCAAGATGTTTGGCACCAGTTTGGCTGCAGGACTCTTTTTTTTTTTACTATGTTTGCAATTGGTTAAAATAAAATCTATTTTGGAAATGTAAGAGGCTGTCTTATGCAAGGCGAGACAGTTGGTCCATCTTCTACAGCACTACAAGGTTTTCTATTATCTCCCTACCTGAAGAATTGGACCATATCTAACTATCTGTTGTCTAAAGCCGGATTAAATGCTCATCTGAAGTGCTGAGGGGAAGATTGGCTGATGTCCCATACCAAGATAGGCTGTGCCCATGTTCCCGGGATGTTCAATGTACGAATACGAAACACAATTTATTGTACTGCAATTTGTATGAACAGGTGGTTGATGTCTAGTAGTGTCTAACTCTTTGTGACCCCATGGACCAGAGCACACCAGGCACTTCTGTCTTCCACTGCCTCCCGCAGTTTGGTCAAACTCATGCTGGTAGCTTCGAGAACACTATCCAACCATCTCATCCTCTGCCGTTCCCTTCTCCTTGTGCCCTCCATCTTTCCCAACATCAGGGTCTTTTCCAGGGAGTCTTCTCTTCTCTTGAGGTGGCCAAAGGATTGGAGCCTCAGCTTCAGGATCTGTCCTTCCAGTGAGCACTCAGGGCTGATTTCCTTCAGAATGGATAGGTTTGATCTTCTTGCAGTCCATGGGACTCTCAAGAGTTTCCTCCAGCACCTGAATTCAAAAGCATCAATTCTTCAGCGATCAGCCTTCTTCTGGAGTGGCTTGCTGGTTCCTGCTCCAGGTGGATCACGTTTGGTCAAAACTCTCCACTATGACCTGTCCATCTTGGGTGCCCTGCACAGCATAGTTCATAGCTTCTCTGAGTTATTCAAGCCCCTTCACAATGGCAAGGCAGTGATCCATGAAGGGGATGAACAGTTTGGACAGCATCTGATCAACGCAATATTAACAGAGCAACCTGGAATTCCTGACTCTTTCCATGTCAAGGTTTTTCCTTGAAGATAGGATTGATACTATTACACTGGCTGTAGCAAAATTCCCCTTGGATGCAGTAAAAATCAGAAATCAGTACATAGGCTAAAACTCCTACGTTGGCTAGCAAGGTCGATCTTATACAGTGGACGCTCGGGTTGCAAATGTGATCCATGCGGGATGCACGTTTGCAACTCACAATGTTCGCAACCTGCAGCAGTGCGTCTGCACACACGCGGGTTGTGATTTGGCGCTTCTGAGCATGCGCAAAGCGCGATTTAGTGCTTCTGCACATGTGCGACCCCCAAAACCCGTAAGTAACCCGTTCTGGTACTTCCAGGTTTCAGCAGGTCCGTAACCTGAAAAAACGCAATCTGACATGTCTGTAACCCGAGGTACGACTGTACCTTAATATCTGTTGATATATACTATTGTTGTACAGTGGTACCTCAGGTTAAGTACTTAATTTATTCCGGAGGTCTGTTCTTAACCTGAAACTGTTCTTAACCTGAAGCACCACTTTAGCTAATGGGGCCTCCTGCTGCTGCCATGCCACAGGAGCACAATTTCTGTTCTGATCCTGAAGCAAAGTTCTTAACCTGAGGTACTATTTCTGGGTTAGCACAGTCTGTAACCTGAAGCATATTTAACTTGAAGTGGATGTAACCCAAGGTACCTCTGTACTGTGTATTTTGGGTCTATGAACCACAATAAAGTGTGCCACCCCCTGTGTTTGTGTGTGTGTGTTTAGTCGAACTCCAGAATCTAAGGCAGAGCGATCCCAGGCTATTTTAACTGGAGATGTCAGGGCCATTCAGCTATAGCCTCCCCCAACCTTGATACCATCTCTTTCAAATATGTCCTGAAAGGGGGGGGGGGGAGAGGCAGACATTGTCTTAGCTTTGAAAACGCTAGAGGGCAGGCTCTCGCAGAGCAGATGAACACAGCATACAGTAGACAGGGCAAAGTTTCTGCCAGTGCATAATAACAGCAGATGAACTTCCTTTCTACTGGCTTCTAGCAAGGGGTGAGTCTCCCTCTGTTTGCCCCAGAAGGATAATGGTTTGCAAAATGGCTTTCAAACAGTTTAGCGCTGCTCTTTGAACTTCCAAAAACTGCAAGTTCAAAGAGCAGCACGAATTGTTTCCTCGTGGGGTAGGGGGACAGGGAAGTACAGCCTCTCCCACTTGTCAAACTTGCCCCTCCAGGAGGGGCCCAATGGCCAGAGATGCTCCCCCATGCCTGTCACAGGGCATTGAATCCTATATTTCAAAGAGAAAACCTCCAAGCTGCTGGTGGGTCCAGGCTGCCATCTGAAGCAGCTGCAAAGCGCATCTTTTTTTGTTATCTTTAAACTTGACATTTCCTTTCCTTTCATCCCCACTTTTTTAAAAGAGGTCAATGCTATTCGCCCATTTCTCTGCATTACTATTCATGCCCACCAGGTGGAAGCACTGGACTCATTTTTGATCCTGTAATCTGCACGGGCAAGAAGGCTCTGCAACAGCCCAGAGATTATTTCACTTTCGCTTCAAATACTCCAGATGCCATTGATAAAGCCTCTGCTTCATTCAGAAACTGCCGCCCTTCCTTGCGGCATCCCTCTCAGTAGCCTAATGCTATTTGCCCAGTCCAGGGACGAAAGTATAATCTACACATGGCACACCCCTTGTTTTTTAGGAGTGGCTGAAGCTTTGACGCTGCATAATTTCTCATTTTTAAAAATTATTTATTTACTGTACAGTAGTTACATCTCACTTAATTACTGAAGTTTCTAAGCAGCTGTGTGCGTAAAAATATTTTTAAAAGCAGATACAGTGGCTGAAATGAATGAGTTATGAAAACAGAAAACTTCCTTAAAACGCCTGCTGAGATAGAAATGTGTTTGTTAAGAGTGTTTCTTTATGAGACAACGGCGGCCAGAATGCGAATAGCAAACTACGGGAAAAGTGAGTTAATACCAGAAAAAGACGAGTGGCAATTAAAGTTGTATGAGTACCTCGAACTAGCCAAAATGACAGAACTAATAAGAGGTCACTCTGGCGACAAGGTAAAAAAAAAGGAAAGGGACTGCTTTAAAAACTACCTGACAAAATATGGTTCCAAAAGCAAGACTTGGTTGTGCTTAGATTAATCTCACAGATATAATGGGGAAAAACTGATTTCAAATAAATGAACACAGAATATCTGTCACTTAAGAGAAGTGTTGAAGCCTCAAAGAGGTAGAGGGAATTCAACTAATACAGCAGGGATTCAAACTAGTTTTTGGGAACAGAAAGAAAGTGACAGTAAAGAAAGAAGGAAAACAAGGATTACAAATGTAATTTCTTTCTGAGAACCTGGCGTATAGAATATTCAAATTACTGTTTTTGTATCCTTTGAACAAGTTTTTGTACTTGACTAATTCTTTTTTGTTTTTTATTATTTATCATTTTTCTTTCCCCCTTTTTTCTTTTTCTTTTATTTTTGTATTTTTACTTATTTGTATTTTTTTCTTTTTCTTTTTGAATATTTGGATGTACAACAGGAATTTGAATGTTGCTGTTTTTCCTGTCTGCCAGGTTTTCTGATAATGCCTTTCCTGATTGCCCATTCCTCTGAAATGGTGATTACTAAATTCCTGCAACAAGGAAGGTTTTTTTCACCTCCTCACTCCTTGCAGAGAAACATTTGGTCAGCTTGGGAGTCAAAATGGTTTCAGGACTGTCTTCCTGTGCTGCTTCAGACATGTGGTTTGTATATTTATGTACGTGTTTGCTTGGTACATTTATGAACTTTTATTATATATCTAAGGCCTTAAATTCTTATTACACACCTATCTCTTTCCCCTACCAAAAATGTCCAACACATCTGGTTGGTTGCTGTGAGAACAGGATGCTAGACTTAGATGGGTCTCTGGAATAGCTGTCAACTTACAGATTTGAAAATAAGGGACCAGCAGCCAAAATAAGAGATTTTAGTCAACCAGTTAAAAGGGACCAGATAATTTTGGAGAGCAGCGCCGGTTTTTAGCCCTTCGTTTCCAGAGGTTGCTGCTCAAGACACCAGCCGATGAAACACTGCAATTAAATAACTACAAGCAGCAACCACTTTTTGCGCAAAACGAAGTCCAAGCTACGAAGATGCTGCTGCAGTTCTGTATCTTTTTTCTCGTGCTCCATCTGCAGCTCTCAATTCCATCAGGTGGGGTGGGAGGGGCGGGGAAATAGCGCCTGAAGTAAACCCGCAGATTAGACTATCTATGCTAGTCTACCACTACAAATCTATGGGAGAAGCGCTTGCAGTCCTTCCCTTGTAGCCCTTGGAACACCTGCTCACGCCGCCCACGCCTCCTCCTCCTCCTCCTCCTCCTCTTCCTCCTCTCTCTGAACTGCTTTCTCTATGGTTGCCCTTGCTCTCCTCTCAAGGCTCCTCATCAATTCATAGACCATCCCATGCTGCCCATCTCATTCGGGTCCTTCGGCGGCACAGCCGCAGTACGGCCTAGCGGGAGCGGCAGTGACGGGCAGAGGGGAAGCCCCAGGCAGAGACGCTCAGTTCGGCGGCCACAAGGAGGATGGTGGTGGAAGGGCCCGAGGCTCCCGCCAGTCCCTGCGGGGAGGGGTTCCCGGGGGCCGAGGCTGGTGAGAGGAGGCCGGAGGGGGGTGGGCCGGGCAGCCAAGCAACACAGTTGGAGCCTCCCTCCTCCCTGGCCAGCAGGGAGGGATGGAGAGGAGCTGCTTCCTTTGAAACCCGGGAAATTTAAGAAACATCCATCAATAAGGGACAGCAGCAGGACATGGCGCTGGGATAAGGGGCTGTCCCTCCAAATAAGGGACGCTTGACAGCTATGGTCTCTGGCCACATCTGGCAGGGCAGTCCCTTAAATTTGTTAGATTTCATATTTTTAACTTAGAAGGAGGTGGAGGGGGGGCAAAATTTGGAACAACTGGAAACTCGCTGCAAAAAAATGTTCCAATCCCAACATTAATTTTGGAACTTCCGCTAGTTAAATTTAGGCGGAGCCGAAGACATGGCCAAGTTTAGATGTGGAACGAGAAAGGAAAACTGGTCACCTCTAACGAGAACACATGGTCTCTCTTTGCCTGCAAGAGGGAAAACAAGCCAGTCGATAGCAACAATATTTGTTTTCCACACTCCATTAGCAGCCTAGAAGCAGCTCATGCATGATCCCCAAATCTGTGCCCGGCTAATTAAAACGAATACTTCACATCTCGTCTTCTTCTGGAACCAGCTTGCTTCTGCAAACACGTGGAGAGCGGTTTGTGTGTGCGGCACGAGGAAAGATCACAATAAATCTATGCCGACAGGTACAAGCAAATTGGTCTATGGAAGTGACACGTCTCTCCGTTTAAATGTCTCCCACAAATCCCAAAGAGGCAGCGTAGGATCTAATTGGCTGTGCCACTTCCTTATGGCTTAATGTGAGAGTCACAGCAATTACTTCTGACTGTACTTAGCCTGGGTGCTGAGAATCCCTTTATTAGGCTATTAGAATCTGGAGAAAACTGAGTCGGGGAATAATTTGGCTGCCTCTGGTAAGTTATTTGTGGTTTTATTTGTCAGATTGCTACTGGTGGAAGTGACAGTGAGGAAAGCAATGCAGTCCTCTTGTTTTCTTCCTTTATGGCATTTATTTCATTTATATCCATCCTTTCTTTCATCATGGGGTATGTAGTTCCCAGGGCAGTCACCAATCCAGGAAGTGACCAAACCCGGACCTGCTTAGCTTCAGCAAAGTGGTGGCCTTATGTGCCTTCTGACCAGATGCCAGGCTCTGAACGGCAGGCGCTGCCACTTATTATCTGGACTTTGTTGTTGTTGTTTAGTCATTTAGTCATGTCTGACTCTTCGTGACCCCATGGACCAGAGGACACCAGGCACTCCTGTCTTCCAGTGCCTCCTGCAGTTTGATCAAACTTATGTTCGTAGCTTCGAGAACACTGTCCAACCATCTCGTCCTCTGTCGTCCCCTTCTCCTTGTGCCCTCCATCTTTCCCAACATCAGGGTCTTTTCCAGGGAATCTTCTGTTCTCCTGAGGTGGCCAAAGTATTAGAGCCTCAGCTTCACGATCTGTCCTTCCAGTGAGCACTCAGGGCTGATTTCCTTCAGAATGGATAACAAACTTAGTTGGTCTCTAAGGTCCTACTGGAAGGATTTTTTTAAAAAAAAAATTCAATAGAGATTCCCCCCCCCTTTTTGTTAAAACAATCTAATTTCTGACTTATTTATAGCATTTCCCCCTGTGTTTATATCCACACAAGGGGTGGTGATTCTTAGGTGAAGGAATTGAATGCAGCCTTGAACGTGGGTGGCGCTGTGGTCTAAACCACTGCACCTCTTGGGCTTGCCGATCGGAAGGTCAGCGGTTTGAATCCCCATGATGAGGTGAGCTCCCATTGCTCTGTCCCAGCTCCTGTCAACCTAACAGTTCAAAAGCATGCCAGTGCAAGTAGATAAATAGGTACCACTGCAGCAGGACAGTGAATGGTGTTTCCATGCACTCTGGTTTCTGTTGTGGCAGATGTGGTTTAGTCATGCTGGCTGCATGACCCGGAAAGCTGTCTGTGGACCAACCCCCTGGCTCTGTGCTTTCTTTTTCTTGGGGGGGGGGCAACTTGTGTCTCCCACCACACTCCTCTGCCTCTAGCTTGTCCATGACATTATGTTTTGAGATTTGCTCAAAACTGCTCCATCATTACCAGCCAGGTCAAATCCCTTAATCCATGGCTGTTTTTCCTTAGATGAGATGCTTTGGTGCACAAATACAAGTGTTTATGAGCCACTATCAAATATAGTGAAGCTTTTTGTTTAATCGTTTATTTAAGGCCCAGCCAGGGGCTGGCACTGCCTGCCAGCTTCCTCCTACTTAATCTCCGTTTTGCCCTTGGGGTGGATCTAAACAGAGGGAAAAGACACTATAAGTAAGTCAGAAATTAGATCATTATAACAAAAGAAAAAAAAATCTCTGTTGAAAATAGTGTTTTAAAATTTCCTGCTCTCTGGTGCCATCTGGTGTGGCATGTTTGTAGTGCACTCAAATCGCTGTTTCTTTTCTAATGTAGCTGATTCCATAGAGAACTTAGGCGAGAGGCAGATGAAGGCAAATTAGTTGGCTCTGTCTGATCATTGGCTCTGGCTCCACCTACTGTTGGCTTCCCTGCCTTCCACTCTACCAGTCCCAATGGGGATAAGCCACCATCAATTCTCTAATACTTGAGTTTAAGATCTCTTGGCCAGGGAGGCATACACTCAAATCACTAGGGCCTGCTATGGGAGTGGACCACATGGGCCGAGAAACAGGTAGGGAAAGGGCTCAGGAAGAGGAAGTACTGCAGGAGAAGGGGAAGAAGTGTTAGAGGATGGAGACCTGTGGAGGGAAGAGGAAAACCAAATGCAGTTGGATGAAGGCTGGATTTCATATTTCAATTTGACCTAAGCAGCCAAATATGTGGCCATAACTGTCCAGGGATTCAATGGATTGCCCCCGAAAAGTGTGCAAATCCAACTAAGATACTCTAAGTATCTTAGATTTTGAGCAAGACAAAGACATGTTCTCCCAAGCCCACATTTCAGCATGTTTGCGCTTCTGTCTCAGTGACGTCTATGCTGGCTTGATCCTGTGCACAGAATGGAAGATGGCAGGATCCCCAAGGATGTGCTCTATGAGGGGCTGGCTTTAGGCACCAGGCCCATTGGCCGACCAACTCTGTGTTACAGAGATGTCTGAAAACGAGGCGTGAAGGCTGCCTGCCTCAACCCTGCCATATGGTAATTATTATTATTATTATTATTATTATTATTATTATTATTATTATTTATTTGTTATTTGTACCCCGGCCCTCTGCCTGGGTTTCTTCAGCCACTCCAGGCGGCTTCCAACAGAATATTAAAATACAATAACCTATTAAACATTAAAAGCTTCCCTAAACAGGACTGTCTTCAGATGTCTTCTAAAAGTCTGCTACAGTGGTACCTCAGGTTAAGCACTTAATTCGCTCCGGAGGTCCGTTCTTAACCTGAAACTGTTCTTAACCTGAGGTACCACTTTAGCTAATGGGGCCTCCTGCTGCCGCCATGCCGCCAGACCACAATTTCTGTTCTCATCCTGAAGCAAAGTTCTTAACCTGAGGTACTATTTCTGGGTTATGGGAGTCTGTAACCTGAAGCGTATGGAACCTGAAGCGTATGTAACCCGAGGTAGCACTGTAGTTGTTTTTCTCTTTGACATCTGAAGGGAGGGCGTTCCACAGGGCAGGGGCCACAATTGAGAAGGCCCTCTGCCTGGTTCCCTGTAACTTGGCTTCTCACAGGGAGGGAACCGCTAGAAGGCCCTCAGAGCTGGACCTAAGTGTCTAGGCAGAACGATGGGGGTGGAGATGCTCCTTCAGGTATACTGGACCCTTGCAGACAACCGCAGTGTCTGGACACAGTCAGGTTGTGTGTCTACAGTAGTGTCCAGAGGAGGAATGACCTCTGGGAGGAGTACAGAAGGAATGCCATGGTACATCTGCAGCAGCAGCACCGTATGCCTTCATCTGCCTCAACGGCAACAAAACATGTCTCCCCCGTATCGGTCTCTACGGCCACAGCAGGCGCTGTAACTCCCCAACGGTTCGACTTCACTCCCAAAGGCAAACTCCTGCAACGTCTCCCGAGACAGACGGGTGCCAACAACTCTCGCTCAGCAACAAGAAGAGGGATTGAGCAGGGAAGGGGTACAATGCGAAGAGAATTCTAACAAGAGGAAAGGGGACTGGTGAAGAAGTTGACTTGGGAAAGAAAGCTAGAGATGGGACGAGGGAAGGATCAAGGAAGATGACAGAAGGGGGGACTGGAGGAGGAAAGACGAAATTGAAATGGAAGCGATGAGGCTGGAATATGATTTCCAGAGGGAAAGAAGAAGGGTGAGCTGGGGTCCTGGTGGGTCAGTCCATGCATATCGAGTCAGGTATAATAAGGAGAAATTGCTTCCTCATTACAAGGGGAAGGGAATGATGTTGATATGTTATTGCCGGCCTTTTTCACAAAGCACACGCAGCTCATAATTGGTGAGAGGAACCTATGGGCAGCCGTGTGGCGACCCTTGCTCAAGGAAACACTCCAGAGACCTTTCCTGGGCTGGCTGATAATGACTGCGGTGACTATCAAATCATGCAATAAGCTCTTTTGAGGAGGGATGAGGTTGACCCCAGAGACCTCCTGGGTTATACTTCAGGTCTCTGAGGACAGGGTCTGATAACTCCTTTCCAGAGTCGGCTCCAGGAATGACAAGTTGATTTAGCAGGTTGATCGAAGTGGGAGTGGGGGGGGGGGGAGGAGAGCAGAGCAGAGAGAAAAAGTGAGCCGGGGGGAAATTATCCTACAGCAGTAGCTTCGGAGGAACTTGGTGTTTTGTCAGCGGAGTAAAAAAAAGAAAACCCCAACAACACACTCCTCGTTATTAATATTAGTAGATGAATTCTTGCAGCGAATCTTCACACACTGATGCAAAGGCGATGGGAACAGGGTGCGTTGAGCGAACGAGGCTGCAAATTTTTCCACCAATTTTTCAGCATGTGGAGAAGCCGTTGAATGGTTAAAGGCTGGAACAAAATGTTTGTGCTGTGTTTTGAACATTCAGTGCTGCTAAATAGGTTTCTAAAAGTCCCAATTGAGAAGGAAGAGAATAAAAACTCTAAAGGCAGGTGTGTGTTTTTTTACTACAGTGGTACCTCGGGTTAAGAACTTAATTCGTTCCAGAGGTCTGTTCTTAACCTGAAACTGTTCTTAACCTGAGGTACCACTTTAGCTAATGGGGCCTCCCGCTGCCGCCGGCGCACAAATTCTCTTCTCATCCTGAGGTAAAGTTCTTAACCCAAAGTACTATTTCTGGGTTAGCACAGTCTGTAACCTGAATTCAGACGGAGTTATGACCAGTTTCCTTAGTTAAACCCCATATATTTCAGCACCCACCTTATTCTCTTGGCTGCAATCTGTTTCCACTGGTTTGAATATTGACTTTTTTCAATTGCTGTAACCTGCTCTGGGACCTCAAAGTGAAGGGCATGTTAATAATAAGCTTCTTTCGAACCATCTGAGGGCCACATGCCAGTCGCCGGCAGGACCAACAGAAGGAGATGTTGGTGTAGCAACAAATGTACATTATGTGGAGAAGAATGGTTTCTGCATGTGCTCTTGCCTACATCCAAGTATGTAAAAGTCATTAACAGAGTTATAGATTTCAGCCAGGCAAAAACACCCAGGCAAAGACCAGTGAGGTGCGTGGCCTGGGAAGAGTGGGTGTGGCTGGGGTAGGGTGTGGGGACAGTCCTAAGGGCCAGATAGAAAGGCTTGGAGGGCCACATTCTGAGGAGATTTCACCCCTCCCATACCCAAGAATCTCCTGATGATCTCTGCTGACTCTCCAGAGAGGAGGAGGCGTGTTCTGCTATCTACTTATTCTGCCCCAGCACCACATCAATGAGTGTGTGTGAGTCAGTCAGTCAGTGTATCGGGGAGAGAGAGAGAGTGTTAAAGATCGTGTCTAGAGATAAGGTTGCTGCTAAGAGCAGCTGCAGACTCTCAGTGTAGCATTGATTTATGCTTAGAATATTCAGCTCTGTATATAGTTTTGTATCATAGTTGTAGTTACAGAATAAAAGGAAGATATTCTACAGAGCTGCTCTCCGAGTGGTTTATACTCTGCAAGACTCTGCAAAACTCTGCTGCGCAAGGACTGTATTATTGAGACAGTGAATCCGGTGCTCTCAGCTCTAAGCTATGAGTCCACAGCACTGTGACCTGTTCCTGTGAGAAAGGTGGTCTGTGGCAGTGCTACCCAGCTCGCCTAGCCCAGTCGGGGTTGAGGTGCATGAGTCCAGTTGGTGCACTGGCTCAAGGGCGATGCTGACACATTCTACCTGACTGGAGGTTCCCCACTCCTGCTAAAGAGAGTTTGGATTTGATATCCTGCCTTTCACTCCCCTCCAGGAGTCTCAAAGTGGCTAACATTCTCCTTTCCCTTCCTCCCCCACAACAAACAGTCTGTGAGGTGAGTGGGGCTAAGAGACTTCAGAGAAGTGTGACTGGCCCAAGGTCACCCAGCAGCTGCAGGTGGAGGAGCGGAGACGCGAACCCGGTTCCCCAGATTACGAGACTACCACTCTTAACCACTACACCACACTGGCTCTCTAGAGACCCTCCCTAGAAGCAAATTCCACTGGCGAATATAAGATTTACCATAAAACTCTAACCGTGCAATTCTGTCCATGTCTACTCAGCCTTTAGCACCACTGGGTTCAACAGAATTGACTCCCGAGTAAGTGTGGACAGCTTAAGATGGCTCTATTCTTCTTAACAGTTCACAGGGTCATCATTTCCATTGGGGATTTGCCTCAAAACAATGCATTGCATTAACCTGCTGCCATGCATTAGAGATGAAAAAACTTTATTCCCATAAGTACAGACAGTAAATCATTGTGGAAAGTCTGCCACTTCCCCCGCCCACCCGGGAAAAAAATAAGAGTTCGTCTTAAAACAAAATATCCACGAGAGCAAAGCAAGGGGAATTGGTTAAGTACTTCGGGGGTTAAAATTGGTGTCCTGAACTGTAAATTTTATGGCCAAATACAAGTGATCCACAGGCTCATTTATTATTGCAAAAATGATTGGAACTGGTGCTCCTGACATTATTGTCCGTTAGGGCAGATTTATTGAAAATTAGCAATTCCATTTATAACTATGAGATTTCAGGGATTATTCTGCTGTAGACTAGGAAATGGACAGATTTACAGCCTCGGTGAGTCTAGTTGTACCAACTAATAGAGCGAGGGAGGAAAATTTAGAGGTTTGTACTCCTAAAGGAGTTAACCTTTGGGTAAAGACACATTTTTCAAGTGGCTTGCGAGAAATTATTGGGCCTATAAATTTTGCCTGCCATGGCATGAAAAATAGCTACGGTGCTACAGATTTTATTTTGGTTGGCATGTGGGGTTTTTTCCCCGGGGAAGGAAGAAAAAGCCAAAGGAAAAAAGTCATATTGTTCTTTCTTGACCGCAAGCCAAAATTTCTTGCAGTCATCAGTGGAGTTTAGCATCCAAGGATTTGAGCTGGGAAGCTGCTGATTTCGCCCTAAGACCTACACACAAGAAAGCAGCATAGGTTGTTGGTTTTTTCCCCTTCCTGAAACTTGCAGGGCAAACTGCGCCTGCATGGGTGTTCCACATGGGAGGGGGTGACTTTAAAATCCATCCTGGTGATGCACCTTTGTGATGAGAAGCCTCTGGGTGACTGTAGATGATAGTGGTGATCAGATGTCTCTGGGTGACTGTAGCAGATAGAGGTGATCAGATGCCTCTGGGTGACTATAGCACATACTGTAGCTCTGGGTGACTGTAGCAGATAGCTGCGATCAGAAGCCTCTGGGTGACTGTAGCAGATAGCTCTGATCAGATGTCTCTGGGTGACTGTAGCAGATAACTCTGATCAGATGTCTCTGGGTGACTGTAGCAGATAGCTCTGATCAGATGCCTCTGGGTGACTGTAGCAGATAGCTCTGATCAGATGCCTCTGGGTGACTGTAGCAGATAGCTCTGATCAGATGCCTCTGGGTGACTGTAGCAGATACTGTAGCTGTGATCAGAAGCCTCTGGGTGACTGTAGCAGATAGCTGTGATCAGAAGCCTCTGGGTGACTGTAGCAGATAGCTGTGATCAGAAGCCTCTGGGTGACTGTAGCAGATAGCTGTGATCAGAAGCCTCTGGGTGACTGTAGTTGATAGTAACTCTGACAGCTGCTACTGCCACCTCTGGAGAGCCCTGTTTCACCACCCCTGCCTAAAGCCACCACACCAGTACCTGCCAGATCATCATTTGTTGTTTAGTCGTGTTCGACTCTTCGTGACTCCATGGACCAGAGCACGCCAGGCACTCCTGTCTTCCACTGCCTCCCGCAGTTTGGTCAAACTCATGCTGGTAGCTTTGAGAACGCTGTCCAACCATCTCGTCCTCTGCCGTCCCCTTCTCCTTGTGCCCTCAATCTTTCCCAACATCAGGGTCTTTTCTTTTCATGACGTGGCCAAAGATCATCACACTGAAAGATGCCATTCGAAAACTCATATATTAATCACTTAAATTTAAGAGATGATGGGATATAATAAGAGTCTCTAAGCTCTGCAGGTCCTGAAGCGGGATGGGACATATCACACTAGGTTTGTGGATTCAAGTCTTCATCTCGGCTGCAGAGGGAAATCTCACGCTATCGGAGTAAGGATGCTATTGACATGGAAGAATCTAGCTTAAGCAATGCTGGCGGTGTGACTGCAGGAAAGGTGGGCCAGGTTCCATGCGCAAATCAAACATCAGCTTTAAAAAAGGGTTTGCGAGCCAAGTCTCTTTAATTGGGGAAGGTGAATTCTTAAGCGAAGTGTCAACTCAAAGTTAATGGGGCCATGGCCAAAGATCACAAGCAAATATCTATTACACTTTGTGAATATTTCATGCCCGTCACCTTTATGTTTGCTAAATTTGAATAGGGGGGAATAATGTCATGTGGAAAGCCAAGCAAACCGAGAGCAAAAGTGTGCTGGTGGTTTTCACTGAGATTAAATAAGGGGGCTCCTCAGCGGCTGTTGCTTCCCTACACCACCTCAATAAGTTTAAAAGTCGGCTTTCTTCTACTGCGCAGGGATGAAACCCACATATCTACAGTCTGAGGCTGTGTACACACCATGAATTTAAAGTACACCTCCCCCAAAGACTCGATAAACTGTAAATTATGCCTTATAGAGCTACAATTCCCAGCACCCTCCAAAAACTAAAGTTCCCAGGATTCTTTGGGGGGACGTTATATGCTTAAAATGTATGTCGTGTACACAGCCTGAGTCCACCAGACTAGGGATGTCGTACAGGTCGATAGCGATCTACTGATAGACCCCTGTGAGGTGTTGGTAGATCTCTGTTGATCTCTGGCTCCCTTTCCTTAGCATCGCTAAAACTGACTCCTGCCCCGAACCCTCACCCTGCCCTCCATTGTTGTTTGATCTCTGGAAGGGAAGACGGAGCTGTCTCTGGGCTGCTGTTTTCATCCATAGCGATCTTTGTGTGAGTGACTTTACCCCTTTGTCCCTTACCTTTAATGCCCCCCAACAGATGTCCCCCCAAAAAGCTTTTTTTTAACCCCTAAAAAAGTTATTTGTTCCTCCCTAAATAAAGCTCCCAAAAAAAAGCAGATGTGGGTGGCACTGTGGGTTAAACCACAGAGCCTAGGAGTTGCCGATTAGACGGTTGGCGGTTCGAATCCC
This sequence comes from Podarcis melisellensis, assembly GCF_964234715.1. NCBI lineage: Eukaryota > Metazoa > Chordata > Lepidosauria > Squamata > Lacertidae > Podarcis > Podarcis melisellensis. The sequence continues at coordinate 10,800,872 of NC_138530.1, read as the reverse complement.
CGTGACAGGGTGAGCACCCGTTGCTCTGTCCCAGCTCCTAGCAGTTCGAAAGCACCTCGAAGTGCAAGTAGATAAATAGGTACCGCTCCGGCGAGAAGGTAAACGGCGTTTCCGTGCACTGCTCTGGTTTGCCCGAAGTGGCTTGGTCATGCTGGCCACATAACCCGGAAGCTGTACGTCAGCTCCCTCGGCCAATATGAGCGCCACAACCCCAGAGTTGGTCACGACTGGACCTAATGGTCAGGGGTCCCTTTACTTTGAGCTGACCCCCTGGCAGATCAGCAGTTTTTAAATTCTGAAAGAATACCTGCACTAGACCAACTGGTTCTCAAAAAATGAAACAGAAGGAGACCTCATATGTTCAGTAGATCACTGTGTTCGAGAGAAAACCACCTTATCAGGAGGTCTGTTCCATACAATGTAGGAATCAGACGTTTAGTGTTGTGACACATACCTTTTGAAACTCCATCTTGTTCCATATCACACAGGCACAGTTATCGTTATCTGGTACCCACTGAAGACTTTTTCTTCCAACAAGCTTTTTAAGTGGAGATTTCTTTCTATCCCGCTCTCTTTCCGCATTGAATGAGAAACAGTATTTCTGTATGTTTTTATTCTGTACGTTTCACCGTTCAACGCTTTGGTGTGCTTCATGCGAAACAATTCATAAACGAAATAAATACTTCTAATACTAAGGCTGCTAATTATGGATGGATATCCTAACCTACGAAAATGGGGAAATATAATGGAAGCTGTGCCACAAAGTTTATCAGTCATCTGTTCATTTCATTCCAGCTATTTATACGCCGCTTAATCACCAACATGCCCGAACGGTGTACAATATGATTACAAAGAGCATACAGCGGATAAAATCAATTAAAATTAACACCAAAAAAAATGTTCCCGTCAATGCAATTCCCGCGACATCTGGAATCCAAAGCGCATCAACGGAAACAGCATAAACATGGTCAATAGCTACTGCATCTGTTTTGTCAAAAAGTCCCAAAGAATCACCCCGTTTAGAAGGAAGATCAGGGAGCCATCTGATTCCGTGACACTGATAGATCTATCAGTATTCAATTCCCCTTTCCCTCTGCACCACAAGGCACAAATGCCAATAACTCTAAACAGTCCCCTAAATGCTGAAGGATCATTATTAAAGTGAGCTCAGCATCCCTGGTCATTAATTATAATCTCGCGCACATATGCCGCGCGATTGCAGGAAATAATCAGGTTTGTATGCCAAATTGGCAACCCCGAGAAACTAATTTGTTATGACATGCTGTCGAAGATATTTAAACAACAAAAGCCCGAACCCTGCCGCATTGTTATAATATCAGATCACATCATTAAAAAATAGTTAACATTTCCACAAGGGGATGCTAAGATTTATCCTTGACGATTACACACACACACACACACACACACACACACACACTCACACTCCTCATGGTTATCCTTGGTTTCTCTTTCTGCCTCTTTAGAGTTAGGAAGTGTCTTGCTGCAAATATTTTCTTTTCTGAATACAGAAGGACAACCGGACATTCTTTTGGGCTGCTGAATTTGATCTGACCCCAGTTCCGCACTGCCATTAGACAAAGGACAGGGGACTAAGCAGAAGCACTGTGATGAAACCTTTTGTTGTAAAGGTAAGGGTAAAGGGACTCCTGACCATTAGTCGCTTTATTGGCAGAGAGAGCCGGCGTACAGCTTCCGAGTCATGTGGCCAGCATGACTAAGACGCTTCTGGCGAACCAGAGCAGCGCACAGAAACGCCGTTTACCTTCCCGTCAGAGTGGTACCTATTTATCTACTTGCACTTTGACGTGCTTTCAAACTGCTAGGTGGGCAGGAGCAGGGACCGAGCAACGGGGCTCACCCCATCACGGGGATTCGAACCGCCGACCTTCTGATCGGCAAGTCCTAGGCTCTGTGGTTTAACCCACAGCGCCACAAAAGGTGTACAAGTGTCTGCAGCATTCATATGATTGATCAGTCTATACAGCAAGCGGGAACTGCAACAAAATGTTGCACTGTTGCTCCTATTCAGGGCCATAGCCAGCCAGTTCTGCCCCTTTCCCAGCATACTCCATTCATTCATTTCTTTCCCTGGTTTTCTACCCCCACCCCACCCCTGAATGACAGCATTTCTGGACAACTAAATATGCTTAGTCCTTATGGGGAACTAGGGAGTGGGGGTTCCCCCCTTCCAGATTTTTGTTTGGCCCTTTCATTGAAAAGATGAAAATGGCATTATTCCACAATACTTCCAGCCCATATGTGATGGCCTGGGAATCTGATTCAGAGGCTGAACCGGAGGAATCCCAGCCTGCACAGGAGCCCCTGACTCCAGGGCTGGCTCAGCCGGGACAGGGCCTTGAATCTGAAGGGCCCTCATCTGTGCCGGATCCTCAGGAGCAGACACTAGATGAATCCACTCTGGCTCCGGGGCTGATTGAGGACCCATTGCCTGCAGGTGCTCCCCTCCCAGCCCTGTCAGGGGAAGGTGAGGCTGCCTCTGGGTCCAGTAACCCTCCAGCCTCTCCTGAGCTGCAGAGGCTCAGGGCAGAGAGGCAGAGGGAACTAAGTTCTCTCAGGAGGAGTGCTCGCCTTAAGGCCAGGAGAGGCAAGTCACCTGTGGGCCGGGACCGCCCTAGGCCCCAGAGGAGATAAAGGCCAGTCAGCCCAGTCCCAGGTTGCGGGAGCAACATCGTTGGAAACCTGTTTCTGCCAGCACCCAGACCTGTTCTTCTGGAGTTCCTGACCATGCCTGGCTTCATGCTTTGGACCCCGCTTCATCCTTGGTGGACAGTCTCCAGACCCTTGACCCAGGACCAGACTCTGACCATGCCTCACGGTAACCTCCCCCCGGGACCAGCACACCATAATTTGAAGTTCACTCTGATTTGAGCTCAAGGTTTGTGAGGCCCTTGAAATGTCATTCTGCTAGACACCGCTCTTACATTAGTGACCCTATCAGGTGAACTTACTCAAAGTGTCAGACCATAGCACTCCTCTGATCAGAGTCAAGTAGCTCTCAGTATGAGTCTGGGAGCTGCCGTTTTTCATTTCCCACAATGCCCTGGAGTGGTGGTACGTCAGGGGCACTGAAGTAAATTGATAGATCACAACTCCCCTGTAGATAAATATAACTTTCAGGCATTTGGTGGCTGTAATTTTTGGATGTAAAACTTTAATTGCAACATGGTTGCTTTTGTGTTAAAGTCTCTTGTGTGGAGGAGGGCCAGAAGTTCACAGGGAGGTCAAAAGTCTAAGGCACAGTTTTGCTCAAAAACTTGTTCACAGGAGAGTCAAAAGTGTAACTGGGAATGTTTTGCTCAGGAAGTTTTGCACAAGAAGGTCAAAAGCTTATCCTTGAAACCTGGCAATTAAGGGGAAATAAATATTTAACCAAGTCCTCTCTTCCCGATTGGCTAAACATTTGGGAGTTGGAGTGAAGATGTTCTATATAAGCCAAGGTAGGAAAGAGTTGAAGTCAGAAGGTTGTGCAGTCAGAAACTTCAACAGCTGGAGATGAAGACTTGCAAGAGAGAAAAGGGGCCAACACACTTTAAGAGAGCTGGAACACTTCTGGGCACTCCAGCAGAAAGGAGAGAAGGAAAAACCAAAAGGAGATCCTGAAGCTCAACTGAAGGGTGCAAATTGATAAGTATTGACTTTGGTTAGGGGTGCAAGTCCACAGTAAGTATAGCTCAATGTGTTTCTGTTCTATTTACTGTTCTGAATGTCTACACAAACTGGAAATAGTTTTATTTCTAAAATAATTTTCTCAACAAACTTCTTAACTTGTTCCTTTACTAATTATGAAGTGGGGACACTTTAGAAGTTGATAGTAACAGTTGTGTGATGACTTATGCAAGGAATTTACACATAGCTGCAATTTTCTAAATGCACTTTCAATAATGTGGAACAGTGTGTTCTTTGGTTATAAAATATGAGGTAAATGAAGAACATTGTTCCATCAGCTTAAAGCAAATGTTTCCAGTCACGTAAAATCTCTTAATAGTCATTTTATTACAAGAATCCAGGACCAGCTATTGTGTTACATCAACATTTTGTTTTCCTTTGTTTCCAAGGGAATGCTAGCCCTCACTTCTGGTTTTCAATAACATTTGAGAATTGTGTCACTGGAACCATTTTACAAAAACACATTAAAATGGAAACAATAAAAATTTATGAAAACTATATATATAAACTTTATTTATGAAAACCCCTGAAGATGTTGTGAAACCTGGAGAAGTGGGGAAACACACAATACTTGCCTTCAGATGTGAAGCACATATTAGGAGTTGTATGCAAGAAGGTCATTATGGAACTCCTTCTGTGTCCATTCTATGCATTCATAGTACAGTTGTACTTTGGTTCTCAAACGCCTTGGTACTCGTACGTTTTGCCTCCCGAATGCCGAAAACCCAGAAGTAAGTATTCCAGTTTTCAAACGTTTTTCGGAAGCTGAACATCCAACACGGCTTCCACTTGAGTGTAGAAAGCTCCTGCAGCCAATCAGAAGCTGCGCCTTGGTTTTCAAATGGTTTCGGGAGTCGAACAGACTCCTGGAACGGATTAAGTTTGAGAACCAAGGTTCCACTCTATTGGAACTTGGAGCTGCCCAAGAAAGTTGAATGTTGGAAGGGCAGACAAAGGAAAGTACTTCTTCACACATTCCGTAGTTAAGCTATGGAATATACTTTCATATACAGTGGTACCTCAGGTTACACATGCTTCAGGTTACAGACGCTTCAGGTTACAGACTCCGCTAACCCAGAAATAGTACCTCGGGTTAAGAACTTTGATTCAGGATGAGAACAGAAATTGTGTGCCGGTGGCAGCGGGAGGCCCCATTAGCTAAAGTGGTACCTCAGGTTAAGAACAGTTTCAGGTTAAAAACGGATCTCCAGAATGAATTAAGTTCTTAACCCGAGGTACCAGTGTATGTGAAAGTTGATGCTGAAGACTCACATTCTGGGGTCAACTACCAGCTCTGAAAAAATTCCAGTAGCGACGGCATGTGAAGACACAGTGCCTTAACTCCTGCATTGCTTTTCTATTGACATAAGGTAAAGGACCCCTGACAGTTAAGTCCAGTCGCGAACGACTCTGGGGTTGCACGTTCATCTCGCTCTATAGGCCAAGGGAGCTGGCGTTTGTGCGCAGACAGTTTTTCCAGGTTATGTGGCCAGCATGACTAAGCCGTCTCTGGCAAAACCAGAGCAGTGCATGGAAATGCCATTTACCTTCTTGCTGGAGCGGTACCTATTTATCTACTTGCACTTTGATGTGCTTTCGAACTGCTAGGTTGGCAGGAGCTGGGACCAAGAAACGAGAAACCACTTCCCATCAGTAGCCCTCTGCATAGAGGACCTTAAGACATTGTCTTGTACTGAATCCAGCAGATTTCCAGTGGGGGCAGAGAGACCGGGTGCAAGAAAGGTGTGTTACGTGAATGGAAGGCTATAGAAGGGCAGAATGGAAGAGGCAGAGCATGTGCTTTCCCCACAGAAGGGCCCAGGCTTAATCCCCAGCCTGCTAAGGGTGGAAATGTCTGCCATCTGAAATTCTGCACAGCCACTGCCACTCAGTGTTGAGAATGCTGAGCTGCTCATATGAACCAATGGCCTGACTTGGTATACAACAGCTTCTTATGTTCCTAAACAGTGCTCTTTTCCCAGAAGTAAAGTTATGATCCAAGCCAATGCATCCAAAGCACATGCCTAGAGATTTGGGGAACAAATTGAACAACCATAAACTAAGTTGCAGAAAACCAAATAACGATCTGTTTGTGGTGGTGCAAATGAAGATTTTTCCATTGATGGCATGGGAGTTGTGGAATGTTCCCCCTGCTGTAATTTTATCTATCACCTATCTATCTACTATCTATCTATCATCTATCTATCTATCATCTATCTATCTATCATCTATCTATCTATCTATCATCTATCTATCATCTACTATCTATGTATCATCTATCTATATCATCTATCTATCTATCTTCTATCATCTATGTATCTAACTTTAAGAACATAATTTACACAACATAATAATAATAATAATACAGAACAAAATAATACACAGCATGATAATAATATGAGAGACCCTCATCTATACTGGCATTCTACCGGCCCTTGAAGAAGCACCTGTTTATGCAATCATCATCTTGATCCTTGGACTTCCATCTCTTGTTTTCATTGCTGCATTCTAACGGGATTGCTTTATTGCTTGTTTTAACTGCAGTTCATTTTTAAACTACTGTATTGTGTATTTTAACAATGTTGTACAGGTGGTTTTATATTTTGTAAACTGCTTAGAAGCATATTTTGGCAAATTAATAAATACAGACGACAGAAACGCAACAGAAACATGTTATGAATCAAGCTGAAGTAAATCCTTCTCTCCCTCTCCCTCTCTTTGTATGAAATAAATGTTTGGAAATGGCCGTTCGTTTGATGGATTCAAGTCTATGAGCAAGAGTCACGATCCTTTGGATAAGATGAGGAATTTCCAGAACCAACACACACACACACGCACACACACACCAAAAGAAATATGCTGACGACAGAAGAAAGAGAGGCCTTCGGGGAGCTGGTTAAAATCTACTTCACTTGAGTGACCACCCTTGGAGAACAAAGAGGTCAATATATCCATAATTATTATTACAATCTCCTTTTTAAAATATGCCAAGTTACTTTAAGAAAAAGAGGGGCGGTTGAGAAAGGGAGAGAGAGAAAGAGAGAGAAGCATTTAAATGACGGTTTCAATATGTCATCTTGTCTAGAGGCTTCCTAATTTCCCCAAGGATGTCCAAGGTTTAAGAACTCCCAAAGCAGGGAAAAGGGACGTTAAGAAATCCAGGTTTGTAATATAGGAGTCTGGGGAACAAAGAGTTTGGGCACTTAATTCTGCATGCTTCTTCCACACCCACCCAGTGGATTACTGAATCCCCTTCAAAAAGTGATCTTATAAGAAGGAAGGGTTTCTCTACAGTTCTGAAAACCAAAGCTTCAGAAAGTCTCTGCATATTTGTGGACATTATTTCATTGTTGCAGTATTTTCTCCCAAAGGTCACGTTTGAAGCATATTTGGAGATTCTTATTCGGGCAAAATCTATGGAGAATTTAAGGGAAACCAAATGTGTTTCAGTAAGACTATTGATGTTTCTCAGTGTGTGTGTTATATACAGGTTTAGATCACTACTAGAGGTTGTTGTTGTTGTTGTTGTTGTTGTTGTTGTTGTTGTTGTTGTTATTATTATTATTATTATTATTATTATTATTATTATTATATCACTGACATGCCAAAATGGCTTTTAAGCAGCTTCCAAGTATAAAATCCACACAATTAAAGTATGCAATAAAACAATTCCATCAAAATATTAAAGTCATCCATACTCAAAATGTAAAACAAGCCCAATTAAAAAGCAGAACCATTAAATTAAAGTTAAAAGAGCAGTTCAGGCAATTAGGTCAGGAAGTTCAAGTGAAAGGCTTGCTGAAATAGGTGTGTCTTTCAAAGCTGTGGAATGCTAACTACAGCGGGGGGGGAGCATTCTACAACACTGTTGTGATCTGGAATGAAGCAGTCTTAGCCTATCTTGAGCAGGTCATCCGCTAACCACCACCCCAGTTCTCTTCTGGGTACCAGTGTGGTGTAGTGGTTAAGAGCGGTAGTTTCGTAATCTGGGGAACCGGGTTCGCGTCTCCGCTCCTCCACATGCAGCTGCTGGGTGACCTTGGGCCAGTCACACTTCTTTGAAGTCTCTCAGCCCCACTCACCTCATAGAGTGTTTGTTGTGGGGGAGGAAGGGAAAGGAGAATGTTAGCCGCTTTGAGACTCCTGAAGGGGAGTGAAAGGCGGGATATCAAATCCAAACTCTTCTTCTTCTTCTACCCCTCCCTTCCTCACTTTGATAGAGGGTTCTGAAGAAGGTTCTGGAGGGTTAATGGTGGGCCTCTATGAATTCTAATGGAGACACTTGTGTCAAGAGGGTGAGCATTTCTGTAGTGAGCAGCAATTGTTCCTGGAAGCAACCTTTCAAAGAGGCTTCGATCCAGACCAAAGTAGCTTCTCTCCACCCCTTCACTGGGAACAGACAAGTCAGATGACATTTCCTTCTCTTGAGGTTGTAGTTAATGCCTGTGTTACTTTAAACCACTAGAGAGCAACATTTGTCTAGCAATCTAGCCAGAATTGTTTGCAGCTCTCTAAGTTAATGCCCCCCTAAATGCTGAGCCATTTTTGTTTGCTGTTCCCTTTAGACAATATGTCTGCTATTTCTCTCTCTCTGTCTCCACTCATCCTGCAAGTAGTTCCTGCATGAATAAAGCCTTTGAACTGCATGAACTGTATGTGATTTCTTCAATCTCTTTCACCCAAGCTGCAAGGTCTGCTAACAAATGGTTGGGCCAAAACACTCAGTACTATGGATAGTAATTCACTAGGATGTCTCCAGGGATGCGGACATCCCTGGAATTTACTTTTTGAAAGAAAAAAGTTGCTAACCTTGGTCCTAAGAGAAGGCTGACCACTGCACCTAGAAAAGGGGAGGTGAATGTTGTATTCCTATATCAGCAAATGTCTGGAGGCCACATCCTAGTAGTTGGAGGAGCAGAGGCAGAAGTGGATGGGCTAATAACTTTTAATTTTAACTTTATATGGTATGCTAGTTTCTGCAGACGCTCAAAAACTCCTCTCTATCCTACACACAAGTGAGCAAGAGGCATTAACAGAGTTCAAGGGCACATCCAAGGCAGGGAAATGTACTCAAGGAGTGTGAAAAGAAGTGCAAGGATGGGATGGGGATGAGAATGGGCTATGGTTTAGAGAGAGTCCCAGTGGCCTGATAAAGAGTCTTGGAGGAGCCAGTGTGGTGTAGTGGTTAAGAGCGGTGTACTCGCAATCTGGTGAACCGGGTTCGCGTCTCCGCTCCTCCACATGCAGCTGCTGGGTGACCTTGGGCTAGTCACACTTCTCTGAAGTTTCTCAGCCTCACTCACCTCACAGAGTGTTGGGGAAGGAGATTGTGAGCTGCTTTGAGACTCCTTCGGGTAGTGATAAAGCGGGATATCACATCCAAACTCTTCTTCTTCTTCACATTCAAGATCTGAAATCCTGGCCTCAAAATTCCTACCACATTATGAAATGAACTGAATAATAATAAAAATATTCTTAGCCTTCTTCTTTCATTAGAAGAAAAAAGTTACAACAGCTTGATGAAAATTCTCAAGTGTGCGGTCATTCCACCACAAACATTAATCTGCAATGGTTTTTGAGTCCTTCAGAGCTCTAAACATTTGGTTAACTGCCATATTTCAAAAAAATGCAAAATTCATACATTTATTATTTTTATCACGTGCCCCCTTGGTCCAATTTCCTTGTGTTTTATTTCCCAACTACGGCCTGCTTCATTTCCCCCCTCATCTAAAACCTCTCCTCCTCCCAATACCTTTAAAACATTTTATAGCCCTTTCATTGAAATCAATGGGGCTTTGCAAATTACCACTGTACAACAGTCCATTATGTCCGATACCAATTTAAAGCATCCCACCCCTTTACGTATATCAAGAGGTGAAGTCTAATCCCATTTCCTTATGTAAATAACTCAGACTTTTTTTTTAATGCTGACAATAATTATTTCAGTATTTAGCCATCATTGCCTTAGGCAAGCCAGACCTTAGGGACAGAAATATCTAACTCCTTCACTAAGCTACCCCCCGCCTCCAACACCACAAACTAACATTTTCACTTCTTTGAGGAAGCTGGCTTGGATTAAAATACCCCAAGTATTACAATACCAGGACCAAATATACCCACTGATATTTTTTATTGACATGCTGCTCCTCTGCATGAATAGATCTGGTGGAACGCTCTGTCACAAGAGACTAGGGCCCTGCGGGACTTGACATCTTTCCACAGGGCCTGCAAGACAGAGCTGTTCCACCAGGCCTTTGGCCAGGGCACAGCCTGACCCCCTCCTTTGACAATCCTCACAGAACTCTAGCCCAATGGTTGCCATCAATTTGATTTGAATAAATTTTATAATGAAATGATTTTAGAACGTTGTATTGTTTTATTGTTGTTAGCCGCCCTGAGCAGGCTTTGGCTGGGGAGGGCGGGATATAAATAAAATTATTATTATTATTATTATTATTATTATTATTATTATTAGACAGGTGAGCAAGTAGTCTCTTGACTGCATGTTTATTGTCACCAGTTTGGACAGTGACCTGTTTCCTGATTGGTTGACTGGGTGGTGTAAGGCAGCAAAGGGGAAATCTCTACTTTTCAAAAAATAGAAGAAGAAATTCACCATGTTGAAAAGTAGTGATGAGTTCATGCAAGCTCAGCTCCAAAGGCCGCCCCCTGACCTTCCCATGTTAAGTTGGAAAGGTCTTATTCGACTCCCTTTGAGTGAAAAATGGCAGAGGATGCTTTGCCCAAGACTTTTCCAAGCATTGGTTCACTCTGATCCGTCTCAGGTTTGACCCTTTTCAGGGCAAACAGAAGAGCAGAGTTCAAGGTGTTGGTGTTCTTCAACGCCATTCCAATCTCTGCTGAGAGGTAGCAAAATTCCAGGGGCTCCAGGCTGAGCACTGAGCAGTGGCAGACCTTGGCATCTCGAATTTCAGTGGTGCCCTGTGTGATGCCAAAATCCAGTGCCCCCCTCCACCTCTCACCTTCCATTGGACGTAACAGTGGTAGCACCTGCTGCAGCCCCTCCCCCCCAAGCTCTGCTGTAAGATGAGCTTGCAGTATCTCCAAATCTGGGCGAGCTGTGTACAGCTATTAACCAAATGAAAACCAACAAAGCCAGCAGACCGGATGGGATCCCTGCTGAAGTCTTCAAAGTGGGAGGAATTGAACTTGCACAACAACTTCACAAGCTCATCGAAAAAATCCGGGAGAGAGAGGAGATCAAAGCAGACTATAGGGATGCTGTATATGTTAGGTTTCAGTTTGTGCCACTGGTGCAGTGCTTGGAGTCACAAGACTCTGTTTTACATTCCAGAGATTCCAGACTGTTGGAAGTCTCACGGGAGACGGGAGGCGGATGTTTATATTACTAGTTTCCTGTTCCTTTCTACCAGTTGCCTCTCGGCTCTCACAGAGAGAGGATGTATTTTCTTTTCTGTCTGCGTAGTTAGAAAATAAAACCCTTAGCATGTAGCTCGTATTTCTCGTCCTTCCTCATGCTGCTGTATACTCTGCGTAATGGGGGAACGTGCCTGAAGCCTTTATCAATGGATCAGGTTGTTAATCAACATTGGAGGGCTCGGCCGGAGGAATAGCTCGGCCGAACACAAGTCCGACAGTATACACGTCTATACACCTGAATCTACACGGAAAGGAAGAGAGTCCACAGAATTACATCTCCAGAGTGTCTCTCTTTGCTTTTCTCACAGCTTAAGCCAGTCTGAGTCCACAGCAGGCAGCCCTGCTCCCCAGTCTCTTGGATGCAGCCAATATGGTTCTCCCCCTTGTTCTCCTATTCTTGTTCCCAGCAACCCCTGCTGCAAGAAACCTCTCTCCATCTGTCTGTTATCTCAAGCCTAGTTTTTTAGAGACACTTTTTTTCTAACAGAGAGCACTGTCTGCCTGCCAGGTCCAAGGATTCATCTGTGATGTGGGTCATCAATACCTTTTACTGTTTCTATTTCAAATGAGGTCCTGGCTTGGAAAGGAAGCTTAGCCTGTATTTTTCCCCTTTCCTGAAATCTTCCTTTCAGTACTCCAAATATCATCTAGAGCCTGACATTCATTCATTTACTGGGTTTAGCATGCCCTCCCAACTTATAACAGTATATAAAGCCCTTAACAACTTGGGAGCAGTTTGTTGGGTGTTGAGTGCCACAGAAGCTCAGTCAAGTGGTTAAGCTCACCACAGGAAACGGATGTTTAGCAGAGTTATATTTACTAGGTCAACATAAACACACACTTTATAGACACACATTATTTACAGATGTTGTTTGTTGTTGTTGTTGTTTAGTCGTTTAGTCATGTCCAACTCTTCATGACCCCATGGACCAGAGCATGCCAGGCACTCCTGTCTTCCACTGCCTCCCGCAGTTTGGTCAAACTCATGCTGGTGGGTTTGAGAGCACTGTCCAACCATCTCGTCCTCTGTCGTCCCCTTCTCCTTTTGCCCTCAATCTTTCCCAACATCAGGGTCTTTTCCAGGGAGTCTTCTCTTCTCATGAGGTAGCCAAAGTATTGGAGCCTCAGCTTCACGATTTGTCCTTCTAGTGAGCACTCAGGGCTGCTTTCCTTAAGAATGGAGAGGTTTGATCTTCTTGCAGTCCATGGGACTCTCAAGAGTCTCCTCCAGCACCATTTACAGATGTTACAGGTAGTTTACTCTCTGAGCCCGGAGAGGGTTCTTTGCATTAAAGTCCTTGCTGTGCCAAAGTCCACAAAGCAACTCCTGTGTGTGGTTGGCTTGTGAAGTCTTACAACTCTTTGCAACTCTTCAGGATTGTGGTTTCAGTAAGGCTTTCAGCCAAGTCCTTTGTGATATTATTGTGGAGAAGCTGGTAAAATGTGTGCTGGGCGAGGTAAGTGTTAGGTGGATTTGTAGCTGGTTGACTGACAGAATCCAAAGAATGCTCACTAATGGTTCCACACCATCCTGGGAAAATGTGGCAAGTGGGGTGCTGCAGGGCCTATTTTTGTTCAACATAAACAAATTGGGTGAAGGAATTGAGGGGGTGCTCATCCACCTTGCAGATGACACCAAACTGGGAGGAGCAGCTGCAGAAGACAGAACTGGGATCCACGTTGACCTTAACAGATTGGAGAACTGTGCCAAAACTAACAAAATGAATTTTTGACATTGAAACTGTATGCACAATTGTTTAGGAATAAAATACTTCTTCTTCTTTTTTAAAGTAGATAATTGTAGATGTCAGCAAAACCCATAATAAGTACCCAATGTTGAATGTCAAGAATCAAATTGTATTTCAGATGCCAGGTGCTAGGTGTAACATGTCAAAGATCAGGTATCAAATAACAAATTTTGAATTCTGTAGAGAGATTAGGTTGATGCTATGTGCACACACATACTGCCGCCCCCTCTCTTCTCCTAGTCTCAACACCATTTTAGGAAATCATTGTGTCATAAGGAGAGGTGAGGGTTAACAGAGAGCACCCTTATGTTTTCCCCAGCACCCACTATTTCAATTTAACTCAGCATCGCTCTCTTCGGGGTTCATCTGCTTCATTCATATATCACTCAGAATCCTAGAAATGAGAATCCATGTATCTGTGGTTTCTAATAGTTTATATTAACAGTGAGTTTTCATTGAAATTCTTTGGTTGAAGGCCAATTTGCTGCAACGGGTTGTTTCTTGGGTTTGAATCTTTGAGATTCAGAAACACCTCCTCCTTTTACTCCACAAAACTCAAAGCATTGGCAAACCACTGTCTTTAAATCCCACCTATCATTCAGAGATGCTGGGAGTGTAAATGGGACCCGTGCATTGAAACTGTTAATGAATTCCACTATCTCCTCTAAATCTAAGCAATTAGCTCTCGTTAGCAATAACAGGTGTCACTCAAGAGACTCTTTCTCTATTGTTGATTATCACTTTTTTTGTACCAACTCATAAAAAAAGGTACAAAGAAGGGGGAGAACCACGTAGTTAGTAGCTTTGGCCAACTTTATGAAGGCAAATTAGAATCATTACCATTCTCTGGCTAAATAGTGAGCAGGGCTTCTTAGAATGTTGCTCGTTTGCATACTTTGATCTGATGGGTGTAGGTACCTAATTATACAGCAGCCAGCAATGGGTTTTTGATGTGCTCGGTTAATTAATATTCAGTGTAATAATTAATTGTGCAGATTGCTCCCATGCATATCAAACTTGGTTTCTTAAATGGAAATCATATTCAGAAGTATGTCAGTGAAGTAAATGGTGGGGGACAGAACTATCCACAAAACACCCTAAAGTTTTAACATCCATTAAGGAATGGGACTTATAGCTTTGCCTGATATGCCATCTTTCCTTCTAGGTCTCTTCCCCCCCCCCACCCCCACAGTGTTATTAGACTCTTCTTCTGCAAATGCTTCAGTTTTCAACATAACCCTTCATTTGAGATCAGAATTATCCTTAGGCAGAATGCCATGGAAGAATCACCTTGTGGGAACCTTCAGCATCTACAGAAGTTCACTTAAAGTCACCTTGTACTCATAGGATCCCATGGCAGGTACATCTGTGTTAGAGATCACCCTTGTGATTGCGGTTCAGCCTAGCTCTGTACAAAAGCTGGAAATTATCTGGCTGGGATGCTGGAAGTCTCACACAAATGATGACAAGAACATTAAAGAAGTCCCACTAGATCATGTTAGGTTTCTGTTTGTGCCACTGTGCAGTGCTTTGGAGTCACAAGACTCTGTTTACATTCCAGAGATTCCAGACTGTTGAAAGTCTCACGGGAGATGGATGTTGATATTACAGTGGTACCCCACAAGACGAACGCCTCGGAAGACGAAAAACTCGCTAGACGAAGGAGTTTTTCGTTTTCTTAGCCGCTTCGCAAGACGCATTTCCCTATGGGCTTGCTTCGCAAAACGAAGCTTGCCCCGCAAGCTCCGGGGATAGCGGGGAAGCGCAGCGCGTCTTCCCCACTGTCCCCGGACCTCTTTTGAAGCAAGGGGCGGTGGGGAGAAGATCGCTTCTCCCCGTTGCCAGCCCCGCAATCTCCACGCGCCAGCCCCGCGTGCCTTCCCCTCTCTCCCTGGACCCCTTTTGAACCAAGGGGCGGCAACGGGGAGAAGCGATTCTCCCCGCTGCCCCTTCCCTTGCTTTAAAACAGGTCCGGGGCGTGCGCCTTCCCCTCTGTCCCCGGAGATTGTGGGGCAGGCAACAGGGAGAAGCAATCCCCTCTGCATTGATTGATTTTCAATGCATTCCTATGGGAAACCGTGCTTCGCAAGACGAAAAACTTGCGGAACGAAATAATTTCGTCATGCGAGGCACCACTGTACTGGTTCCCTGTTTCTTTGTACCAGTTGCCTCTCTGCTCTCACGGAGAGAGGATGTATATTTCTTTTCTGTCTGCATAGTTAGAAATAAAACTCTTAGCAATGCAGCTCATATTTCTCAACTTCCACTGCTACTTGGACACTCTGCATAATGGGAACATGCCTGGAGCCTCATCAAAGGCTCAGGTCGTTAATCACTGTTGGAGGACTCGACCAGAGGAGATAGCTTGGTCAAACGCAAAGTCCAACAGATCAAGCCAAAGGCCAACAGCCAGTTTTCCATTGTGCCTCCATAAGTGAGACATGACGGCAGTAGATCAGTAGATCTACAGTAGATCAGTAGACGGCAGTAGATCACCCCACTGTTTGCTACCTAGCAACTGAAATTATGGAGCATACTGACTCTGATCCTAAAGCCAATGTGTTAAACCTGTGGACCTCCAGACAGTGCTGGACTACCATAATCCCTGCAGGATGCTTCTGAATACTGGCTTGCTGGGCACCAAAAGTGGAGAGAGTGCTCTCATATTCAGATTCCGCTTGTGGGTATCTCCTAGGCATCTGGTTGGCTCCACACAACATGATGTGGAAGAGACTCTGTGTTGGCCAGAAGGCAATGGCTTTTCCCACCTGCCATGCCCCACCCTCCAGCCCTAGGAGCCTTCAGAAGGGAGCTGTTTCCAGAGGAAGAACTGTGAGGGGAGAGAGATTCTGTTAGCTATCACAGGGTGGTTGGTTTCACCTGTGGTTTCACCCCTCACCTTCAGAAGGGAGTTGCTGCCAAGGACATTAGGTGTATCTGCATTTTAATGAGCTGAATACAGTGAAAGATTATTAGTCCTAGGGGTGTGGAGAGTGAGAACTTACCAGTGCTTCATTTATTTTTTTTGTTAATGTTGCTAATGTTGTTTTACAGATTATGAATGCTATACAGTGGTACCTTGGGTTAAGAACATAATTTGTTCTGGAGATTCATTCTTAACCTGAAACTGTTCTTAACCTGAGGTGCCACTTTAGCTAATGGGGTCTCCTGCTGCCGCCAGCACACAATTTCTGTTCTCATCCTGAGGTAAAGTTCTTAACCCAAGGTACTATTTCTGGGTTAGTGGAGTCTGTAACCTGAAGTGCCTGTAACCTGAAACGTCTGTAACCCAAGGTACCACTGTATTGATTTGTTAATCATATCATATGACTTTTGCTTTAATTGTGAGATTTAACTTATTTTTTAGTTGTCGCTTTGTTAACAGTGTTTCGTCGATCGTCATTGTTTTACTGAAGATTTGTCAATTGTCGTATAGGACTGATGCTATATTTGTGATGTTCCATTACGTTCTATCATTTTATTGTTATTTACTGTTTGAAAGCCGCTTTGGGATTCCATTGGAATGAAAAGCAGTATAGAAGTATAATAAATCAAATCAAATCAATTCCCCCAGCACGTCATAAGATCTATGGCTTAAGAGAGATCTGTCTTCATACATGACCCCACACATGGTGTCATGAATTCATCTCAACACCCCATGATTGTCCATTGAAGGGGAATTTCTGATCTTCTTGAGGACCCAGGGCTTTTTTTCAGCCAGAATTCACCGGAACTCAGTTCTGGCATCTCTCAGGTGGGCACCATTGCCATTCTAAGAGAATGGGAGAGGTGTTCATGGTGAGTTCTGGCACCTCTTTTTCTAGAAAAAACAGCCTGCAAAGACCTATGATTCTTCCAGGGACCTCAGAGTTCTGAGGAGCGCAGTCTGAAAGCTAGAGATGAGCCTGCTGGATCAAGCCCAGGCCCAGATTTAGGTTTGACGAGGCCCTAAGCTACTGGAGGTAATGGGGTCCTTTATATGTCCAGCTGTCTTTTGTCAACAACAAATTGTCACTGGTTTTTTGTGTGTGTTGAATATATACCCCATGGTAATTTATGGACCTAATTGGTATCTAAAGCCACAAAACACTCTTGCTGTATGTAGGTTTTATTTTATTTGTTTTTTTATATTATATTTTGGAAATGTGCATCCCTTTACATTTGGGCCCCCCCCCCAAGAGAGTGGGCCCCCAAGAATCCTCCAGAAAAACAATCTCTCAAAGGACCTGTTGATGGCATTTTACCACTGTACTGTGGAGAGTGTATTAACTTATGGTCTCTGTGTGTGGTTTGGGAGCTGCACGGTCAGGGGAAAAAAAACAATGCTATCCAGGGTTGTAAAGACTGCAGAGAGAATAATTGGGTGCACTCTTCCAAACTTGGATCAAATCTATGCTTGCAGGTGCTATAAGAAAGCTGCAGAGATAGCGCAGGATAGTGCACACCCCAGAAATTATCTCTTTCAGCTCTTGCCTTCTGGAAGAAGGTAGAGGGTTATTAAGACTAGGACTAGCCGCCTGAGAAACAGTTTCTATACAAATGCGATTTTGCTTTTAAACGCAGTGTAAGGAGTCTGTACAGGAGTATATTGTATTTAAAAATGGGGTATCAGAGTTTTTAGGGGGCTAACCAGGTTGGGATAGCTGGGATAGCAGGCTTGTTGGGTTTTGAATGTTTTATGTAGATGTTTCAATTTTGTTGTTCTGTATGGGACAATGATAATAAAGATTATCGTATCGTACCGTACCGTACCGTACCGTATAGCTTGTTTAGCTTATATCTAAATCCAGCTCTGATCAGGCCAATGTCCCATTTAGTCCAGCCACAGTAGGTGACAGGTTGTCTGTGATAATCCTGCAAGTTGGACATGGGTGCAATAGCACTCTACTCACCTCTGGTTCCCAGAAACTGATATTCAGAGACATGGATCCAAACTACAAGAAAGAAAATTCCACCTAAACATTAGGAAGAACTTCCTGACAGTAAGAGCTGTTCAACAGTGGAATTTGCTGCCAAGGAGTGTGGTGGAGTCTCCTTCTTTGGAGGTCTTGAAGCAGAGGCTTGACAACCATATGTCAGGAGTGCTCTGCTGGTGTTTCCTGCTTGGCAGGGGGTTGGACTCGATGGCCCTTGTGGTCTCTTCCAACTCTATGATTCTATGATTCTATGGCACCCCTTAAAGTGTAGACAAAACACAGCCACTGTGATTAGTGGCTATTGATAGCCTTTTCCTTCTTGTATGAGTATATATATATATAATGTTTCCTCACTATAATTGGGATTCTTGCAGCACTAAATTATGATTTGGCACATTTACAATCCTGCTCCGAGCCTTGGAACGCTCCCGTCATTTACCTGTAAATTCTTACTCGTCTCACCAGCGATCTTTCCTGCAGAGCCATTAGAGTCGCCCGGAACAGCTGATCATAACGATATTATTATTCCCTCCCAATCAATTTGGCGACGGTTGTTTGAACTTTATTGTTATTAATAGTGAAAATAATAAAAAGGTATTAACTCTGCATTGTGTTTAGTGTCGTGTTATTGCCATATTTTTACGACAAGTGCCTTGGCATTTGAGCGCATTTCCATTTACAGTGTTACCCGGCTCTAATCGACTCGTTTTTTATAATTGCTTCTGAGATACTTAAGGAGGTTTAATTTCTGCAGGTTTCCTCCTTGCTTGAAAGCCCCTCCCCTGCCCATATTAAAAAAAATATTATACGGAATCATCCTTGGATTTTACATTGTTAGTCTAAAAGGAAGGTTTCGAGGGCTCTGATCTACCCAACCCATTCTTTGCAGCTGCTTTGTGAAATGAGACTTCACTGCCCTCTTGGGCTTCATGTTCAGGAGGACTAATTAAAATTCTAAAGGAGAGCCATCTCTTCCTGAGTTGCAGTTTTATGCAGGAATCATAGACCTGGGGGAGAGTCCTTAAGGATTATCCACTTCATACCCACAGCAGAACTTCACCTGGAATGCAAGCTGGCTACCGATGGGGCAGTTCACCTGTGCCTTGTACATCGCTTGAACTTTTAATTTTAATTAATTTATTACTTAAACTCAGAGCTCGAACACCACCAAATGGTCCCCCAAGGCAGTTTACAAAATAACATCTCCATTTAAAAGTTTAGAATCACAACACTTGATTGCTCAACGTCTGGGGCAAATGCACTGATCGGTGTTCACAAAAATAAAATTTTAAAAATCTCACAAGATGGTTGCCAACTAGGATGGCTTTCAAAGAAGGCTGGACAATTTGGGCAGACTGGAGGATGGGGCTATCGGTAGCTACTAGCAATGGTGGCTATGCTCATTCTCCAGTATCAGAGGCACGGCACTGCAAAAGTGAAATGAGCTCTAAATAAAAATGACCTGAAATAAAAGTGAAACAAACTCTAAAGGGTGCACTTGATGGAGACCACAGAGATTGTGGAAGGAGGAAACTGAGAAAACAGTTCGTTTGAATCACTAATGCATGGAATCAAACACTTTGGCTGTGTGTTTTTGCTTGGGAGACAAGCTATAGTACTTGGCTGGTGGCCTTGGGTCTTATCCAGTAGGCCTCATCTTATGTTCTGAGCTTGGATGTAGTTTAGTGGCTGGGGAGAGGAAAGGCAGATGATGAGCAAGTCAGAAACAAAGGTTGGTCATCGGTCTGCGTCTTGCTCAGACATTAGCCTGACTTGAATCTTGACTTCAAGACAGCCTGGACAGGAGATCTCATAAGTACAGTGGTACCTCAGGTTAAGTACTTAATTTGCTCCAGAGGTCTGTTCTTAACCTGAAACCGTTCTTAACCTGAAGCACCATTTTAGCTAATGTGGCCTCCTGCTGCCACCGTGCCACCGGAGCACAATTTCTGTTCTCATCCTGAATCAAAGTTCTTAACCTGAATGGGAGGTTTTCAAAGAATATCTGAAAAATAAATATAGTAGTTTAAATTCTGTTGCAGCATTCGAGGAACTTCAGTAATAGTTGCTAGGTAGATAGAAGAAATTAGATTTATTGAGAATAAATTTAATTATGAAAAAAATGTGTATTGGCAATAAGTAATATGAATTTGAAATATGGAATAGACGGGAAGTTGGGTCTTTAGTGTTAAGACCAATAGATGTTTTATTGTTTGCCAAGAAAATTATGTGTCTATGGTTATTTTTGTAATTTGTGTGTAATTTGGTATTTGTGGTTTTTTGTGTGTTTTTGTCTTGTTGTATAAATAATAATAAAATAAGAAAAAAAGTTCTTAACCTGAAGCACTATTTCTGGGTTAGCAGAGTCTGTAACCTGAAGCGTATGTAACCTGAAGCGTATGTAACCTGAGGTACCACTGTATACATAAGGAAATTATCAACAACACAGAGGTGAGATGGGATGGGATTGCTGAAATTAAAAAGCAGTAATAACACTCAAGTGCAAGGGATAAGAGAAACATCTTTGCCTGGAACCAAAATGATGTCAATGTTGGTGATTCTCTTTTAGGGAAGCATTCTGTAAACATTGCCACTTTCTGGACAACCGTCAGAGAAAGCTCACAGCCAAGGGCTTCTGTATATTAGAACCATATCATATTGCATTACTACCATGCTTGATTGCTGTTAATAATAATAATAATAATAATAATAATAATAATAATAATAATACACCACTCAATCCCCAAATTGGCTTCTGACTGGTTTACAACTTTTCATCAAGTAAAACACCACTCTCGCTAAAGGGTGTGGCATAAAGGGAGGAGAGAAGCTCTGCCAGAGAACTGTCCTGGAAATCTGTACCAATTTACTAATCTTGCCTAAGAGATATCAATTTCTGGAGCCGTGTGATGTAAAGATACTGCTGAAGCTGGCCAGGAGAGTGCCAGGACTGCCTGGATATGAGACCACCTGGAGATGGCCTTGCAAAGAAACCCACAAAAGTTACTGATACCCTAAACAATTCAGCATCTTAAAAAGCAGAGACATCACCTTGCCGGCAAAGGTCCATATAGTTAATGCTATGGTTTTCCCAGTAGTGATGTATGGAACTGAGAGCTGGACCATAAAGAAGGCTGAACGCCAAAGAATTGATGCTTTTGAATTCTGGTGCTGGAGGAGACTCTTGAGAGTCCCATGGACTGCAAGAAGATCAAACCTCTCCATTCTGAAGGAAATCAGCCCTGAGTGCTCACTGGAAGGACAGATCCTGAAGCTGAGGCTCCAATACTTTGGCCACCTCATGAGAAGAGAAGACTCCCTGGAAAAGACCTTGATGTTGGGAAAGGTTGAGGACACAAGGAGAAGGGGACGACAGAGGATGAGATGGCTGGATAGTGTTCTCGAAGTTACCAGCATGAGTTTGACCAAACTGTGGGAGGCAGCGGAAGACAGGAGTGCCTGGCGTGCTCTGATCCATGGGGTCACGAAAAGTCGGACACGACTAAACAACTAACAACAACAACAAAAGAATTCAGGCAAGAAGGATGACAGAGCCCAGTGTATGCTGTATTTTGCTGGCATTTGTAAATTTAAAAAATCATGCAATACTGTGGATCATTTCAAAGATGTGTGATGTACGTTAAAACAGCAGAGGGCACTCATACGCTGTGCTAGACAGTTCAGGCTGAACTGCAACACTCTGGATTCTTCAGCTGCTCTGTCAAGAGCTGTCAAACCCTGGTCAAGCAGAAAGCATCACCTTCCCCCCTTAAAAAGCCAAAATAATTATATTCTAATACCCTATTTCTTATAGCAGATTCTAGCGGATCATTTCCTCTCCCACCAGAAGGTGATTTCTTTCCATTGCCACAAGACAGTGGATACCCACGGGCATTCTGGTATTTATGAATTATTCTAACCTGCGTTCCCCATATCAGGTTGGAAGTTCAGCTTTGAGACTTCCCAAATGTGGGTTTGGCATAAAACAAGTTAAAATATCACAAGACGCATTGGGCGTAAGGTGAGAATTATGGCTTTCTCAGAATTATGGCTAATTTCAGCACAGCCGTCAGACAAATGGAAGAGCTTTTTCACGCAAGCCAGCATGGATTTATGGAATTTGCTGCCACAAACTGTGCTTACGAGTGTACATTTAATGATGCTTTCAGGATTCTGATCATTCCACATTTTTAAGTCAATCAACCTGATTTGCTCTTTCTGGACCACTATGAGAAACTTCAGCTGGTACAGAATTCAGCAGCCAGGTTGCTCAGCAGGCAAGAAATTAGTTTCAGAGCCCAGATTCAAAGTTTTGACCTATAAAGCCTTAAGCAGCTTAGAACCACAGTACCTGAAGGGACTGCCTCTCCCCGTATGAACCTTGCAAGCATCATCTGAGGCTCACATACTCTCCACCATTCTGCCGATGACAATAGGGATGTCCTGTTCAATAATAAAATTAATAATAAGAAGAATTTTATTTATAGCTCTCCCATCTAACTGGGTTTCCCCAGCCACTCTGAGCAGCCTCCAACAGACAGTATATAAAAAGATAGCAAAACTACATGGCGCTGTCTTCTAAAGGTTGTACAGTTGCTTATCTCATTGGCTCGCATAATTTCATATCCTCCAACATTTCTCCGATGGAAATAGGGACGTCCTACAATACTGTCCGAAGGGACGCGGGTGGTGCTGTGGTCTAAACCACAGAGCCTAGGGCTTGCTGATCAGAAGGTTGGTGGTTCGAATCCCCGTGACAGGGTGTGTTCCCGTTGCTCAGTCCCTGCTCCTGCCAACCTAGCAGTACAAAAGCCCGTCAAAGTGCAAGTAGATAAATAGGTACCGCTCTGGTGGGAAGATAAACGGTGCTTCCGTGTGCTGCTCTGGTTCGCCAGAAGCGGCTTAGTCATGCTGACCACATGACCCGGAAGCTGTATGCCAGTTCCCTCGGCCAGCAAAGCGAGATGGGCACCACAATCCCAGAGTCATCTGGAACTGGACCTAACGGTCAGGGGTCCCTTTACCTTTACAATACAGTGGTACCTTGGATTACATACGCTTCAGGTTACAGACTCCGCTAACCCAGAAATAGTACCTCGGGTTAAGAACTTTGCTTCAGGGTGAGGACAGAAATCACATGGCTGCCGTGCAGCGGCAGTGGGAGGCCCCATTAGCTAAAGTGGTGCTTCAGGTTAAGAACAGTTTCAGGTTAAGAACGGGCCTCCAGAACAAATTAAGTTCTTAACCTGAGGTACCACTGTACTGTCCAACATTTCTCCAGTGAAAATAGGGACATTCTAGGATCAAATCAGAAACTGGGACAGCTTCTGTAAATCCAGGACTGTCCCTGAAAAATAAGGAGACTTGGAGGGTCTGGGGTCTTCTATGTGTGCCCCACCTCCACAAGAGGTCCAAAGGGCTCTCATTTGTGGAATGCTTTCCCAAGTAGACTCACCTGACACCTTTATGACTTATCTTTAAGAACCAAGCAAAAACATTCCTCTTCTTCCAGGCCTTCAGCTAATTAACCAATCTATGAATGGGGGTGGTGGTATTATTTCATTTGTTGTGCATTTCTTGTATTTTTATACTATAAGCCTCCCTGTGATCCTCACATGAAGTGCGGTATAGAATTTAATAAATGGCAAATAAATAAATCAGGATGCGTCTATCTCCTATCTTCATTATTGAATGGTAAATGAAATATTCAGCTCAAAGTAACATTCCAAAACGTGTATAGAAATGTGTATTTCTGAGGGAAATTGCTTACAGAAATGTGCATTTCAGGCTAAAGTACAACATGCTGCAAAAAGGTGCTATGTGCTGTTTGTGGTGTTGTTGTTTTTTAATGATGTGGAAACAATGGATTAGCGGAACTGACAAGAGCGAGAACTAGCCTGCCCTGCCCATGGCTTTAAATGAATATTAGAAAAAACGTGCATCCAGTTTGTCTATTTTTCTGGACAGGATTCGACCACTTACTGACAAATTCAGGTTGTGCAATTATAGTTGATTGCAAAGTCTTGCACAAGAAACTGGCTTCCCCAAACAATCGGGCTTTCCGCCATAAGGAAACTGACAGGAAAATGTACCGGAAAATGTGGTATAATACTTGCTTTGACTCAGCTTCCCTGCAAACAAATAAGAATGAATGCGCAATAAACAGGTCATCTGGAAGCGACCAAAATCACAAAGGATAGTTCGATCTGAAATTAGAGGTTGAAATTGAAAACCTGTTGATAGGGGTTTTCAGCAGACAGATGTTTGTTCCAGTTCAGTGGTAAACAGTGGGTTTTCCTGGGGAAAGCAGTGGGACGAAAGGAAAAACTGATCGGACCCATGCCTAGGACCTGTGCCTAGAAAATGCAGCACCAACGGAGGTTGTGGAGGAGCCTCCAGATGAAGATATGGCCTTCATATCCTGAGGTTGGCTGCTGAAGAATCATCTGACAACTCTGGGAAACAGATGGTGGACTGGATCAACTAAATCAGAGAGCCTCTGATTGGTGGTCCGTAGGGCAATTCCAGTCCAGGAGCCATCAGCTGCTGGTCTGTGGTGACTCCACCACAGCCCAGGTTGAGTGGGACACTTCGTGGACCAAACATGGTACCGGTCCACCACATTAGACAGTGGTCTGATCCAACAAGGCATTTCATCTGCTTTTAATTTCTGGAGCAGGATTTAGTATTGCCAGGATGCCTGTGTTTAAGGATCCAATGAATGTCTGTGGTTTTAGCTCCAGGAGCAAGGATACTTGCAACCACAGTTCTGGCTAAGCATTGAGTAAAGCCAGGAGCAAGGAACCTATGGTCCTCCACCACTCATCAACAAGAGTAACAACACTTTGGAGGTCCCAAGCCTCAAGGAGGTTAGATTGGTTTCAATTAGGGCCAGGGCCTTTTCAGCACTGGCCCCAACGTGGTGGAACACTTTGTCACAAGAGACCAGGGCCCTGTGGGATTTGACATCTTTCTGCATGGCCTGCAAGATGGAGCTGTTCCACCTGGCCTTCGGTTTGGACTCACTCTGACCCCTTATATGGGATTTGGGATATAAATTTTCCCTTGGCTTTTTTGCTGGCCCATGTAGGACCAGCATGGATAGCTGGCTTGGGTGAATATCTGATGTTTCCTCCCTTTATGGTCTTGATTTATGGGCTACTACTAAGATGAGGCTGCATTTTAAGCTGTATTTTAAGCCGCATTTTAATTAACTGTTGGTTGGTTGCTTGTTGCTGTTTCCCTATTACATTTTATTGTAATTCATATTTGGTGTTAGCCGCCCTAGCCCAGCCCTGGCTGGGGAGGGT
This sequence comes from Podarcis melisellensis, assembly GCF_964234715.1. Classification (NCBI taxonomy): domain Eukaryota; kingdom Metazoa; phylum Chordata; class Lepidosauria; order Squamata; family Lacertidae; genus Podarcis; species Podarcis melisellensis. The sequence goes on along the minus strand of NC_138530.1, from coordinate 10,775,789 downwards.
AGGGTATAAATAAAATTTTTTATTATTATTATTATTATTATTATTATTATTATTATTATTATTATTATCACTAACCCCATTAGCTATACTGGTTGGGGCTGGTGGGAGTCTGACAGCACTAGGAGGTCCACAGATCCCCAGATCTTTGAGTAAAACAACCTGTTTTCAAATACAGTGGATGCTCGGGTTGCAAACGTGATCCTTGCGGGAGGCATGTTTGCAACCTGCAGTGTTTGCAACCTGCAGCGCCGCATCTGTGCACACACGGGTTGCGATTCGGCACTTCTGCACATGCGCAAAGCGTGATTTAGTGCTTCTGTGCATGCATGACCGCCAAAACTGGGAAGTAGCCCGTTCTGGTACTTCTGGGTTTTGGTGCGTCCATAACCCAAAAAAATACAACCTGAAGCATCTGTAACCCGAGGTATGACTGTAGTTACTGTGTTCTCTTGCAAGGAGCACTGCTGACGGTTTGGTCTTGCAAAGTCCCTTTCAAAGTGCCTTTTGCACAGTGCTTTACCGAAGTGCCTGCAAGCTGCCTTTTGGCCAAGCCAGGTTTTTACCTACTCCACACCCACATATATGATGCCAGATGTAGGAAGCGGCTTGGCCAAAATGGCCTTGTGGGTCAAATGGGCAGGCCTAGTGCAACTCATTAGGCCTATGGGCCAGTTTCCCTACCCTTGTATTATAGGATATGGAAGGGAGAGGGAAATCAAAAGCAGATTCCCTGTGCAAGATACTGCATAGTTAAACTGGCTCCACAGAATGGGGCAGAAAATACCCTCGTCCAGGAAATGCAATAGTCTTATTTGACAAAAGAGTCCTGCACCTAGTGGATCAGCAGGATTGTAAGCAAAGGTGATTTGGTAGAGGACAATTCTAAGCAATAGCAAGGTGGTGGTCAGCATTTGAGGGAGGTGAGTGATAAACCGCATTGCAGCACTATGGGAAAACAGAAGACAGGCTAGCATTTTAACAGAAGGCAACACAAGCTTGTGAACTAGTCCTTCAGAAATTCCTACGTTTACCTAAACCACATAGGGTGGCACTGTGGGTTGAACCACTGAGCCTAGGGCTTGCCGATCAGAAGGTCGGCGGTTCGAATCCCCGCAACAAGGTGAGCTCCCATTGCTCGGTCCCTGCTCCTGTCCACCTAGCAGTTCGAAAGCACGTCAAAGTGCAAGTAGATAAATAGGTACCACTCCGGCGGGAAGGTAAACGGCATTTCCGTGCGCTGCTCTGGTTCGCCAGAAGCAGCTTAGTCATGTTGGCCACATGACCCGGAAGCTGTACGCCGGCTCCCTCAGCCAATAAAGCGAGATAAGCACCACAACCCAAGAGTCGGCCACGACTGGACCTAATGGTCAGGGATCCCTTTACCTTTACCTTACCTAAACCACATAGCTTGTGTGATTATTGTGAGCCACTTTGAGCTCAACATTTGTTGTTGGTCAAGCGGAATAGAAATATTAAATCAAATCAAATAAAAACTATCTCTGTTCTGGATAAGTGTCCTGATGCCAGTTTTGGACTAGGCAAAAAGTATCCATGAAAATAACTAATGAAGTTTTTGGACGTGACCTGGAAAAGTGTCTGTTGACAAACGTCGGCTCCCTCGGCCAGTAAAGTGAGATGAGCGCCGCAACCCCAGAGTCATTCGCCACTGGACTTAACTGTCAGAGGTCCTTTCCCTAGCCATGTCCAACCAATGTTCTTTTACTATGAATATTATTATAATTATTTGGAAACCTGTGGAGCAAGTCTAAGCTAAGTAAGCCTTGGGACCTTGAAAGTACCATATTTTTCGCTCTATAAGATGCAAGTTTTTGAAGGCGGAAAACAAGAAAAAAAATATTCTGAATCTCAGAAGCCAGAACAGCAAGAGGGATCGCTGCGCAGTGAAAGCAGCTATCCCTCTTCCTGTTCTGGCTTCTGGGATAGCTGCACAGCCTGCATTCGCCCCATAAGACGCACACACATTTCCCCTTACTTTTTAGGTGGGGAAAAAGTGAGTCTTATAGAGCAAAAAATACGATAACTTCTACTGAAATCTGGAGAACTTACCTGCAAATCAAAGCAGAAAAAAGGTTGCCAATTGCTGTATGGTGCCTTTTTTGGTGAAATAATTAAAATACAGAAGACGTCGGTCACATCCTCCTTCTGACCCCCGCAAGAATCTCCTATTTGTCAAGCTATTTTTTTCATCAATGCTCTCTCCCTGCGCCTGCTACAGACTGAAGTGAAAAAGTTGGTGCCTTGCCAGCAGCTTCAGAGGAAAAGTTGCAGAAGGTGCCTCTCACCTCTTTGACATCCCCCTTTCAGCCAGCTATTGGAAAGGGACTAATTTAATTAATAGAAGAGCTGAAAGAAAATGCAGGGTTTTTTGTGTGTCAGATTCTTCAAATCCCTGGGAACTCAAGCAAGTCTGCTCACAAAGGAACACACTTCTCGTCTTCCACCCCTGCCCTGAGCCCCTTCCTGCCAGTTCAGACATGCATAGCTGTCACGGGCAGCCAGATGAGTGTAATGGAAAGATGAGCACGTCATCTCTCTCAAAGGTGACAGGAATGGCCAGCGCAGATGCCGTTGAGAAGGTGCTTTGGCGAGTCTCCAGAGGGAGGCATTTCCATAAGAGGCAGAGAAAAAGCTAAGAAGAGAAGGAGACTTGGGACTGGGCAGAGGAGGAATGGTAGAGTGGCATTTGTACAGAGCCCCAGTCGTTGTACAGAGCCCCAGTTGACCCGTACACCACTAATCCACTGCCACCAACCAGGTAAAGGTAAAGGGATCCCTGACCATTAGGTCCAGTCATGACCGACTCTGGGGTTGCGGCGCTCATCTTGCTTTATTGGCCGAGGGAGCCGGCATACAGCTTCTGGGTCATGTGGCCAGCATGACTAAGCCACTTCTGGCGAACCAGAGCAGTGCACAGAAACTCCGTTTACCTTCCCGCCGGAGTGGTACCTATTTATCTACTTGCACTTTGACGTGCTTTTGAACTGCTAGGTTGGCAGGAGCAGGGACCGAGCAACGGGAGCTCACCCCGTCGTGGGGATTCGAACCACCGACCTTCTGATCGGCAAGTCCTAGGCTCTGTGGTTTAACCCACAGCGCCACCCACATCCCCGATAAATCACTTAGTCTCAGTCAGGTTCTCAAGTTAACAAAGAAGAGTGTAGTTTATTGCAGACACAAACAAACTTTAACTGCATTCCAAACGCTGTTACTCTTTACCTTCTTAGTATTATTTTATCCTGTCTCTATCTCTTCCACCTCCCCTCACACAAGAACCTACCGCACTAACTGTCTCTCTATTTCCAACTGCCTGCCAACTGCTTTCCCAACTGACTTTCCCAACCGAACAACCCAATAATAATATTAATAATAATAATTTATTATTTATACCCCGCCCATCTGGCTGAGTTTCCCCAGCCACTCTGGGCAGCTCCCAACCAAGGGTTAAAAACAGTACAGCGTTACATATTAAAAACTTTCCTGAACAGGGCTGCCTTCAGATGTCTTCTGAATGTCAGGTAGTTGTTTATCTCTTTGACATCTGATGGGCGGGTGTTCCACAGGGCGGGCGCCACTACCGAGAAGGCCCTCTGTCTGGTTCCCTGCCAACTACCCACACCCAAACCTTGGGCTAAGCCCTTTTATAAACAGGTAGGCTCTGCCTCCTATTGGTCTACATTTTAACCCTTTCTCTCTCCCCCATACATACATTTTCAAATGAACAGGCAAACGCCACATCTGCTTCCCCATCCTGACCCTTCCAGGGAGGAGGAAGAGGAAGACAGTATAAATTTACAACAGGGGTTTGAGGGAAGTCACAGCTCAGAGGCAGATGAGGAGGAAAGTTGGGAAATCATGGGAGAAGAGGAGCAGGCAGAGCTTAGAACAACACCCAGCTGACACGTTGCCATTGGAAAGCATCTCAGATCCTCCATCTCCCAGAACCTGGTGAGCCTTAAAGGTAGAAGAGCAAAGAGCTCAAAGACAGAGGGCATGTAGCAGCACCCCTAGAGGAGATGAGGAGAATGACAAATGAGGAAGTGGGAGAGACAGGGGTTGGAGATTGACTCAGGACATTGCCATTATCCAAGAGGCTGGGTTTTATAGCCTCTCTCTGTAAAGATTAAAATAAAAAAGGACAGTAAGAAACTTTCCCTTGTCTTTATACTTTCCTGTAATATCCAAGGCAACACGATGACCAAGTACAACGATGCAATATCAATATAAACTCCTTATATAATCTATACGGAACATTAAACAATATGAAAAACCAAATAAACTGCAATCTTATAAATCTCTGAAAGTCACAAAATGTGCACTCTTGATGGATTCTCTTGAAAACATAGAAGCAAAATAAACAGAAGTCTTATAAGTCTCTGAAAGCCTTTGTAGGCTATGCAAGTCTCTGAAAGAAGCAATGGGTCAGATTCTTATCTGATGAAAACAAGCCATAAAGCTTTGTTTTATTACGTCCAACGCTGCCAAAGTGGTCCGCAAACAGACGTAGTGAACAGTGATTCCGGAAAAGACCCTGATGTTGTTGTTGTTTAGTCATTTAGTCATGTCCGACTCTTCGTGACCCCATGGACCAGAGCACGCCAGGCACTCCTGTCTTCCACTGCCTCCCGCAGTTTAGTCAAACTCATGCTGGTAGCTTCGAGAACACTGTCCAACCATCTTGTCCTCTGTCGTCCCCTTCTTCTTGTGCCCTCCATCTTTCTTAACATCAGGGTCTTTTCCAGGGAGTCTTCTCTTCTCATGAGGTGGCCAGAGTATTAGAGCCTCAGCTTCAGGATCCGTCCTTCCAGTGAGCACTCAGGACTGATTTCTTTCAGAATGGAGAGGTTTGATCTTCTTGCAGTCCATGGGAAAGGGTTAACTAATTGTAAAATGACTAACCAATGGGAACCCAGGGGGCAGAGTTAACTGTGTATAAGGTTTAAGCACAGAGGGTTTTTTTAGAGAGTTAGAGTTAGAGTGGTGGAGAAGACAGTCTGGAGTTAGACAAGACAGAGAAGATAAGTCTGTGGGTTGGGCTAGTCTGGTGAGATAGAGTGAGAAAATGTTTAAGAGGAGTCAGTCAAACAGATGAGATAATCAGTCAGAAGGTACTAGGAAGGTACAGGCCAGTAAAGAAACTAAAATTAAGATACTGCCAGGAATATTATCTGAGAAACCATAAACTTTGTTAATGTTTGTAAAATAAACTTGTTTGTTTTATTCACTTTTAACAACTGACTGGACTCAGTGTTTTACCAGTTAGTAACTGGTTTGTGGCAGCGGGGAAGCGATCACAGGGATCAATAGACCCTTAAACGTCCGGGGACCCTGTGTGATCGTCACAGCGCACCACACGCCCGGGATGCGCACCGGCCACGCCCCTGACAGGCCCAGATTGGTCTGAGAGGCCCAACCCAAACTGGGGTGATCTGGAGCTCATTCCAGTCAACTCAGCCAAAGCTCTTCCAGATCAGCCTAAATGAGTTCTGGCTTCAGCTGAATCCAGTGCACAGCCCTAGTGTTCTGAATTCACTGATGCTTAGTCTTTCGGCACAAACTCTCCCTAGGTTGCTTATGAGACAAGAAAAACCAAACAATTATCAGTGAAATCACTGTGGGGTGTGTGTGTGCAAACAATTATGAATAGTTCCAGAAAAACTTTCAGCTCAGTCCTTGTTGGATATGAAATACGTAATCTGAAGTCTTACCTGCTACAAAAATTCAGGTGTCTGTGCAGAGCCCCATATCTTAAAATAGTGTGCATTTTCTGGTCAAATGCTTAAATAGTGGGTTATGCAAAATAACAAGCGACTCCTTAGCCAATGAGCTGGAATGGTTCCGATGTGTGAGAAATGGAAGGCTTGTTTTTTAATGTAACCAACTACAGTAATAATGTCCTTAGCCAGAAAGCAGGGCAGGCCCCCCCCCCCCCCAGCAGCAGTACATGGCCCTGTCGAGTCAACGAAATGCATTTTGGGAAATTAACTAATTACAAATTTACCCATGGGAATAGAAAAAGACGGTCTCTCGGGTAACTAATACACACTTTAAAAGTTCAAGGGAAATGGCATTAATTTGAAATTTTAAAAAAATGCAAAAGGCAACGCACACTTTAACAAACAAACAACCTAACTGATAAATAATTAGGGAAGTTTTTAATGTTTTATGTTTTATCGTGTTTTTAATATTCTGTTGGGAGCCGCCCAAAGTGCCTGGGGAAACCCAGCCAGATGGGTGGGGTAGAAACAATATATTATTATTATTATTATTATTATTATTATTATTATTATTATTAGCTACTCTGTAAAGAAATACCAGGAAATCAAGCCGCTGGTGGTTCCCTAAGTGCTGCAGTGGTGAGAAAAGCAAGTTTGGTGTGGAGGTCAGATCTGCCTAACTTTCTTTCTTTTTTAATGCCGTGTGGGCCCCAAGTGATCTTCATGATTGAATTGGGGTTTCAAATCCTCCTTATGTTGAAAAGGTTTTGAAATGTTAAAATGACTGAAATTATTGAAATGTAAAAACCTGAAAATCATAAATAAAATATTAAGAAAGAGAGAAAGGAATGTGGCTTTCCAATGGAAAAAGTTTCCCTGCTTTGTTGTTGTTGTTTAGTCGTGTCCGATTCTTCGTGACCCCATGGACCAGAGCACGCAAGGCATTCCTGTCTTCCACTGCCTCCTCCAGTTTGGTCAAACTCATGCTGGTAGCTTCGAGAACACTGTCCAACGATCTCATCCTCTGTCGTCCCCTTCTCCTTGTGCCCTCCATCTTTCCCAACATCAGGGTCTTTTCCAGGGAGTCTTCTCTTCTCATGAGGTGGCCAAAGTATTGGAGCCTCAGCTTCAGGATCTGTCCTTCCAGTGAGCACTCAGGACTGATTTCCTTCAGAATGGATAGGTTGGATCTTCTTGCAGTCCATGGGACTCTCAAGAGTCTCCTCCAGCACCAGAATTCAAAAGCATCAATTCTTCGGCGATCAGCCTTCTTTATGGTCCAGCTTTCACTTCCATACATCACTACTGGGAAAACCATAGCTTTTACGTCCCTGCTTTAGATTTCCTTAACTGAGCAAGTGGTTGGACCCGATTTGTGTCATTCTGTGTCAAAACATGGCACAATTTGAATTACGAATTATGCAAAGAGAAGAAAGAGATGTGAGACTACCCTGTTTAGGGCCAGCACTCTGCATCTCCTAACTGAATCATTCAGCCAACTGCTATAGTAGGAACATCTCACTACTGACTCTGCACAACTAAGTCTTACAGAAAGCGCTGCTCAGAACTGGGGAGTTGAACTGTCTGTTGTTTTGCATTTTCTGAGCATCTTGTCAATCAACCTGATAAGAAAACGTCCGCTGAGAAGTTCTTTGTTAAAGGAAATGGGAACACACAACTAAAACAAAAGGCTCCAATTAATCTCACCTTGATCATGATCCCCACGTATAATAAATCTTTTAAGAGGGGTTTTTGGGGTTTTTTAGAAGTCAAGAATTTAAAAACAATAACGCTTGCCTGCTTTGGAATGGAGGTTTCCAGAAATAACACATGAATGTTGGTGGCTATTGCACTTACCTTTATCAATAAAGATCAGGGAAGTTCATGGACTTCCTACCTGAAATGTAATTAGCTGGTGGGAGTACAATCGTAGTGAAATAAACATGTTCATTCTTCCTCTCTTTCCTTTCAAAGGAGAGTAAAGGGTGAATCCCATTGTGTGCCACGCTCCATCTATTGTCTTGGAACTTAAACAGGGCTGCCATTCTGCAAGAAGGACAGGAGAGCCTTAAGACAATGCAGCCTGAAGAAAGGAGTCAAGTAGCAGATGGTGTTATGTACTGAGTTGAATAGGATTCAGAATACAGCAGTCTGATTGGTCCTGGAACAATAGGATTCAGAATGCAGCAGTCTGATTGGTCCTGGAACAATCGGACCCAGAATGCAGCAGTCTGATTGGTCCTAGAACAATAGGATCCAGAATGCAGCAGTCTGATTGGTCCACAGGAGCCACCCAATCCAGCTCCAGGTCAAAGTGAATCCGCAACTTGATTGGCCTACAGGTGAATCCTGGAATTAACCAATCACATGGGGCCCATTGTGTAAATAATGTATATAAAGCAGACATTCTGGGGGAACTTCCATTCCTCCTCACCACTATGAGCTGAATAAAGAGCATGAAATCCACTCTCGACTCCGAGAATATTTCACAGATTTTCCCGGGGAAAGTATAATTGGAGGGGGTTGGACTAGAAGCCCCCCTGACCCCCTGCAATGTGGGAACAAGATGACCCTCACGGTCCCTTCCAACTCTACAATTCTATGATTCCAAGTACCATTATTATTGCAGAGACACATAGTCTTTGAGGAAGCTTACCAATAGTGTGTTTAATCCTGTGCTTTCACAAGCGGACATCTTTCCCATAAGACATAGTCAAAACAAAAAAAAAATTCCTTCCAGTAGCACCTTAAAGACCAACTAAGTTAGTTCTTGGTATGAGCTTTCGTGTGCATGCACACTTCTTCAGATACCCAGACAACACCATTACTGGCCCCAACAACATCACACATACCATCTCGGGACTATTTAATTGCTCATCGTCTAACATTGTGTATGCCATCAAATGCCAACAGTGTCCTTCAGCTCTCTATATTGGACAAACAGGCCAGACCTTACGCCAAAGAATAAACGGACATAAATCGGACATCAGGAATCACAAGACAGAGAAACCAGTAGGAGAACACTTCAATCTCCCAGGACATTCTATACAAGATCTCAAAGTAGCTGTTTTACTACAAAGGAATTTCAGAAATAGACTGGAAAGAGAAGCTGCTGAATTGCAACTTATCACCAAACTTAAAACCATGGAGAAACCTGGTCTGAACAAAGACATTGGATTCTTATCTCATTATACATGACAAAGCCACTTTTCACCTTCTCACCCCTTGCTTTTTCCTGTAATACCTATTGCAGTCATTAAGAGTCGTCAACAGGCTCATCACAGCTATCTGCCCATCACCCATTCCCACCACTCTTCTGAGTAATACCCCTCCCCACCTTCTCACTATATAGAAGGGTCTGGAAACTTCTGTTTCAGTGTATCTGAAGAAGTGTGCATGCACACAAAAGCTCATACCAAGAACTAACTTAGTTGGTCTTTAAGGTGCTACTGGAAGGAATTTTTTTTGTTTTGACTATGGCAGACCAACACGGCTACCTATCTGTAACCATAAGACATAGTGATGGTCAACCTGGATGGCTCTAAAAGAGGACTGGACTAGGGATTGTAGGACAAGACCTGCCAAGGAAAATAAAGTGCAAGTAGATAAATAGGTACCACTCCAGTGGGAAGGTAAACGCTGTTTCCATGCACTGCTCTGATTCGCCAGAAGCGGCTTAGTCATGCTGGCCACATGACCCGGAAGCTGTATGCTGGTTCCCTCGGCCAATAAAGCGAGATGAGCACCGCAACCCCAGAGTCGGTCACGACTGGACCTAATGGTCGGGGTCCCTTTACCTTTAAAGGTAAAGGTAAAAGACCCCTGGACAATCAAGTCCCATCAAAGACAGCTCTGGGGTTGCAACGCTCATCTCGCTTTCAGGTCGATGGAGCCGGCGTTTGGCCGCAGACAGCTTTCCGGGTCATGTGGCCAGCATGACTAAACTGCTTCTGGCACAACAGAACACCATGATGGAAACCAGAGTGTACAGAAATGCCGTCTACCTTCCCGCCAGAGCGGTACCTATTTATCTACTTGCACTGGTGTGCTTTCTAGCTGCTAGGTTGGCAGGAGCTGGGACAGAGCAATGGGAGCTCACCCCATCATGGGGATTCGAACCACCAACCTTCTGATTGGCAAGCCCGAGTCTCAGTGGTTTAGAACGCAGCGCCACCAGTATGAGGGTGATATCTTCTGATTCTCCTTCCCTCTGTAGCAGCCTTTGCTCCCGCAAACCCACTCTAGATAGTTGAGGGGATCCTTGCTAATAATGGAGGGTTCTGCAGCGGAAAGGACAATCTGCAAAGAAATGTTACCCACTGGCCAGACTGTCCACTGGAACAATTTTTTGTGTGTTCACAGAAGAGTCATTTCTGCCGTCCTGTACACACCTATTCAGCAGTCTTATCCTCTAATCCTTTTTTAAATGCACATGCAATGAACAACGGCGATTCCAATCTCACTTGCTTTTGAACAGGGAACCTGGTGCACCGTTGTAGATAATAATACACAAGCAACGAGAAACAATGACTCAGATCTGCCGTAATTTATACTGTGGTTTGTGCTCCCGAGCAGGGAACGCGAACGTTCAATTAAATCGCTTGTGTGTAGGCAACACACAACAATGACTCAGATTTGTATTGCTGTCTCTGCGGTTGCAGATCGTAACGCGCAAGGGAAGCAAAGTGGCCTGCTTTTCAAATATTCAGTGTAGGCATTCACAGATAAGTGCCCCCCAATATGAGAGGCATTCACAGGTAATTGTCCCAAAGATGTGATGCCAATGGGCTGGAAGGCAGAACCAAAACATTCTGCCTCCGAGGGCTGAACGTGACTATAGGCAGATGTGCAAGGGCAAAATGTACACATAAAAAGAGCTGGCTGGATCAGGCCAATGGCCCATCTTGTCCAACAGTCTGTTCTCGCAGTGACCAACCAAAGGCTTGTGAGAAACCCGCAAGCAAGACACAAGAGCCCTCTCCCCACCTGCAGTTTCCAGCAATGAGCATTCAATAGCACATCAGCCATCGACCACAGAGGCTTGAAGGAATGGGTTTCTGTGCAGTCAGTTTGAAACGGGACCCAAAATCCACTTTTTTTCCCTTCTCCAAGGGAGCATTTCTAACATGTTTTAACTTGAGCTCTTGAGCCAAAACCCAGCTGTATAAACAAGTGCTCAAAGCTCTCTCCCTTATCAGTCCATGAAGGCCGGTAATGACGGATGGCCTTGTCCATTCCAAAGTGGAACAGGGATGACACGTCTGGACCTTATCTTACATCCTGACCACAAAGATCACACTCTGACGCACAGACCTAGTCCGGGAACAGCGCCAGGAGTTGGTGACCTTCTTACCCCAAGAGAAGAGTGCCGGAACAGGAATACCTTTATATGGTCAAGAGTATAGGAAGGAACACCCTTTTATGGTTAAAAGTACCGGAGCAGGAACATCTGTGATGTCAACCTGCGTGTATAAGCTGACGTGGCTGGATTCCTGGGGAAGGGGGAGAAGATGCCTGGAGGATATATATACTGCATGAAATCTTTCATTTCTTTGGACTTGCTGTGGACTGACCACGCAAGTGCCTTTCTGCTGCTCCGGAGAGCAGAAATAAAGAACTCTTTCTCTGAACCAACCCTCGGTGTCATTTGACTTCCTTCCTCCCGTCCGGGAGCAACGCTCACCCTACCAATTGGTAACGCCCAATAAGGCTACAGGCTCAGCATAGTCATCCTAGCTACCGTATTTTTCGCTCCATAAGACGCACATGACCATAAGACCCACCTAGTTTTTAGAGGAGGAAAGGGGGAAAGCCCTGTTTTGGGGGGATCAACTCACAGTTGTGCAGCTTCTTTTCCAAAGGGGAAAAGCCTCCTTTTTTGAGGATCGCCTCATAGTTGTTGAGCTTGCTTTGCAAAGGGGGAAAATCCTGTTTTTATGGGGTTCAACTCACAGTCCTGCAGCTTCTTTAGGAAAGGAAAGGCAGCCGCTTCTACAGTTTCCAGACAGATAATCTAATCAGCCAGTCACATGTCGCTGGGGAAACAAACAGCCTCCGTCTGCAGAACATTCAACAATGGAGGCCTGGGCAAGGGGGCGGGGCCAGAAAGAGAGCCAGTGATCGACCACACATTCACTCCATAAGACGCACAGACATTTCCCCTTACTTTTTAGGAGGAAAAAGTGTGTCTTATGGAGTGAAAAATAGGGTATATCCTCCTCTGATAGCCTTACCCTCCATTAATCTGCCCAATCCTCTTTCAAAGCCATCCAAGTTAGTGACCATCACTGCTTTCTGAGTTCCCTAGTTTAACTACGAGCTGCACACATTTTCATTTGCTTGTCCCGAATCTTCCGACGTTCAGCTTCATTCAACGGATCTCCACGAGCTCTGGTGCTTTGAGAGAGGGAGAAAAGCTTTTCTCTATCTACTTTCTCCATGGACTCAGCTACATTAGTAAAGAAACGGTGATTTGAATGCACTATGAACATGCAGCACCAGATGGCGCTAAAGAGCAGGAAATTTTAAAGCACTATTTTCCATAGAGATTCCCCCCCCCCTTTGTTAGAACGATCTTATTTCTGACTTATTTATAGCGGGGGGTATTTTTCCTGTGTCTAGATCCACCCCATGTGTACTGCCTAAATAACAGGTGTCAGCCTGGCTAGCTCAGTTGGTTAGAGTGTGCTGCTGATAACACCAAGGTTGCAGGTTCAGTCCCCGTATGGGAAGAGGGATTGAATGTTTAAGCCACTCTGGAAAGTGAGGGGGCTTTGTGAGGGGGATAGGATTCTCATAACAACCCTCAACACACTTGACAAACTACAGTTCCCAGGGTTCTCTGGGTGTCAAAATAAGGATCAGGCAGACTCAGCAATGGAGAATAAGAAGGTGAAGTTTATTGCCAGGCAATAAGGACCCAGTTTGGAATCTCTTCCAAAAGGAACTGGGACCCCGATTGACAGAAATCCAGAGGTCTTATACCTGAGCAGCTCACAGCAAATCATAGATCATGAGACAATCATGAGGGACTCACAATATTGTCAGCGAGAATCAGCCAATCAGCAAGCCCTTGTCACGCTACCAGCTCCTGGTCAAGCACTGGCCAAGCACAGGGTTCTAGTTCTGCTTTCCGATGCTTGCAGTGACGCTCTGTCTAACCTCTCCCTTACTTATGACAGGACAGGGAGCTTGGACATTTTGCGGTTTCGCTCTTCCTGTTCTGTGGATTAATTTAGCCTGTATCTGAGGGGATTTTGTACCAGAATCTCTGATTCATGTCTTCCCCTTGTCCAGGGTACACAGATGTTTGTGGGGGAAAGGTCGGCTCCTAACTTGCTGTTTCAAGCAGTTTGCAATTAGCTAAGGCACAGCTTCCCTTTGATTCAAAATGGATTATAAAATACTGTAAACCCTGATTATGTGCAAACATATATGGATATATAATGAATATATTGATTACTGATAACTGATTATATGGATAGCATAGGGGTAGCCCTTATTCCTTGCCTCAGGGGAAGGCATGACTCTTAAAGTGGTAACACAGCGCTTTAAACCTCTGGGCAGGTTTCATGTATGACCAAGTGCTCAGTTATGCCAATTGCTCAATGCTCAGAAGTTAATTGTGAGCCAATCTGAATATGCTTGAAACACTTTTGATCTGAGCTTCTTTCCTTCCTTAAAGCAACAGATCTGCTATGTGGCTTCTCAGTTGCCAAACCTTCCCCACATAGCAGTGTAGGAGTGATGGTAGCAAAATGGCTTTGAGAGCAAAAATATGAAAATCGCTCTTTGTGCCCTTCCCCTGCCCCTGGCATGTAGGGCAAGCAGACTCCCATCCCCCAGAATGGTGCTTAAAGGTGCGTTGACTGTCTCTTTCTGTATTTAAAGTGTGGAGGCTTAAAGAAAAGGAAAAAGCAGAAACCCCAGACATACTCAAGGGCAGCCTGAGGTGTTTGGTCAAGAAAAGTGGCCATCTACATATTCGCCAATCTTCTGTACTCTGGATACGCATAGATGCCACACGACCCTTATTTCTGTTACGATATTGAAGCAATGCTGCTGCAAAGTCCTAGCTTGAAAAGTAAACATGATGGGAATGTTGAGACTGCCCGTGGGAAACAGAGGGACAGTCAATTCACAGTGCGAAGCACCGGAATTAGCTCAGAGTGTAATATGAGCTCTTCTGTTTGTTCCTGTCCAGGAAGTGCAGGAAGTGTTTGTCACTACACTGCTGGAGTTTGAAGAGAGCAGTCATGTTTTTTCTAATGCTGCAAAGACAGAAATAAAAGCATGTAAATACGTTTCTATCTCTTTCCCCTGCCAAGGGGGGTAGGAAAGAGGGGGTATGTTCTTCCCACGTTTGAGAAGAATCACCGATCGAGACCTAGCCTGCGCTTGCTGGGGAATGCAGCCAGGGAGGTCAACAGGGAATCAAGCCGGGTGCCTGGGATTGTTGCCAGTTTCTCCTGATATGGGCTTGAATTCCTGACAATTTCTCCCTTGTGGTTGCACTCTGCGAAAGAATAGAGATCTCTTTCTTTAAAAAGAATGATAATGCTTCCCTCTTTGGTAATATTTCACAGGTATCCTGCTGCAATTACCAGCACATCAAGGTAACTTGATTTGGCTGCAGCCTGGAAGGGGAGTTTAATTGTCACTGGCTGCATTCACACAGCAGTATGTTCCATTTCTCCGACATTTCCTTAACTGTTGATTTCCGCACTATATTCAAACTTGCAGATGATGTAGAAGCCACTTCTGGAAATTTACTGGACTGTACATTAGCTTTAGTACCAATTTCTGTGTTATCTGATTCCAGGAAAAATATATCTGCCTGGGGCCCCCCTAGCCCCTCAAAATCGCAGAAGTAAAGTGACAGGATTTGGGGTGGTATACTGGCATACAATCAGAAGGTCGGTGGTTCGAATCCCCGTGATGGGGTGAGCTCCCGTTGCTTGGTCCCTGCTCCTGCCCATCTAGCAATTTGAAAGCACGTCAAAGTGCAAGTAGATAAATAGGTATCGCTCTGGCGGGAAGGTAAATGGCATTTCCGTGCGCTGCTCTGGTTTGCCAGAAGCGGCTTAGTCATGCTGGCCACATGACCCGGAAAGCTGTCTGCGGACAAATGCCAGCTCCCTCGGCCTATAGAGCGAGATGAGCTCCGCAACCCTAGAGTTGTCTGCGACTGGACCTAATGGTCAGCGGTACCTTTACCTTTACTGGCATACAGTTATCCCCTGTATGTTTTCATGGAGGAAGTATGGGGAAACAGAAGCACATATTAAGCATGACATTCAGGTATAGTGGTCATATGGGTGGCGCTGTGGTCTAAACCACATAGCATCTTGGACTTGCTGATCAGAAGCCCGGTGGTTCGAATCCCTATGATGGTGTGAGCTCCCGGTGCTGTCCCAGCTCGTGCCAATCTAGCAGTTCGAAAGCAAGCCAGTGCAAGTAGATAAAAAGGTACCACTGCGGCAGGAAGGTAAATGGTGTTTCCATGCACTCTGGTTTCCATCATAGTGTCCCATTGCGCCAGAAGCGGTTTAGTGCTGCTGGCCACATGGCCCGGAAGGCTGTCTGTGGACAAATAACGGCTCCCTTGGCCTTAAAAGCAAGATACGCACCGCACCCCATAGTTGCCTTTGACTGGACTTAACTGTCCAGGCAGAGGCAGAGCTAGCTGCTCCGGTAACTGGAGCGACACACATGCTGTGCTCCCAAGGGCAGCGCGGCCCACAGTGAGCATCCCACACGGGCGGCGCCACCTGAAGTGAGCGTCCCCGGGGGGCGCCACCTGCTGCAATGTCACCCCCCTCAGCGATGACGCCCGGAGCTGGCCGCACCCCCTTCCTCCACCAGTGCATCCAGGGGTCCTTTACCTTACCTTAATGGTAAAAAAATCACAGTTCCACAATGCATCAGGGACATTGTGTGAAAGGGACATTTTATCTGGTCCAGTATACCTGAAGGAGCGTCTCCTCCCCCATCGTTCTGCCCAGACACTGAGGTCCAGCGCCGAGGGCCTTCTGGCAATTCCCTCACTGCGAGAAGCCAAGTTACAGGGAACCAGGCAGAGGGCCTTCTCGGTGGTGGCACCTGCCCTGTGGAACGCCCTCCCATCAGATGTCAAGGAAATAAAAACTATCTGACTTTTAGAAGATATCTGAAGGCAGCCCTGTTCAGGGAAGCTTTTAATGTTTGATGCATTACTGTATTTCAATATTTTGTTGGAAGCCACCCAGAGTGGCTGGGGAAGCCCAGCCAGATGAGCAGGGTATAAATAAATTATTATTATTATTATAGGATCGGGCCTCCTCGGGCCCGCTGGAGGCTCGCTGCAAAAGCATGCCCCGGATGGTGTTTTTCTGGGGACGTGGGGATCTTTGTTTCAGAGGGAGGCTACCTTGCAAATTAATTGCTTGGATGCAATCTGAACGACATCATAAATGTCACGTCGAAATTGCACAGACCGAGGGAGCAATGTCAGCACTCTCCTTCCCTCCCTCCCCCCCTCTCTCTCCACTGTTTCATTTAAAGGTGGGCAATACACACAGCGAGAAAAGTGCTCTTCATCAATAATTTAGCCAGCGGTGTAGCGCCAAGCCGCGCCAAAGATGCCAGGGGAGCAGCTACCTCCCTGGTTTTAATGACACCAGCAGGGAAGCAGAGTGAGGCCAGTGCAAATCAACATTCATGGTACATCTGGGCATGTCGCTAGATGAAGATATCAAGGACTGAGCTGACAGGACAAAGGGTTTGTGGAAAAAAGAGAGAGAAGTGTAACCTAGAAAGCCTTTACTTTGAATTCTTTGTATAAATTCAAGGGGGATGACAGTTCCTAAGGTCATCTTCTGGAAGGGAAAAGCTTCAGTGATCTAACCCAGCAAGCATATATATATATATATATATATATATATATATATATATATATATATATATATATATAGTGTTAACTCTTTCTCTGCACTCAATCAAAAGGACGCAGCGGTTTGAAAGTTTGGCATGATTCACTCTGCAAACATGGAAATTAAAAAGGAAAGAGAAAATACGTCCAGGGTCTTTCCCACCACATCTTTCATAAGGGGCTGTCTTAATGAGCAAAAATGTTAGCATCAACGCACCTGGCTTCATCTTCATCGCCCTGTTTAAAGCCCCCACGGTCTGTTCTTGTACTGCAGCCGTGCTGATCTTGAAGGACTTTCGATACCTTTGCCATTTCAAAGTGGTTCGCTGCAAGAGACACAGTCGCGTTTTCTGGGACAGACATCGTTTTAGTGTACAAATGTCAGTCAGATCAATTCCCTGGGCGGCCTAGTCCAAGCCACATGACAACAGCGCAGGAGATGACAGGATGGGGGAATATGTCACTTCCCTGTTGTTGTTGTTGTTGTTGTTGTTGTTATACTGCCCTATACCCCCAGATCTCAGGGCGGTTCACAGGATAAAATCAGAATATAAAACCACAAAGTACATAATCAAAATAAAAACAACCCAACCCAATAACAAGTCCCCAACATATTTGCCTACAATGTCACCTTCACAGCAGGGTGTAAGGGTTCCATGAAAGGTCCTATCATTGGTGTTTAAATCCCCAAATATTTTTTGTTGTCGTTTAGTCGTGTCCGACTCTTCGTTACCCCGTGGACCAGAGCACGCCAGGCACTCCTGTCTTCCACTGCCTCCCACAGTTTGGTCAAACTCATGTTGGTAGCTTTGAGAACACTATCCAACCATCTCGTCCTCTGCTGTCCCCTTCTCCTTGTGCCCTCCATCTTTCCCAACTTCAGGGTCTTTTCTAGGGAGTCTTCTCTTCTCATGAGGTGGCCAAAGTATTGGAGCTTCAGCTTCAGGATCTGTCCTTCCAGTGAGCACTCAGGGCTGATTTCCTTCAGAATGGAGAAGTCTGATCTTCTTGCAGTTCATGGGATTCTCAAGAGTCTCCTCCAGCACCATAATTCAAAAGCATCAATTATTGGGCGATCAGCCTTCTTTATGGTCCAGCCCTCACTTCCATACATCACTACTGGGAAACCATAGCTTTAACTATATGAACCTTTGTCGGCAAGGTCATGTCTCTGCCTTTTAAGATGCTGTCTAGGTTTGTCATTGCTTTTCTCCCAAGAAGCAGGCGTCTTTAATTTCGTGACTGCTGTCACCATCTGCAGTGATGGAGCCCAAGAATCCCCAAATTTCTTAGGCCCCAAATTCTTGAAGGAATACCTCCTTCCCTACAGAGCCTCTCAGGTGTTAAGGCTGGCAAGGAGTTCCCTCTTGGGAGTTCCTCACCCTCAGAAGCCTAGGAGATGGCAATCTAAGACTGGGTTTTCTCTGCGGCAGCACCCAAAATGTGAAACCTCCTCACCGCAAAGATGCATCAAACATCTCCCCCGGGGGGGGGGCATGAATTATACGTATATCATGGTGCAGTTTTCATTTCATCGATTGCTGAAGACACACCTCTTTCCCCCAGCCTTTAAGATTTCCTTGGTCTCATCTGTTGTGCATAGTTTGGTTTGAATTGTTTTATTAGATTTTACTCTTACATGATAAGGGCGTGGGTGGCGCTGTGGTCTAAACCACAGAGCCTAGGGCTTGCTGATCGGAAGGTCAGCAGTTCGAATCCCCATGACGGAGTGAGCTCCCATTGTTCGGTCCCAGCTCCTGCCAACCTAGCAGTTCGAAAGCACACCAGTGCAAGTAGATAAATAGGTACCACTCCAGCGGGAAGGTAAACAGTGTTTCCGTGCACTGCTCTGGCTTTGCCAGAAGCAACCTAGTCATGCTGGCCACATGACCCAGAAAAACTGTCTGCGGACAAATGCCAGCTCCCTCGGCCAGTAAAGCGAGATGAGCACCGCAACCCCAGAGTCGTTCACGACTGGACTTAGCTGTCAGGGGTCATTTACATTTACCTAATCTTACATGATTGTACGTGGTGGTCCCTCATCCTGGGACCTTGTAGTGAATAACAGGTTAGAAATCTCTTCAATAAAGATGTCCTGAGGTCTGTCCTTCTAAGATCTCTTCGTTCCCTCTCTCAGAAGTGCAGGGTGGAGCATGAGAAGGAGAATCAAGGTGTAGTTCCTAAGCCTGCCCACTTTTGGGCTTTGGCTGGACAGACAGAGGTGAGATTCAGGCCACATCTGCACTATTCATAGAAATATGTGGGTGGCACTGTGGTCTAAACCACTGAGCCACTTGCACTTGCCAATCAGAAGGTCGGAGGTTCAAATCCCCAGCTCCTGTCAAACTGTCAGTTCGAAAGCACACCAGTGCAAGTAGATAAATAGGTACCATTGTGGCAGGAAGGTAGACACTGTTTCTGTGCACTCTGGTTTCCGTCACGGGGTTCTGTTGTACCAGAAGCGGTTTAGCCATACTGGTCACATGACCTGGAAAGCTGTTTCTGGACAAACACCATCTTCTCTCGGCCTGATAGTGAGATGAGCGTCGGAACCCCATAATCACCTTTGACTGGACTTAACTGTCCAGGGGTCCTTTACCTTTTTTATCTTACCTGTTCATAGAAAGCAGCATCGCACCGCTTTAAACCCTCCTGGCTCCCTGCAAAGAATCCTGGGAAGTTTAATTTGCTGAGAATTGGGAGGAGATCTCCCTTCCCCTCACAGGGCTACAGTTCCCAGAGTGATTTTCAACAACCACTCCCTGTTATGTACTGAAGTTCTCACCCTGGGCCAGCAGGGGGATACTGTAGATAGTTTTCACTCAGGTCCACATATGCAAATAAGGGATTGGAAGTGACGTTCAGTAATTGGATAGTTACAGAAAGTGGTTACTGTTGCGTTGTAGTGGAGCTCTATATAAGCAGGCTGCCTGAACCCTTCAGTTCAGTTCTGTTCTGGCCTGTGAATAAACAAGAGCTGTTTGAAGAATCGCTGTGTCATATGATATGTTCACCCACAACTTAACAGTCCCTCTTCTTGGGGCACTTGGGCAATTCAGCTTTCCTAGATGGGGCTGAGGTGAAGGTGGGGCTTTTGGGGCAGACCAGCAGAGCCATTTCCAGCACTCTCACCTGGTCTCCATCCTGCACTGCCTAACCCCAATCCAGGTAAGCTACAGTGACCCCAGTGTTAGCAGGCTGGCTTCACCCCCATCACATATGGCAGCTGCCCTTGGTGACTCCCTCTTGCCACAATTGTGATTGTAAGCTCCTTTGGGCTGGGACCTCTGGCTTTGTTAAAGCTTGTGTGCGTTGAGGATGGTACCTTAATGATGAGGATATATAAATAAAAAAGGATGAGTGTTTTGATTGCGTTTTGTTTCTTCCCGTTAACTGTTTATTTAAAAACACAAATCTTACCTGGTTTCTGTTTTTTGCTGTTGCAAGTCGCTTTGAGATTCCTTTTGTACGAAGTGACAGATAAATGCAATAAGCAAGATGATAACAATAACATAAAGTGGTGGAAAATAATAATAAATAACTTATATTAATAGTAATAAGTGGCTAATAATAATAATAATATAGTGGATGATAATAATAATAATATGGTAGTGAATGCTGGTAATAAATTTATAAAAATAAATTGATAAATAAATAAATTTAATAAACATGCTCCTAATAATAATAATAATAATATACTTTCATGGCTTATTTGACAATAGCTTAAGAGATCTAAGACTTCTTGCCTTCCTTCCTTCCTTTCTGTTCTTTTTCTCCCTCTTTCTCCCCCGCCCATGGTGGTTCTTTTAACAGCACTGTTAAAAATATTAATAAGGCAACTTTTTCCCTTTTTTTCACAGCTTTTAATACTTCATCTCTTTCCGCTTTGCTTAGCGCTGCAAAACCTGCTCGCCGAATGGGTTTTGAAGCCTACCCTGTAAAAAGCTGACTATTTATATATTTGATTCTTTAAAAGCAATTAGGAATACAAAGCAGATGGTGCTGCATTGTAGATTTCCCCTTTCATATTGCTTAAACACTAGAGATCAATAAGTCTAATATAAACAGATGATTTCCATAGCAGGGTTTTATAATTAGTTGGCACTGAATGTGTCCAAACTCTAAAATAATTAGCAGAAGCATGTGGCACACCATTAAAACCTTGTGGCTTGTCTGCATTTACATTTATAATTATTAAAGTTAATTATGATGCTTGTGGTATGGTTCCAAGCTCCTTTACAAGTTAGATTAATTTATTTTTTCTTCCAGACCTACTTTTGCCTCTTCAGTAACCTTCCCTGAGCCCTCAGTGAAAATTCCCCAGCAACCTCGCAGCAATGCCAATAGGCAAGGAGGGCTTTTGTTTTAACACCAGACAGCTGTTGTTCTGACCAAAAGCCCTATATTTTAAGGAGAACATTGCCCAGGAGAATCGGGGATAGAGAGAGCACCATCCTTATACACTGGTCCCGGTTAGAGATTACCCTGTTAAAAATGGCTATTACACCCGGGCCTGCTAGCCTGCAAGCTGGAATTTTAAGTGTCTCGGAATGTGAAAATAGATACAGTGGCACCTTGGTTCTCAAACGGAATCTGTTCCATAAGTCCGTTCCAAAACCAAAGCGTTCCAAAACCAAGGCGCTCTTTCCCATAGAAAGTAATGCAAAATGAAGTAACCTATTCCCGGCTTTTAAAAACAACTCCTAAAATGGCAATTTAACATGAATCTCCATCTCAAGATATATTAGAATTTTACCCCAGTAGCCACATATCTGTGTAGAGTGTTTGAGGACCGGGACATTTGAGGGGAAACTAAAATGCTTGTTTACAAAGCTATTGTACTACCAACCTTAATGTATGCTTGTGAAACGTGGACCACTTATAAACGCCATCTCCAACTCCTCAAAAGATTCCATCAAATTTCATACATCATTTGGGAAGACAGGCAAACTAATACCAGTGTCCTGGAAGAAGCAAAGATCACCAGTGTTGAAGCAACAATTCTTCAACATCAACTTCATTGGACTGGTCATGTTATGGAGATGCCTGATGATCGTCTTCCAAAGCAAATACTCTATTCCGAACTTAAAAATGGAAAGCGTAATGCTGGTGGTCAAGAAAAGAGGTTTAAAGACCCTCTCAAAGCAAATCTTTAAAAATGTAGTATAAACACAGACAACTAGGAAACACTGGCCTCCAGCTGGAGAACAACCTTTATCAAAGGTGTCATGGGCTTTGAAGATGCTCAAACTCAGGACGCAAGGGATAAACGTGCTAAGAGGAAGACATGCTTGGCAAATTCACACCGTGATCAACTCCCACCTGGAAAACAATGTCCCCACTGTGGAAGGATGTGTGGATCCAGAATTGGCCTCCACGGTCACTTACGGACTCATTATTAAAACCGTGTTTATGGAAGACAATCTTACTTGGCTACAAGTGATCGCCAAAGAAAAGAGATCTGTGGAGAGGAAGTTCTGCAATTTAGGGTCTGCCACAGACAGCACCCCTTTCCAGAGCACCAGCCCCCTCTTGAGCTTCTGAGGGTTGTGTAAGCACCAAAACAGCCTTCTCTGCCAATATTAGCATCCAACACTGTAGGGAAGGAAGTATTCAGGTATTTGGGACCTGAGTCACTTAGGGCTCACTAATGTGACCGCCTTGAATTGCACCCAGAAACAAACAGGCAAGTAACTGGTTTTAAAAACTACAGAAGCAAAGTTTCACATCTTTACCTTATGACTGGGCTCATTGCAAAGAAATAAGTATATCATCACACTGAGTCTATCAAATAACAAAGCTATGAAATCAGTAACAGAAAGGAAGGGCAACATCGAACCGGCAACAAAATCACAAAGGAAGCAAATTCACATATAAAGTCTTGAAAATTCATACAAAGCTCCAGGAAGCCGGCTTGTTTGCGGAAGATGCTGGTGTACAAAGTATCTGCACAATTTCTCCTAAGCAGAAAAAGGATTAGAACCCCTCTAGTTTTCTTTTTTAAAATGAATTTCTAAGACACGTTGAGAATTTTATCAAATTGAAACAATGGCCTATATAAGCTCTCTTAGCAACTCATCATTTTTGTCCCAGTAAAACCTTGTTTTCACCAGACTCCCTTTCTCTCTCTCTCTCTCTTTTTCAAAAATAAATCTCACTCATCTGTGTTCTTCATGTAACAGCATGTCTATCAGATGATTCCTGGCTCACAATCCTGTTTTCTGCAACTCCAACCAGACCTGGAGATGTCTGGAAAGTGACAAGGTAGCAGTGAGCCTGCCAACTTCGGTCGGCAAGCATATTTATTTTCTTCCCCGAGACGGATGAAAAAATTGTCACGATGTGATGCTCCAGCAGGCCAAAGCGCTGCCCACCTTCAGGGCTTGGAAAAGACCTGGAGCCAAGAGTTCCATAAGGAAAACAGCCTGTGGCCCTGCTGACTTGACTTCTCCTGCTATGCTATGCCTCTTGCAGAACAACCTAAAAGCTGAGTTGAGAAGTCTGCTTAGCTCTTTGACAAGTACTGTATCCATCAGGTGCAAGTGTTAGGATATTTCCATTCCACCTTAAAAGGGAGCAGGCTATGTGAGTCAGAGTCTGCGTATTTCCTGTTCACAGGATGTTTATGTTTGCTATTGCTTTCGTTTCTCTCTCTCGGTGCCTGAACACGCTAGCAGGCGGTCATGTTTTTCTTTGTTCTGACCAACGCTGAATAAACTTGTAAATATGCTCTCCTGCTGTGCAACTTTTGCTGTGTGAATTCTGCTGATAGAGTGTGCATCAGCCCAGGAATGCGGCAATCTATTTCTGGAGCTCATGCCGCTAATTGCTGATACTGTATCTACGGGAGATCGATGGACGTCCGGAGACGACGTGGAGGCAGTGATGACCTTTGTCTCCCTGGCAGTATCCCAACACTGGTAAATGAAGTCTTCTCTTTCCCCCTGGGGAGGAGAGAAAAAGCTATGGATCTCTACTCACCATGATGGCTATGCCCTGCCTCCATAGCTGGAGGAGGTAATGTTTCTGAATACAGTGGTACCTTGGTTCTCAAACTTAATCCGTTCCAGAAGTCCGTTCCAAAACCAAAGTGTTCCAAAACCAAGGTGCGCTTTCCCATAGAAAGTAATGCAAAACGGATTACAGTAGTACCTCAGGTTAAGTACTTAATTCATTCCGGAGGTCCATTCTTAACCTGAAACTGTCCTAGTGAAATCCGGAAGTAACGGAATGGGACGCAACCTGAAAAGATTTAACCCGAAGCGACTTTAACCTGAGGTATGACTGTATTCCTAAATTCCTCAAACATTAAGTGAGGTTCCATTCATCTTACTTAACCTTACAAGGTGGATGAGAGCTTTGTTCCCCACCCCTGTTTTTTGAACAATACTTTTAAAAAACCCACATAAAACGCCCCATGCTGCTCACATTGGCCTCATGTACGGTACTCTCTCTGCATCTTCCATGCCACATCACTCCCAAGGCGTTCCAGGGAGTAAGGGAAGCTGGGAAGAGAGCTTTGCAGTCTTGTGTGTTGCAGTCTTGAGGTTCTTAATAATAATAATAATTGTAAAAATAAGGTGGGGTGGGAAACCTTAGCTACATAAAGTTAAGCAAGCTAAGTGGCACACCCCTGCCCCTCCAAAAATCAGTGACCCCCTCCATAAAGAAACAGAAAATCAGGCCCCATTTTCACGGGGGGTGGATCTTTAGCAAAGTTGAGGAGGTGGGATTTTTATCCTGCCTTAAAAAGATGCAGTATGACACACACACAAACACACATACACACACCAGACACAAGCACACTATCTCTCTCCCAGAGATTGTGTTTTTCTCACCATCCGTTCTCCCCCCCCCTCCTCTTTTGCCTTGATCAGGAGACATTCCAACCTGCTGAATTTTTCATGGAAGAGATAATATCATTGTACACATAATAATGGCCTTCAAACACATCCATCTGCCTGTTACCTCTGAATAGACAGGCGGTGTGTACATAGGCCCCGAGAAGCATATTTATATTTTCTTCATTGTGATGTAAATATGGACATTCTAAAAAAACGATCTCTGTATAAATCCCGGCGTGTCGTTTTAGATAAGAGGGCTAACAGTACAGGAAAGTGTGAGCCATGACTTATCAGGGTCCCTGAGAAGACACAAAGTATTGCTTTTTTAAAACAAAAAAAGGAAAAGAAATGAACATTCTGCCATGGTGCATGTGAAAAATTAGGCAGAGATGACAAGTGGGATTCCCTTCCCTGCTAAATAAACTTGAGGCAATGGATGAGATGCTATATTGATGGAATATCCCTCACCTGAAAGAAGGTATAATTCAATATCTCATCCTAAGCGCTTATCTGCCCTCTTCTATTCACCCCTTCCACTTTCCTCTCCTCTGTTCATACTCCATAATACAATAATCTCAAATTATTTCTGTTGTTCATAATTTAAATTCTGCTCGTGAATTAGGCTTAGTAGTGTTGGTGTACTGGAAGAAGCAAAGATCACCAGTGTCAAAGCAATGATTCTTCAACATCAACTTTGTTGGACTGCTCATGTTGTACAGATGCCTGATTATTGTCTTCCAAAGCAACTACTCTATTCCGAACTTAAAAATGGAAAGTGTAATGTTGGTGGTTAACAAAAGAGGTTCAAAGACCCTCTCAAGGCAAATTTAATTTTTTTTTAGTACAAACACCGACAACTGGGAAACACTGGCCTGCGAGCGGTCCAGTTGGAGAACAATCTTTACCAAAGGTGTCATGGGTTTTGAAGACGCTCAAACTCAGGACAAAAGGGAGAAATGTGCTAAGAGGAAGGCATGTTTGGCAAGCACTCACTGTGATCAACTCCCACCCAGAAACCTATGTCTCCAGTGTGGAAGGACGTGTGGATCCAGAATTGGCCTTCACGGCTGCTTATGGACTCATCGTTAAGACCGTGTTTGTGGAAGACAATCTTACTCGGTTACGAGTGATTACAGAAGAAGAAGAAGCAGCTCACATCCAAATACCCATTTACAAAGGGGTATTGAGGGATGCTGAGCCAACCAGTGCACCTGAGGTTGGGGCTGGGGCTATAGCTCAGCAGCAGATAATCTGGTCTGCATGCAGAGTGGTCCAAGTTTGATCCCTTGCATCTCCAGTTGGGTTCAGAGAGACCCCAGTCTGCAGCCAGTTGAGGTATATAATAAGGGGGCTAGATGATGGACCATTGTTCTGACTCAGGCTGCATTCACATGGCAGTTTGTTCCATTTCTACGTTTCCCTGTTTACTTTCCACATTATATATGAGCTTTCACCCACTGTAAAATGTACTTCTAGAACTGCAATGCAATACAGTGGAACTGTGGTGGAATATAGCTCAGTTTTGGCACTCTTCTCCATATTATTTGCCAATGATTTTTGTCCCGGAAGCCAAGAACACAGGGATGAGCGCTACATCTGCACTATATTCTACTCTACTTCCAGAAGTTGTGTGAAAGCTCAAATATAAGGCAGAACAGAACAGTGAAGGAAAAGTCATGAAAGTGGAAGAAAACTGACATGTGAATGCAGCCTTTGGGTGGATCTGCACACAGGAGCAAAAACACACACGCTATAAATAAGTCAGAAATCAAATCATTATAACACACACAAAAAACCGCTACAGAAAATCGCAAAGATTTTTCTTTTGCTCTCCAGCCCCATCTGGTGTTGCATGTTTATACCACATTCAAAACACTGCTTTTTGACTTATGTAGCTGAGTCCTTAGTAGAAGCCATCTTCCTACACCCCAGCTTTGCTTCTCCTCTATTACATGAAAGCAATGCATTGATGCATTGAAGCAATTGGGACGCGGGTGGCGCTGTGGGGTAAACCACAGAGTGTAGGACGTGCCGATCAGAAGGTCGGCGGTTCGAATCCCCGCAACGGGGTGAGCTCCCATTGCTCAGTCCCTGCTCCTGCCAACCTAGCAGTTCAAAAGCACATCAAAGTGCAATTAGATAAATAGGTACCGCTCCACCGGGAAGGTAAACAGCGTTTCCGTGCGCTGCTCTGATTCGCCAGAAGTGGCTTAGTTATGCTGGCCACATGACCCGGAAGCTGTACGCCGGCTCCCTCGGCCAATAAAGCGAGATGAGCACCGCAACCCCAGAGTCGGTCACAACTGGACCTCATGGTCAGGGGTCCCTTTACCTTTTAATGAAATGAATATGCATAATATAGAATGGCTTCCCTGGAACATCTTGCCGAAGGCTGCAACATGCAGAGAGACAACCACCATTCCCAAACTCATCCCTCAAATGCCAGATTTAACACTGGAACTGGTTCAGAGTTCATTGGACTCTCCCTCCTGCAGCGAATCTACCAGGTGTGAACTTACCAGGCCTTCGCAGAGTAAACCCCACCGCTGTTTGCAAAAGCGTTCCCAAATAACCTTCTTATTTCCTTTGGCAACTCTTTTCGGTCTTCTTTAGTTAAAGAGCTTGCCAGATGTTTGAAACTGAATGACTATTTCTGGCAACCCGGCCTCTAGTGGCATCATCAATCATGCCTATCTGAAATGGTCCAAGGAGATTCTGCGCCAAAATATACCTTTGCTCGACTCCTTTTGCTGTTACAAATGGATCCAGCAGAATGCCAAACACCGATTACCTCCAGCACACCATGGCGAAGATGATGGATCAGCTCATGACATTCACTGGACATGGAAATATTCCCAGGAATGTATGAAGCCCTAGGAGCTTCACTGAGCCAAACTTTTCACTCGGGTCTGAAAGGGCCAGTGCAAGAGCTGTTTTTTATTTTGCCTCCTCTTCTCCTCTCTGCTGCCCGCCCATGTAACAATTCTCTTTTACTACATGAAGCATTCCATAGTTTTGGAAGCTATCGAGAATCAAATCTGAAACCTTAGAACAAAAGAGGTGTCCCACAGTTGACCAGCCTAGTTGTTTTCTACCATGTTGAGGATACAATTCTAAATTTGAGTGGACTGTGTACAGTTCTGGTAACCTCATCTCAAAAAGGATATTGCAGAGTTGTGGAAGGTGCATTAAAAGCCAATAAAAGGAACAAGTAGGGGGAGAAACTCCTGTGTGTAGAAAGGTTACAGCGTTTGGGACTTTTTAGTTTACAAAGAAGGAGAGTAAGCAGTGACATGATAGTAGTTTGTAAATTTATGCATGGCATGGAGAAATGTTATAGGTTAAGGAAAACTCTCATCCTAAACCTCCACTGCCTTGCATTCTAAGAAAAGTCTAGAAGTGGACAAATCCAGTGTGGAATCCCTAAGACAGTTGGATGGTGCCTTGAACTGGCAAATCCTGCAGCCAGGATGGTGAAAAATGTATTGCATGACAGAGGCAATTGCAGGTATACCTTTGTATAGTAGGCTGGTATTAAGTATTAAGGGGACGCAGTTGGTGCTGTGGGTTAAACCACAGAGCCTAGGACTTGCCGATCAGAAGGTCAGCGGTTCAAATCCCCGCGACGGGGTGAGCTCCCGTTGCTTGGTCCCAACTCCTGCCAACCTAGCAGTTCGAAAGCACGTCAAAGTGCAAGTACTTGATGGGATATTGATTGATTGGACGTGACCGTCTAATTGGTTTACGATCAGCAATTAGCCCTTTATCACGGTCCGGCACGTTTCCTCACGAACTGCGCAGCTCTGCTTCCCTCCTGGTCACGTCGTGCAGAGTAAAACACAGCGGTAGAAACTGTCGCCTAGCTTCAGACAAACTCAGAGAGCACTTAAGTCCATTTACAGTTGTTTATTGAAACATTTCATCAACAGAACCAGGACTTCTTTCAGCCATAGCAAAGCACGTCTTTCTCTCTCAAAGACCCAGAGAAAAAGAGAGTGGTTGACTCCTCCCAGCTTCTAAAGCTGACGTCGGAATGTGACGCACACCCAGAACAACTTAACCAGTTAAGTTCTGAACTCTCACACCCCCTCTTGCGTCGGATTCCGACTGCACCTGTGGAACATCCTCAGCAAAACTCTGTGAGATCAATCCCTTCCCCAATGCCTTGCGCCCTCTCTTGGCGTCCCTGTTAGGCAACTGTGGAACCACCTCACAACTCTCAGAATCGCACTGTGCGAAACTTACCCACGCACCTGTGGCTTGGTACCTCTCAGGTGGAATACCCTTTGTTGTGCGACTGGACCGCCTGGGTACAAACTCAGGTGTTTCCTCTGACTCACTGTGGTCAGCAGGTGTGTCCTCAGCATCACAGGATTCCCCCTCTGACTTGAAGCGTCTTCGAATCCTTTCCATTACACTCACAGGGGAACTAGGCTCACTCTTGAGCTCTCTTTTAACAACTTGTGGAGATGCCCCATCCTGCTCTTGACTCTGGTCAGTGACCTGGTCGTCATCAGCAGGCTCAGCCTCTCCTTCCTCCTCATCAGAACTGTCTTCTGGATCAGAGAGACAATCTGAAAGAACATCACACTGGACAACAATCTTTGGCCTTTCATCCTGCTCAAAGAATTCAGCGTGTTTACTGATCAGCACTTTACTCTGATCACCTGACGGGTAAGCAAATCTCCATGCACATGCTGCTGGTTCATACCCACAGAAGATCATTTTCTGGAACTTGGATCCATCTGGCCCTCGCAAAGCCTCAGGCACCAGCACAGATGCAGGTGATCCAAACTTGCGCAGAAAATGGACCTGGGGTTTTCTGCCATGCAACATGAAGTAAGGTGTGTCACCTACCAGCGAATTGTAGGTTCGATTCCAGGTGAAGCACACGCATCTGGCTGCCTCCAGCCAAAACTTAGGAGGTAACCCAGACTCTGTAAGCATCACCTGTGCAGCTTTGACCAGAGCTTCACTTCTAAGCTCTGCCACCCCCCTCTGCTGGGGATCTGTAACTGTGTGACGTATCCCTTTCTTGTGAAAGAACTTCTGCAGAGCAGAACCAGTGTACTTAGCATTTCTGTCACTGATGACTGCTCTCACCCTGGTGGAGAACCTTTGTTCTACCTCCTCAATCCAGCTCCTGATCAGCTGTGCTGCATCCTCCTTGGATTTGAGACCAAAACTCCAGGTGTTCTGCGTAAAACTGTCTTGAACCGTTAGCAGAAACCTGGCCCCTCCCAGACTCTGTTCCTTGACAGGATTGAACAGATCTATGTGTACCAGCTCAAAGGGTTTAGTGGTTACCCTTTCCACCTTTGGGTAACTGCACCCTTTTTCCTTTCCCTGTCTGCAAGTGTCACAATTAATGGCACTTCCACAATTTTTAATCCTGCACCCTTTGGTAACCTCAGGCAGAGTCTGTAAGTCCTCTACAGACCCATGAATTGTTCTCTGATGCCATACGCATGCACATGTGGCATGAGCGGGAATTATAGTACGCTGATTGGGAACTGTAGCACGCAACGCTTGTGCTTTCCCAACCTTTCCCTCACCCTCAAGAGACATTTTAAGAATGAAAAGATCATTCTGCCCCTTCTTAACCTTGGCAAGTATCCTCTCCCCTTTGGAGATTGTACAGACAGCATTTTCAAAACAAACTTTGAACCCCTTATTTAACAAATAAGGCACAGACAAAAGACAGTGAGGCATCTCTGGGATGGTGCACACTTCGATCCGCTACTGCAAAACAGAAAGGAACAATGTCTCACAGTTAGTGACATTTTTTTCTTTGTCCATCTGCAAACAAAACAGTTTGTCCCGTGGAAACTGCTTTGCAATTCCACAACTTGACTGCAGGTGTCTCAGGAACCATGTTGCGGTTAGCTGCTGAGTCAATAACAAAGCTCAGCTCAGTGTTTCTCACACAGCTGTTCTCAAACAAAGCCATGCTTGCAGAGAGCTGATAAGGCTCCTCTTCGCGTTTAGCACGTCCATTTCCCCGCCTGCCCGCCTGGCCAGGCGTGTTGCCATGGAAACCCGGCTGGTTCCCAGGGGAAGTGTCCTTGTCAACATCCTGCCGCGCCTGTGTGCTCCGGTGGGGGCAACTGCCACGCAGATGTTGAACTCCAGTGGAAAAACACTGTCCGGGGCTCCTCCCTGCTGGCATGGCCTTCCTTCTTCTGGAACGGCGCCTCCCACCAGCCTCGCCCCCTCTGAAGCTCCTCTCCGCTCCAGCACTAGTGGAAAGTTTTTTAAACTTGCCTTTGGAACTCTTCGCCCCCCGCTCTGCTCAACAGCGCTCCTAGAGGCTGATCCATCGGGAACTGGGCCTGCCAGTCCAGCTTCTCCAGGGCCCTGGCCTCCTGCTGAAGCTTCACACAAACTTCGCAGCACTTCCCAGGCAGCCCACGCTGACTTTACGCCCTCCAAGTGGGGTCTCAGCGATGCGTGAACGCATGCTCTCAGCATATCCAGCTCTTGTTGCATTCTCTGCTGGCTATCTTCAGGCAACGCAGCCTCACAGCCTGCAACGTCAGCTCCAGCCGCGTCCCAGCTAAGGGGTGCTAGTGGCTCCCTCTGGCTTGCTTCCCAAAGCCCATGGACCAGGAACCAACCCCTTATTCTTTTGCTCCAGGTTGCCCAACTTTTTAAAGTTAGGGTTTCCACCGGTATATCCTGGCTCTCCGCCATCTTCTCCCGTTCTCCCAAGGGGCCCAAGCTTACTTACGATCAGCTTCAGCTTCTTCTGGGTCTCCCTTCCGTGGAGAAACGATTTTCCAGCTGCTCCTCAGCTTCCAGCTCTCTCAGCAGCGCTGCTTTGTAGCACCAGGCAAACTTTTGCTTCTTTCAGCCAGCCGTTTGCCTCCGGCTTGCCCCTCTGCCTCAGAACACTGACTTCAAAACATTCCGGGAGCCTCCAGCGACAGTTTTACGAGCGGTGACTGACCTTCCATAACCTGTGGGATATTTATTGATTGGACGTGACCGTCTAATTGGTTTACGATTGGCAATTAGCCCTTTATCACGGTCCAGCACGTTTCCTCACGAACTGCGCAGCTCTGCTTCCCTCCTGGTCACGTCGTGCAGAGTAAAACACAGCGGTAGAAACTGTCGCCTAGCTTCAGACAAACTCAGAGAGCACTTAAGTCCATTTACAGTTGTTTATTGAAACATTTCATCAACAGAACCAGGACTTCTTTCAGCCATAGCAAAGCACGTCTTTCTCTCTCGAAGACCCAGAGAAAAAGAGAGTGGTTGACTCCTCCCAGCTTCTAAAGCTGACGTCGGAATGTGACGCACACCCAGAACAACTTAACCAGTTAAGTTCTGAACTCTCACACATAAATAGGTACCACTCCAGCGGGAAGGTAAACGGCGTTTCCGTGCGCTGCTCTGGTTTGCCAAAAGAGGCGTAGTTATGCTGGCCACATGACCCAGAACCTGGCTCCCTCAGCCAATAAAGCAAGATGAGCGCTGCAACCCCAGAGTCGGCCACGACTGGACCTAATGGTCAGGAGTCCCTTTACCTTTTTAAATTACCTTTATTAATACCAGTGTACTGGAAGAAGCAAAGATCACCAGTGTTGAAGCAATGATTCTTCAACATCAACTTTGTTGGACTGGTCATGTTGTGTGGATGCCTGGTTATCGTCTTCCAAAGCAACTACTCTCTTCTGAACTTAAAAATGGAAAGCGTAATGCTGGTGGTCAACAAAAGAGGTTTAAAGACTCTCTCAAGGCAAATCTTTAAAAAAGACAACTGGGAAACATTGGCCTGTGAGTGTTCCAGTTGGAGAGCAGCCTTTCCCAAAGGTTTCATGGGTTTTGAAGACACTCAAACTCAGGATGAAATGGGGAAATGTGCTGAGAGGAAGGCACACTTGGCAAACCCTCACCACGATCAACTCCTGCCCAGAAACCTACGTTCCCACAAAATCCATCAAGGAAGTTGTGAAGCAGGACCAGCAAAGGGACGTCACCTAGGGAGAAGGGGTGTGGCCTAGGAAGCACTATGAGGGCCAGGTAGGGAGACTTGGAGGGCCACTTTTGGTCTGAGGCTCCCCATCGCTGCTCTAATCCATCCAACCAGGGGGGACCTTCCAATGTGCTTCTCTCTAAGGAGCCAGAGAGAAAGCTCCAGATCACTTCCTTCCTCCTCCCAGTGTGTGTTTAATTTCACGTTAACTAAAGGCTCATCTTCCCTTCCCTTGTCTCCCTGTGTTAATCAATGCCACAGGTCAGGTTGAAAGACGCTTAGACCACTTTGATGCAAATTATTGATCAAAAGAGCAGGTGCATGCAGGTTGTGCCAGTTTTCCTAATGGCCATTCTCTCTCAACCTCCTGCATTCTTCTCCTCCTCCTCCTCCTCCTCCTCCTCCTCCTCCTCCTTCTTCTTCTTCTTCCTCTTCCTCTTCCTCTTCCTCTCTTTCTCTCTCTCACACACACACACACAATATCTCCTTCAACAGCTGCTCTTCCTTTAAGTATTTACTTTGTGTGGCTAAATATATCAGCATGCACTAGAGGCTAAGCAGTCGGGGTCAAGCATGAGAATAATTCAGGTCTGCTGGGGTTTTTTGTTCATGAATTTGAATATATGCATCCCAGCAGCCAACACACAGCTACAGGCCAGCAACTAGGTTGCCACGATCTCCCCTGCCCCAGCCCAGAATTTGCAATAAATATGGGGCAGGACAAATAAACAAAGTACATCTCCATCCCACTGGTCTATCCTTCTGAAAGCCCTAAGAGCAGAGCTGAGGAATCATTCCCAGCCTCAGGGCCACATTCCCTTCTGGGCAACATTCCAGAAGCCACATGGCAATGGTAGGCAGGGTCAGAGGGGCAACCAAGGTAGGATATTTGTACACATACACCCCATCCACTCCTTTCTATTCTCCAGCAAACTTGTGTCTCCAGCTGCTTTTGAACTACAGTTCCCATCATAACTGACCACTGGTCCTGCTTTGATGTTGTTGTTTAGTCATTTGGTTGTGTCGGACTCTTCGTGACCCCATGGACCACAGCACACCAGGCGCTCCTGTCTTCCACTGCCTCTCTTCCACTGGTCTACTGACATCTACAATTGTTATTGTTTAGTCGTTTAGTTGTGTCTGAGTTTGTGCCGAAAGACTAAGCATTAGTCATGTGGCGTTTGCCCTCCTATGTGTGTGACATCATATTGGCTTCATAGGGAAAGGGTTTTTGTTGTTGTTATTGTTATTGTTGTTGTTTAGTCATTTAGTCGTGTCTGACTCTTCGTGACCCCATGGACCAGAGCACGCCAGGCACTTCTGTCTTCCACTGCCTCTTCTCATGAGGTGGCCAAAGTTCTGGAGCCTCAGCTTCAGGATCTGTCCTTCCAATGAGCACTCAGGGCTGATTTCCTTCAGAATGGATAGGCTTGACCTTCTTGCAGTCCATGGGACTCTCAAGAGTCTCCTCCAACACCATAATTCAAAAGCATCATTCTTTGGCAATCAGCCTTCTTGATGGTCCAGCTCTCACTTCCATACATCAATTCTAGGAAAACCATAGCTTTAACTATACAGACCTTTGTTGGCAAGGTGATGTCTCTGCTTTTTAAGATGCTGTCTAGGTTTGTCATTGCTTTCCTTCCAAGAAGCAGGCGTCTTTTAATTTTGTGACTGCTGTAGTGGTCTTCAGTGGTCTTCAGTGGCATGCTGCTGGTCCTGCTAGCTAAGGATAATGGGAGTTCTAGTCCAAAAACAGCTGGAGATCCTAGTTTGGGATGCTCTAGCATAAGGACACATTCCACCCAGGGGAAAACACTTAAGGGATGTGCAAAAGAGGCCTCGTGGCCTCGGGAGAGTCCTGGCAGTAAGGTATAGGCTTCCCTAGGCCTGAGTCTGTGTGGATTACTGTATCCAAAGACTCAGGCAGAGGTCCTTCCCCATTGCCTGCTATGCATCCTTTTACTTACGCTCTGCAACTGAGTTGTGGTCTCTTTCCTGAAGCTGACTTAAGGAAGATCATAAGAAGAGTGCTGCTGGATCAGGACAAAGATTCATTGGTTGAGCATCTTGTTCTCAGGGTGGCCAACCAGCAGAGGTTAGGTCACACTGGGAACAAAAGAAGAAGAAGAAGAAGAAGAAGAAGAAGAAGAAGAAGAAGAAGAAGAAGAGGAGGAGGAGGAGGAGGAAGAGGAGGAGGAGGAAGAGGAGGAGGAGGAAGAGGAGGAGTTTTGATTTGATATCCCGCTTTATCACTACCCTAAGGAGTCTCAAAGCGGCTAATAATCTCCTTTCCCTTCTTCCCCCACAACAAACACTCTGTGAAGTGAGTGAGGCTGAGAGACTTCAGAGAAGTGTGACTAGCCCAAGGTCTCCCAGCAGCTGTATGTGGAGGAGCAGGGAAGCGAACCCGGTTCACCAGATTACGTGTCTACCACTCTTAACCACTACACCACACTGGCTCCCTGGAGTGGAGCCTTGGAGGGACAGCAAATACGATTCAGAATGGAGAGAGAGAGAGAGAGAGAGAGAGAGAGAGAGAGAGAGAGAGAGAGAGAGGTTTCCAAATGTTGGTGTTGTACAGGGCACCGCTGGAATTTGAGACCCCCACGGTCCACCACTGCAACCAGATGCCTGCAGGAAGCCTGGAAGCAGGAGCTGAGTGCAACATCAATGCTCCTCACTTGTAACTCCATGGTCCTGGTCTTCAGTGGCATGCTGCCTCCAACAATGGAGGGAGAACATAATCATCATGGCTAATGGTCATTGGTAGCTATCCATGTCAGCAAGGTATCTAATTCTCTTTTAATGTTTTCCATGTTAGTGGCCCTCACTACATCTTGTTGAAGCGAATTCCAAATGTGCCGTGTGAAGGACTATCTTTTGTCTCTCCCGAACCTTCCAGCGTTCAAGTTTATTGGCTGGTTCCAAGTTCTAGTATTATGAGTGGAATTGGAGAGTTGGAAGGGATTCCAAGGGTCAGCTAGTCTACCCCCCGCCTGGTGATGCAGAAATCTCAACTAAAGCATCCATGATAGATGCCCATCCAACCTTTGCTTAAAAACCTCCAAGGAAGGAGATCTCCTACCTCCCAAGTGAGACTGTTGAACAGCTCTTACCGTCAAAAAGTTTTTCTGTATCTTTAGTTGGAATCTCCTTTCTTGTAACTTGAAGCCATTGGTTCGGGTTCTACCCTCCAGAGCAGGAGAAAACAAGCTTGTTCCCTCATCCATGTGATTTCTCCTTATCTATGTTGTGGCAAAACATCTATCATGTTCCTCCTTACTTGTCTTTTTGTTTTTTAAAAAACACAATACCACCAAAAACTAAAAAGTCTCCAATGTTGTAGGTGTTTCAGAGGTGAGGGTGATAATAGCAACATGTTTTTGATAGAGGCAAGATTCACCCCAAGCTCATCTTGGTTCACAAAGTAGGCTGCAATCCAATAATAATAATAATAATAATAATAATAATAATAATAATAATAATAATAATATATTTATACCCTGCCCTTCTGGCTGGGTTTCCCCAGCCACACTGGGCGGCTCGCAACAGAATAATAAAAAGCAATAAAACAACAGACATTAAAAACTTTGCTAAACAGGGCTGCCTTCAGATGCCTTCTAAAAGTCAGATAGTTGTTTATTTCCTTGACGTCTGGTGGGAGGGCGTTCCACAGGGTGGGTGCCACTACCGAGAAGGCCCTCTGCCTGGTTCCCTGTAACCTCAGTTCACACAGGGAGGGAACTACCAGAAGTCCCTCGGAGCTGGACCTCAGTGTCTGGGCCGAACAATGGGGGTGGAGACGCTCCTTCAAGTATACAGGACCAAGGCTGTTTAGGGCTTTAAAGGTCAGCACCAACAATTTGAGTTGTGCTCGAAAACGTACTGGGAGCCAATGTAGGTCTTTCAGGACCGGTGCTATATGGTCTTGCCGGCAGCTCCCAGTCACCAGTCTTACCTGGGAGTAAGCCCTGTGGGACTTTCTCCTGAGTAGACATGCCAAGGATTGGACGGATAGCCACCAAGCAGTTCCACGGCTGTAGTACATGGTGAAATGGTGCTTCAGTTCTGTGAGCAGATGCGCGAAAGTGCCCTTTCACCACAAGACAGGAAGAGTAACTTGTACTGGCAGAGCCTGACCAGAAACAGCTCTGTGTTTAATTCCCACGTATACAAGGCTATCAAAGCTTTACTTCTGTTTTATTAATAGAAAGCCTCTGTCCATGGTGTATATTTAGAAGCAAGTGTGTTAGCCCAAGCTGCAACCCAAAGAGGAGATCAAGGGAAGGGAAGGAATTGTAAGGACCGCTTTGAAATTCAACGCTAAAAAAGATCTGACATGCTTTCTATCTGTAGGCATTTTTAGGTTGGGCTGGAAAATAAAAAGAAAAAAACCTGTTTGTACAGAGTACGCTCGCCTGGCTGTAAGCCAAGACAGGAAGTCTATCAAAGCTAAGGGGATGTTTGAAAGCAACGAAATGCTGCGACAACACTGAAGGGGGAGAGGGGATGAAAAAAGATATTAAACGAATAGTTTCCATATCAGAAGGAGGCTTTTCCTTTACTCCTTCTAGACTGGTGGTTGCTAGCCTATTTATTCATCTGCCACACCCTTCAGACACAACTCCAGGCCCTCTCTGAGGCAAAAGGAGGAGGAGAACCATAGAGCTGGGTGTTCCCCAACGGCCAGAGAGCCCAACTCTGTGCATCACAAGCTCAACAGACATCAATCAACCTATGCAATATAGACCCAGGGTGGGAGGGTTTAAGCTTGCCAGATCTGATTTGCTTGAGGAAGGTAAGGCCGCTGATGGCTTAGCAGAGTGCCCACTGCTGACAAAGTTTTTTTTTAATCCATGCTTTATTTAGAGTTCAACAATAACAAATAAAAAAAACACCCCGCAGTATCTACTACATCAGTTCATTACAATTGACCAACCTTAACAATAAATGAACAGTAATTGAAAAATTACAAAGCATCACTTTTAACTTACTCGAGTTTTCATATTTAACTTTTATCTCTTTATCTCTTTCTTAGCAGGTCAAAGAGGAAAAGACCAAAGAAAGAGGTACAAAAAAAGAAAAAGGAAAAAGAAGAAAAAAGAAAAAATTAGAGAGAAGGGAAAACAAAGGAAAAGAAAGAAGAAAACAAAACAAAATAAACACATTTGAATTCCGATTAGACTCATTGCGTTATTATTTCTACTATTTTTTCACACACAGTTCTACTGCTGACTAAGTTTTAAGCAGAGTGAACCAGGCAGAGGGCCTTCTCGGTAGTCGCACCGGCCCATCAGATGTCAAGGAAAGAAACAACTATCTGACTTTTAGAAGATATCTGAAGTCAGCCCTGTATAGGGAAGTTTGTAATGTTTGATGTCTTACTGTGTTTTAATTTGTTAGAAGCCGCTCAGAGTTAGTTGGTACTACTACTACTACTACTACTATTACAGACCCTCCAAGAGTTCCTATTTTCCAGGAACAGTCCTGGATTTACAGAAGCCATTCCAGTTTCCGATTTGATACCGGAATGTCCCGCTTTTCTTTTTGTTGTTGTTGTTTAGTCGTTTAGTCGTGTCCGACTTCATGACCCCATGACCAGAGCACGCCAGGCACTTCTGTCCTCCACTGCCTCCCGCAGTTTGATCAAACTCATGCTGGTAGCTTCAAGAACGCCATCCAACCATCTCATCCTCTGTCGTCCCCTTCTCCTTGTGCCCTCCATCTTTCCCAACATCAGGGTCTTTTCCAGGGAGTCTTCTCTTCTCATGAGGTGGCCAAAGTATTGGAGCCTCAGCTTCACGATCTGTCCTTCCAATGAGCACTCAGGGCTGATTTCTTTAAGAATGGATACGTTTGGTCTTATTGCAGTCCATGGGACTCTCAAGAGTCTTCTCCAGCACCATAATTGAAAAGCATCAATTCTTTGGCGATCAGCCTTCTTTATGTTCCAGCTCTCACTCCCATACATCACTACTGGGAAAACCATAGCTTTTACTAGATGGACCTTTGTTGGCAAGGTGATGTCTCTGCTTTTTAAGATGCTGTCTTGGTTTTTCATTGCTTTTCTCAGGTTGTCCCTATTTTCATCGAAGAAATGTTGGAGGGTATGGATTTATGCAATCCCTGAGCCAAGGAAGTAAATAGCTATATTACCTTTAGAAGACATCTTAAGGCTGTCCTGTATAGGAATGTTTTTTAGTGGTTAATGAGTAGCATATAAATAATGATGATGATGGAATAGGGCGTCCCTGTTTTCATCGGAGAAATGTTGGAGGGTATGTTGTTATTGTTGTTAAGCCCCCATATGTATGGAATTGGGGTTTCACATGGATATATAGTTCTAGTTCTATTGCTGCAGAGACTTTAGACCGTGCAGTATGAAAACTCCACAGCCAGGAGGTTTCCCTGCATCCTTTCTGTGGTGGTTTTATAGAGAACCAAGCCATCTGCAGTGTTCAGACATCCTGCAGCCTTGGCGCAGCTACAGAGGGTTGGAGAAGAAGGTACCGTCTTCGTATCTGAGTTGGGCAAGACTCCAAAATCTGGCTGGCTGGAGCCTGCCCAGCCCAGAAAGAAAGCAGACACGCAAGAGAGAGAAAGCAAAATTTAGGATTAAAGTTTAACCAATTAAGTCAGTTAAATTAACTAATTAAAAGTCTTTTAATAGATGGGAAAAGGCATCCCTCATTAATCAGGCAAAATGTTTTTGTTTTGTTTTTTAAAAGAAAGATGTAAATTATTTTTTAACGTATTTTTAAAAACTGCAAGCACCAGCCACCACTAAGAAAAAAAATATCTCCCTTTCTTCCACACTCAGGAGGAAACCAAAATGCTTGTGGCCCAAATGCACACCGTCCAAATATGAATAATGCCTTTGTCTCTTTTTAAACTCTTGTTTCAGTCATAGGCCAAATCATTGAACTGATTCATACATTTGCAGTGTAATCCTAAACCCAAGACCCACTGGGATGAGTGAGTTTGGAATAGGGAGATCTTGGGTTTTCTTGGCCAGTCCAGAGCCGAGTCTCTGTTGGCTAAGCTGGGTTTTAGCCAGTGAAACTTAAGCTTGCAGAATTTGCGCCAAGTCCCCAAAGAGGGGCACTCTGGGATGTAGTGGGGGGCAGGGTCGGATTTAGGTTTGATGAGACCCTAAGCTACTGAAGGTAATGGAACCTTTTATATTTCCAGCTGTCCTTTGTCAACAACAAATTGTCACTGGTTTTTTGTGTTGAATATATAAAGGTAAAGGGACCCCTGACCATTAGGTCCAGTCATGACCAACTCTGGGGTTGCGGCGCTCATCTCGCTTTATTGGCCGAGGTCATATATGCTATATGGTAATTTATGGACCTAACAGGTATCTAAAGCCATTTGCACATGTTGCCATGCCACCAATCCACGCAGAATGTAAGCACCCCATATATAGAAATGAGAAAACCAGTGATATTTTAGGGAGCAGGCTAGCAGGCGTGGCCCATTACTTACATCATAGGAGCCTATACAACACAAAACACTGTTGCTATATGCAAGTTTTATTTTATTTGTTTTTTATCTTATATTTTGGAAAAGTACATCCAGGTGTCTTTTTCTTTAATTTTTTTTTTGGGGGGGGCCCAAGAGAGTGGGGCCCTCAGCTATGGCTTGTTTAGCTTATACGTAAATGGGATGTGGGTGGTGCTGTGGTCTAAACCACAGAGCCAAGGGCTTGCTGATGGGAAGGTCACTGTTCGAATCCCCACGACGGGGTGAGCTCCTGTTGCTCGGTCCCAGCTCCTACCAACCTAGCAGTTCGAAAGCACACCAAAATATGCAAGTAGATAAATAGGTACCACTCCAGCGGAAAGCTAAATGGCGTTTCCATGTACTGCTCTGGTTTCGCCAGAAGCAGCTTAGTCATGCTGGCCACATGACCCAGAAAAACTGTCTGTGGACAAACATCGGTTCCCTCAGCCAGTAAAGCGAGATGAGCGCCGCAACCCCAGAGCCGATTGCGACTGGACTTAACTGCCGGGGTCCTTTACTGCAGCACTGGTGGGGGACAGGACAGGACAGGGAGACACCTAGACCTGCTCCAAACCTCTTTCAGCTCAGCTCAGTCAGTGGAATTTAGGGGTAGTTTCAGGTTCTAGCATTGTGTATTGGGGAAAACCATGTTCTTCCTTACATGCCTTTTTTTCTGAACTAACAAGTCCCCAAAGGGGTGGTGTAAGCACAACCCTGTTCGAAAGACTGATTTCCCCACTGCCAGCTCAAAAAGCAGCATTTATTGGGCCAGATAACCCCAGCGATCTGCCCAATGGCCCTTAAGCTAGAAAAGCGTGAGACTGAAGTGACAAAATTAGGGGTGATTTACTGATGGGCAAATGCTTCCGGCTGTTTTCATGTGGGAACAGAAGCTCACGTTGTGTGGAAAGGGTGGGGGAGCAGCAACCAGACACCCATGGATGAGATTTAGCATGACACGCCAGTGTAGCGCAGTGGTTAGAGTGTCAGACTAGGACCTGGGAGACCAGGGTTCGAATCCCCACTCGGCCATGAAGATCTATGAGACTGCCTCTCAGCCTACCTTACCTCACAGGGCTGTTTTGGGCATTTAAC
Organism: Podarcis melisellensis; assembly: GCF_964234715.1. Lineage (NCBI taxonomy): Eukaryota > Metazoa > Chordata > Lepidosauria > Squamata > Lacertidae > Podarcis > Podarcis melisellensis. Next base: position 10,734,719 of record NC_138530.1, on the reverse strand, counting down.
AAGGAAGGGGAGAGGTGCACACAGGGCCGTCTTTAGCATATGTGGTGCAGGATGCAAAAAACTGCCCAGTGCCCCCCAATTTGGGGGAGGGGGCAGGCCAAAGTTTTTGAGCTTTTTTAGGGGGGCAGCTCAGAGTTGTTGAGCTAGCTTTTGGGGAGTACGCAACTCTCTCCCATGCCACTGTGGGTGGATGGAGGAGAGCAATCACCGCAGAGGCTGTGCGCCTCGTGTGAACAGCGTTCGTGTGCTGGGAGGGCCTCTCGATGGAGCCCAATCCCAGAAAAGCCTGTGACGCTCCGACAGGCTCTGCTCCACCCAGCAGCGGCTGTCAGCTGGTTGGCTCCTCACTCCTTGGACTCCAAATCTTGGCCTTGAACTCTCGGCCTGGCACCCCTGAGAGCCTGGCGCCCGAATGCCCTGCAGCCCTGGCACCTATGGGTAGGCCGGCCCTGGGTTCACACGCCACCTTGAGATCCTTGGAGGAAAAGGTGGGATACAAATGCAATAAGCAAACGATAAATAATGCCGGAATATCGGTCAGAAAGATTTCCCTAACGCAGCAGGCAGTGCGGTGCGAAAGACCTGCTAGAAAACGGGACGGCATTATAATTCAGAAAACTAATGCAATATATTCCGAATGAACCCTAATTCGGCTCTCGATCTTCGTGCCGCATTAAAAGTGTGTGCGCAAGTATATATCTATATTCTCGCACACGTGTTGGAAATGCTGAGCCGCGACGCATTCCCGCAAAAAACGGGGGCTGCAAAGTTAGAAAGTTATTACTTTTAATACGCCGCTACCTCTCGCCCATACAGTTATGTAAAAGAAAAATAACCTTGTGTGACAGTTTAACACTGATCGATGGGCCTGCCAAACGCAAAGAGATAAATAAGCAGGCGGTGAATAAACAGCACTTCAAGTAAAGACATTACGCGGCATGCATAAAACGACGGCAGGCACCTAGGAGCCGTGGGTGGCCGAAGGTTAGCCATTTCATGCCCACTCAGTAAAGCAGACTTAATCGCTTCCAATATTTTCTGTTAAAAAGCACGCTTAATGAGCCAATTTCACAAGCCCAGAGAAACTGATTATTATCTCCGAGTTCCAACAGAGTTGGTTGTTTTCCAAGAGCTGGGTTTTCCTTGACGGGATAAAAACCTTTTTTTTTTTTTTTTGAAAAAAAAATGGCAAGGAAGCAAGGGTTGAAGGGGGGGGGAGAGAGAGAGGGAGAGGGAAAAGACGAGACTTGGGAAGAGAGAAGGACGCTAGGTGGCAATCTTGCTCTGCCATCTGAGGGGGAAAAAATGAATTTGGTCTCTCCAAGGAGGGCTGGGAGATGTTGGGCCTGGGAGAAGTGGAGTGTAAATAAAGCAGAAAGTGGTCACCTGAAGATTTTGTGGTAAAAATAAAATAAAATTCCCCTCTCAACAGAATGTAGATCATTTCTCAATACTGTAGTCTGAGGTGGGGAAGTCAGGTTAGACCGCCCATTTCACCACAAGGAAGAAGAGGCTTAAAATGACTAAACGCTGTAAGAAATAAACATTGTTTTACAGGGTTTTTTGGGGGCTGGCCCCACATGTAAGAACATATGAAAGACACTGATGTCCAGGGTCGTAAAGACTGCGGAGAGAATAATTGGGTGCACTCTTCCCACCTTGAATCAAATCTATGCTTCCAGGTGCCATATGAAAGCTGCAGAGATAGCGCAGGATAGTGCGCACCCCGGAAATGATCTCTTTCAGCTTCTGCCTTCTGGAAGAAGGCACAGGGTTATAAAGACTAGGACTAGTTGCCTGAGAAACAGTTTCTATCCAAATGTGATTTTGGTTTTAAACGCAGTGTAAGGTAGTCTCTATGGGAGTATATTGTATTTAATTATGGGGTATCAGAGTTCCTAGGGGGTTAACCAGGCTGGGATAGCTGGGATAGCAGGCTTGTTGGTTTTTGAATGTCAGATGTAGATTTTTTCAATTTTGTTGTTCTGTATGGGACAATGACAATAAAGATTATCGTATCGTACGGGTTTGGTCCAGTATCCTCGTCTCACAGTAGCCCCCAAGAAGTACATATCCTCCAACATTTCTCTGATGAAAATAGGGATGTCCTTTTCCATGACAATTTTGTTATTTATACTCCAACCATCTCACTGGGTTGCCCCAGCCACACATAATTTTATACACTCCTATTGTGTCACCTCTTTCCTCTGAACTGAGAACATGCCCGTTCTTGTCTGATCTTGGAAGCTAAGCAGGGTCAGACCTGGTTAATACTTGGATGGGAGACCACCTGGGAATACCGGGTGCCATAGGCTTTTGCCTCCTTTCCTACGGCTGGGACAGCTCAGTCAGTCAGTCATGAGAGCTCTCAATCGCAGGGTTGTGGGGATCAAGCCACACATGGTAAGAGAGGACAGTTGCATATCAGTTTTCATAGAGGTTGCATAGCACAATGACTAAGAGAATCTCAGCTTTTTGGAAATGATGCTTCATTTCACTGTGTCCAAGTTTTCACAATCAGTATTGATAAAACGGGATGCGGGTGGCACTATGGATTAAACCACAGAGCCTAGGGCTTGCCAATCAGAAGGTTGGCCATTCGAATCCCCACGACGGGGTGAGCTCCCGTTGCTCGGTCCCTGCTCCTGCCAACCTAGCAGTTCAAAAGCACGTCAAGTGCAAGTCGATAAATAGGTACTGCTCCGGCAGGAAGGTAAATGGCATTTCTGTGCGCTGCTCTGGTTTGCCAGAAGCGGCTTAGTCATGCTGGCCACATGACCCGGAAGCTGTACGCCGGCTCCCTCGGCCAGTAAAGCAAGATGAGCGCCGCAACCCTAGAGTTGGTCAGGACTGGACCTAATGGTCAGGGGTCCCTTTGCCTTACCTATAAAAACAAAAACTTTGAGCCAACTGCTGTGCATGTGGTAGTTCCCAGGTTCAATTCCTGGCATGTCCAAAGACATCTGAAGGCAGTCCTATATCATGAAGTTTTTAATGTCTCATTGTGTTTTTATATTATGTTGGAAGCCACCCAGAGTGGTTGTTGCATCATCATCATTATTGTTGTTGTTGTTGTTGTTGTTGTTATTTCTTGGCAGGACTGGGAAAGACTCCCTGCCTGAAACCTTGGACGGATGCTGCTGGCCAGTGTAGACAGTACTGAGGTAGATGGACAACTGATTCCAATTCGTCATACTCCTGCTTCTTATATTCCTGACATGCAAATAATCCTATATCATCCTACTTATTTTCACGGTTAGGATCGAGACAGAGAAGAAGTTAACCAGAGAAATAGAAGAGTCGTCCAATGGGTTGCAGAAATTTATTTTATTCTTATTTATTTCATAAGGTTTGTACACCACTTGATGGTAGCAATCCGCTAAGCAGTTTGCAAAAGATAATTTTAATTTTAAAGCAGTTTGGAAAATTCACAAGCCTGCTTTAAAACATACAAAGTTAAAACCCCCAAATGCATTAAAACGATTGGTTTGCATGTGCAATTCTGGTTCTCAACCTTCTCTCCATAGGTGTCTGTATGCTTCAGGTGTGTGGGGGCAGGGGTGGGGGGGAGAAGTCTGCCTAATTCTTCTTTGTTCATATTTAGGGAGAAAATATTGGAATGCACTTGCTGTTGCTATTTCTCCCCTCATAATGACACTGCATTGTGATGGGCGGAAGGAATACGTTCAGTTCACATTTAAAGGCAAGTCTACCTAATCTGCGCTTTCCAGAACAGTATGAGAATTGGAAACCGTCCTTCGATATTCACACTTTTCTGAAATTTCTGAATTTTACAGTGCAGTGATTTGTACAAAGATCCATATACTGCAGTAAAGCATGCAAAAAAAATGCATATATTTGTGAAAACGACATTAAATAATTGAAATTCTCTGCTAAAGTCCCCAAATGGGATGGCAAAAACAGTTTTGTCTCGAAGCTATCGAAAACACCAATCGACATGTGCACCGGTTAAAATCCTGGTAAGAAGGATCGTAAGTCAGCTCCGCCAATGATAACTTTTTTAAAAAATGCATTCGTTTTTTCAATGTGTTAGTTGGCTCTGTAAAGGAAGGTATCACACAATCAAATTGAAGGAAGGTGGAACTGAAACCTGTCCCCTAGGGCGCAACATGTGCTTGGAACAACATTTCAGAGTAAAAGGAGGGAAACAGAACAACAGAGAAATTCCTAATGCACTTGGATGCTGGAACCAAGGCAAGGGGATTCATAACTCCACAGCCCAATGAGAAACTCCAAAGAGGAAGATTTGGGCATTATCTCTAATCCCTTTCCCTTCAGAATTGTCCAGTCAGAGTTTGGTCCCATTTAGGTCAATGGGGCACTGCCCTACCAACCTCAGCCCACCTTTAGACAGTCCTCCCCTGCTTACCTTCTTACAAGAAGTCAGGGGTAACTCTGCTTGACTCTGGCTCCCCCTAGTGCTGGTCCTCCAGTCTTTCACCCTACCAGTTCATTGGGCACCAGCTACCACTGCCCATTGCCTATGACTAAGCTCTTCTTTATGCCCCTCTCCCTCTTTATTCAAAAGATCCACCAGCCACTCTCATGTGGACAGCACCATGCTCTCTGACTGTAGGACTTTCATGGCCAAATGTGCTTTTTGAACTCTCTCCTCTCAGTCAAATGTCTTGTTGTCTTTCTGTGCTCACATGAGCCTCAGAATAGAGGCCTGGCTGTTGTTTTGCATGTCAAAGGTGCTCCCATTTGTGTTGATTCTCCAAAAACTGGTGGGCATGTCGGCCATTTTGAAAATGTGACACACACACACACACACGCAATGGGGCTTATAGGGAGCCATATTCTCCCATAGGGTAGCTCTTAGCAACTTCCCGTTGGCACCAAAGAGAGTTAATTACAAGTTTGCAGTGAGGAAGAATGGCGTCCGTAAGAGCCAGAGAGGGATGCTCTTGGGAAAGGGGTAAGAGGCCTTCACATTAGGGAGCCATTGCTTCTCCTGGGCAAATGGCTGAGTCCCTCCCTCCAGCTGCAGAGCCATATTATGAGAGCATAAAAACCCCACACAGGGTTATTGTCACCAGAAGCAGTTAGTCAATCGCCACTTAGGAGTGAAACCCTCAGCAACTAAACCACAGCGTATAATTAACTCATCTATCAAAAAAATAAAAAAAATAAAAAATAGAAGCAAACTGTTGTTGGGTTCTAAATCAGGAGGCAAGTTAATTATTTTTTTTTATGAATATTCATTGAAAAACTTGTACAGTTTCCAAACTAGGCCCTTCAATTACTAATCAGTTCACTAAATAACTCACACGCCTATCTTTTCCTCAGGAGGAAAGGGCTTAAAAGATGCAATAGGCCATTCAAAGCGGGTAAGAAAGAAAACACAGAGAAAAGAAATATAATTAAGCTAAAGGAGAAAAAGCACCAGCCATGTTTGTAACAAATTGCTTTTCTATAGCATTCCCCCCCCCCTTTATGGAGGATGGGATCCAAAGATGTTTCACACATGTACAAAGGAAGGCATTGCATCTGAAATCTTATTCGTGGTTTCTGCTGCAGCACTCCTCATAGCCGAAGAGACAAGCCACTTGTTAGACTAAACAATGGCTTGCCTCTTTGGCAGTGGAAACAGTTGCCACACAAACGAGCAAGGACGCTTCAGAATGATGCGCTGCTTAAGCACATGCTTAACTGGAGTGGGCAATAGGTGGGCTAATTTATATCTGTAGGTGCAAATTTAGAAAGAATGGGTTGTACTCAACAAGAAGAAGAAGAAGAGAAGAGTTTGGATTTGATATCCCGCCTTTCACTCCCTTTAAGGAGTCTCAAAGCGGCTAACATTCTCCTTTCCCTCCCTCCCCCACAACAAACACTCTGTGAGGTGAGTGGGGCTGAGAGACTTCAGAGAAGTGTGACTGGCCCAAGGTCACCCAGCAGCTGCATGTGGAGGAGCGGAGACGCGAACCCGGTTCCCCAGATTAGGAGACTACCGTTCTTAACCACTACACCATACTGGCTCTCCTTCTGTTTACATGAGAACTTCCACTTGTGCAATTGAACCTCCTCTCCTCCCATGTACAGCTTGCGTATCTCTTCTGAGGGTGATGACGACCCTTTGAAGCCAATTGGTGAGGGGCACTGTTGGGAAAATGCAATGCAGTTGAGTTTTCCTGCTGAGACCACACAACACCGGTCTTGAAAGACCTACATTGGCTCCCAGTACGTTTCCGAGCACAATTCAAAGTGTTGGTGCTGACCTTGAAAGACCTAAACAGCCTCGGTCCTGTATACCTGAAGGAGCGTCTCCACCCCCATTATTCAGCCTGGACACTGAGGTCCAGCGCCGAGGGCCTTCTGGCAGTTTCCTCACTGTGAGAAGGTTACAGGGAACCTGGTAGAGGGACTTTTTGGTAGTGGTGCCTGCCCTGTGGAACACCCTCCCATCAGATGTCAAAGAAATAAACAACTATATGACATTTAGAAGACATCTGAAGGCAGCCCTGTTTAGGGAAGTTTTTAATGACTGGTGTTTTAATGTATTTTTATTCTTTTGTTGGAAGAGTGGCTGGGGGAAACCCAGCCAGATGGGTGGGGTAGAAATAATAAATTACTACTACTACTACTACTACTACTACTACTACTACTATTTCCCACATTTGGTGAAATTGCAGGGGTCAGGACACCCGCAGTGTAATGGATGAGCCTCACCTTCACCCTGGGAAAACCTCCTTCATGGTCACACCAAATTCCCAGCCGGTCCCATTATTCAGTAATGTATGTTGCTCTGTGGGGGAATATGGCACCCTTAACAAACAGTTCCCGGGATTCTTTGGGGGGAAACTATGACTGGCAATGTTGTTCAGGAAATATAAACTCAAATATGGTTTTGTTAGTGGTTAAATGAAGCCAGATTTAGGCAAAGCAGTTCTTCAAAATGGAGGCTGTCTTCTGTAAGGTAGGATTCATCACCACTCTAGCTGGCACCTATGAGAAGAATTTGGAACTTCTTCCTCAAGCAAGTCTTCTGTAGGACTTCTGAGAAAAGGTTTAATAATTTCAGGAAAATCAGTGAAATAGCCACCATGGAGGTCCCATTACAGGGACAGAAAGTGTAGAGAGAACAGAACTGAAATGTTCCTTACAGGTTTGTGACAACATTCACAAGCAGGGAAACTAAGTGGTCAGTTCTTGGATTTGGGGTGTGTGAAATTTATTGGGGCTGACTGAAGCTCACCAGCATCATAGTGTTCTTCCTAGTGACAACCACCATTTTTTTTTACCCAGAAGACTCCTTAAAAATACTGTATCATGATGGAGCATCAATCTGAGAGTGTTCAAGTAGAGACAACGGAGAAATCTGATTCAGTTGTCGCTTAAAAGCAAATCTCCAGATTCTTCGCTCACCAAAACATTATATGAGCAGAAATTCGGCCACCTTTAAAAATTCAGACTTTTCTGAATTTTGCTGTGGGGTTCGCCAGCCAAGTATGGTGAAAGTGTACATACCCGTGAAAATAGCACACAAAAATGTGCTATAATGGGAAAATGCATCCTAAATATCTCTATTTGAAGAAATCCACAGTAAAATGGCTGTGAATTTTCATGACATTATATACGTAATTATATATCGCAAACTTTACATGGAAACCTGGTGAACTGAATTTACGACCGGAAGAATTCAGAATAACTGAAACTGACAGATTTACCCAGGCCTTCTCATGAGTATCCTACCCACCCCCTCCAAAAATTCATTATTTTCATCTGGAAGTGACGTTATGATAGAGATATTCTATTCAATCATTCATTTTTTAAATTAGGGGGCATAGCTAGGTGCAGTTTTACTGCCTGTGGCAATCCAGTTTGTCCAGATAAGGCTGAGGCCCTGTTAGTGGGTGGTTCCCTAGACCAGATGGATGAAAGAAGCCCTCTCTTGATGAGGTTACACTTTCTCTGAAGGAGCACATACATAGATTGGTTTTGTTTGTTTTTATCTACTGCTGTTGCTTGAGCCTCAGGTGTCACAAAGGGTAGGGTTGCCATACACCCAGAATTTCCTGGACACAGCCAGCTGTCAGAAACATTTTCTAGGCAGAAATCGCTTCAGTGTCTGGGAAAATCTGAACATATGTCAACTCATATCATAAGTTTAGATTTGGGGGAATTTCCTTTAAGAAAAGCTTAAAAACTTTGGGCAAAACTTTAGAAACCTCAACAACTTTTGTGTCCAGATTTTCACTTTTTGAAATATGGCAACCCTAATGCTTTTGAATTATGGTGCTGGAGGAGACTCTTGAGAGTCCCATGGGCTGCAAGAAGATCAAACCTATCCATTCATAAGGAAATCAGCCCTGAGTGCCCACTGGAAGGACTGATCCTGAAGCTGAGGCTCCAATACTTTGGCCACTTCATGAGAAGAGAAGACTCCCTGGAAAAGACCTTGATGTTGGGAAAGATGGAGGGCACAAGGAGAAGGGACGGCAGAGGACGAGATGGTTGGACAGTGTTCTCGAAGCTACCAGCATGAGTTTGACCAAACTGCGGGAGGCAGTGGAAGACAGGAGTGCCTGGCGTGCTCTGGTCCATGGGGTCACGAAGAGTCAGACACAACTAAACGACTAAACAACAACAACAGAGTATTTTCCATTAGCTTCAGCTGGTGGCCCAGCTGCGCCCTTTTCTGGAGACAGATAGCTTAACTTTTGTTGTCTATGCTCTAGTAACCTCTAGGTTAGACTACTGCAATGTGATATGTATAGGGCTGCCTCTGAAGTCAATTCGGAAACTTCAGCTGGTGCAAAATTTGAGCATATTACATAGCCTGACTGCACTGGATACAAATTAGTTTCTGGGTCCAATTCAAAGTGATGGTTTGAATGTAGAACCTTCAATGGCTCAGGACCGCAATACCTCCAGGAATGCCTCTCCAAATATGAACCAACCTTGACCCTGTGATCACCATTTGAGGCCCTCTACAAGAGGTCCAGAGGGTGGCAACATGAGAACAAGTCTTTTCTACAGTGGCTCACTGTTTGAAATGCTGTCCCCAGGAACTCCTGCCTGGCTCCTTCATTACATATCTTTTGGAGCCAGGCAAAAACATTCCTCTTCAACCCACCTGCAGCTGTGAAACAATCTACGGCCTTTTAAATGTGTCTAGGGTGTGTGTGTGTGTGTGTGTGTGTGTGTACTGAAAGTTCTTCACTGGCTCCCAGTATGTTTCCAAGCACAATTCAAAGTGTTGGTGCTGACCTTTAAAGCCCTAAATGGCCTCGGTCCAGTATATCTGAAGGAGCGTCTCCTCCCCCATCGTTCTGCCCGGACACTGAGGTCCAGCTCCGAGGGCCTTCTGGCAGTTCCCTCACTGCGAGAGGCCAAGTTACAGGGAAGCAGGCAGAGGGCCTTCTCGGTAGTGGCACCTGCCCTGTGGAACGCCCTCCCAGCAGATGTCAAGGAAATAAACAACTATTTTACTTTTAAAAAACAACTGAAGGCGGCCCTGTTTAGGGACGTTTTTAATGTCTGGTGCTGTATTGTTTTTAATATTCGTTTGGAAGCTGCCAAGTGTGGCTGGGGAAACCCAGCCAGACGGGCGGGGTATAAATATATTATTATTATTATTATTATTATTATTATTATTATTATTATTATTATTACGTTATGCATTTTTTTATGTTGTAAACTGCCCTGGAATCTCTTGATGAATGGCTACATATAAGTTTAATGAATAATTATGTAGCCCATGACTCCCATAGGTTTTCTTGCCCTGCAACAATAAAAACCCCAGGCTCCCATTTTTCTGCCTCTTTCTTTTTAAAAGGACAAACAGATTTGAGCTAGCATCTCGTTTAGCTGTTATGTTATGTGCCACTTTTTTGCCTATGCATTAGCCGGCCGTGGCAATCACTTATGCTTTCAATAGGCCTTTGAATGTACATTTTTTATATTAATGATCTCACCAGGAGGAGAGGGGGGAGGGTATTGCAAATGCATGATGGCCATATGGAAAAGACAATGAAGTTTGGTAATTAAAACTGAAAAGGGAAAGAACTATGCAGTAATTAGAACACTGATTAATCAGCTGATAATTTTATCTTGATTAATGCGGCTGCATTCCTTCTTCTTATTGACCTAGGAAAGGTAAGTTTAGACCAATTAAATATAAATTATTCCCTTTTTCACATTCCAGGCAGATCCCAGCTTTCCAAGTCATGCAACACACAAGATGTAACAGGGAATTGCTCTGTGTGTTCAGGAAGAAGAAATAAAATGAGGTTTAGGGTCTGAAAACACGGGTGCATTTCTACATGAAAGGTTTGCATGGAGTTTGTCTATTTCTCTATCACTCTGAAAACTAAAAGTGTAATAGGTAGGTAGAGAGACAGACAGATTATATTATACTATTACTGTAGCCTGCTGAAATTCTTTGAAAGTCAAAAGATTTTATGTTGGTTGGTTGATTGATTGATTTGCAGTACTTATACCAGCCAACTAGGAACATAGTTCTCAGTCTGTCTCGCAAAGATAAAATGATAAAACACAACGTTAAAAAATACCGTAATAACAGGGGCAGCATAAAACGATTCCCAGTAGAAAGGTCAAAGATCAAGTGCACAAAATAACTGAAATCACACAACATACAAGCAGTGCGATAAATTTTCAGATTTTAAAAAACTGCTATGAAAAGCAGCTGCTCAATGCTTTTTTTGGTTTTGTTTCAGCAACCCTCCCTGGAAATGTAAATTCGACTTGTATTTAAGACATAATTTTATTTTAGAAGTATATTTTTATACTGCTGAGTTTATATTTTATTTCCTTCTTCCTTAACATGTTTTTTTGGCGTATGATTTCATTCATAGTTTTAATGTACAATGCATATTTTATGTAAACTGCTTTACGGTTTTGAGCGGCATATTAATTCTGTTACGTAAAATAAAAAATAGATTTGAAAAGCCTGAAATGACTGGTTTGAAAGGTGTTGAACCTACAATAGAAGAGAGCATAAAAAAGGCTCTAGGATCGACAACTGGAAAGCTCAACAACTTTTGTGTCTAGATTTTCACTTTTTGAAATATGGCAACCCGACATAAAGAGACTATGAACGTTCAGGAAAAGGTGCTCTTTTAGGTAATCTGGTCCCAGGATGTGAAACGCTGTAAAGGTCAAGAATAAAACCAGTCTCAGAGATGAACTGGGAACCAGTGTGGCTGAAGAAGTGTCTTATGATCAAAATGCCCCAGTCCCAGTTGTTCATCCTACAGTATACTGAAGCAGCTGATGTTTCCAAGCTGTTTTAATTATTCTACCCACCCGGGAAGAATGGCAGGTGAAGGTGATGGACTATATGGAACTGGCGGAAATGACTGGCAGAATCCGAGACCAGGGAGAAGAGTCGGTGGAGGAAGATTGGAAGAAATTTAAAGACTATCTACAGAAACATTGTAAAATTAATGAATGTTAGAAGGATGTTGGAATGGAGTTATGTGGTTTTAGCAGAAATGGTATAAAGGTTTAGGAAAAAACAGACTGTAAATTGGTGAAAGGAGGGAAAGTAAAGTCACATTATATTAAGATAAATTACAGGACAAAAATTGGAAAAGATGGAAAGGATTTGCTGGAATAGTTAACCGAACTAGAATACAAAAAAGGGAGGTGTGAGGAGGTCAAGGAAACAAGCAAATGAAAAATAAGTTATGGGAAGATTTGCTGTGTTTTTTAATGGATTTTATTTTTCTGTTTTTTCTTCATTCTTTTTTCCCCCCTTATTGCGATGTGTTGTTTTGTTTTTGTTTAATATGGTGTTTTTACTTTTTCTTTTTGTAACCTTTAAAACTTTAATAAGTATTATTTTTTTAAAAAAAACAAGCTGTTTTAAAAGGCAATGCCTTGGGATGTTACCAGAGGGCAAGTCGCTGCGGCCAAGCTGTTGTTGCTGGTATTTATATATCACTTTGTGTCAAATTAGGGTTCTAAAAGCAGTTTACAAGTCGATATGCCCAGGGGCTGTTGTGGGGGGTCTGTAGCCTGTGTATCATCATCATCATCATCATCATCATAAAATTTTACTTATATCCGTCCTCCCCAGCCAAAGCCAGGCTCAGAGTGGCTAACAACAGTAAATATAGCACCGTTTACATAAAATCATAGTCAAATAATTGAAATACATCCTAAAATCAATTCATTCTAAAATCAATTCAGAATCAAATTAGTGGCAACCATTGGGCTAGAGTTTTATGAGGTTTACAGAAGGAGGTGCCTTGGCCAAAGGCCTGGTGGAACAGCTCTGTCTTGCAATCCCTGCAGAAAGATGTCAAGTCCCGCAGGGCCCTAGTCTCTTGTGACAGAGCGTTCCACCAAATCGGGGCCACGATTACAATTACAAACATAACAGACGTCATAAACAATAAATAAAACACATCAAAAAGCACACAACCAAATGGAAACAATTTCCCCGTAAATCGTAAGATCTAAAACTAAAGATGCAACATAATATCAGTAACAGCAACAGCTCTCTCGGCGGCCCGTAAACAATGCTCCAGTCCAGTAATCTTTTCAACAGCTTCAGCTTTTGTAGCTGGAGTCAGTCCGTGCTCCACTCTCCCAGGCCAGATGGGAAAGGGCCAGCAAAGCAGGGTGCAGGTCTTCCAGGGCTCACAGCCAAGATGGTCTCATATAAAACAACACAGATAAAAATTAACAGCCATTTAAATGCAGCTGCAATCCTTGTGAAGCCAAGCCAGGTGGAAAGAGGCAAGGGCAGGGTCCTTCAGGCCCTCAGCAGGCAGTCCTCCTGTATCAGCCAAAGCCCATAACCCTGAGCCTCTGGACCCTTTGCTCTAGAGAGCCGGGCTTGGTGGGGTGGGGTGGGAGAGTCTTTGGTTCAGCCCCAGGCCCATAAAATCCCATGGGCAACCTTTGAGAAGCAGCATGGAGGTGGTTGATGAGGCCAGAGGCAATAGTGGACAAGGCAACAGGCTACATTCTTTTCTTCTTCTTTTTAAATAATATTTTGTTGATTTTCCAAAAATAAAAAGCAGCAAGAACAATACAAAAACCAAACAAAACCAATTGGCTACTGTTATGTACTGAGTTGCTGGAGGGTCTTGAGAGTCCCATGGACTGCAAGAAGATCAAACCTATCCATTAAATTAATGGAACATGCTGAAATGGCAAAACTGACCATGAAACTAAGAGAAAGAGACTACATCAAAGTTAAGGAAGAATGGAAGGTGTATATTGCATATACACAGAAGCGTTGTACACAGGTTAATGCATTAGTAGGGTTTTAAGCAACAGGCTACATTCTAGCTGCACAAAAACCAGAGGTTTGCACAAAGGTGCTCATCTCTTCATTCAGGCAAGCAGCAGGTATTGTTGTGGTTCAGGGACATGTTCCAGCCAGGCAAAAGCACTTGTATGGGAAACTTATTCTGGAAGATTATTGTGATTTCGAGGAGATTAGTGATCTGACATGGTCAACTCTTCCTGTCTCTGGTTATCCACATATCTCTTCCTGGTTCGGGTTGTTGTTGTTTAGTCGTTTGGTTGTGTCTGACTCTTCGTGACCCCATGGACCAGAGCACGCAAGGCACTCCTGTCTTCCACTGCCTCCCACAGTTTGGGCAAACTCATGTTGGTAGCTTTGAGAACACTATCCAACCATCTCGTCCTCTGTCGTCCCCTTCTCCTTGTGCCCTCCATCTTTCCCAAAATCAGGGTCTTTTCCAGGCAGTCTTCTCTTCTCATGAGGTGGCCAAAGTATTGGAGCCTCAGCTTCACGATCTGCCCTTCCAATGAGCACTCAGGGCTGATTTCCTTCAGAATGGATAGGTTTGATCTTCTTGCAGTCCATGGAACTCTCAAGAGTCTCCTCCAGTACCATAATTCAAAAGCATTAATTCTTCGGCGATCAGCCTTCTGTATGGTCCAGCTCTCACTTCCATACATCACTACTGGGAAAACCATGGCTTTAACTATACAGACCTTTGTTGGCAAGGTGATGTCTCTGCTTTTTAAGATGCTGTCTAGGTTTGTCATAGCTTTTCTCCCAAGGAGCAGGCGTCTTTTAATTTCGTGGCTGCTGTCACCATCTGCAGTGATCATGGAGCCCAAGAACGTAAAATCTCTCACTGCCTCCATTTCTTCCCCTTCTATTTGCCAGGAGGTGATGGGCCCAGTGGCCATGATCTTCGTTTTGGGTTCTGGTTATCTGTGTTTTATTACTTTCTCTATAAAAAAGTCTTTGATGTGTGGTCTGTTGGCAAATGGCACTGGTCAGTAAAAAACCTTTGATGTACGGCCTGGCTTTTTGCCTTTGATGTTAGACTGGCTCGTAGCTGAGTCTGTACTGGCCATAACAGGGCATAGCACTTATAAAATATCTAGTTTTTGAGCATGCCAGTCAGAGGTTTGCGCACAGGCTGTTGTGCATCGAAGGCTACCTGGGGGCCCCTGCCACCCTTATTCAGGGCTTCTTAGTGGCAGATTGAAGCCCTGCTTTGGTAATGTATATTTTGCTCACTGTTTGGAATAAAACTGTCATCTTCTCACCCACGTGCATTTGTATTTGAATCTAATTTTAAAAGAACCGTCTTGCATTTGGCAAGACATCACCTGGGGTTTCCTTAGAGCAGGGGCAGTGAAGGCTGTGGCCGCTCACGGAGGACCAGAGAGAGAACTGGGTAAGCACGCCAAACCCTTCCCAGAAAAAGGTTGAACACATCCAGTGATCTATCCAAGTGCCTTTATTTTGCCTGGACTGGGTCTCGGTTTATTTACCCTTATAATTCCAACTACCATCCGCAAGGGGGCTCTTGGTTTTTGTTCCAGAGAGTGGGGGTTAGTTAGTGGTGGTGGCGATAGCGACTTATTTTGTGTTTTCCATTTTGAATTCTTATGCTGTAAACTGTCCTGTGATCTTTGGGTGATCTTTGGACAGTATATATATTTCATGAATAATAATAATTATTATTACAGTGGTACCTCAGGTTACATTCGCTTCAGGTTACATACGCTTCAGGTTAAAGACTCCGCTATCCCGGAAATAGTGCTTCAGGTTAAGAACTTTGCATCTGGATGAGAACAGAAATTGGGCTCCGGCAGTGCAGCGGCAGCAGGAGGGCCCATTAGCTAAAGTGGTGCTTCAGGTTAAGAACAGTTTCAGGTTAAGTACGGACCTCCGGAACAAATTAAGTACTTAACCTGAGGTACCACTGTATTATTATTATTATTTATTTTCTGCGATTGTTTTATTTTTTAATTATTATTATGCTATGTAAATTCTGTTTTTAATGTTGTGCACTTCCCCGGGATCTTTGGATAAAGGGCGGTATATAAATTGAAGAAATAATAATAATAATAATAATAATAATAATAATAATAATAATAATAATAAAAATCATAGAGTTGGAAGAGACCACAAGGGCCATTGAGTCCAACCCCCTGCCAAGCAGCAAACACCATCAGAGCACTCCTGACATATGGTTGTCAAGCCTCTGGTTAAAGACCTCCAAAGGAGGAGACTCCACCACACTCCTTGGCAGCAAATTCCACTGTCAAACAGCTCTTACTGTCAGGACGTTCTTCCTAATGTTTAGGTGGAATCTTCTTTCTTGTAGTTTGGATCCATTGCTCCGTGTCCGCTTCACTGGAGCAGCAGAAAACAACCTTTCTCCCTCCTCTATGTGACATCCTTTTATATATTTGAACATGGCTATCATATCACCCCTTAACCTCCTCTTCTCCAGGCTAAACATGCCCAGCTCCCTTAGCCATTCCACATAAGGCATCATTTCCAGGCCTTTGACCATTTTGGTTGCCCTCCTCTGGACACGTTCCAGTTTGTCAGTGTCCTTCTTGAACTGTGGTGCCCAGAACTGGACACAGTACTCCAGGTGAGGTCTGACCAGAGCAGAATACAGTGGCACTATTACTTCCCTTGATCTAGATGCTATACTCCTATCGATGCAGCCCAGAATTGCATTGGCTTTTTTAGCTGCCGCGTCACACTGTTGGCTCATGTCAAGTTTGTGGTCAACCAAGACTCCTAGATCCTTTTCACATGTACTGCTCTCACGCCAGGTGTCACCCATCTTGTATTTGTGCCTCTCATTTTTTTTTGCCCAACTGCAATACTTTACATTTCTCCCTGTTAAAATTCATCTTGTTTGTTTTGGCCCAGTTCTCTAATCTGTCAAGGTCGTTTTGAAGTGTGATCCTGTCCTCTGGGGTGTTATTTTTATTTTAATAAAAATAAAAAGAGTAGTACCTTGGTTCTCAAACGCCTTGGTACACAAACGCCAAAAACCCGGAAGTAAGTGTTCCATTTTTTGAATGTTTTTCGGAAGCCGAACATCCAATGCGGCTGTCGGCTATTGTTTCCGGGATACCTGCACCAATCAGAAGCTGCGCCTTGGCTTTCAAATATTTTAGAAGTCAAATGGACTTCTGGAATGGATTAAGTTTGGAGCTTTTGTTTTTGCTCTTTATTTTGCGTTTTTGTTTTTGAGGATTTTTCATTGGTTTTTGTGACTGTGTGGAGACCATTTCAGCTACTGATTGATTGATTGATTGTGTGACTGCGGAAATGGATAAAAGCCCCCCATCCAAACAATGACTAGTGCAGGTAAGAAGAAATAAATAAATAAATTTTTATCATCTGCAATACAGTCTTATTTATTTTATAGTACAGTACATTGATTATTGCTTTCATTTTATAGATCAATGGTCTTGTTAGACAGTAAAACTCATGTTAAATTGCTGTTTTAGGGGTTGCTTTTAAAAGTCTGGAACGGATTAACCCGTTTTGCATTACTTTCTATGAGAAAGCGCGCCTTGGTTTTGGAACGCTTTGGTTTTGGAACGGACTTCCGGAACAGATTAAATTTGAGAATAATGGTAATAATTGTAATAAAAAATAAATGTAACACAGGTTCAGTACTGAGGTAGAAATGGGAGAAAGAGAAAGGGGATCAAATTTTATTTTAAAGAAAAGGATGAGAAGCCATTCTACTGCCCCTCATTCTGGAGCCGGGAGCATGTTTGTGTGACTTAGTGTTCAACCTAAATATTTTATGTCAAATAATAAAAAACTGTGTGTCAAAACATTTATATTTTTCTGCTTTAAAAGTGTCTGTGGGAGGAGAGTTTATTGGTTTGGTTTCTTCTTGCTTTCATTACGTATTTTTTATTTTGTACTTTTATGCTATGAACAGCCCTGAGATCTTCGGATGAATACAAATAATGATAATGATAATAATAATAATTTGTATATTGTTTCTACTGTCATTTCCTTAGGTGGCAGACAAACCTGGTGATAAAAAATCTAAAGATAGGATGATAGAAATGCAGAAACTGGTGCAGGAGAAAATGGTTATTGTGAGCCGACCTGAGTAGCCGGAAAAGAAAGATATAAATCAAATTGGACATTCACACCATATTTCTTATTTTAACCTGTTTCTTAAAAAAATTAATCCTGCATAATAAATGTGTTTTTCAAGCTTTGGTGACTGAAACTAAACCCTTTCATAAGCCCCTAAAACTTGTGGAAATCGGATGTAGAAATACAGAGAAGAAGGTGATCTAAGATTTGAAAATGGTGAAGGTAAATTGAGGCAAGGCTTTCGAACGGACGCGGAATCTCTGACATTGCGTTGCCTTTCAGGACACAAATGGGCAAATATCATTTGGCTGTGGCAAAATGCAATGCAATTTATTTATTTTTTGTGGGGAGTGGAATAGTTTGTTCTTGGAAGCTTCTTTTAAGATACATAACATAACCATTTGTTTATGCACACACTAAAAACATTGGTGGGCCACTGATCTGTACACTAGAACGTTAATGGTATTAAATAATAATAAAAACGCGTTTCCAGCAAAGCTGTTTTTTATTATGATTCAAGCAGCAAAATTAAGCAAGGTTTAGCAAAACGAGGAAAGGTATGATAATCTAATGGAAGAAAGTGAAGCTTTAAAATATCAATCGAACAAGGATAAGACTGTTTTAATTCATTTTGGGGACTAGTGGCTGTAAGCCCTTGTTACCAGACTTTTCCTACTGATTTTCCCTTTCCCTTTAGCACCTATTTTAGCCCCCTTTTTATTTTATTTTATTTTAGCTACTAGTAATTCTTATTATTTGTTAGCTGTATCATCTTCACTTCCTCTCTCTTTTCCCCTCCCCCTTGCTCTCTCTACCTCCACTTTGAAATAATAATAATAATAATAATAATAATAATAATAATAATAATAATAATAATAATTCTTTCCTCTGCAGGGATTCATGTTACATTCCTGACTATCCTGCTTTTCGCCAGTCAATTGCACACTGATGAATTGGGTATAGATTTAAGGTTAGGTGGCTCTGGTAAAACAGGCAGACCGCTGCTGTTGCTTTCTCAACTGTTGCTTCTTTCTTTCTTTGCCTCAAAAAGTATCACAAATGTTAGTGAAACAAGAAAGAGAGAGAGAATGTCTGTTTTTTTATTCAAGGAGTGTGACGTTCTCAACAAGCACCAAGAAATGTCTCGAGATTAACGGACACAAGCCAGCTCTTAGAAATAATTGTAAAGTAATTAAAATACTACTAGTAAAATAATTTTAAAAATCAGCTCTAAGGGGCATGGGAAAGGTGAAATTATATGTGATTTTATTTTTATTTTCTATTATTTTTATTTAAAAGACAGTTTGCCGTTTGAGTGACCGTTGAAGTTACTGCGGATTTAGCAACCCAACAGAGGGCAAATAAATGTTCTGAATAAGCGAAGGGACAAGCTGCGTCGAGGTTTCAGTCTCCTCCTGCTTTGGATATCAAGCTGATAGAGAAGTAAAATAAACCCAGAGAGTCTGTGCTCTATTTTGAAGGGATGCCACAGTCGAAACTGGAGGTGCTTCACTTTTAAAGGATCTCAATAAAAGGGGCTGTCTAGTTTTTTTATTATTATTTAAAAAAGAAAACAAACAAATGAAGCCTGCAGCTCGCCAGTGTTATTTTTGTTGGTGGGCAAAAAAGGAACTGAGAGTTGAGCAAAACAGAACAAGGTATAATGCAGTAATAAATAAGAATGCGATATCGGAAGCAGGAGCACAGAGGTGAAGAAAGTTCTGAGGATGTTAAATTATAATGAGCTAAGCCAACTACCGACAGCAAACACTTCGCTGTTATACGAAGTAGGAACAGTCCACCGTCGACACAATACAGCATTGTTCATCCGTTCTTTGTAATGTAAAATACAAGGAGGCATTTTCAACCATCACATCATATAATACAACCGCTGTGAAAATAATGAACATTTGATCTGAGAATCGCCAGACTACAGAAGCATGGTTCGTGTGATCTGGCAAAAAAAATATATTGAAAGACAATATAAGAATCGGACGAGAGGAAAGATTCGATGAGCGCATGCAAACCAAGTTGTGAACTTCTAAGTACTTGCTGGGGGAACAGAGTGATACCTTAAGACAATTGCCCTGGCTTTATGCTAGGGGAAGGATAAGAAATAATCAGGGTAAATAAGGGAGCCTCTGGTCTAAAGATCTAGTTTAATCTAGTTTAAGGATGCTGGAACTGGAATTTGGTTAATGGTTATTTTAAAGGTTTCCAGTGAGAAAGGGGACAAGAACCAGGCTTAAAGAATTCTAATTCTATATGGGAATTCTAACGGCAACTCTTCAAGAACACAATTCTTGTTCTGTCTCAGCTCAGAGAACCAAGATTCATGTCTAACTAAAGGCAGGAAGGAACAATAGCAGAACCATTTGAAATAGTACACAATTAGTATTGGTCATCTCCATTCTATTCCATTCAATCGCATTCATAACTCCAAGCACATTATATTCCAACCAAGTGCTCCAACCACACGTGTGGCAGGCAACATTGCTTATCTTTCCTTCTTATGGCATATCCATATTTTGGAACCTTCTTCCCCCAGTGTATTTCCCACAGAGGCTAAAGTTTAGCCAACGTCCAGCCATCTCGTGTCATCTTTCACTTTGCGCGCTCCAGAAGATCTCAAAGACAGAGTGTGATGGCTGACTTCTCCTCTAGAAAGAAGGTCATTATCTGTCTAACCCACTTCTAGAGTTAGCTGTCGCCGCCTTTGGGGATTTCCAGTATTTCAATAGTTTTTCAGCAGACACCATCAACTCACACTTTCTCTCTACAGTCCAAAGAGTTAATGTTCTCCACTCCCATCATTACTGAAGTGTCTTCATGGTAGTTCCATCAGATTTATATATATATTTTTAAGAAGGAAAGACTAAAACTCAGGTTCCTGGCTAAGTCACATTGTGTCAAACTTCTTATGATCTTCCACCTTCTCGTGCCAGCAATTGGTTCCTTCAGGTCCCAGCAAGTCACAGATTTGACACCCAGGCGCAACTCAGGTGTGGGGTGGCATGTTCATGCATGTGTTTTTTCCCCCTCCTTCTATAAAGCTGCCACGATTGCCCCTGGTCAGAATTGTTCTGTATTATTTTTTTTTCCTGCAGCCCCAACAGCACTTTTCACAGTCAGAATTATTCTCCACATTGTTGTCTGCAGTCAAAGTCGCTGGAAAAAATCTTAGGCTCCCAGCAGCACTAAAAATACATAACAGCTTCCTTACAATAATGGCTGTGAATCACAGCATTCCTCGCCAGACATAAGTAGTTAAAATAGGGTGGAATTTTTTCTCTCTTTTTTTTTCCAGTGAAAAAAAAAGTTGAAATGAAACTTTTCAAAAAGTTCAAGTGAGAAATGGGGAAAAGGTTGAAAGGACTCCCCTACCGTCTAACAATATTAAAGTCTGCCTCAAATTTACAAACGTACTCAGCCACATCAAACGCGGTGGCTTCAAACACACGCGCCGGCTTCAAACGTGCCGGCTTCAAACCCGGGAGCTTCAAACACCCGCGCCGGCTTCAAATGCGGAAGCTTCAAACATCCTTACGGCAGCCATTTTGCTCGCGCTCAAAAGAGCACAACCTTAGACACCTTAGGCAGGCACCTCATCCACTAGGCTACACAGAGTCTTTGTTACAAGAAAAGAATTATTGGAATTTGTCGACGTTAAATTAGCCCATAGAGGGAGCTCACACCGTCCCACAAATGTACAGTAATTGGAACATACTGTAATTTAAAACGTATTTCTATTAAGATCTCTATAGAGAGGCTACCAGAGGTCAACGTTGACAATTCCTTCCTTGTACCAACCTCTGAGTGCCAACGAAACTTCATTCAAATTAGGCCCCAATTGACCACGTACTTTGTAACTTCAACCAGAAGGAGAAGATTCGGTTGCATATTCTGTATAGCACGGCCCCGGTTCTTATAATGATTATTTGCATCTGATGTCGCAACATGTAAAATCCGTTGTAAGACTATAACAAGAATGAGGGTGTAATAATTGGAATTGTCATGGCAATGCTGTGGAACCACGTGGTCCTGCTAAGACGTCTATAGTAGAGCTCTTTTTATAGCTTGCCCAGACTCGCTATTGTGTCTCGCCATGGCCTATATTTCACGCAGTGGCTTTTTTTTAACAAAAAAAATATACTGTGCTATGATTGATATTCGAAGATCGACAATGAAATTGAAGCTGTCAGATGTTAAATGGCCTTTCCCCCCAGATAAACACAAGGTAAACAAAATCCAGAATTCCTGCGGAGATATAGAACAGAAAGCCCACTCAAGAAAAGGAAACAAAGAGTAAGTGGGCAATTGTCAGACCGGTGTTTTGATTTCAAGAGGTGTGCGTTGGTAGATTCTAAATATTTTAATTCATTTGTGCTTTGCGAGACAGATGAGGCCTGGAAGCAGTGCACAGTGTTGGAGAGGTCACGTTTATCTGGAAATGAACATGGCGGAGCACACAGCGACTATCTTGTAGGCAGCCTGAAAAGAGCAACTCCCATCACTGTGGACATGGCTTTAGGGTGATGGGATGACTTCCTGCAATCGATAATATTAAAACATTCCTGTAGACCTGATTTTTTTAAATGTCTTCCCATGCACCAGTTATGTTGTATTCTGTCTTCCCCTCCTCACAAACACACCCCGCAAGTAGATTTTTGTTCCCTTCATTTCTCACACGTATTCAACAGAGAAGCAGAAGGTTCGGACACACCTCAAAATGCTTCAGTGATATCAGCGTTTATTTACCAAAGCCAGACTAAATGTATTTCCATCGGAAGTGCTAAATGGTAGACTGAGAAGCATCCCTTATCAGAAGAAGCTCTGTTTATGTTCTCAGGACGTCGATTGCATGAAGCATATTTTATTGCATTGTGGGCAGAATGAGCAAGCAAGGGACCAAATGATCAAACCCCTACCAGAAGATCTGCCTGGAAAATCTGAAGCTTCCCATATTAAATATCTTTTGGATGACAAGTCTAATGATATTTCACGGGCCGTGGCAAAGTTTCTCTCAGAAGTTAAAAGAAACAAGGATCATCATGCTTGAGACAAAACAAAATGTCCGCCTCCGTTCCTCTCTCTTTTGTGGTTGGCTGTCTTACTTGTATTTTGTTCTGAAATTGTTTGATGGGTTTTGGACCGCAATAAATATTATTTATTATTATTATTATTATTATTATTATTATTATTATTATTATTATTCCATTTATGTCTTGCTTCCAAAAGGGATTTCAAGTAACGGATAGGATTGGGTGATAGTCCCACAAACCCAGCTAAACATCTGCTAAACATCTTGCTCTATGAGTTCCGACGGGCTTGCATAACTATTAACATGAGTTGAGAATGCATTCATGTTCACAGCAACAGAATTTACGTTACATCCAGTGCTCTTTAAATGTAAACCCTGAATTGTGTGGCGGGAGCCCCATTTTTCCTGTGGGCTTATCCTTGCTGCAACATGTCGCGAACAGCAACTGCACGAGTACTGAACAACTAAATTAATTTCATTTACGAATCCCTCCCCATAAAATATCTCCAAGTGATTTTACAATAATAATTTTTAAAACCTGTGATAAGAACCACCGCACAATTTCATGCACAAAAATGTACTTTTTTAAAAAAATGTCTGAATTGAAAAGGCAATAAGAATTTTTTTTAAGGCATAAATATATTTATGTATGCTACCACGGCAGCAAGGATACTTTTAGCCCAGAAATGGAAGCAACAGGAACTTCCAGCATTGGAAAAATGGCAGATGAACGTTTGAAAAGGACTGGAGTAAATTTGTACAATATATGAAGGAACATTGAAAACATCTGCAGGATTGATTTAAGATATTTTGTTAGGTTATGATTTGATACCTGTTTGTAAATATTAGAAGTCTTTTAAGTATGGAGATAAGGTAAATAGGGTGATTTAGAAATGCGAGGATAAAAGTTATTACATATGGAAGTCAGGGAGGGGAAGGGAGGAAGTCAAAGCTCAATTTGAGCAAAGACATACGTGTTGAAGAAATTTCATTTGGTTGTTATAAAAGAAAATGTAATAAACTTTTTTTAAAAAAAAATTTAAAACCCTTCTGTAGGGAAAGACGGTTAGAAAGAATTGAGCAGGTAAAAAACAATTTCAGTTGCAGTACATTGCAGTTTATGATATTGAGATGTGCAGGACTTGATTGACTTATTGAGCGAAAGACTTTGTCCCTGTACTTGAGAGGGGACACCAGGCCAAAGCTAGCTAGCCCCTACAGAAGGAAGAAGCCTCTGCCAAAGAATATAAGCAAGATTGGCAAAATAAATTATCAAACTATGCAGGACAAATTAGTTAATCTGAAACCCAAAGAAGAAAGAGGACTTTGAGTTTAAAAAAGAAGGGGCAAATGTTCAGTGCATATCTCTTAAGCTTTGTGTAAATTTCTACATTAGTGTAACTTTTAAAAGTCACTCGTAATAAGATGAAGAAGGTTGTAAAATTGGGCTGTTAAGAATATAAGGTTTTATGGATGTGCCTGAACAAGCTCAACATAATCACGCAGGCATATCCAAAGTCCACTTCGGAGGCTTAATTCGGACCGCTGGTTGGTTTAATCTGGACCCTGTGGCAGTTTATTTCCTGGGGTAAAACTTCAATAAAGCTCAACAACTTTGAGGTAAAATCATAAAAAAGGTCAACAACTTTGGTCGGCCCTCACGGCCCTTCACTTCATCAAATCTGGCCCTCTTTGGAAAAAGTTTGGACGCCACTGACATAATGGAACCAAGAGGGGGAGGGGGAGTCGACCCAAAAAATATGGTTTGAAAATTCGTTTATGCTTTTCTTTCTTTGTTATTATAAAATTAATAAATTGCATATATATAAAAAAGACCACAACTTAAAAGGCTCATTGAAAAAGGACAGTCTTCAGTAGGTGGCAAAAACACAAAAGAGATGACAACAGAGGTGGAGACTGTCTGAGGGAGTTCCAAGAGATTGGCACCGCCATGCTAATTCCCTATATTGTAGGGAATGGACTTACTGATGAGGTGGCATCTGCAGGAAGCCCTCCCTGTTGGGTGAAATGAACTGTTAGGTACCCTTTCCCCACACTGCAAAACAAGAGAACTTTAAATTGCAATACAAGGGGTATTTGACATCAAAGATTTGCTACCCAAGATTTTGGCACCACATATTTTTGTGGAAGGCTCTCCCCAGGGTGCCTTCATGACATATATTTGGATGCCAAGCAAAAACCTTTCTCTATAACTAGGCCTTTGGCCTTATCCCTGCGACGGGGTGAGCTCCCGTTGCTCAGTCCCTGCTCCTGCCAACCTAGCATGTCAAAGTGAAAGTAGATAAATAGGTACCATTCTGGCGGGAAGGTAAACAGCGTTTCCATGTGTTGCTCTGGTTCGCCAGAAGCAGCTTAGTCATGCTGGCCACATGACCCGGAAAGCTGTCTGTGGACAAACGCCAGCTCCCTCAGCCTATAGAGTGAGATGAGCACAACCCCAGAGCCATCCACGATTGGACCTAACGGTCAGGGGTACCTTTACCTTTTTATTTCCTCTTGGTTTCAATACATCTATGTGGGGTTTATTGTCTGTTTGTTGGCTGGTTGTAAGTCGCTTTGTGAGGCCCTGAGCAAGATAGAGCAGCTAACAAATAATAATAATAATAATAATAATAATAATAATAATAATAATAATAATAATAATATGCAGCGCTTTTTTAAGGAAAAAAGGTGTGCCACACTTTTAACTTTTTGGAAGAAAGGTGCCAGTACTGTGAAACCTTGAGTGCTCCCAGAAAAAAGCACAGATAATACGTTAGATCTACCAGAGACCATTTAGCTGAGCGAAAAATCATATTGCAACCACTATCTGACCACCTCTCACTTACAAACACACAAGAGGTGCCTAGCTATGTTTTACGTACTGTGTTAAATATATAGATATGCACACTGCACTCAAAAGTAGAGTTTCTCCATTTCAGGAGTAGCTCCTTGACTTCATTACAAAGCAAGATGAAATTTAAGCACTGGTCACGGTATCATTTGGTTGTGCATTCTTCCTTAATCTGCAGCCACGCCATCCATTATTCTCATGCTTAGATTCTATTAATCACAGTATAAATAATCATATAGACAGCATGGCACAGAATCTAGAAGACATGATGCCCAAGAAAGGGGTGGTGGTAGGAAAAGAAAATTAAGTAAGTTCAGAGATTGGGTGCTTTAAAAATCAGATATTTCAAACAAAAGTGCAATCCCAGATATTCTATGGAATCCCGCTATGGGTCCAAGCATATAACAGTGATTTAAAAAAGATTCACTCCAGCTTTCTGAGACGTATTCTTGGACTCCCAGCTATGATCAAATATGAAACAATGTGTGCAGAAATAGGCATACACACAATGGAATATTGGGCATGGTCCACCTCAATAAAGTACTGGTTACGCTGCCATTTTCGCTGCCCTCCATCAAGTCTGCTCGCTGATTTGCTCAATGACTCCTATAAATCAAGATGGTATCAGCACCTCGAAAAAAAGATTGAATCTTTAGGCATAGAACTGGAGCCCTTGTACAATTCTAACGAGCAATACATTTTCCATAATATCCTAACTAGACTAAAGGATGTCGAGAGACAAAATATTATGGCAGCTGTAAACAAAATTTGCTCCCCCATATTCTATGATTTAAATATCTTAGATAGCAGAGCCAATTACGTCACTAAATTAATAATCCCAGCCCAACGTAGGGCTTTTATGCTGGCCCGTTTGAATGTTTTTCCCTCAGCATTTGTCAGGGGAAGATATCAAAATATTCCTAGAAACAAGAGATTCTGCAGATGTTCTATGAATGTCCCGGACACTGTAGAGCATATTCTCTTTCATTGCCCATTGTACAGTATGCTCCGTCAACGCGTGCTGTCCCCCCTCTCGGGTGGTCTGGAACCCCAGCAAGGTGAATGTGTGGGACTCTATCTATCCGACGTTGACCAAAGGGTAACGGCGGGGGTAGCCGAGTTTTTGGTAGCAGTCCTCCAAGGAGCAGGTTAACAAAGAAAACCATTGACTCTATATGTATATATATATATATGTATGTAGCCAACTGCTGCCCTTTTATATATATTTCAAGGCCTTTATATGTTATTTTCTCTTTTATGGTTTTATTCGCATAATGCCTAATAAAGGTTTGATAAGTAAGTAAGTAAAAATCACTACATGGGATGGTTAACTGAACTAGGAAATTCTGGGATAGTGATTCCCAGTGACAATTGGTCTTAGCCAGGCTAATCTCATCCTCCGACAGAGCCCTGGTTGAATATCTATAGCTTGGGTCTCCAGGTAGGCAGATAATAGCACAACTTTATTTTTTTTAAGTATGTGACTTGCTAGATCAATGTTTGGGGGTCCAAGTCGATACTGAACAAGACTATAGGATAAGATAGAGGGCATTCAGAGCTTTTTTACACATATTTACTACTACCAGGTCAGTCCGAAGTTAGAGCATTTGGTGCAATCAAAAGCAAGCACACATCTTTTTTTCCCCTGAGGCAAAATATCCTTACAGATGTGCCTGCTGTTTCTGTACAACCTTATTTAATTATTTTATTTCAACAGTTTGCATATTGCTTAACACTGCCGTTTCTACGCAGTGCACAATAATGTGATGAAAGAGAGACGAAAGATTAAAAAATCTGTTAAAAGTAACCAGAAAACCAGAAAAGTTTGCTTGAAATGCCTGCTCATTTTTATTTATTTTTTAAAATGTATTTAACAAGTTCAGCCTGTCTGATTTCAACTAGAAAGGAGTTCTACAGAACAGAACCAATATTTTGTTGGAAGCCGCCCAGAGTGGCTGGGGAAACCCAGCCAGATGGGTGGGGTATAAATAATAAAAAATATTATTATTATTACAGTGGTACCTCTGGATATGAATGGGATCCATTCCAGAGCCCCATTCGCATCCAGAAGCGAACGCAACCCATGTCTGCACGTGCACTGGTCGTGATTTGCTGCTTCCGCGCATGCGCGTGACTTCATTTTGACTGTCTGCTCATGCATGAGTGGCGAAACCCGAAAGTGCTCAACCTGAAGCAACTTCAACCTGAGGTATGATTGTATTATTATTATTATTATTATTATTATTATTATTATTATTATTATACAAAATTCATGGCTCCTGGTAGATGTGAGCATGCCTCTGATCCACTAACAGTGACTTCCCTCCAGCAAGACTTCAGACAGGCATAAAACAGTCCTCTAGGTATCCTGGACCCAAGCTGTTAAGGGCCTTGCAAATGAATGTAAAACCGTGAGCCTGGCCTGGTAGCAGATGAGCAGCCGATTCAAGCTTTGAAGCTCCAGAGTAAAGCGCTGGCAGGAACCTGTCTGCACCAAAAGTCCAGCCACTGCTTTTTGCCCCTTGTGAAGGAGTGAGAGAAAAGGACTGGTCCAAGGCTGCCCAGAGAGCTTCAGGGTCAAGCAGGGAACTCAGACCAGAACATCTCAGTCCAAGTCCAACGCTCTCCATTCTCTCCTTCGCAATGTTCAGATTCTTAGAGAGACCCACCTCAACATTTTCACAGGAAAATAAGCTTCGCGCTATTTGATTGCCAGGCGGTCAATAAACTACATCTTTGCAACCACAGGGACAAAAATGAAGCTGTTCAATGGATTAAAAGTGATGGGTTTGATCTATAAGTTCTTAAACTGCTTTTGATCAGGTTACTTGGAAGCTCATCTCCTCCTCCTGGCCAGATAGGCGGAGTATTATTATTATTATTATTATTATTATTATTATTATTATTATCCTCAGAGGCACTTACTTTCACAAAGTGAGGTGTAGAAAAGACTTTTTTGGTGGTGGCACCTTGGCTGTGGAACGCTCTTCCAAGACAATCCTGCTGGGTACCTATTTTCGCATCTTTTTCTCACCCCATTTATTGTCTGGGCCTTTTATAAACTCTTCATTTTAAAATCTCAAATCTGTTTCCATTCATTTCCTGGTATTGCCGAGAGTCTGTTTGCTTTTCTTATACTTACCTTATTCTCTTCTTCACACTTCATTCTTTAGAGTTGCATTTAATTATTAGTATGTGCCTCCTGGGTGGCATCTAATATCATTTTTTTAAAAAAAAAATATTTAGACAATTAAATAGCCACAGCTATGTGAATTGCTATTCACTTAAATATGTTTCCATTTTTAATATGTGGGATTGTCCGGCCACGGTGAGTGGATGCACCCTTTCAGAAAATATTATTTGCAGATTTGTATTGAAAATCTTCCTGTGTGGATTCTGGAGGGCATCCATTAAAAAACAACAAGTTTTCAACATGTGAATATGCTTAATTGCCACCCACTTCCTTTATTTGCTAGAGCTTAAGACACATTGTCTGAAGTTAAGTGAAAACATATTGGAGAAAAAGGTTCCAAAGTCTGATATAAGATGCTACACAACTATAAATCTTCAAAGCTTTGACCACTGACCATTTGAAGCCATTTTTTCTTATATATTTATTAAATTCCTATCCCACTCCTGGCCTGGAGTGCCTTCCATCAGCTTCGACTGGTGGCCTAGCTACGCCCCTATGTGGACAGGGATAGCCTAACTACTGCTGTCTATGCTCTGGTAAATCGGGTCCTCCCTTAAAGAGGGCACATATTGCGGTGAAACCTGGAAAACTGGCACACTGTGTTGTGGGTAGATACGATTGGTCAGCCACAACACCCAATTGGTAGGTCCCTCGAAGCTGGGTGCAATCTGGCCAATGGGATGCAGTCCAAACAGTTTGAGGGACCTAGTTATGCCCATGCACGTGACCCAGAGCTTCCTCTTTCGGCGCATGCATTCTGAACAACCGCCCACCGCTCCCTACTTTTAGGGCTTTGCGCTTGACCTTGCTATGCCATTGTGTGTTGTCTGTCATTGGGACAGGGGCACAACAGGAATTTCCCCCACTTGGCTGACTGGCTGTTGCCATTTGGGTTTCGCCTGCCGCGTAGCAAATCGTCACAACTTGTAAGGTTGCAGATAGGCTCTGATTCAGGTGACAGTGTTGGGAGAACACTCCGCAACCTAATTGGCCTACAGGTGAATCCCAGAATTAGCCAATCACGTGGGGCCCATTGTGTAAATAATGTATATAAAGCAGACATTCTGGGGGAACTTCCATTCTTCCTCACCACGATGAGCTGAATAAAGAGCATGAAATCCACTCTCGACTCCGAGTATATTTCAGGAAACATTGGAACCAGCCATTTAAAACACTAATCAGGAAAACTGAAATTTATATCTAAAAAAGACCTTAAATGGGTGGCAGAAGACAGGCCAAGAGGGGCCCAAGAAGGTATCTCCAGGAGTAGCCTAGTTTGGATGTGGCCACGGAGTAGGTCCTACTAGGTCTCTTGAACATTTTCAACCTGGAATTGAAGGGTCATAATCTCCTGGCACATGCATAGCACTAAGACAAACCATGGCTTAGCATGAACAAGCAAGACCTCACCTGGAGTACTGTGTCCAGTTCTGGGCACCACAGTTCAAGAAGGACACTGACAAACTGGAACGTGTCCAGAGGAGGGCAACCAAAATGGTCAAAGGCCTGGAAACAATGCCTTATGAGGAACGGCTAAGGGAGCTGGGCATGTTTAGCCTGGAGAAGAGGAGGTTAAGGGGTGATATGATAGCCATGTTCAAATATATAAAAGGGTATCACATAGAGGAGGGAGAAAGGTTGTTTTCTGCTGCTCCAGAGAAGCGGACACGGAGCAATGGTTCCAAACTACAAGAAAGAAGATTCCACCTAAACATTAGGAAGAACTTCCTGACAGTAAGAGCTGTTCTACAGTGGAATTTGCTGCCAAAGAGTGTGGTGGAGTCTCCTTCTTTGGAGGTCTTTAAGCAGAGGCTTGACAACCATATGCCAGGAGTGCTCTGATGGTGTTTCCTGCTTGGCAGGGGGTTGGACTCGATGGCCCTTGTGGTCTCTTCCAACTCTATGATTCTATTCTATGATTCTAAGTGTGTGTTTTCCCAATGGTGGAACTGCTTTGATTCTCCCCTCATCGTTCAGCTATGCTGCTCTGCTCTCCATACCCAAGCTTGTGGTTTTCACCTCTCCAGACAAATCATGAGATTTGCCTCAGATGAGAACGATTAAATCATCTGAGCACTTATTCCTATACAGGGGGAAAAAGAGTTTTAGGTTGTAGCAGAATCAGCCACATTGAAGCCAGATAATTACCGTATTTTTATATATATATATTTTTTATTTTTATTTTTTTTTGAATTTTCAATGCGGAATCATAACAAAAATTACAAACATTGAATCCAGAATATTACTATACAGACAAAAATCCCGGGAACGTATAGAAAAAAAACAGAAAAGGAAAAGGAAAAAACAAACAAAGGAAACAAAACTAAACTAAAAAAAACCAAAAAAAACACATCTACAGAACAAAACCATATCATTACGTACATAAACACAAATTAACTTCCTTCCTTTGTTCTAAGACCTCAAAAAATTACTCTTACTGTATTGTTGTGTCTAATTAGATTACTTCCATCTTTGTGCTTTTTTACACCATTTTTCTTATTCTTTAACCCTGTAAAGCATCATTCATTACATACCAATATACTAACTCCAGAACAATGTTTTTTCATATACTCTTTCGCACAACCCCATTCTTTTAATAATTTCTGGTCCGATTGTCCCCTTATGTAAGCTGTGAGTCTTGCCAGATTTATGTATTCACAAAATTTAATTTGCCAATCTTTCACTGATGGAATTTTTCTGCCTTTCCAGTTTTTAGCTATAAGCATCCTGGCAGCTGTTGTTGCATAAAGGAATACTTTCCTTTGATTTTCAGGGATATCATTTGTAATTAAACCTAAAAGGAATGCCTCCGGTTTTTTACTAAAAGATATTTTAAACATCTTTTTAAGTTCTTCATAGATTTCATTCCAGAATTGTTTAATAGGTCGGCATTCCCACCACATGTGAAACATTGTTCCTATTTCTTTTTTACATCTCCAACAGGTATTTGATTTTAATTTGTAAATTTTAGCCAATTTTACCGGAGTTAAGTACCATTGGTACACCATTTTCATAAAATTTTCTCTTATTGTATAACATGCTGTGAATTTAATGTCATATTTCCATAATTTCTCCCATTGGTCCAGCTGAATTACATATCCTATATCACATGCCCATTTAATCATAACTTCTTTTACTTCTTCATCCTTTAATTCCCAATCTAGTAATAAATTATGCATTTTGGATATATATTTTTTTGAGTTTTGTAATAATGCTTTTTGTAATTTTGATTCACCGCTAGAAGTAATATCGGTTAAAAAGAAAAATACTATAGGAAGAATGGCAACTTACCAGCAGCTCCTAAAGGAAGAACAGGGCCAATTAAAACTATGATCATACGATGAGGTGACCCAATACTGTACCACATGGTTACAATATCACCAAATTGCACAAATATTCAACCAAGATAAAGTAATAGGATTTGGAAAAAAAAGAAGAATTACCGACTCTTTGTGACCCCATGGACCAGAGCACGCCAGGCACTCCTGTCTTCCACTGCCTCCCGCAGTTTGGTCAAACTCATGCTGGTAGCTTCGAGAACACTGTCCAACCATCTCGTCCTCTGCCGTCCCCTTCTCCTTGTGCCCTCCATCTTTCCCAACATCCGGGTCTTTTCCAGGGAGTCTTCTCTTCTCATGAGGTGGCCAAAGTATCGGAGTCTCAGCTTCAGGATCTGTCCTTCCAGTGAGCACTCAGGGCTGATTTCCTTCAGAATGGAGAGGTTTGATCTTCTTGCAGACCATGGGACTCTCAAGAGTCTCCTCCAGCACCATAATTCAAAAGCATCAATTCTTCGGTGATCAGCCTTCTTTATGGTCTAGCTCTCACTTCCATACATCACTACCGGGAAAACCATAGCTTTAACTATGGGGACCTTTGTTGGCAAGGTGATGTCTCTGCTTTTTAAGATGCTGTCTAGGTTTGTCATTGCTAGGTTTGTCATTGCTGCTAGGTTTGTCATGGGCTGAAATAGTTCAAAGCATTTCTTTCAAAGGAGCTAACTGGAATAAAATAAAATAGGGAGGAATTCAGCATTGCACTGTTATGATAGTTCCCTCAACAAAAGCATTTTTGAGGGTTCTCTCAGCCCCCCAAGGTGATTTCAATGGGCGCATGGGTGAAAGAGGTCTAGCTACAGGTAGCACAACTGCTTAATTGAATCTGGAATAACAACAACAACAAGAATTGCCTTTCATAGACATTTCAAGGTGATATACAATCATACAATCAAGGACAACTAAAATAAACTTCTTTAGGTAGGAGACTAAGCGATGTGCCCTCCCTGAAACATTCTATGTTGTAACACATTTAGAGTTCTGTTTCTACCGTATTGGCCCGAATATAAGCCACACCCAAATATAAGCCGCACCTTTAAAATTCAAGGCAGGGGGAGAGAAAAAGACAATACCCGAAAATAAGCCGCTCCCTTAAAATTCCGCAGGCACTCACACCTGCTCCGTTTTACCGTATGTCTGTTTCAGGAGAGATATCGTAAAAGCCAAATTTTGTAAGGTTGCGAATTTAAGCCGCACTTTCACAGACAGAATTTGGAAAAAAAAGGTGAGGCTTATATTCAGGCCAACGCGGTATGTAAGCAGCAATGTATTTTTAAAATAAGGAACAAATAATATATCCTCCCACCCAAAATGTAACCAGATTCGCTCTGTATGTGTCTGGCTGTATGTTGTGCTTAAAAAAATTACACATCACTTGGGAAGACAGGCGAACTAATACCAGTGTACTGGAAGAAGCAAAGATCACCAGTGTTGAAGCAATGATTCTTCAACATCAACTTCGTTGGACTGGTCATGTTGTGCGGATGCCTGATTGTTGTCTCCCAAAGCAACTACTCTATTCTGAACTTAAAAATGGAAAACGTAATGCTGGTGGCCAACAAAAGAGGTTTAAAGACTTTCTCAAGGCAAATCTTTTTTAAAATGTAGTATAAATACTGACAATTGGGAAACACTGGCCTGCAAGCAACAGGAGAACAGCCTTACTGAAATATACTTGAAGTCCTGTAGTGATTTCATATTCTTTATTGCAGCTTGTGAAACAGTGATTGAATTGCCCCCCAAACCTTAGGCTTTTATAGACATTGTTTACACAATGAGTCCTTCTGATTGGCTGATTCTACATCCCTCCTGGAGCCTGATTGGTCTTTTCCTGCAGGCCAATCAGTTGTTGCATTCTACGATCCTACCAGCCTAATAGGCTGATTAACTTCCTCCTGGAGCCTGATTGGTCTTTTGCTGCAAGCCAATCAGTTCTTGCATTCTAGGATCCTACTTGCCTATTGTTCTAGGATCCAAGCTTAGTACATCACAGTTACCAAAGGTGTCATGGACTTTGAAGATGCTCAAACTCAGGACGAAAAGGAGAAATGTGCTAAGAGCAAGGTCATGTTTGGCAAACCCTCACCATTATCGACTCCCACACAGAAACCAATGTCCCCACTGTAGAAGGATGTGTGGATCCAGAATTGGCCTCTACAGTCACTTACGGACCCATTGTTAAATCAGTGTTTATGGAAGACAATCTTACTCAGCTACGAGTGATAAGAAGAAGAAGAAGAAGAAGAAGAAGAAGAAGAAGAAGAAGAAGAAGAAGAAGAAGAAGAAGAAGAAGAAGAAGAAGAAGAATGTTGTGCTATTCTATAGGCTGCAAAGCGAACAAGGGGGCCTCCGGCTCTGGATGTGGAGAACCTTTGGCTCCCCGGGTGCGGATAAACAACCACTTCCACTGGCTCTAGCAAGCATGGCCAGTGGCCACAGATTATGGGAGTTGTGGCTCAGCAACCTCTGGAGGGCCAAGGCCTGCCTTCCACCTAGATGCATGCGCAACAAAAACCCCACGCATACAAATGTGCCTTGATGTTCACAATATTTTGTGTTCTGTTTTGACCCAGAAGCAGCTTCCGGGTGCAAATTGTGCAATGCAAGGTGGACCTTTAAGGAGCAAGGTTTTGAAAATGTGTTTAGCAACTTCCACTTGCGAGAAATTTGGAAACTACTTTTGGGCGCTTTGGGAAATATGGCCCCGACTGTGGCTTCAATTGCATGCTTGAAACATAAGCTTTGTGAAACCCGTTTGCAGTAATACAAGCTGACCACAAAGTATAACTATGAAGTCCTTTTATTGACCACGCTAAGCAAAGTGACATCGTTTGCCGATACATTTACCCCCCTTCCCTGTATAGATTTCAGATTGCCCTCATAATCTCCTGCTCTAAAACCTACATTTTCTTATGTCAATTTTCTTGTCCTACATACAGCTCCTAGTGTGAAGAGGTTCAGCACTTAAATCTAGTTGCAGGATGTATAAAATAAGAGGCAGAAGAAGATAAGGTACAAAAGACACAGTGACCTTGACGGAGCTTTCTATTATTAGGAAGTATTTCCTACTTGGGGGGAAAAAAAGATTTAAGTGTGAGAGAAACTTGTATTTCATAATGTCTCTCTTTTGCCCATAGGAACATAGGAAATAGGTTTACACCAGGTTAAACTCTGGATCCGTCTAGCTCAGTAACGTCTACACTGATTGGCAGCAGCCCTCCGGGATTTCTGACAGGGGGTGTATCCATAGCTGTCAACCGTCCCTTATTTGGCGGGAAACTCCCTTATCCTAGCACCGTGTCCCACTGCTGTCCCTTATTGATGATGTCCCTTAAATTTCCCAGGTTTCAAAGGAAGCAGCTCCTCTCCTTCCCTCCCTGCCGGCCAGGGAGGAGGGAGGCTCCAACTGTGTTGCTTGGCTGCATTGCTCACCCAATAAGGAATCTAAGAACGACTGGGGAGGTGGAGCTTGCATGCCTTGTGCCGATCAAATCAGCCACGTTGCCTGGGGACTCGCCTTTGCTCAGCGCTTCCCAGCGGAGAGGTAACGGTGGTTTTCCTTGCTGCATCCCCGTTGCCGGGTTGCTGCGCTGTGGGAACCACTGCCTGCGGCTTCGTTTGGCTGCTGGCTGGGCTTTCTGCCTTTGGCTCGGAGGGGCTCAGAAGTTGAACATACCTGTGCTCTGAAAATCCCTTATTTTGGCTGCTGATCCCATATTTTCGAGGCTGCTGGTCCCTTATTTAAATCTTTAAGTTGACAGCTATGGGTGTATCCCCTGGAGATGCTGTAGATTAAACCTGAGACCCTCTGCATGCAAAACAGATGCTTCACCACTGAACTTCACCCCGTCCTTTGGAGATTGATTAAAAAATGTTGTGGTGCCTTTGTGTCACATGGCGAAAATTGGGCTTTGAAATGTTTTAAACTGTAACGGGCCTCATGGTTGCAAAATGGGTAAAGTCACCTATTAATCAACGTGTGTGTGTGTGTGTGTGTGTGTGTGTGTGTGTAAAAGGTAAAGGACCCCTGGACGGATAAGTCCTGTCAAAGGTGACTATGGGGTTGCGGCGCTCATCTTGCTTTCAGGCCGAGGGAGCCAGCATTTGTCCGCAGACAGTTTTCAGGGTCATGTGGCCAGCAGAACTAAACCGCTTCTGGTGCAATGGGACACCGTGACAAATACCAGAGTGAACAGAAACAGCGTTTACCTCTCCGCCATAGTGGTATCTATTCATCTACTTGCTCTGGTGTGCTTTTGAACTGCTAGGTTGGCAGGAGCTGGGACAGAGCAATGGGAGCGCACCCCATTGCGGGGATTCAAACCACCAACCTTCTGATCAGCAAGCCCAAGAGGCTCGGTGGTTTAGACCACAGTGCCACCCGTGTCCCATCTATATATCTATAGATATCCTTTAATTCATAACTTGAACCAAATTAACCCTCAGCAATAGCAACAGCACAAAAAGTAGATAAAATTTGTCTATACTGTTCATCATGTATAAAGCTCCCTAAATCTGTACAGTCATGCCTTGGAAGTCGAACGGAATCCATTCCAGAAGCCTGTTTGACTTCCAAAACGTTCAGAAACCAAAGCACGGCCTCTGATTGGCTGATTGGAAGCTCCTGCAGCCAATCGGAAGCCCCCGTGGGATGTTCGGCTTCCCAAAAGAGTTTGCAAATGGGAACAATCACTTCCAGGTTTGCGGCATTCGGGAGCAAAAACATTTGAGAACTAAACTGTTCGAAAAGCAAGGTACAACTGTATATGGGATTGCCAGTGCAAAGCCTGTTCCAACTGTACTTGCCCCTATCTGCAGGGTTATGTATCACTAACTGCCTGCTGAGAAGGACTGAGATAGAGGGGTGGGAGAGAAGCCACTCCACAGCTTCCTCCAGCTCACCCTTCCTCTCACCCCACAGGGCCATCAGTTGTGAATGGCATGGTCATCTGGTGGTGCCCATCTTCTCTCCGTTCGATCACATTGCTGCTGCTTACCGGAAGGTCCAGGGGGAGGGGAGGTGGCAGGGAGACGGGTGTGGTGCAAACACACCCACAGGCTTGCCAGATCAGCTCTACTCGTGCGGACACCCACGTACCTACAGGACCGCCTCTCCTGGTATGCCCCGTGGAGGACCTTAAGGTCCACAAATGACAACATTTTGGAGGTCCCAGGTCGCAAGGTGGTTAGGTTGGTCTCAACCAGGGCCAGGACCTTTTCAGTACTGGACCCGACTTGGTGGAACGCTCTGTCACAAGAGACTAGGGCCCTGCGGGACTTGACATCTTTCCGCAGGGCCTGCAAGACAGAGCTGTTCCTCCTGGCCTTTGGTTTGGACTCAGTCTGACCCTTACGTTTCCCTCCCCTTATGGCTTTGACTTTTAAAATGAGGCTGCATTTTAAATTGCATTTTAACCTGTATTTTAAATTGGGTTTTTTTCTTCTTTTTCTCCCCCCCCCCCCATTACAGTGGTACCTCGGGTTACATACGCTTCAGGTTACATACGCTTCAGGTTACAGACTCCGCTAACCCAGAAATAGTGCTTCAGGTTAAGAACTTTGCTTCAGGATGAGAACAGAAATCATGCTCCAGCAGCGAGGCAGCAGCGGGAGGCCCCGTTAGCTAAAGTGGTGCTTCAGGTTAAGAACAGTTTCCGGTTAAGAACGGACTTCCAGAATGAATTAAGTACTTAACCTGAGGTACCACTGTATGTTTTTACTGAAATTTTATTGGTGTTAGCCGCCCTGAGCCCGGCGCTGGCCGGGGAGGGCAGGGTATAAATAAAAGTTATTATTATTATTATTATTATTATTATTATTATTATTATTATTATTATTATTTGCACCATGCCAACCTCCTTCCTCGCGGGAAGCAGCAGCAACGCAACCAAGGTGATATCAGGTGAGTGGCAGCTCCCCACCAAAGCCCTCTAGGAAGGATTCTGGAAGATGGAGGCAAGCAACGAAGACAACACAAACTGCTCCAACCAAACCTTCCCTTCCAATCACAGAATCATCTATCACCATGGGACAGATTCCATGAAAGAGAGAGAAACCAGTCCAGAACCTGCTCCAACAGGGACGTGCCCTTAGCTCAGAGGGCCGTCTACCACCAACAGCCTTGTGAGATGGATTCCATGAACGAGAGAGAGAGAGGGACTTGAAGAGAAATGCATATGAGTCTGCAGCTGCTAATTTGAGCCTGGGCAGAGAATCCTCCTTCCTCAACAGGCATGGCTTGAACCTGCGCTGACCAAGCCAAACGCTTCAACTTCCATGGAAACAGATAGACTAGATGAGTTTCTTTTCTCCTCCACTAACTCGCCTTGGCTGTGTCTTCATTTTCAGATGGCTATTCCTCCAGGATTAATTATAACTAGTTATCTACTGATATCTACAGTAATACATATTGCTTCCGAGCACGCACCAGTGAGTTCTGTAATGGCTTGTGTATACACTTGAAATGTAAAACAACATTTCCATTGATAAATCTCGAGCTATATGTTTCTGTGCTTGCTCTTAGATTTAACGATGCAACAGGACAGATGTATGGGCAAATGGGAAATAATGGATTCACGCTGAATATATGCACAATAAGATTAAAATCTAGGCTGAAAGGAGGCATGTAACTCTTTGAGTTAAGTAGGTTTTTTTTCTTTTCTTTCTTAAAAAAATACATTTTCATATTCTTTCCCTTTATTCATTTCTCAGAAAATACAGGTGGGTGCGTTTGCCTTTTCTGCTCTGTACCAAGAGAATAGATTTTTAACCCATCTCTTTGTATTTCCCCTGATGCTCTTGAGAGTACAATAGAAAACCTCTTCCAATCTCTGGGGTCGTCTCTAAAAACCAGCTTTTCCCTGCCTTCTGTAGAAGGATGCTCTCACTACACATCGGGCCTCCCTGCTTTGAATCCCCTTGGAGTTCTTGTTGCCATGCCAACCCCGGTGCTCCCTCTCGACACCCTAAACTACTGGAAGTCACAGGCCTACTTAAGAAAGCTGACTTTGAAAGTAGTTGATGGGTTGCCACTGTGGTCGATGAGGGCTCAGCCTCCAGGATGGGCCTTCAAGGGGAAGAAGGAGGAGGAGGAGGAGGAGGAGGAGGAGGAGGAGGAGAGGAGGAGGAGGAGAAAGAGGAGTTTGGATTTGATATTCCGCTTTATCGCTCCCCTAAGGAGTCTCAACAAATAGAAAGGGAAGAAATGGAGGCAGTGAGAGATTTTACTTTCTTGGGCTCCATGATCACTGCAGATGGTGACAGCAGTCACGAAATTAAAACACGCCTGCTTCTTGGGAGAAAAGCGATGACAAAACTAGACAGCATCTTAAAAAGCAGAGATGTCACCTTGCCAACAAAGGTACGTATAGTTAAAGCTATGGTTTTCCCAGTAGTGATGTATGGAAGGGAGAGCTGGACCATAAAGAAGGCTGATTGCCGAAGAATTGATGCTTTTGAATTATGGTGCTGGAGGAGACCCTTGAGAGTCCCATGGACTGCAAGAAGATCAAACTTATCCATATTGTTCTTATTTTAATGGAATTTAGAAATTCACGGTTTGAGATGTAATTGATTTAAACGTATTTTAATTTATTAATTTTATTTTGTTATACCTGCTTTGCTGTATGATGTATTGAATATGGGCCTATGGCCGTAATAAACTATCTATCAGCCCTGAGTGCTCACTGGAAGGACAGATCCTGAAGCTGAGGCTCCAATACTTTGGCCACCTCATGAGAAGAGAAGACTCCCTGGAAAAGACCCTGATGTTGGGAAAGATTGAGGGAACAAGGAGAAGGGGACGGCAGAGGACGAGATGGTTGGACAGTGTTCTCGAAGCTACCAGCATGAGTTTGACCAAACTGCAGGAGGCAGTGGAAGACAGGAGTGCCTGGCGTGCTCTGGTCCATGGGGTCACGAAGAGTCGGACACGACTAACCGACTAAACAACAACAACCAAGGAGTCTCAAAGCGGCTAACAATCTCCTTTCCCTTCCTCCCCCACAACAAACACTCTGTGAGATGAATGAGGCTGAGAGACTTCAGAGAAGTGTGACTAGCCCAAGGTCACCCAGGAGCTTGGAATCGAACCCGGTTTATCAGATTATGAGTCCACTGCTCTTAACCACAGCATCACATTGGCTTCTCAATGGAGAACATGGACGAGGTGTTCTTTTTCAAGTACCCTGAACCTGCTCTCACCTCTCAGGCCTGCAAGTCCTCTCTTGAGCTTCCTTAGTCTTACTAGTCCACTTGCCTATCTCAAAAAGGAGGCTGGAGATAGGGACACATAGGGGCACAGCCTCACCAATCTTGGTCTGCCCTCAACTAACTCCTACCTGTCTTCCACTCTACCATTCTCAAGAAGCACCAACCACCACTGTCTGTTTCCTTCAACCCACCTGGCAGAGCCTTCTCTGTGGTTGCCCCTCAGTTATGGAACCTTTAGAGCTGCATTTGTCCCTCACACTGGTGTTTTTTTCCACTGTCCATCATAACATGCACTTTTTTGCCCAAGCTTTCAGGGAAGGGTAATAATGGGTTATAGTTTTGTTCTTCCCACTTGCTGGAAGGTGTTGTTATTTTGTTGTTGTTTTTACCAGAGTGTTCTTGCTGTTTTGTTTTGCTATTAGACTGAATAGTTAGTAGGGATGGGGGAGAAATTTGATTCAGTTTGCATTTAACATAATCAAAGGGACGCTTCCAGCTGTCCCATTCTTTGCCCTTGGAAGTCTTATGAGAAGTTGCTGCAGGAGTGACTGTGAAAAACATTATGGGGGGGGGTGTTTCTAGGACTAAGGTGAAACTGTGAAGCTCCCTTATTATTTTTACTATTGGATGCTGCCCATTGCTTAAGTAATCTTGTTATATTCATAGTATTGCAATATGGGGGTTTGCACCTTTATATTTCCCTTTTTTGCTGTGCAGCTGCTGATATGCTATTGCTTTGCTATGTTGTTGTGCCACTGTTACTCTATTATTTTCCTCTGTTATGAAATTGTTTTTGTAGTGTTTGTTTCCTTTTCTGTTGCAAGCCACTTTGAGCGTGTGTGTTTTTTTGGAGCGGAGGGAAGTGGCATACAAATAAAACTGCTTACTCACTCAAATTGTGATCCCACCTACGGTAATTCATTCTTCCCAAAATACACAAACTTAACCTCAGCCATCTTTTAAAACTTGCACGTCTTCAAATCTTGCAGTGTGGTAATGTTCATATTTTTGTGACACACAAAAAAGCTTTGGACTTGGGGGAATTGCTCTGCAGAAACGTGTGTGCTATGCAAAATTGCATAGAAAAATGTGTACATTAGGAGAAAGTTGCTGATGGATTTCGATGAGGACTTCTTTTTAAAATAAATGTTAAATTTAAACATGCAGTGGACAAATCTGTATTGTAACTTTTAATTAATAAATGTTTTTTTAAAAAACAACAACAACAACCCCCAAATTGAAGAACTGAGCTTATGATTGGAAAAGATGAGAAACTAAGAGAAACTGAAATGGACATATTTGCCCACTCTAAGTATGCCTTTAGAAGAAGTGCAAGATAAAAATGGAAGAAGCAAATGAATGACTGAATGATTTCAGTCTCCCTCTTTTCATGAAATT
This sequence comes from Podarcis melisellensis, assembly GCF_964234715.1. Lineage (NCBI taxonomy): Eukaryota > Metazoa > Chordata > Lepidosauria > Squamata > Lacertidae > Podarcis > Podarcis melisellensis. The sequence goes on along the minus strand of NC_138530.1, from coordinate 10,693,328 downwards.
CTAATTTTACCGCTCTGAGCACAACTCCTTACTTGGTTCATTTGCCTTCTCTGCCTTCCTCTTTGGCGATCACTCATAGCCAAGTAAGATTGTCTTCCATAAACATTGTTTTAACAATGAGTCCGTAAGTAACTGTGGAGGCCAATTCTGGATCCGCACATCCTTCCACAGTGGGGACATTGGTTTCCAGGTGGGAGTTGATCAGGACACGGGTGGCACTATGGTCTAAACCACTGAGCCTCTTGGGCTTGCCAATCAGAAGGTCAGCAGTTTGAATCCCCGCGACAGGGTCAGCTCCCATTGCTCAGTCCCAGCTCCTGCCAACCTAGCAGTTCGAAAGCACCTCAAGTGCAAGTAGATAAATAGGTACCACTGTGGCGGGAAGGTAAATGGTGTTTCTCTGCACTCTGGTTTCTGTCACAGTGTTCCTTTGCGCCAGAAGCGGTTTAGTCATGCTGGCCACATGACCCGGAAAGCTGTCTGTTGACCAACACCGGCTCCCTCGGCCTGAAAGCGAGATGAGCACCGCAACCCCGTAATCACCTTTGACTGGGCTTAACCGTCCAGGGGTCCTTTACCTTTACCTGCCTTCTCTGTAGCAAGGACTTGGCTACCCTACCCACGTACAAGCAGTTGGAGGGAGCACTAAGTTCCAAGTAGACCTTGGCTTGATCTAGCAAAGGTGCAGTTCTTGCTTCAAGAGACCCATGTAACTATCTACATCCTCGTTGACCTTCCCTACCTTGAAATTGCCTCTGCTGATGTCTTAGGACAGGCTGTCCTGACATTCTTTTAACGTTGCCTCGTCGCGGCAGCCAAAACTAATCACAAGAATATTACCCGTTGACAGGTGCATTTATTCTGTCAATTAAATCAGATGGCGAAATCGAAATGTGCCCCCAAATCTCCCTTGTTTGCATTATCCATATTGGCATTTCTTGGCTGTGGCTCTCTGTCACTTGGAAGTCATCCAGGCCCCGCGGTGTTACTTTGCAAGGCTGTGCCAGCAAGATTCCACACGCTGGCGGCAGCCATCGCAAGGCAACAGGGGGAAGGCGAGCCCTCTAGGACAAGGCTGGGAGATGTGGCTGGGCTGGGCTAAGATTTATTAAAGGAATACAAGGGAGAAGACGAACGTGTGTCGGCGTACGATTCTGTTATCCTTCTGAATCTGGGTAGAACCCTTTTGGGCTCACAAGCGAAGTTGCCAGAATTGGGGGCGGGATGTGTGTGGGGAAGAGAGATTTCTTCGTCGCCTTCCCATCGTACTGAAATATGCATGAGGCACAAAATGCACAGCGCTGCCCTCGCTATAAGGCTCCTTTGTATGAAAGAGTTTCTCAGATGTAATATTTAAAAAAAAGAGGCTCTGATTATAATTATTCCCTCCATCTGCTTCCCCCAGTTTTAATTATGAAGAACGAACAGGGCACGGGGGTAGGAAGGTGTCACGAACCGATTACAACCAGAGGCTGCAAAGAGGCGTCTTTCACAAGTGACGCTGGCGGCTAATTAATATGTGTAGGAGGGCCGGTGCCAACCCAGCAAAGGGCTGGGATGAATATTCACTTTTTCTTAATTTCCTTTTGCCTACCTTGGAATATAGACTGAGGCTGGAGCAGAAATTGCTTCACAAACTGTACTCAAGTCGCTTGAGGGTAGGGTGCCAATGCAATTTTTTGTCGTTTTCCCCTAATATCATTTCTGTTCTTCTTTTTGGCCCTGGGTGTCCTAAGATCTGATGATCGCATGGTCCTACACGGCTAATCGTCCAAGTGGACCTCCAACATAAATCTGTGGGAGAAATGTGGTTCTGTTCACCTTTAAAGGCAATTGGCAGGCATGCTTTCCAGAACATGAAAACTGAAGCACAGCCGTCTGTCACAATTTGTAGCCCTCTAAATTGATCAATGTGGTTATACAGTCAAGCATAGTGTACAAAAAAATACACAGGCTATAGCAAAGCGTGCAATAAAATGTATATATTAGGGGGGATCTGCAAAAATGCATTTCATTAGGCAAATCCGCTTTATAAAAATGTGTATGTAGTGCACGTTTCCACAGCAGCATTGAGTTTTCAATGAGGAATTGAAAAAATAAATAATGAACTGATCCGAAAATGTAGAGAACTGAATTTAAGATTGGAGGGGGGGGATAGACAATGAGGGAAAGCAACGCTGACAGATTCATGCCTCCCATCTTGAATATGTTGTTGTGTATAGCATGGACATTCAAGGCAGAAATGTGGATGTTTCCCTGAATTGCCACACTCCTCATTCCTGTCACTAAAGTGTGCATCCTTTTACAGAAAGTTTGCTTCCAGAATCAGCATGACAGTGGCAGGAGTGTCAACAGAGTGAAGACACCTGGGGAAGCAGTCGAGTTGCTCCCTAGAGTGTCCACATGATATGCGATGCCATCTTGAAAGCTTACAAGCCTGTGTATCAAGATGTGTAGATCTTCATGATGATCAAAGTTAGCAGTGTTTGAGCAACGCTGGACAGTTTGGTATCATCAGCAAACTTGGCTACCTCACCCCTTGGCACTAAATCATTCATGGACATGTGCCCTCTAGGGACTCCACTTTCTACATTCCTCCACTGGAAGAACTTTGCATTGATTCCTGCTTTCTGCTTCCTATTTCTTAACCGGTTGTTGTTTAGTCATTTAGTCGTGTCCGACTCTTCGTGACCCCATGGACCAGAGCACGCCAGGCACACCTGTCTTCCACTGCCTCCCGCAGTTTGGTCAAATTCCTGCTGGTAGCTTTGAGAACACTGTCCCACCATCTCATCCTCTGTCATCCCCTTCTCCTTTTCCTCTCAATCTTTCCAAACATCAGGGTCTTTTCCAGGGAGTCTTCTCTTCCCATTAGGTGGCCAAAGTATTGGAGCTTCAGCTTCCGGATCTGTCCTTCCAGTGAGAACTCAGGGCTGATTTCCTTCAGAATGGAGAGGTTTGATCTTCTTGCAGTCCATGGGACTCTCAAGAGTCTCCTCCAGCACCAGAATTCAAAAGCATCAATTCTTCCGCGATCAGCCTTCTTTTTGGTCCAGCTCTCACTTCCATACTACACAATAGGACCTTTCCTGGTTTTCCATGACTGCTAAAGGTTGATCGAGGGTTTAATCTTGCAGCCCAGAAAGCTGAGGAACTTGGCTATCTAGTACCTGAAACTGGTGTGCTCACTGAATTTGTTTTTTTATGATCCTTCCTTATACCTTAACACAACCTAAGTTAGACCATTGTTCCATTTAGCCCAGTATTGTCAACACTGACTGACAGACATCCAGGAAGGAGTCTTCCCCGGTCCCACCTGCAGATACCAAAGAATGAACCCAAGACCTTCTGCACTGAAAGTATATGCTCTACCAGCAAGCTAAAGCTCCTTCCCCTGATGGTTCTGCTAAGGCTACTATTATTCCCCTTTTAAATGTACAATAAGTGCAACGTTTAATTACCCTTTGCTTCCCTTTGACAAAACTGCTGCCAGCTCAGCAGGCCATTTGTATCCATCATTTAAAAAAAAAATAACAAACTGTGCATTGCAGAGAGAATGCAGATTGTATCCTCAGTTTTATCATTTTCCCCCTTTTGGAAATAAATAAATAAAATAAATTGTAAATGGAGTTTTCAATTATTTAATTTTTTTTGCTTATGTTGTGCACCTTCCTAATTTGCCAGCAGAGTTAATGCCCATTTAGGAGAATGTGCTTTGGGACAACCTTCCGGCACTTCTGAACAAGGCAGCCATATGGTTCTTCGTACTCCTGCCATGCTTCTTGTGGTTACCCGTCTCTCCTGGTGGACCAGCTCTCTCTTCAGCTAGCATTGTACTGTTGCTGATAGCGGTTTTTTAATAAATAAAAAACACACAGGTGTTTTGCAAGATCCTATTGTAAAACACAGCTTCCAGAATGCTAAGCTCTGGTGTGCACAAGACTATCCACAATTTCCTCTCTTTTTGGCTACAGTCCATGGAGGTAGGGATTGGTTTCTTAATTTACAGTTGCAGCAACAGTGGCCGTGTTAGTTGGTTGGTGCAAAAATAACAGGAGTTCTTTGGTCGGCTTTAACTGAGCTTTCGCACCAATCTGTTTGTGCAAAAACTTGTGCAGAGGTTATATGGCATTATTTGGCATACATTCCAGGGTGGTTATATGGCATTGCTAGCCTTATCCTGAACTGATTGATTGATTGATTGATTGATTGATTGATTTGATTTGTATACCGCTCTTCATCCAAAGATCTCAGGGCGGTTTGATGTAGCATAAAAATACAAGAGAAAAATTCTAAATCCATAATAAAAAACAAAAACAAAGCAGATCAATACTTCCCACAAACACATTTAAAAGGAAATAGGATGTTCGCCAAAGACCTGGTTGAAGTGGAATGTTTTTGCCCAGCGCCTAAAGGTGTATAGCGATGTCTAATGAAGCCGCCAGTTGAGCCTTCTGTGACATTTCCCATCATTTTCCTCCTTGGATTTTTTTCTGCTTAGGAAAGTGACTGGATGATTTGCACTACACTGGCGATCAGCAGTGCGGTACTCATGGAAGCAGTGGTGCCCTATTTCTTATTTAATGTACTAGAGTCCACTATCTCTAGGAGTTGGACATAATACGTAATAGACCTCTTAGTTTTTTAGGCACCACAAGACACTTGTGATGGCCTGGGATTCCGATTCTGAGAGTGAACCGGAGGAATCCCAGCCGGCACAGGAGTCCCCGCCTCCAGGGCCAGCTGAACTGGGGCAAGGCCTAGATTCTGAAGCGCCTGCACCTGTGCCAGATCCTCAGGAGCAGGCACCAGGTGAATCCATTCTGGCCCCAGAGGTGCTTGAGGACTCAGTGTCTACAGGTGAGTCTCCCCCGGGGCCCAGTAACCCTTCAGCCTCTCCTGAACTGCAGAGGCTTAGGGCAGAGAGGCAAAGGGAACTGGTTTCTCCCAGGAGGGGTGCTCGCCTTAAGGCCAGGAGAGGTGGGGCTCCTGGGGGCCGGGACCGGCCCTGGCCTTAGAGAAGATAAAGGTCAGCCAGCCCGGTCCCAGGTTGCGGGAGCAATGTCGTTGTTGAGTACCTGCTCTTACCTGAACCTAGACCTGAACTTCCAGTGTTCCTGTTCCTCGCCCGGCTTCCTGCTTCTGACCTTCCAGCATTCCTGTTCCTGCCCGGCTCCCTGTTTCGGACCTTCCAGTGTTCCTGTTCCCTGCCCGGCTTCCTGCTTCTGACCTTCCAGCATTCCTGTTCCCCGCCCGGCTTCCTGCTTCTGATCTTCGAGTGTTCCTGTCCCCGCCCGGCTCCCTGTTTCGGACCTCGCCTCACATCTTGTGAACTTCTACCAGGCTAGTGACTCAGGACTGAACTTTGACTACGGTAACAGTACCTTCCCCCCGGGACCAGCACAACTCTTCATTATCTTTATTTATGGTATCATGTAACAGCACTGATGGGGTACCTGCTTCAGTCTGAGAGCTACATTGCCTTCTGGGCTACCTTCTGGGGGCCACATTTGCCATTCATGAGAGGGGCCAGGGGCTAAAGTGCATTGAATTCAGTTGTCTCTATCCTAATGCACAGAGTATGGGAACAAGCAATATGAATTTGAGCTCTTAGTAAAGTATGGGAAATAGGACTTAATAGGCATTGTTGAAACCAGGTGCGATGAGGCTCATGACTGGAATGTAGAATTTGAGGTTCATATTCCTTTGAGAAGAAATAGACCAAAAAGGAAGAGATGAGGATTTTATCCTGAACTGATTATATGTAAAGGATAGGTACACTTGTGAAGAGATCCATGACCTGGAGCATGGAAGGAAGATTGCAAGTATGTGGGTACAATTTGTAGGAGAGGGAAACAACAATGATCTTACTGTAAATGTCTGCTATAGACCTCCAAGCCAGACTGAAGGCTTGAATGATGCCTCCCTAGAGCAGATTACCAAACTTTCAAAAAGGAGAGATATAGTAGTCATGGGAGATCTCAACCACCCCAATATCTGTTGGAACTCAAACTCTGCCAAGAATGTAAGGTCCAACAAATTCCTCCATTGCTTCTCTGACCATTTCATTTTCCAGAAGGTGGAAGAAGCAACAAGGAAAATCATCTCTCCTGGACCTGGTCCTCACCAGCAGGGAGGAACTGATTGATGAAGTGGAAGTTCTGGGAACCTAGGAAGGAAGTGATCATGTCTTCATGGGTTACATGAGAAAAGGAAAATCTGAGTTTAGTCGGACATGAACTTTAAACTTTAAGAAGGCCCATTTCAAAAAGCTTAAGGAACTACTGGGTGAGATCCGATGGTCAGAAATACTCAAAGAGAATGGAGTCCAAAATGAATGGGAGTGTCTTAAAGGTGAAATACTGAAGGTACAAATGAAGACAACTCCAACAAGTAAAAGTGGAAGCATCTAAAGAAACCAGTATGGCTGCATAAGCACCTTACAGATAAGCTGAGATTTTAGAAGCTCATGTATAAGAAATGCAAGAAAGGGAAATCATGAGAGTATTCATGAGTTGCTAGCAGTTGCAGGGAGAAGGTAAGGTGGGCTAAAACTCAGAATGAGTTCAGGCTTGCAAGAGAGGGGGTTTTTATAATTACAAGAAAGGTTATTCAGCTTTGTTCCAAGCAAGAGGAAGAAGCAGCAAGTAGTAGGTCCTCTGCATGGAGAAGATGGAGAAATGCTATTGAGTGACAGTGAAGGCAGAAAGGGGCAACACCTACTTTGCCTTTGTCTTCACCCAAAAGGAAAACAGTAGTGATAACAGAATTAACAATGCAAGGAGGGAGCTGCAGCCCAAGACAGGAAAAGAGCTTGTAAGGGAACACTGAACTACTTTAAATAAATTCAAAGGCACTTGTGGGAGTAATCTCAGAGCACCTGTCTATAATCTTTGAGAATTCTTGGAGAGTAAGTGCGGTCCCTGTAGACTGGAGGTGGGAAAATGTTCTCCCTATCTTCAAAAACGGTGGGAGTAGACCCAATTAACTACTCGTCGATCAGCTCAGTGTTGAATTCAGAAAGCTGCATTCAGATGGTTGGTCTGTGATTACTTAGGAAAGGATGCTGTGTTTACTAAGACTCAGCATGGGTTTCTCTAAAACAAGTCATTTCTCTTTTTTCGATAGAGTTACAAGCTTGGTGGATCAGGGGAATGCTGTGGACGTAACGTATCTTGATTGTTGTTGTTTAGTCATTTAGTCGTGTCCGACTCTTCGTGACCCCATGGACCAGAGCACGCCAGGCATTTCTGTCTTCCACTGCCTTCCGCAGTTTGGTCAAACTCATGCTGGTAGCTTTGAGAACACTGTCCAACCATCTCGTCCTCTGCCGTCCTCTTCTCCTTGTTCCCTCAATCTTTCCCAACATCAGGGTCTTTTCCAGGGAGTCTTCTCTTCTCATGAGGTGGCCAAAGGATTGGAGCCTCAGCTTCAGGATCTGTCCTTCCAGTGAGCACTCAGGGCTGATTTCCTTAAGAATGGAGAGGTTTGATCTTCTTGCAGTCCGTGGGACTCTCAAGAGTCTCCTCCAGCACCAGAATTCAAAAGCATCAATTCTTTGGCGATCAACCTTCTTTATGGTCCAGCTCTCACTTCCATACATCACTACTGGGGAAACCATAGCTTTCACTATATGGACCTTGATTACGTATCTTGGTTACAGTAAGGCTTTTGACAAAGTCTCCCATGATATTCTTGCAGAGAAGCTGATGAAATGTAGGCTGGATGAGGTAACTGTTAAGTGGACGTTTTAGCTGCGACTCCTGCTTTTCAGGGAGTTGGACTAGATGGCCCTTAAGGTCCCTTCCAACTCTACAAATCTATGTTTCTGAGAACTGCCGGCAACAGAATAAAGTGGTCAAGGTGGGTTCCAAGTCAAGTTCCCATTTGTAAACTAAGGGAAGGGCCTGGATTGATGGGAGGGCGATGGCAGTGGCTTATTAAAGCAGTTGATCTCTGAATTTGAGCCCAGAATCATTCTCCTAATGCAGATGGAGGATTTAAATGAGGTAAAAACGATAACGCCGCAGTCAAGAGACTTGGGGAGGGGAGGGAGGGAAAGAGACCTTGATGTTTGATAGTTGTAATAACCTACCGAGTGTTCTAATGGCTCAGGGATCAGGTGCGGAGCTGTGGCAATAACAAGTGCTGAATAATTATCCCAGCCATATTCTGCCGAACCAAACCCCCAAAGTATGAACTATATAAGGAGGCTTCTGCTGCCTCTCCGAGATTCCCTGAAATGTTAAATCGCTGGATTGGGAGCACTTCCAACATTAGTACTGCCCAGTTAGGAAGAAATAAAGCCCAGAATCCTCTAGTGACAGTTCTAATGTCTTTGTTAATTATGAATTATGGGTAAACATGCCGACTCGCAGAGGTCACTCCTGTCAGCAACAATACTTTTCAAGAAGGATTTTTTTTACGACGGCCTCTCTCATTCCGCCGTAATGTACTTTATATGTACATAAAAGCCCCTCCAGAAACACAACACAAAAAAGGTATTTGGTTTTGTTTTCATTTTTAAGGAAAGGATATTTATTTTTCTCATGGCGCCTAGCCTTTCCTCCCTCGCCTGTGTCAAGCGTCATTGTCAGGAGAAGCTCACCTTGCTCCTCTGCGGCGGGAAACAGCTGTTCAGTGGCAGGAGCTGGCAGAACGTGTAATAACAGGGTGGGGTAGGGACAAGGTTAGGCCAACAGCCAGACACTCTGCGAACAAGGAAGTTTCCGGGGAGAGCAGTGAATCAGCAGGCTGGTCACCTTATCGCACGCCACAGAGAAGCACGCGGCTGGCTTGCCGAACTTCGCCTCCACAGCAATGGCTGATCTGAGATCTCTCCCAGCGAGGCATAGGAACAGGATTAAAATTATATTATGTGTGGATCTCGCCCAACAAAAGCAATTGGCAGAACATCGTTTTAATTAGATGGCAGCGGCTGTAGCACATACAACTTTGGCACGGGCTCATTCGTAGCCTTCTGCACTCTCTCTCTGCCCTCTTGAAGAAGTTCTGGAAACTGTCTATATTGTCAGGAGTTATAGAGTAGGGGATTGGGGTCTAGTCTAAGGGTGTAATCCTTAAATACCCTTCCAGGGTATTGGAGTAATCCTTAAATACCCTTCCAGGCTTGTGATCCTGCCTCCAGTAAGGGTCAGAATCCAGGGGAAGAGGCTGGTGAGTCTGCCAGACCAGTTCCTTTGTTAGGGTGATGCCTTTGTTAAGTGTCCTCATTGGCATCTCAAAAAATCTACTAGGCTGCAAAAGCTACAGCTACGTGATGGTGCTCTCCAGAAAAGTGGCAGTAGGCATTTTCCACACTCCCATCATCTACAGTGGTACCTTGGGTTGAGAACTTAATTTGTTCTGGAGGTCTGTTTTAACCTGAAGCACCACTTTAGCTAATGGGGCCTCCTGCTGCCGCTGTGCCACCGCTGCATGATTTCTGTTCTCATCATGAAGCATAGTTCTTAACCTGAGGTAATATTTCTGGGTTAGCAGAGTCTGTAACCTGAAGTGTATGTAACCTAAACTGTCTGTAACCCGAGGTACCACTGTAGTTGGATGACATGTGATCCTAGGTAGAAGAAGAATCACCAGAATTGTGCTGTGAAAGGTGGAAACAGCAGACACAGAGATATGCCTTGTTCCATTCTAAACCTCAGCTGCAGTTTGAGGCTTCTCTGAAACTTATTGGAGAAGCAAGATCCATTGCAGTGCTAATGCTGTGATTTGTTGTTTAGTCATTTAGTCGTGTCCGACTCTTCATGACCCCATGGACCAGAGCACGCCAGGAACTCCTGTCTTCCACTGCCTCCCACAGTTTGGTCAAACTCATGTTAGTAACTTCGAGAACACTGTGCAACCATCTCATCCTCTTAATTCTGGAAACTGGTCTTCAACTGAGTGTACAAGGGTTCTGAAATAAGAAAACCCAGGGGAAATCAAGGGCACGATTCCCCCAAAATGTAACTATTATCAATGGGGGATATAAGCCTGTGTCCAATATTCTCCTGCTGAAATTAACAGTGCTCAGGAGAGTGTGGTCTAGGAGGGACCACACCTTCGTTCATCAGCTCTCCATCAATTTGTAGCCAACTTCCGCCAAAGAAGCTTGCAAAGGAATGAATTTATGATATGGCAAACCAGCTTCATGTAGTTGAGCGTGCTTCTCCAATGGTGCACAAAACAGGATCAGTCAGCGCCCTGGACTGTGAACTTAATTGCTTAGAAGAAGTACAGCCCAGACCCACCTTGGATCAATTCTACGCTTCCAGGTGTCATAAGAAAGTTGCAGAGATAGTGCAGGATACTGCGCACCCCGGAAATGATATCTTTCAGCTTCTGCCTTCTGGAAGAAGGTACAGGGTTATAAAGACTAGGACTAGCCACCTGAGAAACAGTTTCTATCTAAATGCGATCTTGGTTTTAAATGCAGTGTAAGGTAGTCTCTGTGGGAGTATATTGTATTTAATTATGGGGTATCAGAGTTTTTAGGGGGCTAACCAGGCTGGGATAGCTGGGATAGCAGGTTTGTGGGTTTTTGAATGTCTGATGTAGATTTATTCAATTTCGTTGTTCTGTATGGGACAATGAATTTCGTGGTTCAATTTTGTTGTTCTGTATGGGACAATCGTATTGTATATACACCAACCCCCAGGCAGAGGAACTTTTCATCAACAGTTTTCTTTACCATTAAAACCTAGATGCTCCTGAACATGTCTGCTATGGTGCATGGGATTCAGAGTTCTCCTGAGTATTAAAGCTGTATCGAGGCCAAGGGCCGAGCCTCTGCTGAATCAGTGTTGCAGTCATGTGCTTCTTTAGCCCAAGGTGAAAAACAAGGGTGGCTATAAGATCATGGGTGTTATCTGGCTCAGTTCTGCCTGCACTGGCTGGCAGCAGCTGCGCCAACTCAGGTAGGAGATTGGGTTGGGGGCTGACGTTGTGTGCGATGTTGTGACGTCACGTGTGACGTCAGGTGTCACATGGCAGCTTGTTTTCCATGCCCAGCATCTTCGCCTTTGCCTTTGCCTCCTCCTCCTCCTGCTGCTGCTGCCATAGACTGGGGGCATGCCATGAGGAGGAGGAATAGCTGCTGCAGCCTCATTTCCACATTGGCATCAGTGCCCCAATCTGCTGCCACAGGGGCCCAATCTGCTGCCAGGAAAAGCGTCCCTTCTCCGCCCAGCTGCCAAGCACTCTTCCAGTGGTTGAGGAGAGGACTGGGTGCACGGTGGGTGATGTTCACCCTCTGCGCGTAATGCCCCCCAGGTGGCGTGCAAGCGCTTGCCTGGTGGAGTGGCAGCCCCCTCAATATTGGGGGAGAGGCTCACCCCCTTCCCCAAAATACTGAAGGGGCTGAAGCCCCTTCTTCCCCCTATACCTAGCACCCCTGGCTGGCAGTGTCTCTCCAGCGGTTCAGGCAGGCAGCTAGCCCTACCTAGATATTCTGGGGACTGAGCCTTTGAGATCCTCACCAGCTCAGGGATTCTGTGACCTTTCCACCGCATGCAAGTAACCAGCACAATGACTACTAACAGCAACAGCAAGACTGTACTTATCCAGCCTCTGCTTGACATTCTCCACAACCTTCCAAGGCAGCCTGCTCCAAACAGGACGTTCTACACATCACCTTTTTAAATATAATTTGGAGCTATTGCTCTGCCATCTATGTGCCCTTCAAATATGTGAAAACGACTATCACATCACTTCTTGGTTGTGCCTTCTCCTGCCTAAATCTGAACCGGGAACAGGTGTCTTGAGGTCTCCTCTACTTGCTTCCCTTTCGCCACTTATTTTGGAAACTTTTCCCACAGGGCCGTCGATGTGTTGTGACCACTGTAGAGGTGTGAGTACATTGCAGCTGAATCAGGAGCAAATAATAATAATAATAATAATAATAATAATAATAATAATAATAATAATAATAATAATTTATTTATACCCCGCCCATCTGGCTGGGTTTCCCCAGCCACTCTGGGCTGCTTCCAGCAGAATATTAAAATACAATGATTCACCCAGTATTAAAAACTTCCCTAAAGAGGGCTGCCTTCAGATGTCTTCAAAAAGTCTGACAGTTCTTTATTTCTTTGACATCTGATGGGAGGCCGTACTACAGGGCAGGCACCCCTTCCGAGAAGGCCCTCTGCCTGGTTCCCTGTAACCTCACTTCTTGCAGTGAGGGAACCACCAGAAGGCCCTCAGCGCTGGACCTCAGTGTCTGGGCAGAATGATGGGGGTGGAGACGTTCCTTCAGGTATACAGGACCAAGGCCATTTAGGGCTTTAAAGGTCAGCACCAACACTTTGATTTGTGCTCAAAAACGTACTGGCAGGTGATGCTGGTGCCTTTGTCTACCTGCCTCTGTCACGTGGTTCTCCAAAACTAGCTTTACCTAGCTGTGAGTGATGTATCAGTGGAACTAGACACTAGGCCAGTGGAACTAGACAGTGGAACTAGACAGTGGAACTAGACACTAGGCCAGAGTTGGGGAACCATGGCCCTCCAAATGTTGACTCCAGCTCCCATCAGCCCCAGCTGGCCTGGCCAAAGGTCAGGCATGACAGGAGTTATAGTCTAGTAACTTCTGGAAGAATACAAGTCCCTGGCCTAGTCTAGAAACCATATTTGGGACTCCAGATTATTGCCGCAGAGTTTGCGTTAAAGGGTGCCATTTTAAGAGCAAAAGCCTGACCATGCAAAACCTGGTCCATCTACTTTCTGTCGCCTCCTCGGAGTTGATAGGTGCCCACTGTGACAGCCACAGCCTTGGCCCTGTCCTCCTTTCCTTCCTTCTCTGCCTTCTTCGGTGGTCTCCGCTTTTGCATCCGCTCTCCTTGCTGCTTGTGTGCCTCAATCTCTTGCCATAGCAACACCTGCAGGTGAAGGCAAAGCTCATCCCCCCCAACGTGCTTCTCCAGCTCTGAAGATGCAACTAATCACTCCACAAGGAGTGAAGTGCCATCTCCCTGCTCCCCACAATCAAATTGCAGCCGTGAGCACCCCCCGACGCCCCTACTCCGCACAGGTGTTTAACCTGTTTCTGTGAGCATGAGGGGGAAAGGGCTTTTTCTACCAATGAAAAATGAAATGCCGCAGTTTAGCTGTTCATCATACAGTACATCTCCAGCCTACACTTCTTCACTCTGGGATGCAAAGTCTCGTAAGTAGCAACCTGGGAGACGCAATGCAAGATGGTATATCTTGGGCTACGTGCGTTCTGCAAATCCATTGTCATATCACAGAAAACAGAGCAGCAACGGGCACATTATCTGGCATCCTGAGAGTCTCTGTTGTCATTGTTTTAGGAAATAAAGTGATCGTTTCTGGGCCTTAAGGTCGCATACGAGCAATTGTTTTGGGAAATCTCAGTGAGTGGCTGCTGATAAATATTTTGATGGGTCAACGGACTGAGATTCTGTGTCCTGAATGCATAACTCATCACTCTTCCCTTCAAAGTATAATAGATCATGCAAAAAAGAAGCAAATAACTGTTGTTTATTGCACAATTGATGTGACTTGCAAGTTTCAGCATGGCTTGGAGCAGAAGCCTTCTCCTGCTGAGTCAGAATCAGGCCATTGGTTGCCCAGAGTAGCTGGGGAAGCCCAGACAGATGGGTGGGGTATAAATAATAAATTATTGTTGTTATTGTTATTATTGGTTCTTCTAACCCAATACCTTCTACTCTTAAGAATCTCAGGAGTCTTTCCAAACAAGCCTTTTGACTAGAGATGCTGAGGACTGGACCATCTGCACTCAAGAGGTGTACAAGGAAGACCACGGAGAGTTGCTCCTCCTCTCACCCCCTTGCTTCGCTGTCCATCTCCCGTTGACCCAAGGCAATGGGATGGAAGGAGACGTATGACTGTCTTATCCTGATTTGGACCATTTGCCTCAGCCAGCTTAGAAAAGACTACTCTGTCCCGCAGAATATCTCTAGCCAAAGGGGAGGTCTTCCTTAACTGCAGAAGCCATGGGCTTGACCTGCAATTTTCTGCATGTATGACGTGTGCTTTGCCTTGGTGGCATCCGTCCGTCTGGAGAGCCAATGGAGTCCGCCTCCGGGGGTGAGTCAAAGCACTGGAGAATCACAGCACCTGCTGTGGTTGCTGAAACTGGTAAATAGCAACTGCTGCCCCCCCCCCACTTCTGTGGGGCTCGAGCCTGGGATGTGTGTATGGAAGTCCTGGGCTGCCCAGATGACACGACTCTGCTCTAGACCTTGCTGATGTGGTCTAAAGGAAAGCTGAGTGATACAGTGTTCTCTACCACTGAGCTGCTAACTGTATAAAACAGGCAGCAACCCTCAAATCTCAATACGCCAGTTGTGCTTTAATGGTTTAGTGTTTACACTGCCTTTTTCTGGGACATTTTGGGTTGGAAAGGGCATTCTCAACAAGCGGCCACCATTTTGTGTTTGTGTGTCAATATTGTTTTTCCACAGAATGTTCTGGAACAAGGATACATCTCAGGAATACAGGAGTTTCGCTGTTGCCTCATTGGGTAGGGGAGGGGGGAAAACAGTATAAAGAAGGTTTTATACTGTCCCCACAGCTGTTATCAATGGTAAATTCCAACTTCACATACCATTCTTGAAGAAGAAGAAGAAGAAGAAGAAGAAGAAGAAGAAGAAGAAGAAGAAGAAGAGGAGGAGGAGGAGTTTGGATTTGATATCCCGCCTTTCACTCCCCTTCAGGAATCTCAAAGCGGCTAACATTCTCCTTTCCCTTCCTCCCCCACAACAAACACTCTGTGAGGTGAGTGGGGCTGAGAGACTTCAGAGAAGTGTGAGTAGCCCAAGGTCACCCAGCAGCTGCATGTGGAGGAGCGGGGACACAAACCTGGTTCACCAGATTACGAGACTACCGCTCTTAACCACTACACCACACTGGCTCTCTGCCTCCAAATTTTTGACCTGTGAATTGAGCAATTAATTTGGAATTTCTCTCAGCCATAGAAGGGTTGCCACCAAACATTTCCCCAGATTCGCTATTTCACCCCACAGTAGTAAGTGAAGCTTCTGCGACACTCCAAGGGAGTTAAATAGCTTCACGTAAAACTGCAGTTCTTCCTTATGAAGTGTCCGTATATATCTGAGTCATCACCAGATTTCCCCCCCAAGTGAAACGGGATATAATTTGGAGCCTCCACCATCCCTCAGGCAGAATACCTGGGAAGGCTCGTTGTGCAGCAAAAGAACTCCAATAAGACGAGTAAAATTCCTTTGGGAGGGGGAGTGTCGTAGTGTTTTGCACATCTGTACAATTTATAACACTGCATTCCAGTAAAATATTTTGTTTGTCATCGAAAAGAAACACAGAGTCTTTTGCGTTCAGCAACTCCTAACATTTCTCCAGGCTATCTTGCAATTTCTATATCTGTGTGTGAAATTAACACAAACTGCTTCTCCCCCCTTTTTTTTTCTTCTTCTCCTGCTCTCTGCTTGATAATTGCTTAATTTTTCATTGTGGTAGCATTTCATAGATGCAAATGAATAGATTTGTGGGGTTTTTTATGTTTTTAAAATACTATATTTTCACTTTTTTTAGGACTTAAAAAAAAAGGGAGAAAGAAACTCAAACCATCAACCTATAATTATGTTTGTGACAGCAACCTAATTGCATGCCACACTGAAAGCTAACCCAGTGGGGGAAATAATTTTACCCAATTATGGAAAGTTTTAATAAAAGACTTATACATAAAGTTTTGCATTTTTAATGCATTCGGTGGGTTCCCGAGTGCCTTTCTGCCTGTTCCTTCGCTTATCATCAAGACTGTGCTTGGAAAAAATGAAATACCCGTTATACCTGGCCTGACTGGCAAACACATTGTCTCCCCGCCCCGCTCACACCCACAGAGTGAAAAAGACATACATGAAAATGAGAAAACGTGTGGGATGGGGTGAACAGCTTCATAGATAACGTTACTTGAATTCTTCGCTTTTAAGACGACCACACTTCCTGGGAACAATCAGTCCAGTTGTGTATCCACCACAGTGACCAGCAAGGGAATAACTGCTGGAAGGAGCGCAGAAAGAAGTAATGTCCTGGTGCACCTGTAGCAACAAAACCAGGTGCCTTCATCTTCCCCAGCTGCAACAAAACATGTCTCTCCTGTATCAGTCTCTACACAGCAGGTGATGCAACTCTCCAATACTTTGACCTGAAGGTGCCCACTTCCATTGTCTCCCAAGACAGAAACATGCCAGGAGACCAGTGCTGATCTTTGAAACGATCCCTCAATCCTCTCAACGGCGCTCAGTGTATAAAACAGGCATAGGCAAACTCCGGCCCTCCAGATGTTTGGGACTACAATTCCCATCATCCCTAGCTAACAGGGCCAGTGGTCAGGGATGATGGGAATCGTAGTCCCAAACATCTGGAGGGCCAGAGTTTGCCTATGCCTGGTATAAAATATATCTTCAGCTTCCTCTGCCATGATTAAAGGTAAAGGGACCCCTGACCATTAGGTCCAACTCTGGGGTTGCGGCGCTCATCTCGCTTTATTGGCTGAGGGAGCCGGCGTACAGCTTCCGGATCATGTGGCCAGCATGACTAAGCCACTTCTGGAGAACCAGAGCAGCGCATGGAAACGCCATTTACCTTCCTGCCGGAGCGGTACCTATTTATCTACTTGCACTTTGACGTCCTTTCGAACTGCTAGGTTGGCAGGAGCTGGGACCGAGCAATGGGAGCTCACCCCATCCCGGGGATTCGAACCGCTGACCTTCTGATCGGCAAGTCCTAGGCTCTGTGGTTTAACCCACAGCGCCACCCGCATCCCTCTGCCATGATTAAAGGTAAAGGTAAAGGTACCCCTGCCCGTACGGGCCAGTCTTGACAGACTCTGGGGTTGTGCGCCCATCTCACTTAAGAGGCCAGGGGCCAGCGCTGTCCAGAGACACTTCCGGGTCACGTGGCCAGCGTGACATCGCTGCTCTGGCAAGCCAGAGCTGCACACGGAAACGCCGTTTACCTTCCCGCTAGTAAGCGGTACCTATTTATCTACTTGCACCCGGGGGTGCTTTCGAACTGCTAGGTTGGCAGGCGCTGGGACCGAGCAACGGGAGCGCACCCCGCCACGGGGATTCGAACCGCCGACCTTTTGATCGGCAAGCCCTAGGCGCTGAGGCTTTTACCCACAGGGCCACCCGCGTCCCTCATGGCGTCCCTGCCATGATTAGTAGCAGCCAATTTTTTCCCCTCAAGAGTCAGGGCAGGCTTCCTACTAACCTCTGCGAGAACAGGATACTGGCTAGATGAGCCTCTGGTCTTGTTCTGACGTTCTTCAGAAAGTTTCATATCCACAGTACGTTTCACCTAGAGCTGGAGCTGAAGGCACATTTCTACTCAGGCGGAACCTCTGAGGCGTTTTTGAAAGAGAGATTTCCACTCTCGGGGAGAATTTTGATGGCAAGTTGAGCCCAGCCTGAAGACAACACTCTGAACACTTCACCATAGCTGTCAACTTTTCCCTTTTCTTGCGAGGAATCCTATTTGGAATAAGGAAATTTCCCTTAAAAAAATGAGAAACGTTGACAGCCACGCACTTCACAGCCAGAGAGCTCCTGCGTTCTCTGCTCTGTGGTCCTCTAAGCCCATTTACGACTGCAAACAAACAGACTCTCCAAACGCTCAGGCAGTTTTTCAGAGCAAGCGATGCCCAATTCGGCTGTGCACACTCTGTGACTTTCTGGAACAAGCTTGGCCAGGGGAAAGAAAAAGGGGGGAAAAAAGACACCCAAATGCAACTGGCGGAAACTGCCTCACAAGAAACATCCAGAAATGTGTCCCGTGCGCAGATTGCTTAATAATGCCACATTCATAATCTGACGCTTTTCCCAAGGCGAAGCTGACAAAAGGTTTCAAATGCCGAACGGCGGGAGGTGGGTGCGCAACACGCAAGTGAGTGTGGCCGACAAGGCTTTAATTGCTTTTTCTTTTTTTAAGGAGAGGTGATTTTATTCTTTCAAGACGCAGCTTTGTCGAAAAGCTTCCGAACAAAGCTGCAAAACTAGCCCAAATAAATAAAATGAAGCGGCGGTGTGTGAAGGCAAGGTAACAAATAAGAAGGAGAAGAATACCATAGATGTTAAAGAACAATGAGGCGACTCGCTAAGGGTTTGGAACACAGTTGAAAGGACATTAACAGCCCAAGACTGGGACAGTACCAGAGAGAGAGAGAGAGAGAGAGAGAGAGAGAGAGAGAGAGAGAGAGAGAGAGAGAGAGAGAGAGAGAGAGAGAAGATTCATCTAGCAATCACAGCACTAAGTCCCGGAAGGGGCTCTGGGAAGTGGTCACAGGTGATTGTCATGTGTGATAATTATTATTACTGTACACCTGCTCCTCCGCACTAATTAACTTTGGATATGCAAATCAATCCTATTGCATCATGCCCCTGCTCTCCTCCCCTACAGATAAGAAGATGTTCAGCTGCTGGGTTTAATTAGGATAATGAACGGCGGGCCCACTGTGGCTTGGCAGGGGAGGTGTGGGAGGGAAGCGGTGGCTGACCTTTTCTCCCCAAACGGTGACATTTTCTATAGCTTCGGAGCCCTCCGAGTCGCCCCTGTGGCTGGGACGTTGATAGGAGCGGATTGATGAGGTGTCATTAGAGAAGAGGCGCCTCAGCCCCACTGTTTGCTGCGAGAATACAGCAGGTGTTCTGACAAGGACACGGGCTATCACTGCTAGATGCCAAACAATGCTCTCCGTTCGGTAAAGTCAAGCGCACCGGCGTTTCCGCCAGGAAAAAAAAAGGGGGGACGAAAACAACACCAGGCTGATTTCTGTACGTGCAGCCTCTGGAGAGGTCATCCCTAAATTACATTTCGGAGTTGCTTTTCGCCTGCCATCAACAGATTAGAAAAGGGTTTTCACACTGCTCCAAGTATTCTCTGGAGACACAAATTCAAACACCATTAAGGCTCTCCTTTTTAAAAACAAAAGGTTACATTTGGGGGTGATCTGTTTTGTTCTGCTCTGCAAAACAAGGTTCAAGGAGCCAAGCGGAGCCGCAGGAAATTCCCGAAAAACATCCATACATATATAGTTTTGTCGCAAATTCAACTGCGGCTCCGCTGAAAAGTAGGGAAAAAACAGACATTAAGGTTGTCCACACATTACCCTGAACACAGGTACAGCTTGCCTTTACCCAAGGGCAAGTGTTGGTGTGAAAGGGTGCACCCTGGTTCATTGGTACAGCTCAAGCCTTGTTCACGGACCAATGTGAATTGCTGCATATGGGTCCAGCTCAACTGTTTTTGTATATAGTCGTACCTCAGAAGTCGAACGGTATCCGTTCCAGAAGGCCATTCGACTTCCAAAACATTTGGAAACCAAAGCGTGGCTTCTGCTTGTCTGCAGGGCGTTCGGCTTCCAAAAATAGTTCGCAAACCGGAACACGCACTTCTGGGTTTGCGGTGTTCAGGAGCCAAAACGTTCAAGAACTAAGACGTTCAAAAACCAAGGTACGGCTGTATAGGTAGACAGATTGTACGTGTTTCAAATGAGAAAAGTGAACAACCCTTTTGTGATTCGGCTTTGGAGTTTGGCTTCCAAACTTAACCTCCCAGAATCCAAAGTGTTGGCTAAAGCCCTAAATGGCTTTGGAAATGAAAGCTGGGCAAATGCCCCACTTTAGGGAAGTTTTTACTGTTTGAAGTTTTATCGTGTTTTTAATATTCAGTTGGAAACCTCCCAGAGTGGCTGGGAAAACCCAGCCACATGGGCAGGGTATAAATTATTTATTATTATTATTATTATTATTATTATTATTATTATTATTATTATTATTATTATTATTATTAATTTGGGGCCTATGTTGCTCTATCAGACCTTGTTCTGTGTTTAACAACAACATTAAAACCTAACTAAGCACATGGTCAGGAGTGAGGAACAAGGAACACTGACAGACTGTCTTCTTCTACCTCTCATTGCTCATCTAACTCCACCCCACCCCTTTTGACAGCCCTGGACAACTGCAGATGGAAAGGAATGGGGCTTACTGCCTGGTAAATGGGATAAGGAGTGCAGCTTTTGACAAATCCACAAAGCTATGCTCTACCTCTGCTGCCAGAGGATTTTGAGAAGCATCTTTCTGGCCACTGTGAGAACAGGGTGCTGGACACAACAGGCCTTTGACCTCACCCAGCAGAGCTCTTTTGGTGTTCTTGTGTTCCATAACATCCAAACTGAAACCCTTTTCCCCAAGTATCATCGACTGTCTGCTGCCCCTAGGAGAAGATTTGGCGGTGATGACCTTCATCCGTAAGTAGTACAGCTGATAAGTTAGCAAGCTGTTCCCCCCACTTTGGGTCACCCAAAACAAATTTGAGGATCCTATGGAAGCCATAAGCACCTCTCTACTGGATCCCCTCTTCCTTTGGTGGCTCAGCGGAAGAAAACACTTAGAAGATCAGCATAGCCAACGGGCTCACTTCCATCATCTGCAGCTTCCATCTTTCCTGATCATTGGCCCACGGGAGAGGGGAATTCGAGAACATCTGAATGGCATCGCCTTGGCTACTCCTGCTCTGCCAGCGGTAGGAATTCTGTGAAAACCATTCTCGGCCAGGCCAGTCTCACATACTGTGATGGGATGATGAGCTGCTTGTGCGTAAAATGCAAGTCCCTCAGAGTTTGATCAGGTTTTCAAACCTCTGCCTGTGACGGAGCCCCTCCAGCATGGCTGCGTCAATCGCTAGTAGAATCCGAAAGTGGTTGCTTTCGGAATCGTTTCCAACATAAAAGCTCTTTAACGGAAACACGTCTTCTGGACTCTCGGCGTGACAGTTTCCGGCGAGGAGTGGGTGTCCCTATAGGAGGTCCTGAGACCTCCCCACTGTTTTCGCTGGAAGCGTCTCTGAGCCATCCCTCCGACTCACTTTCCCTTGGAGTTCTTGCTCGCCCTCTACTGGTTCCCTCTTCCGCTGCTACTTCTCTCTCAACCTCAATGAGCCTTTGCACCTCCGGTTCTTTGGATGGCAGTTCCCTGACATCCACCTCCCCTCCAGGGCCCCCTTCACCCCCTCCCGTCTCCTCCCCTACGGGCGGTGAGGAGGTAAAACCCCTGAAAGAACCTCCCTCATCTTCCGAAGTCTCGAACACTTCCCTCCACTTGTTGCTGTCCCTGGTCTCTCGGTACTCTTCGTCATCGGAGTCCACTCCCTCTTCCAACTCTGACTCCGCGAACCCTTCCAGTTCCTCTTCCTCGTCGGTGGTGCCGAAATACTCCCTCCTAAACCTTGCTACCGGCTGAGGTTTCCTCGGGAATCTTTGGTGGAACGTTTCTGTTAAAACCTCGTCATTGACTTCCTCTGCAATCACCCAGGTGTTTTCTGACTCCGGTTCCCCTTCCCACGCCACCAAATACTCCACCTGATTTCCCTTCCACCTGGAATCGAGGATTTCCGCTACATGGTTGCGGCGTTCCCTCTCTTCCAAGGCTGGTCCCCTGACGTGCTCCCCTTCACGTCCCCCCCTGTATGGTGACAGTAACGACCTGTGGAACACTGGGTGCAATTTCATGTGGTTGGGTAACCGGAGTTTGAAAGCCACCGGGTTGACCTGCTGAATGACCTCAAAGGGTCCCAATCTTCTGGGCCTCAATTTCTTACAACCCCCTTTGAACGGCAACCCTTGGGTTGACAGCCACACTTGATCCCCCACCCTTATGGTTTCACCTTCCCTTCTGTTCTTGTCTGCCTGCTTCTTATATTGTGCCTTGGCCCTTTCTAAGTTGAGCTGGAGCTGATGATGGATCGCTTCCATCTCTTCTACAAAATGTTCAGCCGCTGGGACGCTCCATCTCTCCCCTCCTTCCCCTGGAAATGCCCTGGGGTGACACCCGTAATTAGCCAAAAAGGGGCTCATCCCTGTGGACACATTCTCCGCATTATTGTAGGCAAATTCTGCCAGCGCCAACTTTTCGACCCAATCGTTCTCTCTGTCATTGACATAACACCTCAGATATTGTTGAAGAATGCCATTTGCTCTTTCCGCCTGCCCGTTGGTTTCAGGGTGCCGGGCAGTTGAAAAATTGACTTCCACGTGCAGCAAGCTCATGAGTTTCCTCCAGAACCTGGAAGTAAATTGTTTGCCGCGGTCTGAGATCACCCTCAAGGGAGCCCCGTGCAACCTAAAGATGTGTTCTACAAACAACTTCGCTGTTTCTTCCGCTGTGACTGCATGTGAGCATGCTACAAAGTGGCACATCTTAGTTAACAGGTCTACTACTACCATGATGGCTGTTTTCCCCTTGGACTTCGGCAGATCCGTCATAAAATCTATTGATACCGCTTCCCAAGGCCGTTCTGGTGTGGGTAATGGTTCTAATAACCCTGCCGGCGCCCTTCTTTCCCCTTTGGCTCGCTGACATTGGTCACACCCTCTTACATACTCCCTTACATCTTCCCTCACCTTGGGCCACCAAAATTCCCTGGTAACCAACCACATGGTCTTGTGTTGCCCAAAATGTCCCGCCGTGGGGCTATCGTGCAACTGCTTGAGTACTCTCCCCCTCAATTCACCTTCGGGTATATACAGTGCCCCTTTGTAATACAATGCCCCATTTCTTTCTTCAAAACCTCCGGGGCTCTCGCCCTCCCCCCTGAGACCTCTGAGCTTATCCTGGGCATATTCATCATTTTCCGTTTCCTCTACCAGTTCTCGTTGCCCCACCAGCGCCGCCCCACACACCCAGCGGTCCTCAGGGATGACATGTCTCTCTTCGATCGCCCCCTCCCCTTCCCAATACTCTGGTTTGCGTGAGAGCGCGTCCGCCCTGACGTTTTCTGGGCCTGGCACATAACAAATTTCAAAGTGGAATTTGGAGAATTCCTGTGCCCATCTCACTTGTCGTTGGTTGAGCACTCGAGCTGTTCTCCAATACTCTAAATTCTTGTGGTCGGTGCACACTTGCACCTTGTGTTGTGCCCCAATTAATAAATGTCTCCACCTCCGGAACGCTTCGTGAATGGCAAGTAGTTCCCTGTCATACACCGTGTAGTTCCTCTCGGATTTATTCAGCTTCCGCAAGAAGAAGGCACACGGTCTCCACTCCGACATACTCCTCCCCGGTTGAAGAAGTACCGCCCCTACCGCCCGGTCGGATGCATCGGTTTCCACTCTCATGGGTTTTCGTAAATCCACATGCAGAAGTTGTTCTTCCGAGCCGAAAGCCCTTTTCAGTTCTTCAAATGCTCGCTCTGCCTCTGCCGTCCAAACAAATTTCTTCTTGCTGCTGAGGCAGTCGGTGATGGGCGCCGTCAAGTGGGCAAAGTTCTTGATGAACTTCCGATAAAAGTTCCCAAACCCCAAGAATCTTTGCACATCCTTCTTGGTCTTCGGTGTCTTCCATTCCAGTACCGCTTGGACCTTGCCTGGATCCATGGCCAATCCCTTGTCTGACAAGCGGTACCCCAGGAATTCCACCTCCTTGGTATGAAACTGGCACTTCTCCAGTTTCACCCACAGCTGGTTGGCTTGCAGCCTGCCCAACACTTCTCGAACGTCCCTCACATGCTGCTCCTCATCTTCCGAATACACCAACACGTCGTCTAAAAAGGCCACACAATTCTTGTAGAGCAAAGGTCCCAGAACGTGGTTAATAAAAGCTTGAAAGCACGCGGAGCCTCCTTGTAGACCGAAGGGCATAACGAGGTATTCAAAGGCTCCCAAAGGGGTGAACATGGTGGTCTTCCATTCATCCCCCTTCCTTATGCGTATCAGATTGTACGCCCCCCGCAGGTCCAGCTTTGTAAAAATCTTTCCCTTCCTTACCCTGGTCAAAATGTCATCAATTCGGGGCATAGGGAAAGCCAGGGGTTCCGACACTGCATTCAGGGCCCTAAAGTCACACACAAGTCTCGGCTTATCTGTGTTTTTTTTGTCCACAAAAAACACTGGGCTGCCCCCCACCGCTCGGGACTCTCTGATGAAACCTCGCTTCAGGTTTTTGTCAATGAACTCCCTCAGCTCCTGCATCTCCCTGTCTGACATGGCGTACAGCTTGCCCACTGGGAGTTGGGCCCCAGGGAGTAGGTTGATTTGACAGTCAAAGGGTCTATGCGGTGGCAGTTTGTCTGCTTCCCTTTCGCTGAATACGTTGCTCAGATCTGCGTATTGCGGGGGCACCTTCCCTTTGTCCATTACTTCCATCCCGGCTAGGGTGACTCTGGCTCCTCCCGGAACCTTCCCCTCCTTGCAGTGTTCTAGGCAATGCGCTGACCCAAAGGAGACCACCCTCTGATGCCAGCCCACTAGCGGATCGTGTAGCGCCAACCAGCTCATCCCCAAAATGATGGGAGCTCCTCCCAAGGTGGCCACATTAAACGCTATCCGTTCGGTGTGCCTTGCCACCCTCATTATCATCGGGACAGTCTGTTGGCTAACTTCTCCCCCCAACAGCTCTCTGCCGTCAATCGTAGTCACCTGCAAGGGGTTACTTAAAGGGATGGTCTGTATCTGGTGCTCAGCTGCAAACTCCTTACTCATGAAATTACAGGAGCTGCCTGAATCCAAAAGCGCCTTGATCTTTAGTGGGTGTCCGTTTGGCAGTTCTAGTAACACCTCTATCACTAAAGCAGGTCTGGGAGGTTCCGGCGTGGGCACTTTCACTGCTCTTTGGCCTGGCTGCTGTGCCCCGACGGTGGCAGCCAGGCGTTGGCTTTTACTTGCTCCTTGCTTTCCTCTTCCTTTTCCCCAACTGCTCCTGCCATCCCTTGCCATTCCTTTCTTTGTGGGCAGACTCTGGCAAAGTGCCCTGGCTGTTGGCAGAGATAACATCTCTTGGCGCTCTTTCCCTCCTTCTTCCGCCCTTCACTGGGATTTGAAACTGCGCGCGCCCGCGCTGTTCCAACTTCCATCGGCTCTGCCGGCGGGAAAGGTGGCTCTGGAATGTCTGGAATGCGGAGCTCCCTCCAACGGTCTCCTTTCCCTTCCCGCTTTTCCAAAGCCCTCGCCTCCTGGCGCGCTCCTATGGACAGCGCAGATTTGGTCAGCTGATCCATAGACTCCGCCCTGGGCCCCCGGGAAAGTTCATCTTTGACGGCCGAAGAAAGCCCCTCTTCGAAAAGCATCTGGATGGGTTCCGCCGATAGGTCCCACCCCAATTTATGAATCAGCATAGTAAACTCAGTCCAGTACTCACGGACAGATCGGCTTCCCTGCTGGCAAGCCATTAACTGCCTTCGCACCACCCCCTGCTCAATGTCGCTGGAAAACATCAGGTCCATGGCACGAAAAAACTTCCTTGTGTCCTTTAGGATCTCATTATTCGCTGCCATCAGGGGTCTAACCCAGTCCTTCGCCCCCGATTCGAGATGGCCAATTACAAAAGCCACTCGCGATTCCTCGTCGGGGAAGTCATCAAACTGCAGGTTGAGAGCGTATTGCATCTCTGTTCTAAAGGCATGATAGTTCCTGGGATCCCCCCCGAATTTCTGCACCAATCCTGGCACCTTTCTGGCGAGCGGGGTGGTTTTCTCCTTTCCCTTTTCTGCATCCTGAGCCCTCCTCTCCTCAAGCCTCGCCGTTTGCAGCGCCAGCTGGATCTCCAACGCCCTGTACCTTTCTTCCAGGCTTGGACCCCCTCCAGCTGCTCCTGCTCCTCCGGTTCCGGCTGGGTTGCTCATGATGCCTCTCCCTGCACAAGCTGGCTTTCGGAGACTTTCGGATTGCTGTGATGGGATGATGAGCTGCTTGTGCGTAAAATGCAAGTCCCTCAGAGTTTGATCAGGTTTTCAAACCTCTGCCTGTGACGGAGCCCCTCCAGCATGGCTGCGTCAATCGCTAGTAGAATCCGAAAGTGGTTGCTTTCGGAATCGTTTCCAACATAAAAGCTCTTTAACGGAAACACGTCTTCTGGACTCTCGGCGTGACAGTTTCCGGCGAGGAGTGGGTGTCCCTATAGGAGGTCCTGAGACCTCCCCACTGTTTTCGCTGGAAGCGTCTCTGAGCCATCCCTCCGACTCACTTTCCCTTGGAGTTCTTGCTCGCCCTCTACTGGTTCCCTCTTCCGCTGCTACTTCTCTCTCAACCTCAATGAGCCTTTGCACCTCCGGTTCTTTGGATGGCAGTTCCCTGACACATACACTAGAGTCCAGCCTGATCACAAAACTGGTAAGATCAGCTTAGGAGGGACACAACACTGACTGTTATAGTGCAGATAAGGTGCAAGGAGGACTCTACACGTACAGTAAAAAAGAAATAAATGGGTTGAGTGACTGTTTTCAAGGACTGTGATTGTATGGTGGGGTGATGGGGTGGCAGAAGGTGGTTGGGAAGAGGATGAAACAGCCAAGAGGTCATATTTTTC
Source organism: Podarcis melisellensis (assembly GCF_964234715.1). Taxonomy (NCBI): domain Eukaryota; kingdom Metazoa; phylum Chordata; class Lepidosauria; order Squamata; family Lacertidae; genus Podarcis; species Podarcis melisellensis. The sequence goes on along the minus strand of NC_138530.1, from coordinate 10,667,007 downwards.
CTACATAGCTTGCAATCTAATGGAAGCTCTCACAGACTCTTCGAACATCACTCTGTAATGCGTTACTGAATAAAGTCTAACCAGTTGCGAAGTTGGTGTAAGCCACCATGTTGAACCCCCGCAGGGAATCTCCGCCTTCCCCCCCTTTAAAGGTAAAGGGACCCCTGACCATTAGGTCCAGTCATAGCTGACTCTGGGGTTGCGGTGCTCATCTCGCTTTATTGGCTGAGAGAGCCGGCGTACAGCTTCCAGGTCATGTGGCCAGCATGACTAAGCCACTTCTGGCGAACCAGAGCAGTGCACGGAAACACTGTTTACCTTCCCGCCAGAGCAGTAACTATTTATCTACTTACACTTTGATGTGCTTTCGAACTGCTAGGTTGGCAGGAGCAGGGACCGAGCAACGGGAGCTCATCCCGTCGCGGTGATTCAAACCGCTGACCTTCTGATCGGCAAGTCCTAGGCTCTGTGGTTTACCCTTACCCTGATGCTTATTGTACAGACTTATAAATTCAGCGTTGGGACACCCTTTCCTAAGTCTCTTCTAGAGCAAACTGTGGAAAGATGCTCTGTTTTCGATTTTCTCTGAAGATCATTTGCACAGCAATCAAACGAAGAGTTCAGACTTTCTCATTCAGCTTGTACGTCCTGTTCTCAGCACTCTTGTTCATTAAAAGAAAGAAGAAGTCTTGTCTTATGTGTATCTAAAGAAGCCTTATTTGAATTTCAAATTCAGATGCAGACCTACAAAAGCTGATACGGCAGAGCAATAACTGCAACGCAATCTCTCCCCCTCTCTCTTATTCCATCTCTCTCTCTCTCTCTCTCTCTCTGATCATTTGCTTGGATTTAACCATCTGTGCTTTGGCCTTTCTTCTCTTTCGAAATGTGCGGTTTTATGTTGTCGTAATATAATGCTACATTAGATCTCTATCTGCCTGTCACTTGCTCTTTGGAAGAAGAGGTCAGAAAACTTTCTCCCATATTAAAACAGCAATTGCCTAAGTAACCTTGAAAACGTAACAATTCGCAAAGCGGTGATCTCATCCCGTCCCCTTCTCTTCTTCACAATAATAATAATAATACAGATAAAATCTAGTGTGAAATAAAGGAGACCTTAGACTTACCGATGTAACATTCTCCCCCAGACATAGGAGTTGCTTTGGAGTGTTTCCAATACGTGGAAGGAAAACATTGCATTGGAAGTGACAATATATGGTGGGTTGGGGAGGGGGGTCCTAAGGAAAAAAATGTCGGGACCGCTGCAAGACTCCACCTGATTCATAGAATTGTAGAGTTGGAAGGGACCAGGAGGGTCACCTAGTCCAACCCCCCTCAGGACGCAAGGGAGAAACATGCTAAGAGGAAGGAATGCTTGGCAAATCCACACCATGATCAACTCCCGTCTAGAAACCTATGTCCCCACTGTGGAAGGACGTGTGGGTCCAGAATTGGCCTCCACAGTCACATACGGACTCATTGTTAAAACCGTGTTTATGTAAGACGATTATACTTGGCTACGGGTGATCGCCAAAGAATAATAATGCAGGAATCTTTTTGTCCAATGTGAGGCTGGAACCCACAAACTTGAGGTTAAGAGTCTCATGCTCTACTGACTGAGCTATCCAGAAGAAGAAGAAGAAGAAGAAGAGGAGGAGGAGGAGGAGGAGGAGGAGGAGGAGGAGGAGGGGGGATTTAGATTTGATATCCCGCTTTATCACTACCCGAAGGAGTCTCAAAGCGGCTAACAATCTCCTTTCCCTTCCTCCCTCACAACAAACGCTCTGTAAGGTGAGTGAGGCTGAGAGACTTCAGAGAAGTGTGACTAGCCCAAGGTCACCCAGCAGCTGCATGTGGAGGAGCGGGGACACGAACCCGGTTCACCAGATTACGAGTCCACCGCTCTTAGCCACTACACCACACTGGCTGCTTAGTATGACTCCTTAGGAAGCTATACAGAACGTAAATACTAAATGAGCATGTTTTCATGGAATTAATTTAGACTCACAGCTTCAAAATTCCAAGAAAATAAGGATTGTTCCACTGAGGGGAAAAACATCCTGTAATAGTAATATCTGCAAGAACCAAATCCAGGGTTAACCTGAATCAGCCTGAAACAGTGCACAATCCAGGGTTGGATCTACAATGACCTGGAAAGTGCTGTTTTAAGAAAGCGCTGTATAAAAAAAGATTGCTCCCAATGCAAATTCCCATTGGCAAAAGATTACTGCTCTACAGCGCCCTCTGGTGTCACATTTTTATAACGCACTTTAAACGTTATAACTCACCAGTGTAGATTAGTCCCAACATTCATATGGAGGTGATGAACAGCCTTGCCTGCATGCCCTCCCCCCCCCCCCAGGAGAGCAAAAGTGTGCAGCCCCACGCCCCAAGTGCACCATCACCCCCAGAATCTCAGGTTTCATTTTTTTAAAAAAATGGTTCAGTTTCTGTTACTAATATTTTTACTATTCATTGCATTACTATACCTCTTTTTATGTTTAAGGAGAAATATCTCAAAGCAGTTAACAACACATTAAAACATCAAATAAAACCATCCGGAATATAGCATTACTGAAGAAAGCAAAATCTGGCGTATACATTCAAAGCAACGCAATTGACAGGGAACTAAAATATTATCTTAAAGATTTCAAAATAGAACATCACAAAGGAGGTCGGCTGCGGAAGGCGCATTCCATGCAGCAAAGCTAACGGAAGGAATTATCAGAAACGTTTCAGAAGGAAACATTACTAAAGGAAGTCAAATGTAAAATGCACATTTAAAGCAGCATAATTAGCAAGAGAATAAAATATTGTTGTAAGCGAAGAACGTATCGGCTGCTGTTGCTCTAGCATTTGAAGAACCTGAGGCAAAATGTGCAGCCGCTATTCTTCTCGCGGTTTTGTGAGAAGCTATCCTTTCGGTGTTTTACTTTCTTTCGTCCCCCCTCTAAAAAATAAAATCCTGTGGACACTCGCGATGGTGCAGGAACATGGCGTCTGGGGGTGGGTGGGCATGAGTTGGAAGCTAAGTGCATGAAATCTGGAACCAGTCCTATATCTGACCAAGTGGACTCAAGATCATGGAAAACTTACACCATGAGATTGAGCACAGTTCATTGTGGCATATAAATACTGTATTTTTTGCTCTATAAGACTCACTTTTTCCCTCCTAAAAAGTAAGGGGAAATGCATGGAGTGAATGTGGGCTGCGCAGCTATCCCAGAAGCCAGAACAGCAAGAGGGATTGCTGCTTTCACTGCACAGCGATCCCTCTTGCTGTTCTGGCTTCTGAGATTCAGAATATTTTTTTCTTGTTTTCCTCCTCCAAAAACTAGGTGCATCTTGTGGTCTGGTGCGTCTTATAGAGTGAAAAATACAGTATATTGGGGATTGAACCCGGAGCTCTCTAGGCACAAGGCAGATGACTGCTGAGCTGCAGCCTTTAACCAAACAAGAGGCAACCTCTTCAACTCAGGGCAGATTGTGAGCCACCAGCGTTGCAAAACAGCCAAGTTCTAGGTCTTAAAAAGGCAAAGGAAAAAAGAGAGAGCGCCAAAAAAACAATCCCCACAACTATTTGACTGAAGAGCTATAAGGAGACCATAAAAATTATGGATCACAGAAATAAGCAATTAGTGTTATCTTCAATTGCTTTATTGGCAGTATTCACTCGTTAGAATAGAGGCGGCAGTAAAACAGATTGCAGCATACTGTATAACGGCATATGGGGTTTTACATTATAATGCCCATCCCCTGCCAAAAAGTCATATTTTCATTTGACTGCATGGAACGTTATTGCCCGGCTTCCAGCACGAAGAGCAGATAACCCTTTTGCTTCTTCTTTCCCCCCTCCTCTTCTTCCCCCTTTCTGGCCACCAGGCAGTTTTGGAGGTTATGGGTACGCCCAAAGCAGCACAGCAACGGAGGAGCAATAAGGGGTGAACGACTGCAGGATATTGATTTGTTTGCCCCTTGGCCTGTACAACCCTGGGGCATGTCATGGAGCCATTGAGATAATAGAGTCAATCTTGAAGACAGCGTTTTGGAAGGGAAGTGGGAGGCTTGCCAGTCTGTTCCAACAGCTGGCTTTGGTGCCTGAGGACGCAGCTTGCCTGCCCATCTAATGAGAGCAGGAACTAGCAGTGGCTAGAGAATCATAGAATTCTGGAGCTGGAAAGGGACCCTGCAAGTCATCTAGTCTAGCCCCCTGCAATGCAGGAATATGCAGCTGTCCACTACGGGGAACGAACCTGCAACCTTGGTGTTATTATGAGCACCACACTCTAACCAACTGAGCAAGGGCAGATTTAACACAAAAGGAGGAAGAGGAGAGGCAGCAGTGACCTGTATGTAGGGCAGAACTGCAGCTATAAGGGATGTGTCAAACGCTCTCAACGCAAGACGAATCTGCTGGATCAGGCCAAAGTCTGATTTGCATAATAATAATATAATAATTTATTATTTATATCTCGCCCATCTGGCTGGGTTTCCCCAGCCACTCTGGTCAGCTTCCAACAAAGTATTAAAATTCAGATGTCTTCTAAAAGTCTGGTAGTTGTTCTTCCCTTCGACATCTAGTGGGAGGGTGTTCCACAGGGCGGGTGCCACTACCGAGAAGGCCCTCTGCCTGGTTCCCTGTAACTTGGCTTCTTGCAGTGAGGGAACCGCCAGAAGGCCCTCGGCACTGGACCTCAGTGTCGGGGCAGAACGATGGGGATGGAGACACTCCTTCAGGTATACAGTGGTACCTCTGGTTACATACGCTTCAGGTTACATACGCTTCAGGTTACATACGCTTCAGGTTACAGACTCCGCTAACCCAGAAATAGTGCTTCAGGTTAAGAACTTTGCTTCAAGATGAGAACAGAAAATGTGCTCCAGCGGCGCGGCGGAAGCAGGAGGCCCCATTAGCTAAAGTGGTGCTTCAGGTTAAGAACAGATTCAGGTTAAGTACGGACCTCTGGAACGAATTAAGTACTTAACCCGAGATACCACTGGAGTGGACTGAGGCCATACCATCCAACTTTTTCAGATAAAAAAACCAGGACACATAACTTCCTGGACACACTCCCAGGCGAGTTACGTGACCCATGCCATGATCTCACCCCCACCCCCAAGTGATTGGGGGCGGGGTGAGACCATGATATTGTGGTGTCCAAAATGGCCACCGTGATCTCACACAGGAAAAAACAGGCTGTCCCGTTTTTTTCCAGGACACTTGGCAAGTATGGCATTCTGTTCTCACAATGGTCAACCAGATGCCTATGGGAAGTCCATAAACAGTTAAAAACATGTTTATTCACCTGAGCCTTTGGAAATTGGAAATCGGAGCCTATTGCTTTATTCTGCTGTGTTGCGTATGGTGTGTTTTAACTGGTTTTAAGGTTACCCTGAAGAACAGCCCTTCAGAATCAGGTCAAAGACCCATCTACTCCATCATTCTGTTTTCACCACGGTCAGTCTCTAGGAAGCCCCTGAGGATGATCTGAGTGTGACATTGCTCTCCCTATTTGTGTTTCCCAAAACAAAGAACATAGCCATCTCCGTGGCTCTAGCCATTTACCACTTTCCACCCTTCGTCACTGGCTGATGCTGGCCCAATCTCTCTGCACAGTCCATTTTTAAAAACTTGCTTAGTATTATGGATTCAGCTGGTTGTTAGCAGTGTGTTTCTGAATCCCGGTTGCTGGGAACCACAGGAGCAAAGCAGTTTTGCACACAAGTCCTGCTTGTGTGCTTCCCACAGGATATTGGACCAGGTAGACCTTTGGGCTAATCCAGCAAGCCCTTCCAATGATCTTAAGGTCAAGGGACCCCTGACCATTAGGTGCAGTCATGGCTGACTCTGGGGTTGCGGTGCTCATCTTGCTTTACTGGCCGAGGGAGCCGGCGTACAGCTTCCAGGTCATGTGGCCAGCATGACTAAGCTGCTTCTGGCGAACCAGAGCAGCGCACGGAAACGCCGTTTACCTTCCCGACAGAGTGGTACCTATTTATCTACTTGCACTTTGACGTGCTTTCGAGCTGCTAGGTTGGCAGGAGCAGGGACCGAGCAACGGGAGCTCACCCCATCACGGGGATTCAAACCGCCGACCTTCTGATCGGCAAGCACTAGGCTCTGTAGTTTAACCCACAGCGCCACCCTTGTCCCTCTCCAATGTTCTTAATTGACTATTATTTGTTTGCTGAGTTGCAACAGGAAGAAAGCTGGAATGAAAATGCATCAGCCCAGAGAACTGTAAGCATTTTGCTCGACTTCATCCCAGTGAACGGTAGACTTTGTGACAGTGCGCAAGAGCTTGGTGCCTTGAATCAAATTCCACTTGTTCAAAATATGTCCATTTGAAGTCACACATATCACCTCTGACTTGCCTGGATTCAAGTTCAATCTGCTTGGCGTCGTCCACCTGACCAGAGCCTCTAGTCTTCGATCCAGGGCAAAGACAGCAGCTCCCAAATGCTTAGTAACTGAAAAATACACTTGAGTGAAGATGGAACATCACTCCAGAACTAAAACAACTGATCTCTCCCAGTGGCTTCAGATGTAGGATCTGTGACCTTTGTGAAACACCACAAGCCAACATCCACAGGGCTAAAATAGCATCCCCAGTGACCTCTCTGCAATATTTTCATTTTATTTCATAAGACATTTCAAGGAAGCTTTTTTTATCTTATGGTTAATTTCAACTGATTTTCTCCTTAGCATCTCTTCTGTAACCTTATTGCATACTGCTTGAAAGCAATGGGGTTCAGTGATTTATAAATTGTTTAAATGGATGAACAAATAATTTGCACAAGAAGGATTGAGACCAATGGAGAGCTATTCCCCCCCAAAGGTAAAAAATAAGAATGTCTGGAGTTGAATTGACTCATTTTAACCAAAACGTAAGTGCCTCAGTGGGTCCTATCAAGTGAGTTCTGTGTGTTGCCAATTTAGGGCCCCCAGAGCAGAATTGCATCTTAACCAACAACGGATCAGCCACAGTTCTGTTTGTCCTTGGACTTCTAGTATAGATCTGAGAAGCTTCCTTTTGTCCTGCCACTTTCTCCAGGAAAACCCATGAATCAGAAAAACCACTGAATTGGAACAAATGTCAGTTGGGTTTTCTGTGGGTTGACATTTGTTCTGATACAGCACTACACAAGGAGCTTTCCAGGACAAAGCAAGAAACCTCTCAGACCTTTGCCTAGAAATCATAGTTTTCCTTCTCCAAGATGGGTCACCTTAGCAGGTTGACAATCCCTATCTGCCCCTCACTTCCCTCTACAGCAGGGATGTCCAACTGGTTGATCACAATCTACTGGTCAATCACGGGGTGTTCCTGCTTGATCCTGGCGGATTGCTCCCCACCCCTCAAAAAAAGCTCAACAACTTTGCTGAAGCTTCCCCTGAAGAAGATCAACAACTTTGAGTCTGACTCCCCCCAAAAAGCTCAACAGCTTTGGTCAATCCAATGGGTAGATCACTGCCAATGACATTCCCAAGGATAGGTGCCACCACACAAAAGGCCCAATCTGGCTTCTCAAGGTTGGACTTGGCTCCCACTTGATTTGCCAGGCACACCGATTTCAGTCTCAGCCTCTGTCCCCCTGAGTATCACATACCCTCCCCAACTTCTGGAAGAACACCAGTGGCCTCGGCGAGCATCATCTGAGGCCTTGCAGAGTAGGCCACACTGCAGTGGGTGCAGAGGGGTGGAGGCCTCATCATGGCAGAAACAGAAGAGAGACATCAAGGTTTTGAAACAGAAATGGGACAGCTTCTGTAGATCCAGGGTGTCCCACTCAAAGCAAGTCAGCTGGCAGACATGGTATCAGAGTTTGAGACTCAGGCAATTTGGCAACTCTAGTCCAATGAGGATTTCCCAGTAGTGAGAGCTGGACCATCAAGAAGGCTGATCGCGGAAGAATTGATGCTTTTGAATTATGGCGCTGGAGGAGACTCTTGAGAGTCCCATGGACTACAAGAAGATCAAACCTATTCATTCTGAAGGAAATCAGCCCTGAGTGCTCCCTGGAAGGATAGATCCTGAAGCTGAGGCTCCAATACTTTGGCCACCTCATGAGAAGAGAAGACTCCCTGGAAAAGACCCTGATGTTGGGAAAGATGGAGGGCACAAGGAGAAGGGGACGACAGAGGACGAGATGGTTGGATAGTGTTGTCGAAGCTACCAGCATGAGTCTGACCAAACTGCAGGAGGCAGTGGAAGACAGGAGTGCCTGGTGTGCTCTGGTCCATGGGGTCACGAAGAGTCGGACACAACTAAATGACTAAACAACAATAACAAGTCCAATGAGGCTTTTACCAGATGACAGTAGGCTCTGCCTACTTGTTTCCTAGGCACCTCCCTTCCACTCACAGGCCCCACCCCCTGAGGAACCTAAGGCCCTTTGGCAGCCCCAGTCCTACAAAGCATTCAGCAATTGCTCTGAATCTGGGTGGTTACTAAAATGTCAGTAAAAGGTTATTTTTGGAGGAGAGGATCAACTAGTTCCAAATCAGCAGACAGGTGCCCTTTTGAATGCTGAGGAACCAAAGAGCCCGTGACAGAGAACCCACATAAAACCTTTGCAGTACTGAATCCTTAAGTGTAGGGGAAACATTTTGAAGGGTGCCTTGAGCTGCTCTTGTAGTCCTGCTTTCTTTCTTTCTCGCCTTTTAAATAATATTAAAAAAAAATAGAAGCCTGCAATTTACAAAGCCACGCTGGCACCAAGCTGAGCTTTCTTGTCTGCGTTAGGTTCCAGGCTCAAGGGACCGCATGTTTTGAAAATGTCACGGTGCTCTTTTGTAACAGAAGGTGGTCTTCGGAAGTCAGGTGACAAAAGGCGACAGAAAGATAACAGGAGAGAGAAATGGCTCGGTCCTTCTTTGGCTGGCCATTAATGCTATTTTTATTAATCATTGCTGCAAAGGCACACAATGGCGATCACCTTTGACAGTTTAAAGAATCTCAAAGTCACGGAACGCTTCCCAGTCTCACGTGGGAGGAGGGAGAAGATTTAGGGCAGGTTTCCTGACATAGCAAATGGCACAGAGTTTTCTGAAAGACCAGGCTGAAATGCATCCGTAGAACTGTCTCTTAAACCATGATGGACTCGGAAAGAGAATAACCACTTGAAAACTGCAATACAAGCTGGGGTCTTATTTTCAGGAGACGTTGAAAGGGAAGGATTTGTGTGATCAGTGGAAGTGCAGGAGAATTATTCCAAACAGAATACTGTCCATGTACATGTGTGCAAGGAATGCATGTGCACATTTGCTCACATTTGTTGCTAGTTGCCCTCCCATTTCTACCTTCTGTAGTCAAAATATAGGTCCTTGCTATATACCATTGAAATGTTGAGGGGACCTGCCAGTGTGGTGTAGTGGTTAAGAGCAGTAGACTCGTAATCTGGTGAACTGGGTTCGATTCCCCGCTCCTCCACATGCAGCTGCTGGGTGACCTTGGGCCAGTCACACTTCTCTGAAGTCTCTCAGCCCCACTCACCTCACAGAGTGTTTGTTGTGGGGGAGGAAGGCAAAGGAGAATGTGATCCGCTTTGAGACTCCTTCGGGTAGTGATAAAGCTTGGTATCAAATCCAAACTTCTTCTTCTTCTTCTTTTTTGCTTATACAGGTAATGGTAAAGGACCCCTGACAGTTAAGTCCAGTTGCAGAAGACTCTGAGGTTGCAGCACTCATCTCACTTTACAGGCCGCGGGAGCTGGTGTTTGTCCACAGATAGTTTTTGCGGGTCATGTGGCCAGCATGACTAAGCCACTTCTGGCCCAACAGAACAACGACACCAGAGCAGCGCACAGAAACCCCATTTACCTTCCTGCCAGAGCGGTACCTATTAATCTACTTGCACTTTTTGGTGTGCTTTCGAACTGCTAGGTTGGCAGGAGCTGGGACCAAGCAACGGGAACTGAGCACCAACCTTCAGATCAGCAAGCCCAAGAGGCTCAATGGTTCAGACCACAGCGCCACCCGCGTCCCTATATTTTTTGCTTATAGAACTCTGCAAACCAGCATGCGTATGTGGTCGTCCTATATAATATTGATGTTGATAGTAATAATAGTAATCCAAAGAGGAGATGGAGGGGGATGTATTCATTTTAAACTGGTTAATATTTTAAAATTTTCAAAGTGGTATGCAACTTAAAAACAATAAGCAAAGTCATTAAAACAAAAATACGATATAAAGCCAGTTAAACAGCAATATAAATACACATGCAGGAATAAAAAAATGAACAGGGCAAACAGGCAGTATCTGAGGAATGCATCCCATCAGGGCAATGATTTCTACTTGAGCAATAGGGCTTCCCCCACACTCCAGCATTCCCATGCTCTCCTCACATTTGCTCCAGAGGGTTGGGAGAAGCTCTAGAACAGAATTAAGAGAACATGGGAGGAAGGGGGGAGTGAGTCCCCTTGCACACTGTGACTTACTGCACCTTGGGATACAATCAAAGGATTCAGCAAACTCAAACAGCTACAAACAGCAATGGATCTTATGGGTCAGGGAAACCCATTTGCAAAATTGCCTTTACCATATTGTGGATTATCTTAAATTTAGCTTTCAACTTGCCAGGTATTTGTGGGAGCAGCAGCCAAGCAAACACACAGCCAAAGCTCACCCTCCTATTAGGGTCATCGTACAGTGCGGTGGAGGGACACGGGTGGCGCTGTGGGTTAAACCACAAAGCCTAGGACTTGCTGATCAGAAGGTCGGTGGTTCGAATCCCTGCGATGGGGTGAGCTCCTGTTGCTCGGTCCCTGCTCCTGCCAACCTAGCAGTTTGAAAGCACGTCAAAGTACAAGTAGAAAAATAGGTACCGCTCCGGCAGGAAGATAAACGGCATTTCCGTGCACTGCTCTAGTTCGCCAGAAGCGGCTTAGTCATGCTGGCCACAGAAGCTGTATGCCAGCTCCCTTGGCTTATAAAGCAATATGAGCGCCACAACCCCAGAGTCGGTCACGACTGGATCTAACAGTCAGGGGTCCCTTTACCTTACAATGCGGTGGAACACATGCTTGGCGGGCAAAAGGTCCCAGGTTGAAGCCCTGACATGCACAAGCTGTGTTGCTGCCTGGAATCCTGGAGCACCACAACCGGTCTGACATTACTGAACCAGATGGCCCAATGATCTGACTCAATGTAAGGCAGCTTCCGATATTCCTTTCTGCTATGCAAGAATCTCAACTGAAGCATCCATGACAGATGGCCATCCAACCTCTGCTTAAAAACATCCCATGAAGGAGAGTCCACCACCATCCAACGAAGTCCATTTCACTATTGAACAGCTCTTACCATCAGAAGGTTCTTCAGAAGGTTTGTTTGGAATCTCCTTTCTTGTGATTTGAAGCTGTTGGTTCAAGTCCTACCCTCCAGAGCAGGAGAAAACAAGGGTGCTCCATCTTCCATCTGACTCCCGGTCTCAGAGTGACAAAGGATTGTCCAAGGATCTTGATTAAACCTCAGAGATGATGCTTTAGGTCCACATCTTGACGATAAGGAGACTACTCTGAGCAAGTCCTCCTTACAGGTAACTGTGTCCTCATTACCTCCACACACTTTCAATAAGTCAGATAAGTACCTGTGGAACACCCTCCCACCAGATGTCAAAGAGATAAACAACTATCTGATGTTTAGAAGATATCTGAAGGCAACCCTGTTAAAGATAGGTAGCCGTGTTAGTCTGCCATAGTCAAAACAAAATAAAAAAATTCCTTCCAGTAGCACCTTAAAGTGTGCATGCACACGAAAGCTCATACCAAGAACTAACTTAATTGGTCTTTAAGGTGCTACTGGAAGGAATTTTTTTATTTTGAAGGCAACCCTGTTCAGGGAAGTTTTTAATGTCTGACATTTTAATGTTGTCAGGGTTTCAGGGAGAGAAGGGGAGATGGGGGAGGAGACAGAGAGCGAGGGGGAAGAATCCCAGAGAGACGAGGAGGAGGATGACAATGACCAAAGGTCGTCCGTGAGTCTGTCCAGTGAGTCAGAGGACTCCCAAAAGGGAGCCCCCCTGGTCAGACCAAGGGGACCCCAAGGGGGAAGCAATCAGGAGCAGGGGAGCGAGAGGAGAGCCCCCAGTGAGAGTGGGAGATCGGAGCCGGTTTCTCCGCCAAAACGGAGTGAAGGGGGTGGAGTTACCAGTGTGTCAGAGGGAGCAGAGCAAGAAGGAGACAGGGGGAGGAGATCGGAGCAGGACGCTCTGCCGGAAGGGGCAGAGAGTAGCACCGGGAGCAGTGTAGCGGTCGAGAGAAAGGTCAGGAGCAACGTACGCGCGCCAAGTTCAAATGTGGAGGCGCGCGGAAGTGAGGAGAGCCCTGGGGAGGAGCCCGGCCCCAAAGCAAGAAGGAGGGGGGCAGAGGCGTCAGAGGATTCAGCCTCGGGCGAGTCCCGGCGGGGGGGAACCCAGGGGGGCAGAAAGACCCTGCGGAAAAGGAAGGAGAGGAAGAGGTGGTCCAGCACAAGCCTCTTAAACTGGTGTAGGGGCGGTACGGATTCAGAGGGGACTTCAGCGATCTAATGTTACAGGCGTGGAGCCACGGAGATGGAATGTAAAAGGAGCAATGATCTTCAATAAAGACTTTTGTAAATAAACTGGATTGGACTTGGGTCTCTTGTGAGCTGGGACCAACGGGTGGCTCTGACAGTAAGTCCCCTCACTTGAACGCAAAAATTTTTTTTGCAAAGCTCACCAACGGTAGCAGCCATGAGTACGGAGGAACAGCTGCTAACGCTGAGGAATCAGGTTACCGAACTCACAGCTGCAGTCATTGCATCTCAGAAGAAGAATGACGAACTGGAGAAGGCTTGCCAGGACCTGCGAACAAGGTGGGAGCATGCAAGCGGGGCAGGGGTCCCGGGATCCAGATCGGAGGGAGTTGGACTTGGACGGCGGGGGGGCACCCTAGTTACCCACTTCGATGGCAACCTGCAAAACTACCCTAACTTCAGGGCAGATGTCGTGTATGCACTGCATTTGCTTCGCAATGATTTTAAAGATGAGGAGGAGAGAGTGGGGTTTATAATTTCGCATTTGCATGGAGAGGCTAGAGCTTGGTTGCGCAATTTGTGGCGCGAAGATGGCCCTGCCCGCCGCAATTCTGATGAATTTATTAAAGCGATGGATGCTTGTTTCCAGTCATCTGTGGATGTGGATATTGCTCGTAGACAGATGCACGGACTGCGGCAAGGCAAAGCCACTGTACGTCAATATCATTCCAGATTCTTCGCATTATTAACTGTGTTGGGCTGGGAGAAGGACAGTAAACCAGTAAGAGATCTGTTCTGGGAAGGTCTTAGCGGCCCCATCAAGGATGAGATTGCCAGAGGAGACAGACCCCAGACCCTAGAAGACGTGGTGCAGAGGGCTCTTGCGATCGGAATACGACACGAGGGACGCCCTTGGCACGATGGGGAGGGACCCCAGGCGCGTGCACCAGCGAGAACGCCCTCTTTTGTCCCCAGGGACTTCAGCCAGACGCACCCCTCGCCCTTGGGGAGGCAGGGAGAAGAACCGATGGAAATTGGTGGTGCTAGGGCTCAGACACCATCCACAGCCCCTGTTTCCGGTGCAGTGAAGGCGAAGCCTCCTAGAGGGACCAGGAAATGTTACATCTGTGACAGTGCACAGCATATGGCGAAAGAGTGCCCCCAGAGGCTCCAAAAACACACTGCAGCTCTAGCAACAGTGGCAGCGGAAGTGGTGCAAAGAGAGCAGCCTCAGGGAAACGACAATGCCTGGCTGGAAGCGGAGCTACTGGGGCTCAGCCAGGCGAATCTGTAGAGCAGTCCCCAGCACCCTTGCAACGCACAGACCCTTTACCACCCAAGCCAGCAGTGCAACTCACTGCAACCCTTCAGCTGCCGAATGGACACTCCCTGGAAGTTCCCATCACGATTGATTCAGGGAGCAATGCGGATTTTGTGGGAATGCAATTTGTCAAGCAGCATCGCATAGCGCTCCTGCCTGCAACGACGCCTCTGAACGTAGTCACGGTGGACGGCAGGAAATTGCTGGGAGGGCAAGTTGTGCAGCAGACGCCTCCCATGGTGATGCAGATTGGAAATCATCGAGAAGTAATTAGCTTCAATGTCACCCACCTGTCAGACACGCCCATTGTGTTGGGCATGAGTTGGCTGGAGAGGCATAGTCCCGCTGTAGCGTGGTACCAGCGGCAAATCACCTTCTGCTCATCGTACTGTGCTCAGCATTGCATCCAGACCAATCAGGAGGAGGGGGCCGAGCAGCAGCTGCAACTTGGCATGGTGCAGGCAGTGCCTCGCAAGTACGAAGGATTCTTGGAGGTTTTCTGCGAGAAAGAAGCTGACAAGTTGCCACCTCACAGGCCTTACGATTGTGCGATCGACCTGGTGCCGGGGGCGCAACTGCCAACTGCAAAGCTGTATTCCATGTCTGAGGACGAGATGCAAGAGCTCAGAGAGTTCATAGAGCATAATCTGAAGCGCGGTTTCATCCGGGAATCCAAAGCAGTGGGAGGCAGTCCTGTTTTCTTTGTGAAGAAGAAAGACACGCCCCAAAAAAGACTCATTGTGGACTATAGATTCATAAACAGACTGACTAAGCCCAAGGCCTTTCCCATGCCCAAGATTGACGACCTCCTAGCGACCGTTAGGAAGGGTAAGATCTTCACCAAGTTGGATTTGCGTGGAGCGTACAACCTCATCCGCATCCGGAAGGGCGATGAGTGGAAGACTGCCATGTTCACGCCTCTGGGCACGTATGAATACAGAGTTATGCCGTTTGGTCTCCAAAATGGCAGCCACGTTTTCCAAGCCTTTATGCATCACGTGCTGGCGGGACTCCTCTACAAGAAGTGTGTGTGTTTTCTCGGCAACATCCTGATCTTCTCGGAATCGCCGGAAGCTCACGAGAAGGACGTAAAGGAGGTCCTGCAGAGGTTGCGGGAGCACAGGCTTTACGCCAAGTTGGAGAAGTGCCAGTTTGATGTAACGGAGGTGGATTTCCTCGGCTACAAGCTGTCCGACGAGGGGCTGGCCATGGACAGCGTCAAGGTCCGAGCGGTGTTGGACTGGAAGAGCCCACGCAATCGGAAGGAAGTCCAGAGATTCATCGGATTTGCCAATTTTTATCGCAAATTCATCAGAGGTTTCGCAAAGGAGACGGCAGCAATCACGGACACCCTCAGTTCCAAGAAGAAGAAGTTCGCTTGGACGGAACAGGCAGAGCGCTCTTTTCGGAAGCTTAAAAGCCTCTTCGCCTCCAAGGAGCAGCTACTGCACGTGAATCCCGGCAGGCCCATGCGGGTAGAAACCGACGCGTCAGACAGAGCGGTTGGAGCCGTCCTTCTGCAGGAGGATCCGCAAGGGAATTGGAGGCCTGGCGCCTTCTACTCCCGAAAGCTCAGCAAGACGGAGCAGAACTACACCATATGGGACAGGGAGCTGTTGGCCATTCACGCAGCTTTCAAAGCGTGGCGACACTTCCTCATAGGAGCCAAGCACACAGTGCAGGTGCGCACGGATCACAAGAACTTAGAGTATTGGCGAACAGCGAAGCTGCAGAGCCAAAGACACATGCGCTGGGCAGAATTCTTCGCGGATTTCGACTTCAGAATAGAATACATCCCGGGGGATTCCAATGTTATAGCCGATGCGCTCTCCAGGAAACCGCAATATCTTGAGGAGACGGCACCAGTAGCAGCGAAGCACATTTTCGCACCGCAGGCGTGGGCGTGCGCTGCCATCGCAGTCGACCTGGACGCGGTGCGACGCGCGTTGCAAGTGGATCAATTTGCACAATCCAAGATGGAGGAGCTGCGCAGGGGGTCGCAGAGAGACAATGAGTTCCAGTTGCGAGACGGGCTCTTGACTCGCAAGGGTGCCCTCTACGTGCCAAGCGACGAGCTTCGCGCAAAGGTTCTGCAGCAGTTGCACGACGCCCCCAGTGCGGGCCACTTCGGCAAGGAGAAGACAATAGAATTAGTGGCCAGGGACTTTTGGTGGTCCCAGATGCGGGGTGAGGTGGCGGATTACGTCGCCAGGTGTGACACCTGTCAGAGGTCCAAACCAGTACACCAGAAGCCAGCGGGATTGCTGGAACCACTGGAGACGCCGCAGCAGCCGTGGGAGAGGGTAGCCCTGGATTTTGTTACTGATCTGCCCAGCTCCAGGGGCAAGACGGCGGTACTGGTGGTTGTGGACTTGTTCACCAAGATGGCGCACTTCATTCCTTGTGCCAAGGTGGCGACGGCAGAACAGACCGCCAAACTCTTCATCGACCACGTGTTCAGAGTGCATGGGCTACCGCAGTCCGTCCTGTCCGACAGGGGGCGCCAATTTGTTTCCAACTTCTGGCAGAAGCTTCTAGGTATCCTGCACGTCAAGATCGACCTAGCGTCGGCGAGACATCCACAGACCAACGGCCAAGCAGAGAGGGTCAACGCGATCATGCAGCAGTACCTGAGATGTTACGCCAATCAGCGACCCGCAGCGTGGGTGGACTACCTGCCGATGGCTGAGTTTGCCTACAACAACACAAAGCACGCATCGACAGGGGTGACGCCGTTCTTCGCGAACAATGGCCGTCATCCCAGAACCTTTCCGAGGCTTATAGCACCAGGAGAGGGGGTGCCACAAGAGGCCGACCAGTTCGCAGCAGAGTTGCAGGAAGTGCACGAGGAACTGCGGAGACATTTGGAGCTAGCCAAACAAGCTTATAAGGTGCAGGCGGACAAACACAGAAGAGCGGGAGAAGACATCCAGGTGGGGGACTGGGTATGGTTAGCGGCCCAAGCGATGCCAGCCAAATCGTTAGCCAAAAAGAAGCTAGGACACAGGCAGCTGGGGCCATACCAAGTTGAGGCTAGGATCAATCCTGTAGCATTTCGCCTGGCTCTCCCAGAAGGCTCCAGAGTGCACCCGGTCTTTCATAGGTCGGTGCTCACTCCCTACAAAGCCCCACACAGGTTTCAGGAGTCAGAAACAGTACCAGACCCACGCAGAGAGTCGCCCAAGGGGGGGGGTCACCTGGGACCGAACCGCTCAACGAGGTCACAGAGATCCTGGACTCGAGATGGGGGGCAGAGTGGGTAGAATACTTTCTCGCCAGAGAAGGTGCCCCAGCCAGTGCCAATAGTTGGGTGCCAGACTACGCCTTAGACGAACCTATTCTAAAAGACGAGTTCCATGCCCTTTTCCCACATAGACCCATGCCAGCCGAGTACTTTGATGACTGGCTCTTTACGCCCACAGTTTCAGACAGCACTTTCAGGGGTTTTTCTTCCGCCGAGGAAGGAACGCCAGAATCAAGCCCGCCCAGGGGATCGTGCTCGGGGGTGGACACGGAAACCCCTTATTGGTGGGAGGAGCAACCAGAGGAGGAATGGCGTAAGAGGTGGATGATGGGGCCTTGGCGGGCAGCACCAGAGGAAGTAGCAATGGAAGAAAAGACTGAGACTGCGCTGGCTGAAGAACCCGAGTTCGAACACACATACACAGAACTGCCAGCAGAGAACATGGACGTAGACGACCTGTATCCTGAATCTAACCCCGAAGAGCCGCAGCTCCCACGACCTGCACCTGACAGGCGGGAGGGGGGAAGGGGGGGCTTCGAGGGGGGGATGGATGTCAGGGTTTCAGGGAGAGAAGGGGAGATGGGGGAGGAGACAGAGAGCGAGGGGGAAGAATCCCAGAGAGACGAGGAGGAGGATGACAATGACCAAAGGTCGTCCGTGAGTCTGTCCAGTGAGTCAGAGGACTCCCAAAAGGGAGCCCCCCTGGTCAGACCAAGGGGACCCCAAGGGGGAAGCAATCAGGAGCAGGGGAGCGAGAGGAGAGCCCCCAGTGAGAGTGGGAGATCGGAGCCGGTTTCTCCGCCAAAACGGAGTGAAGGGGGTGGAGTTACCAGTGTGTCAGAGGGAGCAGAGCAAGAAGGAGACAGGGGGAGGAGATCGGAGCAGGACGCTCTGCCGGAAGGGGCAGAGAGTAGCACCGGGAGCAGTGTAGCGGTCGAGAGAAAGGTCAGGAGCAACGTACGCGCGCCAAGTTCAAATGTGGAGGCGCGCGGAAGTGAGGAGAGCCCTGGGGAGGAGCCCGGCCCCAAAGCAAGAAGGAGGGGGGCAGAGGCGTCAGAGGATTCAGCCTCGGGCGAGTCCCGGCGGGGGGGAACCCAGGGGGGCAGAAAGACCCTGCGGAAAAGGAAGGAGAGGAAGAGGTGGTCCAGCACAAGCCTCTTAAACTGGTGTAGGGGCGGTACGGATTCAGAGGGGACTTCAGCGATCTAATGTTACAGGCGTGGAGCCACGGAGATGGAATGTAAAAGGAGCAATGATCTTCAATAAAGACTTTTGTAAATAAACTGGATTGGACTTGGGTCTCTTGTGAGCTGGGACCAACGGGTGGCTCTGACAAATGTATTTTAAATCTTTTGTTGGAAGCTGCCCAGAGTGGCTGGGGAAACCCAGCCAGATGGGCAGGATACAAATAAATATTATTATTATTATTAATTGTCAAAAGGTCTGGGAGATGTCATCACACTGAACTCTAGAACAGAAGACAGGGTTGAGAGGGATAGAAGTTAGAGGCCACTAAAAAGAACCAGCTTTTTTTTTTTTTTACCCCAAAATAGTATAACGCAACATTCACATTGTGGCATTGTAGGACTAACCCAAAGGATGTGTTGAAACGATAACTTATTTCTCCTTGGAGGAGGGAGAGAAGCTGGCAAGCATTATTATTGGCTGCTTTCAAGAATTTAATGTGCAGGTTCCACAGAAGGATCCATAACAAATTGACAGATTGTAGGTGCTGATGCCAAAACAATGCCAAAACTAATGACTAATTGGGAGCATCAGGGTTTGTTTATTAATACATGGATGTAGCGATGATTTACAGCAGGTCTTGAGAACCTGCGACCTGCCGAGCTACGAAAGCAATCGACCATGAATAGCAGCCCTGTCAAAGTTGGGTTAACTTTGCTTTGCCGCCTGTCTGAGATGGGAAAGAAGGCTTCTTGGGCTTTGGGTTGAAACTAGAGAGCATTTTCACAGACAAAAGAGTAAGAGCTGTTCGACAGTGGAATTTGCTGCCAAGGAGTGTGGTGGAGTCTCCTTCTTTGGAGGTCTTTAAGCAGAGGCTTGACAACCATATGTCAGGAGTGCTCTGATGGTGTTTCCTGCTTGGCAGGGGGTTGGACTCGATGGCCCTTGTGGTCTCTTCCAACTCTATGATTCTATGATTCTATGAAAACAAAAACAATCCTGAAAATTTAGAGGCGCATAGGCAGTTTACGTATGTTGTGGAGGGAAATATTTTGTCAGCAGGTCTCCAGGTCCTCGATCAGTGCTGTTTCCCACCACCTCACCATGAGGGATAACTCAGTTGGTAGAGCATGAGACAGCTCTTACCAACAGAAGGTTCTTCATAATGTTTGTTTGGAATCTCCTTTCTTGAGATTTGAAGCCGTTGGTTCAAGTCCTATCCTCCAGAGCAAGAGAAAACAAGTGTGCTCCATCTTCCATCTGACTGTTAGAATTCCTGCTCCATGATTGCAGTCATGGGATTTTTGTCTACCACATGACAGGGTTATGGGTTCGAACCCCGCATTGGGTGAAAGATTCCTGCGTCGCACGGGGTTGAACTAGATGATCTTCATAGTCACTTCCAACTCTCTATGATTCTACCTGCTGCCTGATATATTTTAAGTGGAGATGCTGTCTGGCTTCAGAGAATCCGATCCCTCCCACAGTGGCAGCCAAGAAGCAGATAAACAAGAAGAATTCTTAGCAAGTACCATTCCTCGTCAGTCCAGCCCCTGACAGATACCTAGGATTGAACCTGAGATCTTCTGCATGCAAATGATGTGATTTACCCCCAAGAGATAACCCCTCCCCCTCATGGGAAGGGGGTAATGAATGTGAGAATGTTCAGGGAAGCAGGAGAGGATATGTTGTTCATTAATATCCTTCCTAATTTGCACTAGTTCCTTTTTAAGGTAAAGCGCCAAAAAAATAACACTTCCGATTTGAGTGACCACTTTTAGCCACTTCTTGGAAATTCCACATGGACGCCATTTTGGAAGGGCACATTCAAGCTACGTATGGCAGCCCTAACAGTGGGCAAAAGATTCTTGCACTGCAAGGGGTTGGACTAGATGACCCTTGTGGTCCCTTCCAACTCTACAATTCTATGATCTATGACTCCTTTTTTGAAATAAAACATTGTCAAGGCCCATAAGTTTAATTAAAGTTTTATTTGCATTACTTTATTCAAAACAAAACCGAAAGCAAAAACGATACACCCAAAAAATAATTCACTATCTTGTGCATATCCAGCACAGGTTCAGCATCATCTTAGAAATAACTTTAAAGAGGATTGAAATCATAACTCTGTCTCTCCCCCATTGCAGCCTTCGCTACAGCCTGAGACTGTGTGCTCCTAAAGAGTCAACTTACTTACTCTCACAGAGCCTGAGAACAAAATGCAGATTTGCAACCAAATACCTTTGTCACCTGATCTAAGGTTAAACACTCCAGTGTTAGCTAGCAGAAAACATTGACAGTTAATTATTATCAAGCAGTTCAGAGACCAT
Source organism: Podarcis melisellensis (assembly GCF_964234715.1). Taxonomy (NCBI): domain Eukaryota; kingdom Metazoa; phylum Chordata; class Lepidosauria; order Squamata; family Lacertidae; genus Podarcis; species Podarcis melisellensis. The sequence goes on along the minus strand of NC_138530.1, from coordinate 10,646,433 downwards.
TTAGTATACTCCAGTGGAATCTCCCCGTGTTAAAACCTTCAGTAATACACATATAGGCGTTCTCCATTTCAGTGTCAATTAAACAGTTATACTTTATAGGAACACCGCTAAACATACCATACATGTGTGTTGAAACCACAGCACCTAGGTTGATGAAGGGTGCAAAATTAGGCCCTGAGACTCTGGCCATTACCAGTTTGCTTTCTGGTATTTAATCTTACAGTAAGCCTGACTTAACTTTTCAATATTCCAGTTCCCAGAGCTGAGCGGAATTGCTCTAGCCAAACATCACCACCCAGATCTTTGACGTCTAAACGGCAACATGACAGCATGGCCCTTTTGACAACAGTAATATACTGCTGCTAACATGTACACAGTGTCGTGTTGACAGCAGGATGGTGACGAGCAAGCATTGGACCAGACAAGTGCCAAACACTGATGTTCCGAACAATGTAACATCTTCTGCAAGTCATAGGCAGGAGGGAGATAAGATTCAGTGACCGGCAGGGGCGGGTGGAGAGGCTCGCTCCCAGATACATTTTGCACGAAATCATCTTACAAACCGTGGCATATGACCTTCTCTAGATACATATTAGAACAAGGAGAAAAACCTGAGGTTTAAGATTCTAGCAACTTGTTTATTTTTTATGTATGATAATTACAGCAGAGAACAAAAAGATAAAGCAGAGAAAAATGTAGCTCAATTATACAACCTCTTAAATACTTGCGTCTTTTCCATCGAGAGGTGGAGATTAATTTCTTAAACTGACGGGGTGGGGGAACTTATTAAAAAGAAATATATATTGTGCTTAATTTTCCCATTCTATTAATTAATAAACAAAGCCCACCTTTCTGGAAAAGATTTGAAGAATTTAGATATCAAAACAAAAGTGTGTGTGTGTGTGTGTGTGTGTGTGTGTGAGAGAGAGAGAGAGAGAGAGAGAGAGAGAGAGAGAGAGAGAGAGAGAGAGAGAGAGAGAGAGAGAGAGAGATCTACCAGAATATCCAGCATGGAGGTTGTAATTCTAGGCTGATGTTACAGGGTGCCGATATTTAGACTAGATGGCTAGATACAAATATTAGCAGCTCAAGCAAAATGAAATAAAATGCTGACTCCTTCAGATCCTTACCCCAGTCTCAATAGACTATGGGGTCTCTTAACAAATTAACGTTTTGTGGTAAAGAGAAACATATACTTCCAAAACCGTAAAAATAAAAATGCCGAAAACTTTTAAATTTCAGGTTACGGGTCAGCTTAATGACAATTTGCTACAGCATTTCTAGATCTTCAGTGCCTTCTGTTTGGGTTGGAGAGCATCCAGACAGGACTGAAAACCCATTGGCTGCATTTATTTTATTTTATATACCGTACCACCTTTAACTACCACGGATCCCAAGGTGGTGTACATGGTTTTCCTTCTCTTCATTTCCTCTTCACAACACCCCTGTGAGGTAGGTTAGACTAAGAGACTGTGACTGGCCCAAAGTCACCCAGCAAGCTTTACGTATGGCTGAGTGGAGATTCGAACCCTGGCCTCCCAGGTCCTAGTCCAACACTCTAACCATTACGCCACACTTGTTCTCTTCTGCCCTTAACTCTTCTTCAGTACCTCATCAGTACAACCTTCCAAGATAAACAAGGGTGATACCGATATCAGAATGTGGAGGCTATCTGGAGAAGAGCCACAACCAAAATCATTAGAGGAGAATTTTATAAGACAAGCTCAGTTCATCTCATTCAATCCACATGGATTAGAAAAATGATTTCAGTGGCGAGTCTAATTTCCACCTTCGCAGGAATACTTATACTAAAACAATACCATAATATTTTTTTGGAACGGAGGGGTGGGGAGGGACATTGATTTGTGTGTGCGTTTTAATGGCAACATTCTGTATTGATTCTGATCTTCCTGTACTGTAGTCCCTGCGCTGCGAGAATAAAGAGGAATATTAGTAGTAGTTCTGGTTCAGTCTTCCAAATTATGATGAGCGGCTCCCAGCCTGTCAGAGTGCCAAATATGAAAACAAAGGGCACAATCTTAAACTAATTGAAGCCCAGGCACCAAAGAAAATTAAGCAGAATTTCTTTGCATAGGGAATCATTAGCAGATTTTTTAAAAAAATAAAAAAAAATTATCAATATGCAATTAACATAGAAATTGCCACACAAGAAACCTATGAATGATTCATGTTGAACAGTGTCTTGTTTGTGACTGTAGCCAATGCTGGATGTTTCAGCAAAAAAGCACACCATCTCTCCCCCCACACACACAACAACCCCCATAATGTACCTAATTGTGCAATAGAATGCTTGAGGGGGGGCATGCGTTTCCGCACCCCAGCTGGTGAATGGCTTCTAATGTGCAGCCTGCAAAGTAATGATAGCACTTAGCATTTCAGCGAGGGCGAATGGTGCCTCTGGAAGCTGCCGTGCCCACAGCGGAGCTGTGATCTTTCCCAAGCCATTTTACTCCAGAGAAGCCCCATGAGTCTCAAGGGACAGGATCGCCTGTAACCAGCCTGAGAAGTCCAGGCCGAAGCTCTGATCCTCAAGCCTGGTGAAGCCAGAAGGAGTTTGGACGGCAGGTGTTGAAATAATAATAATAATAATAATAATAATAATACAGTCATACTTCAGGTTGCGTCCACTTCAGGTTGTGTTTTTTCGGGTTGCGGACTGCCGAAACCTGGAAGTACCAGAACAGGTTACTTCCAGGTTTCGGCAGTCACGCATGCACAGAAGCGCTAAACCAAGCTTTGCGTATGCGGAGAAGGACCGAATCGCAACCTGCGCATGCGCAGACGCAGGTTGTGAACGCTGTGGGTTGCGAACGTGCAACCCGCACAGATCACGTTCGCAACCCGAGCGTCCACTGTAATAATAATAACACCCCACCCATCTGGCCGGGTTCCCCCAGCAACTCTGGGCAGATTCCAGCACACATAGAAACATAAGACGTCAAACATTAACAACTCCCTGAAACAGTGCTGTCTTCTAAAAGTTGTGTAGTTCTTTATCTCCTTGTTGTTTGGTTGTTGTTGTTTTGCTTGTTCTACTTTTTGCATTTTATTAATTTAGCCATATACATATTACGTGTACGTATTCATATTACATATACAAACAAAAAAGAAAGAAAAAAGATAAAGAAAAGAAAAACTAAAAGAAAAATTCTCTCAAATACACATCTTATAGAAGGAATTCAAGCCATCTTATTGACATCTTTTATTTTAATAATATCTCCTTTTGCTACTTCTGGCTTGACTCCCTGATTTATATCTTGACTTCCCTCCACCCCTAAATGGTGCCTAATAATACATATTTCCGGTTATCTGTTTTCAGTTAGTAAGCTTGTGGAGGAACATTCTCCTTAACAACTGAGATGGGCTTTCCACAGGGAGGGTGCCACTGCCGAGAAAACCCTCTGCCTGGTGAGGAAAATTTTTCCAAGGTTAGCTTCCTAATGTAAGACAAGGCCTGCTGCATCCGGCCAACAACCCATGGGGAGTTTTATGGATAAGGAAAGGCAGGATGAGGGAAAGCAGGAAGAACAACTTCGGTGTTTGTTTCTTTAATTACCATATTTTTCGCTCCATAAGACGCACCTGACAATAAGACGCGCCTAGTTTTTAGAGGAGGAAAACAAGAAAAAAAATATTCTGAACGAAACAGTGGATGTATGGTTTTTGTGGCTCATGCCGTGGCCACAGACATGATATGTGATTTGATGGCGAGTTTGGGGGTAGCCCAATGCAAAGATCCTGAGGATCCGTGTGGATCCGTGCTTTGTAACCATGTTTATGCGCCATTGTGGCCCCACGAAACAGTGGATGTGTGATTTTTTGGTGCAGGCTGTAGCCATGGACATTGTGCGATCACATAGCTGATGGTGAATTTGGGGTGACACAATGCAAAAATCCTGAGGATCCATGGGCTTTTACCTCCTCCCTCCCAGGCAGCCTCCTTTATTGCTAGCCTCCCTTATCTCCCTCCAATCGCTTGCTGATCAGCTGTTTCCTTTCAACACCCCCTTCCCTCTTGTTTGCCTTAGTGTCTTTTCCTTAACTGGAGCAGTTTTTTGCTCCTCCTTTTCTTCTAATTTCTCTCCTCATTGCTTGTTTAAGTATTCCTGTCTCCTCTCCTTGCAAGTTTGCTGTCTTTACCTCCCCCAGTCCCCTGGCAGCCTCCTTTACCAGCAGCCCTATCTCCCTCCCGATCGCTTGCCGATCAGCGGCTTTGTTTCAACACCCACTTTCTAAAAACAAAACAAAACAGCATGATCCGCTTTTTGCCCCTGGGCAATTCGGCTCCAGGGACCATACATTCGCTCCATAAGATGCACAGACATTTCCCTTTACTTTTTAGGAAGAAAAAAGTGTGTCTTATGGAGCGAAAAATACAGTGATTAAATTAGGAAGGACAGGGCAGGCCACAACTAGGCACTGCCAATGGGCTGAGACCTTGCCAAGCATAGAAGCCAACTCCTAAGGGCTGAGGAGTCTCTGCACATGAAATTTCCTCCGCCATAGATGGTTCAACCCAAAATGGTACTTTCCGTCCAAGGCCGTACCACATGAGTCTGCCTGTGATACTGTGTCCCTTTTGTCTTCTCCTGCTTTCCCTTCAATAGCAAGCCAACCATGCTGAATGTCTCCTTGAGTAAAAGACCTTCCCATGCCTCTAATAAATTCTTTTTGCCCTTCGCCGGACTATTTCTATCTCTGCTTGCGTCTTTGACACAACGTGACTACAAGAGAACGCAAGCGGTTCTCAAGGTTGAGGGTGTGCCATTGATTCCGATTTGTATAATGCCATTACAATGCATTTCAAATATATAATACCCTCGCGCGCGCGCACACACACGCATTTCATCTGTCCACTGGTGCACATCTAGCAGGAATTTTAATTGAGTTGACCATCCCACTTCCTAGACCTTGTTCCTGAGAGGTTATAATTAATTAACATCAAAAGAGTTCGAATGCTAATATTGAATTCCATTTTCTCTGCAGCGCTTCCAGTATGCAGAAGTCTTCCTGGACTTCGTGGCAATCCCTTGTCTTCATTCTTGTAGGCAGCACAAATTTACTCGGCTGTTTATTTACCTTTCTCACCTTAAGTGGCTATCTCTCCCCCAGATTTTTGTATATTATTATTTTTGCTATTTTTAAATATAATATAATATAATATAATATAATGTAATGTAATATAATATAATATAATATAATATAATATAATATAATATAATATAATATAATATAATATAATATAATAATATTGCATTTCCCCCAAGCAGAAATTCTCCAAACTGAGCCTGAATTTTCAACTCTGGTCAGAGTGAGCCCACGGGACAGCAAATCAGGCGGAGCGAATGTACCTTCCGGACATTGTTGGACTCCAACTTCTGACAACTTTCAGAACTTCTCTCCCAATATCAACATTACAGGAGCCTTACCTGAGGCGCTCCTCTGGACGCTCCCTTTGAGGAAGGTTTGGAGGGTGGCGACAAAGGAGAGAGCCTTTTCAGTTGTGGCTCCCCACTTGTGCAATGAGCACTCACACTTTACATTGTGGGTGCCCTTTGCGGGATCGCGCATGGGGCTACAGTTCCCAGGGAACTTACTAGAAAAGTGGGGGCTGGCTTGCTTCTCAGTGTTATTATTCGGAGGTTTACACCCAGCCTCAGTAAATAGTTTCTTGCTGGGAGGTGGGGCCAGCCCCATTTATAAATAGGGAGTGGAGCCGACAACAGCCAGGCAGTCAGTTCTGGAGATTCACCTTCCCTACCCCCCCCCCTTGGTTTAAAGTTTTCTTGTTTGCAGGTTAACTTTTTCTTCCTGATAGTGGGCACTGCTATGGTCTTTGGTTGCTGTTGAAGGACTGGGAAGACATTTTCCTGCATGGACAGATTTTGTCTTCTCCGTAGCAATTCATCACAACTTTGGCAGTTATGGCCTTGGGTAGAAACCTTTAGACTTTTTTTTCCCTATATGGGGGGGGGAGCGTGAAGTGGTGACTCACCCCCCTGTGGAGGCGATTCCAGGGTTCCCCATTTAAAGGGGTTATACTGGCCATACACTGAAAGGTTGTCAGTGAACTACCTGCGTGCGGGGATATGGGCTGGTCTACCTGCTACACTTACGTCTCACAGAGCACCCCCATATCCCATTTACCCTGATGAGCCCCAGTTCCCCCTGGCTGGGGGGCTGGGAGGGGTACACACCTAAGGCCTAAGCCAAGGTCTTCCTACATTCGGAAGTTTAATAAAGTTGTGGCCCAATTCTAATTCCACAACACATTGTCAGAGTCTTTATTCCTTTCTTGTGATCCCTGGGGACTGTGGGTGTCACCACCTGGTCACACAATGCTCTCCTCTGTAAGGTCCACCGGGCACTATCCTTACAGCTCCAGGTAAAACTGTATCTCTTATCCTAGGATTTTGATGGTTTATTATGGTAGTCGAGGACACCTTTTGCTACTGTCGTTTTTTTAAAAGATTCTTTTTTAAAATTTTCCAATAAAAAACATCTAATCAACACATCCAATCATAATCCAATTAAAACAAAAAACTAAAATAAAAAACCATCATTTTTTGCTGCTGATTTACGGGATTTGTTTGACAAATTTATGTACAGTTCTTATTGTAACACTTCCTTTTTTCTAGTTTTATATTATTCTGTATGTATTTAAAATTTTGTAACAAGCAAGCAATAATAATAATAATAATAATCCCAATCCCAACCTGAACACCAGGTTGACTACTTTGGGAATAAATGAAGAAAATAGGGAGATGAGAAAAATGTGATAAATACTAAATTATTTCCCCTCGTTGTTTTTTTAAAAAAATGTCCTTTACTTAGGTCCATCAATTGATTAAAAAAAAAATAGTTGTTCCATCATCTGATTTACAAAAGAAGATTGGTTATCAATCTATACATCACGAAGCCTCACTAAATAGCTCCAATCCACACACACAGGTCAAAGGATGTACAGGAAAAATAAGTATTGTTCTCCATCTGGAGCACTCACATGCAAGTGTTTCCCAATTGTTGGTGTTTATACTACATTTTTTTAGATTTGCCTTGAGACAGTCTTTAAAGTTTTTGAACTTTATTTCCCATCACCCTAGGTAAGGGCAAAGGTAAAGGACCCCTGGATGGTTAAGTCCAGTCAAATTTGACTATAGGGTGCGGCACTCATTTTCACTTTCAGGCCAAGGGAGTCGGCGTTTGTCTGCAGACAGCTTTTCCAGGTCGTGTGGCCAGCATGACTAAACCGCTTCTGGTGCACGGAACACTGTGATGAGTGCCAGAGCGCACTGCTGCAGTGGTGCCTATTTATCTACTTGTGCTGGTGTGCTGCTAGGTTGGCAGGAGCTGGGGCGAAGCTCACCCCATTGCACGAATTCGAAATCGGTAAGGCAAAGAGGCGCGGTGGTTTAGACCAGAGTGCCACCCTAGTGTCAGGAGTTCAGTCTACACTCGAGTAGGACCCTGGCAGAGACACATGCCAGACTGGCATGTTCCCTCCCTCCTGGTCGATCGTTCGGGAGCTTCATAAGCTTTCTTCAGCCCAAACATCACAGCAACTGATGCCAACCGACACCGGCACACTTAGAGATCCGCAGAGTTTGCGCATCATGTGTGTCAGACCTCAGCAACTCAGCATTTTGGCTAATCTACTTTATTTACAGATAAACACACAGGGAGCACTGCAACATGGCTCCTTCTCTCTCTAGCATCAGATAGCAAAAAGAGAAAGAACAAAGGACAATAGTCCCACTTCACGAAAAAAAGTAACACAAACATGCTGTCTCCGTCACTTCCCACTCTGTGGAGTCAAAACATATACCATCATGAGATAGACAACAATCCCATGACTGCAATCATGGAGAAGGAATTCTAACACCTAGGACATGGACCATATTGGGTGCAGCTGATGGGAAACATAATCTAGAGCACTTGAAGGGGATCCGGTTTGGGGAGTCTGATTTAGAACAATTCCTCTGACCCACACTGGCACGGGAGATGTCTCTATTTACGGCTGGATTTTTAAGGGTTGCTTTTTTCTTTTAACCGAAACTTATTTTTACTGCTTCTTTCACGTTCTCTGGAGCGAGCTCACGTGACCGGTATAATGACAATCTGTCTCTCAGCTAACATTTTTCTCCTTTGGTTATTTGTTTGATAAAGTGAGGAGCCTCTCTGTTGTTGCCCTTCACCAGAGCTTAATGTCTTTACTTTGGGATCAATATACTTTATGAATAATTTTATTTCCTTCTATTTTTATGGTCTTTTCTCCCTCATTATCATACCGAGTTTATTAGCTAGTGCTGTCAGTATCTTTACCCTGTCATATGTTCCTGAGGTACAGTAAATATCACTTGTGTTGTAATTAATATGCACACCCTCTGCAGTAATTAAAGCACAGACCCCTTCAACCAGCTGAGCTTCCTACACTAATTCCACCTTATCTTCATAATGAACTTATTGCAAGCTGAAACTACCAGTGAATATTGTTCGGTAAGGATGGAAGAACGAAATCTAATGAGACGCAGTAATATTTGTGAACATGGTTAATATGAAGGGGGGAGAAATGAATTTAATTAGCCTTAAATCTAATTAAATTGCCTCAGCAGTCAGAATCTTTCCCTTTTGTTCCTTAAAAAAAAGAAAGGTGTTTTTGTTTTGAATTTTTTATAAAATAATAATACCTCTCTCGCCCTCTTCAGAGACTGTTCCAGAAATAATGACCAAGATAGCAAGGATCTTGAGGTCTAGTTCTATGCTCCCAATGGGGTTTTGGACATAAAAACTTGAGGCCTGCTGGAACTGGTCAAAGGTTCATCTGCTACAACATTATTTTCCCTACAATGGTCTACCAGGTTCTTTGGGCAAGCCCACAAGCAGTTTCTGAATGCAACAGCGCTCTCCTCGCTTGTGATACTCAGCTGCTGATATCCAGAACCACACTGCATTGCTTTCAGATTCTGGGAACCTACCCAAATCTAGTGATACTCAAGCAAGGGCCACAGTCTTTCCCAAGTGTCCATGTTTTCCAGGACCTGCACTCTGAGAAGGAATGCTCTGTTGTTACTAGTGATGCGAGGTGAGAAGATTCTCTGGAGAATGTTCTCAAGAATGTTCTCTACTAGAAAATTCTCTGGAGAATATTCTCCACAAACTGTAAATTCTGTGTGTTGTCTATGCAGCTGCTTTAAATGCACACACACCTCATTAATCGAAAATATTCTCCAAAAGATTATTCTCGAGGATTTAACATCATTAATTTTTACACAGGATGGCACAGTGCCTCTCCTACACCACCCCTTGTGCCTTTCTTCCTGCAAAGAAGGGCCAGTGAGGTGTAGTGGTTAAGAGCGGTAGTCTCGTAATCTGGGGAACCAGGTTCGCTTCCCTGCTCCTCAACATGCAGCTGCTGGGTGACCTTGGGTTAGTCACACTTCTCTGAAGTCTCTCAGCCTCCCTCACCTCACAGAGTGTTTGTTGTGGGGGAGGAAGGGAAAGGAGAATGTTAGCCGCTTTGAGACTCCTTAAGGGGAGTGATAAAGCGGGATATCAAATCCAAACTCTTCTCTTCTTCTTCTTCTTCTTCAATCAGCAAACGGGGGTTTCCACTCTGCAAGTTTTGTTCCAAGCTCTGCTCTGGAGTTAACAAGTTTGTTTGTTTGTGTGTTTGTTTGTTTGAAGCCATCTTCTTCTGCATCAGTTAGTATTGACCTTTGTGGGGGCCTGGGAGGAACGTTTTGGAGAGCTAAGCAGCTCAAGAAGAAAGCGGGTTGCATGAGGGGAAACACAACACAGCATTTCATAATCAAAGTTATGGCAGCAAATTAAGTGTAGTTGAGCGGTCTGATGCAAATTAAGTCACGCTAAAATTGCAGCAGCAAATTAAAGAAACCCAAACTTCCCAAGCGCCGTGTTTGAAGTCAAAGTTCTCAAAGCTGAACCAATTAAAATTGCTTAAAAACAGCCATACAAACTTGCCCTTTACCTACTCACACGAAGGGACCAGCAGCTCCCCTGGGCAAGCAGCCAAGTTGGTTGCTTCCCCTGCTGTCCTTCCCTCTCCCCCTTCCACCCCCTCGCCGCCTTCCTTTAATTGCCACCGCTACCCACTCTGGCACCGATTCCTGCAAGCCCCCTTCGTTCCTGGTCAACTGCACCCGGGAAAAAGGCATCTTCAAATTAGTTACGAAGGAAAGTTGTGTGCTAGACTAGAGTTTGCATTCCATGCTTTCTCTTACACTTTGAGTGAGTTTAGATCATGGCAGACATTATAAGAATGTGTGGGGACAGAAGGAGGGGAACAGGATCACACACCTCAACATATATCACACTCACGCATTGTGCCCTACGTGGGGCTACCTTTGAAGGTGACCCAGAAACTACAACTAATCCAGAATGCGGAAGCTAGACTGGTGACTGGGAGCGGCCGCCAAGATCACATAACACCGGTCTTGAAAGACCTACATCGGCTCCCAGTATGTTTCTGAGCACAATTCAAAGTGTTGGTGCTGACCTTGAAAACCCTAAACGGCCTCGGTCCAGTATACTTGAAGGAGCGTCTCCACCTCCATCGTTCTACCCAGACGCTGAGGTCCAGCGCCGACGGCCTTCTGGCAGTTCCCTTAGTGCGAGAAGCCAAGTTACGGGGAACCAGACAGAGGGCCTTCTCGGTAGTGGCACCCGCCCTATGGAATGCCCTCCCACCAGATGTCAAAGAGAACAACTACTACCAGACTTTTAGAAGACATCTGAAGGCAGCCCTGTTTAGGGAAGCTTTTAGTGTTTGATGTATTACGGTATTTTAATATTTTGTTGGAAGCCGCCCAGAGTGGCTGGGGAAACCCAGCCAGATGGGCGGGGTATAAATAATAAATAATAGATTGTTGTTGTTGTTGTTGTTGTTGTTAATAGTATGACTGGAAACTGTCGATGTAGAGGGGGCTCTCCGCTAGGGATGGGCGAATCTCTCGATTCTGGTTTCTCTCTTTCTCCACATTTCCACATCAAGTTTGCAGATTCCGTTTTCACAAGCCCTCAGGGGACTTCATCGGTGTTTGAATGCAAATTTCTCCCAATACAGTGGTACCTCCAATTGTGAACATGATCCATTCCAGAGGTCCAGCCACATCCCAAGGAATTTGTAACTGGAGGACCGCTTCTGCGCATGCGCGTGGCACGGTTTAGAGCTTCTGCAGTGCGTAGAGCACTTCAGCGCATGCACGAGCGGCGAAACACAGAAAAATACTTCTGGGTTTTCCGCTTTTGCAACCTGAAGCTAATGTTACTCGAGGGTAATGTAAGCCGAGGGTCCGCTGTATACATGTTTGCATGTAATTTTGCATGTACTTGTAGACAAACAATGCATTCCTGTTTTGAGTGGCTGGGGCAACCCAGTCAGATGGCTAATAAATTGCTGCCGTTAGTAGTTAGTCATTTAACATCGGCTTAAACTAATAATATGATAACCATTTGCATTTTTCTTATTTACTTGGTTGCAAAACTGCATTGCAAAATTTGGAGACTTTCAAAGGATCCCTTGTTTCAGGTCTCATATTGGTTTCAAAAGTGCAAATTGGGTAAGTTTTGCTTTCAAATGCAAAGTGAATTGAATTTTTCCTCCCATCTTTATCCTATGTACAATTCTTCTCTATTCTGAGTTTCCAGTCACACCGTGAGACTCCTGTGTACAGGGGCTCTTTCAGACCTTACAATTAATGGAAGGTGGTCAGTTAAATATGCATACAATTAGCAAGTTGATGCCATCTTTCCAGGTGTTCCCACTACTAATACTTACCTCTTCTTTTTATCATTCTGACCATCTTTATTAGCTTTATTTGACAAAGATTGCCCTGTGATCAGGATGAAAAGGTGGGTTATATATTTTAAAACTTCATAATAAATATATAATCTCCCTCCAAAACCTGAGTCCATAGGTTCATAGAATAACTGAAGAGGCCTACATAAAGGTAAAGGGACCCCTGACCATTAGGTCCAGTCGTGACCGACCCTGGGGTTGTGGTGCTCATCTCGCTTTACTGGCCAAGGGAGCCGGCATACAGCTTCTAGGTCATGCGGCCAGCATGACTAAGTCACTTCTAGTGAACCAGAGCAGCGCACGGAAACGCCGTTTACCTTCCTGCCGGAGCGGTACCTATTTATCTACTTGGACTTTGACGTGCTTTCGAGCTGCTAGGTTGGCAGGAGCTGGGACTGAGCAACGGGAGCTCACCCTGTCTTGGGGATTCGAACCGCCGACCTTCTGATCGGCAAGTCCTAGGCTCTGTGGTTTAACCCACAGCACCACCCGTATCCCTGAAGAGGCCTACATAGAGGTGGGGCTTAAAAATACATTTGAATCAGGCCCAGTTCCCACTTCCCAAATCAACAGACGAACCGAAACACAGCCATCCTTCAAATTCACAGACTTCCCCAAATTTTTCAACGCAGTTCTCCATCCTAAAAATGCTAAACAAAATAATATAAATTAGGAAAAAGTACACAAAAAGGCTCATATTGATGAAATGACATTAAAATGCACTGTATTGGGGAAATTGCTTTCTAAAATGTGTATATCTGGGGAAATCCAAGCACAGTACTGCGAAAATGATAATTCTCATAGTAATAAACTGTTTACCTATCTTAAGGGAAACTGCAAACCACATTTCATACTGTCAGGGACTGCCGCTAGGTCCCAGCTCACAGAGGACCAACGCCCAGTGGATCTTATATACAAAAGTCTTTATTGAAGTTTAGTTTCCATTTCCAAGCTCTGGGCGCGCAGACCCCACGTCTTGACGCTAGATCGGCTAAGTCCCCTCTGACTCGCTGCTAAAGCCACACCACTTTAAGATTCTCGCTTTGCTCCACCTCCTACGCTGCTCCTTCCTACGCTGGGTCCTTCTGCCCTCAGGGGTTATCTCTTTCCTCGATTCCTCTGACGCTGACCCCCCTGAGCTCCACCCTTCCTTCCGGCGGGCTTTAGGACCTGGCTCCCTGTCCGGACTCCCTGCTGTGCCGCTCGCCTGTACATTTGAACTTGGCGCGCGCGCCCAGCCGGTAACCTTCCTTCTGACCGTTTCCCCGCTTCCGGATGTGGGCGTGGCCAACTCTGCCTCCTCTCCTCCCGCCGGTGGCAAGAACACTGGTCCCGACTCCTGGGACTCCCCCTCCCCACTGCGCTCAGGTGGGGAAGCTGGTCCCGATTTCCAGCTGCTGCTCAGGGACTCCCCGCTGGCCCCTCCCTCCTGAGGTTTCTCCCCTGGAACCTCCCTCGCTCTGGCCATCGGTGCTCCCTTCTGTGAGTCCTCCGATTCGCTAGAGAGGCTTGAGTCACGACTCTGGTAACTGTCACTGCCTGCACCCCCTTCGTCCTCTTCCTCCTCACTCTCCATTTGCTCCCCCTCCTGTGTCTCTCCTTCTGAACCCCTGACACATATATTAGGATAAATTTTTGTGCAGACATTTTATTTTAATGCCAATGATTGCAGAAATGGGATGAACTGAGCTTAAGACTGCAGAAATGCAGAACAGAGAGAAATTGAAACTGGCCAATCAGTCCATCCCTAGTCACATGATCTGATGTGAGTAGATCTAGATAAGGGATATAATGAAGAGACTTGTTTTTTTCTTTTCTTTTTTTACTGTGGAAGCCACTTTGAACCCAGGCGCACGTCCCACTTTGGTTACTGATTCTACACCTTCAGTCAGGCTTGGCTGGGGGCAAGAGAGATGTTCAGTGGCAAAGTTTCTCTTTATATATAAAAATTTGTTTATTTGCTTTTTCAGATTAAAATTTTACAGAGATATATCAAACATGAATCATAATAACAAAATTCAAGGGAGTCTCCTGGATTTCCATCCTCCCCTTTGTGGGTCCTATTTTTATCATTTCCTCCCATATCTTTTATGATGATCCAAATCTTTTACATTGTATCCAGAATTCACCCTTAAACTACAAGTGATATTCCAACCCTACTCACAATTCTAACTGTTTGCAATGGTCTTTAAGATAAGTTACAAATTTTCACTATTCCTTTTTAAAATGCTGGTCTTCCTGATTTCTGATTCTTCCAGTCATTTTAGCCATTTTGGCATAACCCATCAACTTCATCTGCCATTCTTCTCTTGCAGGAACTTAATCTTCTTTCTATTTCTGGGCCAATAACATCTCTACAGCCGTGGTCATATACATAAATAGTATTTTCTGCTCCCGTGGGATTTCAGCACCTAGAATTCCTAAAAGGAAGGCTTCAGGTTTTAAACATTTTTTTCAACTCATTATATATCATTCCCCAAAATCCTTTTACAATTCCACCACATATGATAGAAGGTGCCTTCATTTTCCTTACATTTCCAGCATACATTTGAGCATGTTTTGTACCTTTTTTCTAATATACTAGGAGTTAAATACCATCCATAGGGACACGGGTGGCCCTGTGGGTTAACCACAGAGCCTAGGACTTGCCAATCAGAAGGTGGGCAGTTTGAATCCCCATGACGGGGTGAGCTCCAATTGCTCGGTCCCTGCTCCTGCCAACCTAGCAGTTCGAAAGCATGTCAAGGTGCAAGTAGATAAATAGGTACCCCTCCAGCGGGAAGGTAAACGGTGTTTTCGTGTGCTGCTCTGGTTCGCCAGAAGCAGCTTAGTCATGCTGGCCACATGACCCGGAAGCTGTATGCCGGCTCCCTCGGCCTATAGAGCGAGATGAGCGCGCAACCCCAGAGTCGGTCACGACTGGACCTAATTTTCAGGGGTCCCTATACCTTTACCTTAAATACCATCCATACACTCAGTGTTAAAGCTTCTATTGCACATGCAAAAAGTTCCTGATTCAATCGTCAGCACCTCCTGATGGGGCCATTTGAAACCCTGGAGAGTTACTCCCAATCAGAGCATGGTGCTCTCCCATTGTTGAGGGGCTCCAGTTCCCATCAGCCACAGTCAGCACAGCAAGGGATGCTGGGAGTTGTAGTTCAGCAGCATATAGAGGGCAACCTGTTGACTACCTCTGGTGCATACTGTGTTAGATGGACCATTGGTCTGACTCAGGCAGCTTCTTATTTTCCTACAAGGAAACAACAACAACAATTGACTAAAAGCACTGCAAATATCTCAACACAGTTGAAATTTCAACAGAGGCCAAAAGACGAGGCACCAGAAGGTGAATGCCCAGCGACATGAATGCAGAATATTGTCACAGTCACCTTTATCTATCGCTGGCTTCCTTTCTAAAAAGAGGAGAGTGGCTTGTTCCTTCTATAGGGTTCTCTTTAGGCATTGTGCCAACAGTTGCTGAGTGCTGATCAAAAGGCTAGAGAAGGGCCAGCAATTAGAGTCAGGCTGTGGATGAAAGCAGAGAGAAAGAGAGAGAGAAAGAGAGAGAGAGAGAGAGAGATCTGGAATGGGAATTCTACTGGAGGAGCCAGTCTGTGAACCATGGCTTCTTTCCATGTACAGCTCGGATCATCTCCACAGATTTCTAGAGCTGACTCGGGGGCAAGATGCCTGCTTCTGTGTGCCTGGATCCCACACTGGAGCAGGACCGCCTTTTAGGATCATGAAACTGTGGTAGGGGAAAGAAAAGGGGCAGTGCCGGATTTACGTATAAGCTAAACAAGCTATAGCTTAGGGCCCCACTCTCTTGGGGGCCCCCAAAAAAATTAAAGGGGGGGACTGGGTGTACATTTCCAAAATGTAAGATAAAAAACAAATACAGTGGTACCTCTGGTTACGTACTTAGTACATTCTGGAGCTCCATTCTTAACCTGAAACTGTTCTGAACCTGGGACACCACTTTAGCTAAAGGGGCCTCCCGCTGCCGCAGCGTGATTTCTGTTCTCATCCTGAAGCAAAGTTCTTAACCTGAGGTAATATTTCTGGGTTAGTGGAGTCTGTAACCTGAAGCATATGTAACCTGAAGCGTATGTAACCTGAAGCGTATGTAACCTGAGGTACCACTGTAAAATAAAACCTACATACAGTGGTAGCTCGGGTTAAGAATTTAATTTGTTCTGGAGGTCCGTTCTTAACCTGAAACTGTTCTTAACCTGAAGCACCACTTTAGCTAATGGGGACTCCTGCTGCTGCCGCGCCACCGCCGCACGATTTCTCTTCTCATCCTGAAGCAAAGTTCTTAACCCGAGGTCCTATTTCTGGGTTAGCGGAGTCTATAAACTGAAGCGTCTGTAACCCAAGGTACCGCCGTACAGCAAGTGTTTTGTGCTGTATAGGCTCCTATGATGTAAGTCATGGGCCCCGCCTGCTAGCCTGCTCCCTAAAATATCACTGGTTTGCTCATTTCTATATATAGGGTACCTACATTCTGCATGGACTGGTTGCAGGGCAACATGTGCAAATGGCTTTAGATCCCTATTAGGTCCATAAATTACCATATAGCATATATTCAACACAAAAAACAGCGACCATCTGTTGTTGACAAAGGACAGCTGGACATATAAAGGGCCCCATTACCTTCAGTAGCTTAGGGCCTCATCAAACCTAAATCCGGCCCTGGAAAGGGGCATAGCTCAGTGATAGAGCATCTGCTTTGCATCTGCAGCCAAGCCCGGGAAGTTCCTCCACCTGAAACCTTGGAGAGCCATTGTTGCTCACTACGAACAGTTCTTGAAGCTACCAGCATGAGTTTGACCAAACTGTGGGAGGCAGTGGAAGACAGGAGTGCCTCGTGTGCTCTGGTCCATGGGGTCACGAAGAGTCGGACATGACTAAACAACAACATGGACAGTACCTGAGCCAGGTGGACCAATGCCCTGACTCAGTTCAAAGTCGCTTCTTCTGCTCCTATCCCACATGCCCCAGTCTTTCTCCCTACATTAACATTCCTGCAGCTTCTACAGCCAATGAGCAAGTCAAGGCTTCTCAATACTCCCTGGCGCAGGGAAAGTGAAACAAGCTTAGGCAGAGAAAGAGAAATATTTGAGGTCAATTTGTTCAGGACTTTTTTCTGTGGGGTTTCAGACATGTGGTTTATATATTTATGTATGTGTTTGCTTGGTGCATTTATGAACATTTATTACATATCTAAAACCTTAAAATTCTTATAACAGTGCTCAAAGCTTTTGGTTTCTTTGGGAACGTGTATCTAAACATTTTTTTAAAAAAAGATCAGTATATTTTACACTAGATGGTATGTATAGATCACACTAGACAAGAGTTTCAAAAAGCATGGGGGGAATGCAGAGAATACTTCACAAAACAGTGCCCAATCTTTAACATTGCTTTTGCAACAACTCTCATTTCTCACTCTATACATTTTCGCTAATTTAGTTGGAGTCAAATACCATCTATATATCATTTTCATTATATTTTCTTTCAATGTCACACATGCGGTAGATTTTGGTTTGGTTTCTTTGTACAATGGAGCGGTATATACATTTTGTTAAGTGAAATAAATAAAGTGCTGTTGGGCTTTCCACGGGCAGCTGTTCAGCCCTAGAAAGAACAAGATGGTGGACTGGAATGTGGCTTTGGCCTGATCCTGCTACAAGGCTCTTCTTACATATTGCATTCCAATCCCGGGAAGAAAGCTTATGTGCTGAAAGGATGCTCGATTCATAATACATCAGGACCTAAGACGTAAGGAATATTCATATGCTGCAAACATCAGTGACATCTCTAGTCCCAAGGCAGGCTAAGAAATCCTCACTTGCTAAGTTTGCTTCGAACATTAAGGCTGTACACACAGGCAGATTGCCGACAAAGGAACCATAAGCAAAATCGTTGCTTATAAATATATAGTTTCAATATAGCGGTCCGCCATGGCCAAGGTTTCCATGATGCTGTTTGGGAGGAGTGTTTCTGTGGCCCTATCACAGATCACCTATCAGAGATAAAGGTTCCTTATCTCAGGAGAGCAGTACCTGTCTGAAGAACCAAGCTTATCAAGAGATAAGCTTATCAACCTGGTATTATTACCTCTTCAGCCGACTGCTATCTTGGTCCTGAGTCAGCATCAAAGAAGAAACAGAAAATGTCTTGGAGGTATACTTTGTAATCACACATGCATTTTGGCCTTCAAATCTCTGCTCAGCTCCTTCCCCAACACAACAAAATCCTTAACACCTGATGTTATCATCCGGTTCAAACAACCAAGTCCTTTACCCCCTGCTGAAAGTCATCGTCTGTTCCCGACTTACACAAGGCAGTACTAGCAGTATAGCAGTAGAGTACTAGTAGTAAAGGTAAAGGTAAAGGACCCCTGGATGGTTAAGTCCAGTCCAAGGCGACTATGGGGTGCTGTGTTCATCTCGCTTTGCAGGCCGAGGGAGCCGGTGTTTGTCCACAGACAGCTTTCTGGGTCAAGTGGCCAGCATAACTAAAATGCTTCTGGCGCACGAAGTACAGTGACAGAAACCAGAGTGCATGGAAACGCCATTTACCTTCCCACCACAGCAGTACCTACCATATTTGTGTGGCAAGGTCCCAGCCCCACACCCCCTTGGTAGAATAAAGACACATGACTCAAATATTTAAGGTTAACGGGCTAAAAAAGGCCACAACTTTATTGGTTACAGATGATGAGCGGTATTGGCTTAGGCATTGGATCTAACAGACTATATCTGACTCCAGCCCGTCTGTTGGGAGTCTGGGAAGGGTTAACCATCAGTAGGGGGAGTCCTGCTGATGCACATCAACTAGGAGCTCCCCCGGGGTCACGGATAGGGGGTGTGCCTTAGGCCCTCACCTCCATGGGCTTCGGACAGGGCCACGCCCCCCGGAATCCATTAACGGATGACCCTTCAATATGTGGGGCAGGTGATGGTGCTACCTCCCCTCTTTCCATCTACAGAACTATTCCAATGCCTAACCGCCAATACTCAGAAAGTTGTGATGATTTGCTACGAGGTAGGCGAAAACCAAGTGGCTGGTGCCAATTTGCCAAGTGGAAAAATTCCTACCAGGCCCCTCAACAGCGACCAACTGAGGTCCATAGCAAGGTGAGATGAAAACCTTAAAGGGTGGGAGGTTGAGAACACCAGAGCAGCTGGAAGCAGGAAAGAGAGAAATCTCGCAGCTGCATCCTGCATTTATGGGGCAGGCCACACCCCCAGACCAACCAGATTGGCTAGCCTGGCCAGTGACACAGCTGGGAATCCCTCAGTCGTGCAGGGCTGGCCACCCACCCCCCGCGCACATACGGGGTGGGGTGCCGTGAGAGCCCGCAACACCATCTCCTCCTTAAGGCGGAAGTGGCCTTATCTGCTTCAACTGGTGGGCTTTCAAACTGCTAGGTTGGCAGGAGCTGGGACAGAGCAACGGGAGCTCGCCCCGTCTTGTGGATTCGAACTGCCAACCTTCCGATTTTAGTAGCAATGGTCTAGCAGTCCAATGTTAAGCTCACTTACTCAGAAGTCTGTGTTAGGTGGGGCTTATTTCTGATGACTGCCTGCACCAAAATGAGCTCAAGGACTTCTTCTTGTGCAATAGGACTTTCTCTGGGAGCCCGCCCCGCCCCCCCAAAAAAATCTGCTCTGCAGGGTTGGGGAAACTTTGAACATGAGGAGAGAGACGGTGGAAGAGGACTGGAGGAAGTTTAAAATCTATCTTAAGAATTGTTGTAAAATTTTGAAATGTTAAAATGTCAAAAGGTATGAGATACAGAATCATAGCGGTTAAATTTGAAACATGAGAAAACTTAAGGAAAAAGAGTTTTGAAATTGAACAAAGGTTTGCTAAGAATTAACACTTTAAAACTAAGGATGCAGTGAAGGGGAGGTTTGGGGAAGTCACATTAGTGTTAGTTAGTGTTGTTTTGTTGTTGTTGTTTTTGTTTTGTATGTTTTTGTTATTGTCTATGTTGGTGAAAATGAATAAAAATATTTTTTAAAAAAAAGAACATGAGGTTTCTTCCGACAAGTAGCAAGAGGAGCAGGACCCTCCAACTGATCACCACCCTGCTAGGGAACTTGGTGTACAGTGGCCCACAGAACAGAATGCGGCCCTGAGGATGAAAAATCTTCCCCACTCCTGGCCCTAGCAGGCAAGCCCAGTTATTTTAACCACAGAACCAAATCCATGTGCAAAAACCCAGATAATGGTAAAGGGACCCCTGACCATTAGGTCCAGTCGTGGCTGACTGTGGGGTTGTGGTGCTCATCTCGCTTTATTGGCTGAGGGAGCCGGCGTACAGCTTCCGGGTCATGTGGCCAGCATGACCAAGCCGCTTCTGGCGAACCAGAGCAGTGCACGGAAACGGCGTTTACCTTCCCGCCAGAGCAGTACCTATTTATCTACTTGCACTTTGACGTGCTTTCGAACTGCTAGGTTGGCAGGAGCAGGGACCGAGCAACGGGAGCTCACCCCGTCATGGGGATTCGAACCGCCAACCTTCTGATCAGCAAGTCCTAGGTTCAGTGGTTTAACCCACAGCGCCACCCGCGTCCCGAAAACCCAGCTAGGGACACACATACACTAGTTCCTTTGAGATGAGCGTAAATGAACACTGTTAACAGTATGTGTGGACTTCTCGTTGCAAAGTGCCGTTTCTCAAATCAGAAACTTCGTTGGGAGCTCAAAAACAGGTGTGTTACACTTGATCTTAGCCAAAAGGCCGAGAAGCGAAAACAGGTGTGTTAATGGGGGGGGGGCATTGCTTTCCCTGGGTCATTTGCAAAAATGCCTTTTAAGGGATTTCAGTGGGATGCGTCCTTCGGATGAATTTCCATCTCTTTCATTTAACAAGGATGCCGGTTTGGGGGCGGGCTACCTGCTTAAAAAAAAAGTAAATGGCTTCCTATTTAATAAGTCACACCTTTCAGTCTCCATATTTGGTGTCTGTGCGATCATTATCACATTCCTCATTGTAGCAGTCAGAAGAGGAGGAGAAAAAAGAGAGTGTGGTTTTTATATTATTATTTTTTTTATAAAAAAAATCCTCACCTCTTCAACGATAAGTATGATCGAAGGTAATTGAAATAGTTATCATTTACACTGATGCCACCTTATTCCCCAAAGATTCCGTCCGAAAGCTACAGGTAAGTGTGCTTTAATTGTAGCTTAAATGTGAGTTGCACTATCGGACAGAGAGCCTGCGAGCTAGTTTTTCTTCTTCTTCATTCCTTCCTGTTGCCACTAGTCTATGCTGTTGTATAAAGTTCTGGTTGCTCTCTCTGCATCTCATGGCAAATGCCGGTTTGATCCTTTTCTTGTCGGGAGATTCTTCTCTGTTCAGCTTTGGTGTACTGTTCTGTTCAGAACGCAGGCAGAGCTCTGCAGGATCAGACCAAAGGTCAATCGGCATTGTTTTATCCAGATGTCGTTCACAAGAATGGCAGTGCTCTCTATCTATCCCACATCCTCCAACACCTGTTCTTTGGAAATATACAATACAATATACAATACAATATTTCAATACAGAACATCCCTCAACTGTTTTTTTTAAAAACAATATGAGCAATTATTATTATTATTATTATTATTATTATTATTATTATTATTCACATATTTGCTTCATTATTTTACCACGAGAAACAGAAATTTCACCAGGGGAATTCTTTAAGGCATGAACTATCGAGATTATCATCACAAATCTTGCAGCCTGTCAAAAACACTTTTGCCCGTCTGCATCCTACCTGCTCAGAAGTCAGTCCCCTTCACATCAGTGAGGCTTACTCCCAGGTAAGTGCAAGGCCATGGATAGGCAAACTAAGACCCAGGGGCCAGATCCGGCCCAATCACCTTCTAAATCCAGCCCATGGACGGTCCAGAAATCAGCGTGTTTTCACATGAGTAGAATGTGTGCTTTTATTTAAAATGCATCTCTGGGTTATTTGTGGGGCATAGGAATTCGTTCATTCTTATTTTTATTTTTAATATATAGTCTGGCCCCCCCACAAGGTCTGAGGGACAATGGACCGGCCCCCTGCTTAAAAAGTTTGCTGACCCCTGCGTGACAAGGCGGACAATTCAGCGAGATGGAATGGGACTGATCTACTAATTGAACATCTTTTAAATTACAATAAAAGAAGTAGATTACCTCTTCTTGTTCTTTGTATAGCGTTCTAGAACCTCTTCAAAGCTTTCCATTGTGGTTTAAATTTAATCACTTTATATCTACCTTGTCTCACCCAAAAAGATTGTGTGATTTTTCTCAGAGCTGCTGGTTCCCATACTTTGATATACAACTCCCTTAATCAAGGTATTTCCTTCTTTTTCCAATATTCGGCATATAGAGGAATCGCATCGCTACAACCACATGAAAAAAAAAACATTTTTTCTTTGTCCCTCAATACTTCTCCTTTCAAATAAGATAATAAATAAGTCTTGGAAGATAAGGAATTGTTTGTTGCATGACCTTATTAATTGCTAAATATGCTTCTTGCCATAATGTTTCTTGCTGCAGAGCTCAATCGACAACAGCAACATAGAAAATCCAACCTATTTATCAAATGATTATCATTACCATTCTTGATAGCCTAAGGAGCATACTAGGGGCATGCACTGGCTCTGTGTAAACCCCAAATGAGCAGGAAAACTGAGTGATTTAGGAAAGGTTCTCACATTCCTGATTCAGTTTGTGTGCCATTACCAATGTGTCCCAAATCAGATCAGGAACTATGTGGTCTTGGCTGTCAAAAGAAACTGCACATCCTCTCTCTCTCTCTCTCTCTCTCTCTCTCTCTCTCTCTCACACACACACACACACACACACACACACACACACACACACAAACACACAGAGAGACACACACTTTCGTTCTAACCCAAATTTGAAAGGGGCAGTGATGGAGAGGCTATTTTGTTTTGACTTATTCATTGATATTTTGATATCAATTGATATTTTGCTTGAGTGTAATGAAACCTGTGATAAAAGCTGTTGAGCTGTTCTCTCTGTTTTGGTAAACGTTGGTAAAAGTTCGGTAAACATTGTCAAACTTTTTTGGGGACATCTCCCTCCCCCTCCTCCCCCCCCAAAAGATTTTGGGACCTTTTTGGGATTTTTTAAGCTTTAAAAATAAATAACTAAATCGCCTTACCTGCCATACATCTGGGTTTCCCCAGAGTTGGCCGATTCAGCAAAAATCTGCCTGGACGACATTTTGGCAGACTGATTCCCAGATGTATGGCAACCCTAAGATAGAAGCAGTCAAGAGGGCATATCTTGCTTGGATAGCTCAGTTGGTAGAGCATGAGGCTCTTAATCTCAGGGTTGTGGATTTGAGTATCACACTGGGCAAAACATTCCTGCTCAAGGGGCTCTGTGGTTTAGATCACAGCGCCACCCAGGGCTGGATTTAGGTTTGATGAGGCCCTAAGCTACTGAAGGTAATGGGGTCCTTTTATGTCCACCTGTCCTTTGTCAGCAACAAATTGTCACTGTTTTTTTGTGTTGACTATATGCTATATGGTAATTTATGGACCTAATAGGGATCTAAAGCCATTTGCACATGTTGCCATGCAACTAGTCCATGCAGAATGTAGGTACCCTATATATAGAAATGAGCAAACCAGTGATATTTTGTGGCGTAGGCCCATTACTTTCTTACATCAAAGAAGCCTACACAACACAAAACACTGTTGTTGTATGTAGGGTTTATTTTGTCTGTTTTTTATCTTATATTTTGGAAATGTACAAATGTGTGTTTTTTTCCTTTAATTTTTTGCCCCCCCCCCAAGAGAGTGGGGCTCTAAGCTATAGCTTGTTTAGCTTATACGTAAATCCAGCAGTGGCGCCACCCGTTCTTACAATGGCAATGGCGCCTGCCTGAGAGGTGCCAAAACTGAGTTCCAGTGAGTTCTGACTGAAGAAAAAGCCCTGGCCAATAGCCATCAACTTGACAAATAAATAGAGGATAAGTGTGATGGCCTGGGAATCTGATTCAGAGGCTGAACCAGAGGAATCCCAGCCGGCACAGGAGTCCCCCCCTCCAGGGCCGGGTGAGCTGGGCAGGGCCTTGAATCTGAAGTGCCTGCACCTGTGCCGGATCCTCAGGAGCAGGTACCAGGTGAATCCACTCTGGCTCCGGAGGTGATTGAGGACCCATTGCCTGCAGGTACGCCTCTCCCAGCCCTGTCAGGGGAAGGTGAAGCTGCCCCTGGGTCCAGTAACCCTCCAGCCTCTCCTGAGCTGCAGAGGCTCAGGGCAGAGAGGCGGAGGGAACTGGTTTCTCCCAGGAGGAGTGCTCGCCTTAAGGCCAGGAGTGGCGGGTCACCTGTGGGCCGGGACCGCCCCTGGCCTCAGAGGAGATAAAGGCCAGTCAGCCCAGTCCCAGGTTGTGGGAGTAATGTCATTGGAAACCTGTTTCTGCCAGCACCCAGACCTGTCTTTCCGGAGTTCCCGACCACGCCCGGCTTTTGCTTTGAACCCAGCTTCCCCCTTGGTGGACAGTCTCCAGACCCTCGGCCCAGGACTGGACTTTGACCACGCTTCACGGTAACCCCCCTCCCCCCGGGACCAGCACAATAAGCCTGTCAATGGCTGCTAGTTACAGATTGAATGTCAGAGGTTTTGTGCTTCTGAATAGCAGTTGCTGGGAACCGTAAGTGCTCCTGTCTCCTCACAGCTTCCCCTAGAAGGCTGGACCCGATGCACCTTTGGCCTGATGCAGCAGGGCTCTTCAAAAGTTCCTACGTTCCCATTTTACTCGAGTGAAATGAATTTCCCCTGCATTGCACGGGATGCCTTGCTCTCGTCTTACACTTCCCAGAGTGAAATATTGTCATTACCCATCTATTTATATCAGCCTAAGCAACTGCATGGATGGTTCGATGAACATCTGTTGGCTGAAACAGCGTCAAAAGATCTCCAGGCAAACAACAACAAAACACCTTCTCTTACCACTCAACGGTTAAAATAATTTTCTCTGTATTGTTTCTTTTTCCTTCCCCCCTGGGGACCCACCGGATGGTTGAACTAAAAAGGAATCTCTTTTCTTATCAAATGTGCCTTTCCCCCAACCATGAACACATGCTGTTTTGCTGTTGTGCAGTTGCTTATGAGAGTGTCTAAATTGATTTTTCCCTTTCTTATTTAGAAATAACACTACTGTGTCTGCAATTTTTTTTTAGCCTTGCTCTCACTGAGGGCTGTACCACTTTGTGGGCTGTACCACTTCAGGCTCAGATAGTTGATTGTTCCTCCAAACGTAGTCTTTTTTCTTTTCATTACTCCCTAAACAATTTTTTTAAAAAAGTAGCATTTCAAAGAAATGAATAGTTTAAAACAGGCATAGGCAAACTCCGGCCCTCCAGATGTTTGGGACTACAATTCCCATCATCCCTAGCTAACAGGACCAGTGGTCAGGGATGATGGGAATTGTAGTCCCAAACATCTGGAGGGCCGGAGTTTGCCTATGCCTGGTTTAAAACCTACTTGACATCTAGCTGGGCTGGAATTGTGTCTCTACTGAACCACGTAAACCCCCACCATTGCAAAGGTAATAAAATCCCGAAGATGAGCCCTTTTATCTGTTCCTTCGGAGAACAAACCCAAATTTCCACTAGTTGTAAAGACTTTGATCCAGTGCAACTGAGCTGATCCTTAGGCTCTCTGTCGCTTAGCAGAAATAGATTTTCTTGTTGTTGTTGTTTACTTGTTTAGTCATGTCTGACTCTTCGTGACCCCATGGACCAGAGCACGTCAGGCACTCCTGTCTTCCACTGCCTCCCGCAGTTTGGGCAAACTCATGTTAGTAGCTGTGAGAACACTGTCCAACCATCTCGTCCTCCTTGTGCCCTCCATCTTTCCCAACATCAGGGTCTTTTCCAGGGAGTCTTCTCTTCTCATGAGGTGGCCAAAGTATTGGAGCCTCAGCTTCGGGATCTGTCCTTCCAGTGAACACTCAGGGCTGATTTCCTTAGGTTTGATCTTCTCGCAGTCCATGGGACTCTCAAGAGCAGCGGTTCTCAACCTGTGGGTCCCCAGATGTTGTTGGACTACAACTCCCATCATCCCTGAGCTCTGGCCTTGCTAGCTAGGGGTGATGGGAGTTGTAGTCCAACAACATCTGGAGACCCACAGGTTGAGAAAGGCTACTCAAGAGTCTCCTCCAGCACCATAATTCAAAAGCATCCATTCTTCAACAATTAGCCTTCTTTATGGTCCAGCTCTTGGACAGGAGATATGATACCTATCTTCAAACATCGAAAGGCCTCTCACGTGGAAACTTTTTTCTGCCTGCTCCAGAGGCTACGACCCAAACCAATGGCTTACTAGAAAAGGATATTCAGACCTCAGGAAGAACTTTCCGACAGTAATGGCTGTTTGACAGTGGAACAGACTCCCGCGAGAGGTTGGATGGCCATCTCCCATTGATGCTTTAGTGAAGAGGGTTGGACAATTCTCTGATTCCAGCTGTGCAAAAGTACCTGAGGGGCTGAGGCAGTGAGAGGAGGCGCCTGGGAAGGGCCAGTTCCAAGGATGGGATAGAGATGACTGGAGTTTTAGTCCTTGACATCAAGGAAGGCACTGGGTGTCAGGCGTGAGGACGGGTGACATCGCCACACCACCCCCAACTCCACCCCATGCTTGCTGCTCGGGTGACGAGCCTCTAGGGACGATGCTGCTACAGGCAGCTAGCGGCGCCCCCCTGACGCTTGCTGCGTGGGCAACTAACAGCGCCCCCCCACACTCACCGTGCAGGCAACTAGCCCCGCCCCCACAGCTCTGGGTGCCAAGGCAAGTAGCTCCGCCCCTGGGTATCATCCACTGACATGTTCTGAGGCTGAAATGTTCTGAGCTTTGTGACATATTTTTGAATTATGGATGTTGTTGGGCTCTGACTCCCATCAGCACCAGCCGGTATGGCAAATGGTCAGGGATGATGGGAACTGTAGTCCAACAAAATCTGGAGAGGTATAGGCCTCCCGCCACCTGTTCTAAACTTCTTGTGCCTTCCATCTTGCCACAATAATGCACTGTTCCAGCTGGAGATTTAGCAGTTAAAGACTAGAAACTCTGGAAGGGGTTTGCTGGCCTCCCCGCACTGTGCAAAACTTTTTAAAGGCTCAATTAGCAACGTTTCTCGAAGAAAATGTTTTGCCAATTTGTAAAATTATCAGTTCAATTTTTTACTGACCTGTCTCTTTAGCACATTAAGCCAATGTATCACAACTAATATCTTTCCCTCTCTAATTATTATTAAGTGTGACTTATTCTCCCTTAACCAGAATCAGCTCTCACTTACCCAAATTAATCATAGTTCAGAATAAATCTGAGGAGAAGTTAGTGCTTTGGGTTTCACTTGCATCTGTTTCGATCGGTTTTTGGCCTTCGCAGTGATTTGCAGTTGGGCATTCTCTATTTGGCCTGGCACAAGCTGTCCTGAGGTACATATGAGACAAATCTATGGTTTCCAGGCAGGATGGGAATATTTCTGATGGGGAGTCAAGATTCACTTTCCAGTTCTGGTTCCAAATCCATTCAGGAAATACATAAGAAGTAGGTTTAGGTGCTGGAGTAGAGGCGCCAATTTAAATAAAATATTTTTGGGGGGGAGGCAGGTATGCTCCGCCCCACATAAACGATCACATGACATGGTGGGCACACACCATTTGAATGGCAACGCCCATTGGCCCCTAGGAGTTGGCTCCTATGGGCTAGTGATCCGTCTGAAATTTGATCATAGAAAATTCTGGTATTATCTGGTATCATCTGATTCAATTCAGATAATTTAGAAAATTCTGGTATTATCTGATTCAATTCAGATAATTTAGAAAATTCTGGTATTATCTGGTTCAATTCAGAGTACTCCACTATGTGAAAAGCTCCATGTATAAAAGTTAAAAGGTAAAGGACCACTGGATGGTTGTTGTTGTTGTTGTTTAGTCATTTAGTCGTGTCCGACTCTTCGTGACCCCATGGACCAGAGAACGCCAGGCACCTCTGTCCTCCACTGCCTCCCGCAGTTTGGTCAAACTCATGCTGGTAACCTCGAAAACACTATCCAACCATCTCGTCCTCTGCCGTCCCCTTCTCCTTGTGCCCTCCATCTTTCCCAACATCAGGGTCTTCTCCAGGGAGTCTTCTCTTCTCATGAGGTGGCCAAAGTACTGGAGCCTCAGCTTCACAATCTGTCCTTCCAGTGAGCACTCAGGGTTGATTTCCTTCAGTATGGAGAGGTTTGATCTTCTTGCAGTCCATGGGACTCTCAAGAGTCTCCTCCAGCACCATAATTCAAAAGCATCAATTCTTCGGCGATCAGCCTTCTTTATGGTCCAGCTCTCACTTCCATACATCACTACTGGGAAAACCATAGCTTTAACTATACGAACCTTTGTTGGCAAGGTGATGTCTCTACTTCTCAAGATGCTGTCTAGGCCTGTCATTGCCCTTCTCCCAAGAAGCAGGCGTCTTTTAATTTCGTGGCTGCTGTCACCATCTGCAGTGATCATTGAGCCCAAGAAAGTAAAATCTCTCACTACCTCCATTTCTTCCCCTTCTATTTGCCAGGAGGTGATGGGACCAGTGGCCATGATCTTCGTTTTTTTGATGTTGAGCTTCAGACCATATTTTGCGCTCTCCTCTTTCACCCTCATTAAAAGGTTCTTTAATTCCTCCTCACTTTCTGCCATCAAGGTTGTGTCATCTGCATATCTGAGGTTGTTGATATTTCTTCCAGCAATCTTAATTCCAGCTAGGGATTCATCCAGCCCAGCCTTTCGCATGATGAATTCTGCATATAAGTTAAATAAGCAGGGAGACAAAATACAGCCTTGTCGTACTCCTTTCCCAATTTTGAACCAATCAGTTGTTCCATATCCAGTTCTAACTGTAGCTTCTTGTCCCACATAGAGATTTCTCAGGAGACAGATGAGGTGATCTGGCACTCCCATTTCTTTAAGAACTTGCCATAGTTTGCCGTGGTCGACACAGTCAAAGGCTTTTGCATAGTCAATGAAGCAGAAGTAGATGTCTTTCTGGAACTCTCTAGCTTTCTCCATAATCCAGCGCATGTTTGCAATTTGGTCTCTGGTTCCTCTGCCTCTTCTAAATCCAGCTTGCACTTCTGGGAGTTCTCGGTCCACATACTGCTTGAGCCTTCCTTGTAGAATTTTAAGCATAACCTTGCTAGCGTGTGAAATGAGTGCAATTGTGCGGTAGTTGGAGCATTCTTTGGCACTGCCCTTCTTTGGGATTGGGATGTAGACTGATCTTCTCCAATCTTCTGGCCACTGCTGAGTTTTCCAAACTTGCTGGCATATTGAGTGTAGCACCTTAACAGCATCATCTTTTAAAATTTTAAATAGTTCAGCTGGAATACCATCACTTCCACTGGCCTTGTTATTTGCAGTGCTTTCTAAGGCCCATT
This sequence comes from Podarcis melisellensis, assembly GCF_964234715.1. Taxonomy (NCBI): domain Eukaryota; kingdom Metazoa; phylum Chordata; class Lepidosauria; order Squamata; family Lacertidae; genus Podarcis; species Podarcis melisellensis. The sequence continues at coordinate 10,617,141 of NC_138530.1, read as the reverse complement.
TGACTTCACTTTCCAGGATGTCTGGCTCAAGGTCAGCAACCACACGACCTGGGGTATACGAGACATCCATTTCTTTCTGGTATAATTCCTCTGTGTATTCTTGCCACCTCTTCTTGATGTCTTCTGCTTCTGTTAGGTCCTTTCCACTTTTGTCCTTTATTATGGAAATCTTTGTACGAAATGTTCCTTTCATATCTCCAATTTTCTTGAACAGATCTCTGGTTCTTCCCATTCTATTGCTTTCCTCTATTTCTTTGCATTGCTCGTTTAAGAAGGTCTTCTTGTCTCTCCTTGCTATTCTTTGGAAATCTGCATTCAATTTTCTGTATCTTTCACCATCTCCCTCGCATTTTGCTTGCCTTCTCTCCCCCGCTATTTGTAAGGCCTCATTGGACAGCCACTTTGCTTTCTTGCATTTCCTTTTCATTGGGATGGTTTTCGTTGCTGCCTCCTGTATAATGTTACGAGCCTCCATCCATAGTTCTTCAGGCATTCTGTCCACTAAATCTAAATCCTTAAACCTGTTCCTCACTTCCACTGTGTATTCATAAGGGATTTGACTTAGATTGTATCTTACCGGCCCAGTGGTTTTTCCTACTTTCTTCAGTTTAAGCTTGAATTTTGCTATAAGAAGCTGATGATCTGAGCCACAGTCAGCTCCAGGTCTTGTTTTTGCCGACTGTATAGAGCTTCTCCATCTTTGGCTGCAGAGAATATAATCAATCTGATTTCGATGCTGCCCATCTGGTGATGTCCATGTGTAGAGTCGTCTCTTGTGTTGTTGGAAAAGCGTGTTTGTGATGACCAGCTTGTTCTCTTGACAGAACTCTATTAGCCTTTGCCCTGCTTCGTTTTGATCTCCAAGGCCAAACTTGCCAGTTGTTCCTTTTATCTCTTGACTCCCTACTTTAGCATTCCAATCCCCTATAATGAGAAGAACATCCTTCTTTGGTGTCACTTCTATAAGGTCTTGTAAGTCTTCATAGAATTGGTCAATTTCAGTTTCTTCAGCACAAGTAGTTGGTGCATAAACTTGGATTACTGTGATGTTAAAAGGTCTGCCTTGGATTCGTATCGAGATCATTCTATCATTTTTGAGATTGCATCCCAGTACAGCTTTCGCCACTCTTTTGTTGACTATGAGGGCCACTCCATTTCTTTTACGGGTTTCTTGCCCACAGTAGTAGATATGATGGTCATCCGAACTGAATTCACCCATTCCCGTCCATTTTAGTTCACTGATGCCCAGGATGTCAATATTTATTCTTGCCATCTCATTTTTGACCACCTCCAACTTACCCAGGTTCATGGTTCTTACATTCCAGGTTCCTATGCAATATTTTTCTTTACAGCATTGGACTTTCCTTTCGCTTCCAGGCATATCCGCAACTGAGCGTCCTTTCGGCTTTGGCCCAGCCGCTTCATCAGCTCTGGATCTACTTGTACTTGCCCTCCGCTCTTCCCCAGTAGCATGTTGGACGCTTTCCGACCTGAGGGGCTCATCTTCCAGCGTCATATCTTTTATATGCCTGTTGTCTTTGTCCATGGAGTTTTCTTGGCAGGGATACTGGAGTGGCTTGCCGGTTCCTCCTCCAGGTGGATCACGTTTGGTCAAAACTCTCCACTATGACCTGTTCATCTTGGGTGCCCTGCTCGGCATAGTTCATAGCTTCTCTGAGTTCTTCAAGCCCCTTCGCCACGGCAAGGCAGTGATCCATGGATGGTTAAGTCTAGTCAAAGGCGACTATGGGGTTGCAGCGCTCATCTTGCTTTCAGGCCGAGGGAGCCGGCGTTTGTCCACAGAAAGCTTTCCAGGTCATGTGGCCAGCATGACTAAACTGCTTCTGGCACAACAGAACACCGTGATGGAAACCAGAGTGCACTGAAGCACTGTTTACCTTCCCGCCGCAGTGGTACCTATTTATCTACTTGCACTGCCATGCTTTCAAACTGCTAACTTGGCAGGAGCTGGGACAGAGCAATGGGAGCTCACTCCATTGCAGGGATTCAAACCGCCAACCTTCCGATCAGCAAGCCCAAGAGGCTCAGTGGTTTAGACTACAGAAAGGTATCATGCTAAGGAGAAGAAGGTGTTCTTTTTTTGTAAACTACTTTGAGGAGCTGTGGTTATTTTTGCAATCAAGCAGTGTGTGAATTTTATGAAATAAGTAAAAAATGATTAATAAATATTTTTCTCACATGGGTTAGGGCAGAACCACACCACACATTCAAAGCACATTCAATCCACGTTCAAGTCACATTACTTCCCCCAAAGAAACCTGCAAACCATAGTTTCATCCTCAGAGAGCTCCTATTCAGTGTGACACGACAGCTAAAAAAGCCAATGCAATTCTGGGCTGCATCAATAGGAGTATAGCATCTAGATCAAGGGAAGTAATAGTGCCACTGTATTCTGCTCTGGTCAGACCTCACCTGGAGTACTGTGTCCAGTTCTGGGCACCACAGTTCAAGAAGGACATTGACAAACTGGAACGTGTCCAGAGGAGGCCAACCAAAATGGTCAAAGGCCTGGAAACGATGCCTTATGAGGAGCTGGGCATGTTTAGCCTGGAGAAGATGAGGTTAATGGGTGATATGATAGCCATGTTCAAATATATAAAAGGATGTCACATAGATTAGGGAGAAAGGTTATTTTCTGCTGCTCCAGAGAAGCGGACACGGAGCAGTGGATCCAAACTACAAGAAAGAAGATTCCACCTAAACATTAGGAAGAACTTCCTGACAGTAAGAGCTGTTCGACAGTGGAATTTGCTGCCAAGGAGTGTGGTGGAGTCTCCTTCTTTGGAGGTCTTTAAGCAGAGGCTTGACAACCATATGTCAGGAGTGCTCTGATGGTGTTTCCTGCTTGGCAGGGGGTTGGACTCGATGGCCCTTGTGGTCTCTTCCAACTCTATGATTCTATGATTCTATGATTCTATTCCCAGCACCCTGAACAAACTACATTTCCCAAGATTCTCTGGGGGAAGCCATGTGGCTTAAATGTGCTGAATGTGTTCTAAACATATGGTGTAAGTCTGGAGGGGTTCTTTACCAGGAAGCCAAAAAAATAAATAAAAATAGGATAAGCACCCCCACCTGAAATCTGATGTGTTACAGGTCAGAAATCCGCCATTTTGCCAGCAAAGCTTGGCTCTCTGTCGTCCCCTCCAGGCCTCAACGAGCTAAGACCTGAGAGGAGTTCCTCTTCAACCAGGTCTGTGGCTGATTAATACCTGATTTAAATGTGTTTGTAGGAGGGGGTTATTGGTTTGCTTTCGCTTATGTATGTTGTGCTTTTCATCTGAGATCTACAGATGAAGGCTGGCGTGCGTATTTTAAGAACAACAACATTGCAATACTAATGACAAATATTTGCAATGATAAATAAATGCAATAATAATAAATATTGCATACAGGAATGTTTAACAATAACAATAACAATACAGTGAATGCTCGGGTTGCGGGAGGCAGGTTCACAACCCGCAACATTCTCAACCCGCGACCCGTGTGTCTGCACACAGACGGGTCACAATTCGGCACTTCTGCGCATGCACAAAGCACAATTTAGCGCTTCTGCACATGCGCAAAGTGCCGAAACCCAGAAGTAACCCGTTCTGGTACTTCTGGGTTTGGCGCAGTGCGCAACCTGAGGTATGACTGTAAAAAATTTCTTATACCCTGCCCATCTGGTACCCCAGCCACACAGAGGGAGAGCGAAGCATCAAACATTAAATGTTGCCTGCATCTCTCCACCCCTCTTGCCCCTTTTAACATGCTCAGGCAAGCATTTTCCCCTAAGAAGGCTTCTGCAGAAGTGGAAGACCTGCATGATGTCTAAAACACCAGGGTGCGGGGAGCAATGCCCCCAATGTTGTCACCAGCTACTGAGTAATTGATCTGCAATATTTGCAATGCCCCCCACCTCGTGTTCATCTGACAGTGTGTTATCTTTGCAATTCATTCATCTACTCAAACTCCTGCTTTTCATATGTATACATATATATGAAACATGCAACTCTTTTAACTTAAGGTCATTACAAAATTATAGCAACAACAGATGTGTGCACTCATTAATAAAAGTATAATACGCGCCTGCCCCCCCCCCCACTCTCTGAGAGAAGCCAGAAAATTATAGATTATATCTGAGACTGCAGGGGGAGAAAAAGTGGGGGTAGGGGAGCTACTCTGTAAGTTAAATGCTCTATTATTAAAAATGTCATCCTGTATGAATTTCATAAATAGCAAAGCCAGGAACGAAGTAACCATTTTAAAAAGTCTAGAGGGGATTCCGTAACAACATTTAAATGCATTACTACTCAAACAATTTGATTGGATTATAAAATATTTAAAAACTGCAGCTGTACTTGCAGTGTTTAATATTGGCTATTTTGATTTCTGGAGCATCTTTCCCTAAGTTTACTAGTTATCTCATTTGAATATAAATATATATCCAACTGCCTGACATATTAAAGCCTATGATATTGACTTTTAATTTACAGCACATACAAAGGCAAGGGGTTGGGGGAGAGACAGGAGAGGTGTTGTGTGGAAAACAGACGGGGAAATTCAAAGTGGCCGTGAAGATCAATGTATTTTTCCCAGGCTCCTTTGAGGTACATGAATACTTTGCTGGGGAGATGTCACTTAGAGGGGGCTGAAGGATACCCCCTCCCTATATTTCTTTTATTCCAATGTATCATTTTCTTTAGTCAACCTACTGGCTTTGCAGCAATAGCAGGGAACCTTTTTTCCACCCAGAGGGCCACCATTCGCTCAAAAGCAGCATTTCAGGGGCCACGGGTGGTGCTGTTTTACTGTTTTTAAGGTTCTGTTTCTGTTTCAACATTTTATTGATATATTAGATAGGGTGTAGAAGAAGGGGAGAAAAAAAACAACTCCATGGAAAAGGAGGTCGGAAATCGACAAAAATAAGAGAAAAGACAATTTTTTTAAATGACTCAATATATTAAAAATGTTGAAACCTAATAAAATATAATGTAAATTATTTTAGTGATATATATATATATTAGGCTGCAAACTGCTTAGAGATGCTTTTTAAAAAAAGATTGCTGATACAATAATAATTAATTTTGCCATCAATATCCCCTAATATCATGCATTTTTTTCACCATTTATTTTAGACGTCACCAAAACACTTAACATTGAAAAATATTTAAAAATTAAAGTGGTGCAGGGTCTCAAAGGCATATGCAAAAATAAAAACAAAGAGTAAAGCAGTGTAAAAAAAACCAAACAGAAATAACAGATGCATTTTTCATGCACAATTTCTCCTAATATATTCCTTTCTGTACTCATTTTTTGTTTTGAGAACTTCACTGCAAATTTCAAAGTTGTGCCAGTATCATGGGACAGCTGTGTTTCAGTTTGCATATTGTTTCAGGAAATGTGAAATTTTGTAGGTTAAAATATGAACCAAAGCTGATTTCTCCCCATTCCTAGGTGTCACCCAATTAGAGAAGTCAAAGTTGATTGATCTATCAAATTTAGTTGATTCAGCAAGTGATTAAATCTACACTTATTTGCCTGTGAAAGAAACAATCATTCTGAAGTTTGGGAGGGCAGTCTTTATATACTACAGTCATTATTTTAGCCGAGATCATTTTCTGATCTTTCTCAAACAGGATGAAATCCCTCTTTAAAGATCATGCTTGTCATCTGTAGTTATAATGCCTTCTAAAGTGTTTTCAATCTGCTGACAACTCGATCAAAACAACTTTTTAGTTGATTGAAACGTTTTTAATGTTGTTGTTGTTGTTTAGTCGTTTAGTCGTGCCCAGCTCTTCGTGACCCCATGGACCAGAGCACGCCAGGCACTCCTGTCTTCCACTGCCTCCCGCAGTTTGGTCAAACTCATGCTGGTAGCTTCGAGAACACTGTCCATCCATCTCGTCCTCTGCCGTCCCCTTCTCCTTGTGCCCTCCATCTTTCCCAACATCAGGGTCTTTTCCAGGGAGTCTTCTCTTCTCATGAGGTGGCCAAAGTATTGGAGCCTCAGCTTCAGGATCTGTCCTTCCAGTGAGCACTCAGGGCTGATTTCCTTCAGAATGGAGAGGTCTGATCTTCTTGCAGCCCATGGGACTCTCAAGAGTCTCCTCCAGCACCATAATTCAAAAGCATCAATTCTTTGGCGATCAGCCTTCTTTATGGTCCAGCTCTCACTTGCTTTTAATGTAGAATGCTACTAGTCCAGAGATGGAAGGAAGGACAAATACCGGAAACAACAAAAGAAGAATGGCAGATGAAACTGATGGAATATGTGGAGATGGCAAAATTGACGGGGAAGATTCGAAACCAGGAAGATCAAGTATTTTCTAAAGACTGGAGTCAATTTGTAATTTATTTAAAAGACCACTGTAAAAACTATAGGAAACTATAGGAAAATAAAACAATGCAGATTGATTTGGACTGATAAAGGAAAGCGTGACATATTAAAGCATTTAGGATCCACAATGAGGTGATGGGAAGTTGTTACAGAAATTATATATAAGGGGGGGAAACTAAGAATATGGGAATATGTATTTTACTTTTTCTGAATGTATGCTTTGTGAATTTAAGAAAGCATTAAAAAGTCAAATAAAATGGGAGGGGGGAGAGACCACTGTAAACAGTTAAAATCTTTGGCAGAGATGTAATGACACTTGTAATGTGGAATTATTTATGGCAATTGTGGTTATATAATAGATGGGTAATGGTAAAAGATGCAGCATATTTAAACTTAAACGTGGAACCCATGGAGGGAGGGAAGGAGGCCCGAAGGTTCAAAAGAAACTTGTATTTTAATGTCTGAAATGGTTATGTTTAATATGTATAAAATTATCAAAAACCCAATTAAAAAATTATTTTAAAAAGAAATGTTTTTAACGTGTGACTAATTAGTTTAACTGAACCAATAGCATCTCTGTGAGGGTCAAGTCAACAGGAATCTGTTCCCACAAGATCTAAGGATGGCCACCAACTTGGATGACTTTGAAAGAGAATTGGACAAATTGATGAACTGGACAAATAAAGCTTTGAATGGCTATTGACCATGATGGCTATGGTTTCCTGCCACTGTTGTTCAGGGAAGTTTTTAATCTGTGATATTTTAGTGTATTTTTGGTTTCTATGGAAGCTGCCCAGGGTGGCTGGGGAAACCCAGCCAGATGGGCGGGGTACAAATAATAAATTATTATTATTATTATTATTATTATTATTATTATTATTATTATTATTACTGAGAATCACAAGTAGGGAGAATGCTGTTGCATTCAGATCTTGCTTTTTAGGCTCTCCATGGACCAGCCACTGGGAGAATAGGATGCTGGACTAGGTGGGACATTCATTGGCTTGATCCAGCAAGGCTCTTCTAAGAGAGGTCCGAGAGGTCCACTTGTATCAGAATTCATGAAGATACAATTCCACAAGCATCCCTAAAGCCAAGCAGAGCTGGTCCCTTAAGATCCAAGTAGAGCAAACATCAAAGGAATCACAAGTAATTTGGGTGGCCTCATGCCCTAATGGACAGAGGACAGTTCTCTATTGAAGAAGTCCTCTATTTCAAGAGTAGCCAACGTCATGATCTCTGGATGTTGTTGACCTACAATTCCCCTTCTCCCTAACCACTGACCATGCTGCTGATGGGAGCTGTAGTTCAGAAGATCTGGAGCACACCATTTTTGTTACCTCTGCTTTAAATGAAAGACTCTCTGGTCCTAGTCCAATCTAAAGAAGGAAGATCAAGAGGAGCCTTCTGCATCAGAAGTTATCATCTAGACAGCAGGCATGTAGGTCAACTGGTTACCGTTTTCCCCTTGGTGAGATGTATAAAATTATGGTTTCTATAAGTGCATCTATGCATATATAACAGAATACATGAATTTATGCAAATCTACATCCTCTCTTTTTTTTTGGTGATCCTTAAGTTCCTACCAGGTACATAGACTGAGCTCCAAGAGTCAAAAAGGTAGGTCTACGTTTAATAATAAAAAAATGAAATAAACACCAGCTACAGAACTTTCTCCAAATCCCTCTGTGTGAATTCCAGGAATTTGCCAGTCATTACGCCTTGCAAATTATTTGGCACGAGTCTCGTTCTCGGTGAATTGTGCTCTTTTGTGCTCTTCGGTGTTTTGTCAGCTTCCAGGAAAAGAAATCTTTGATTTGGCTAGGTTTGAAACAGAGGTTTGGGCCACGCATGAAAGGATCCCATCAGAAAATTAGATATAAATCTCATTTACGTGGCAAAAAGGGCAAACCTCTCACCCGGTTAAAGAAAGGGAGAAAAGGCGAGTGCCAACAAAGCTCTTAACATTTGGCTGCCGCTATTCCTTCATTTTTATTTTTATTTTAAGAGAATGTGTTGACTTCAGGCCCTTCTTCTGAAGAAAGGAACGCCAGATAAGAGTGCCTGGCCAACACTTAACTCCCCTCTGTCTCCCCCCCCCCTTCTTTTTCCTCTTCTTCTTTGGCTGCTGTGAAAATGCAAACTTTATGCTGCTACTGTATACTGCTAAAATAGATGGAGAAGGAAGAATCAGCTACTTAATGACGGGCCCAGAACCTCCAAAGGTTCCTTGCTTTGCACAGAGCACCCAAGAAGGTGAGAGCTCTGTAACATGAACAAAGAGGATGATTGAAATATACTCGGAGTCAAGAATGGATTTCATGCTCTTTATTCAGCTCATAGTGGTGAGGAGGAATGGAAATTCCCCCCGAAATGTCTGCTTTGTATACATTATTTACGCAATGGGCTGCATGTGATTGGCTAATTCCAGGATTCTCCCATCGGCCAATCAGGTTGTGGATTCACTTCCATCTGGAGCTGGATTGGGTAGCTCCTGTGGACCAATCATACTGCTGCATTGTTCTAGGACCAATCAGACTGCTGCATTTTGGATCCTATTCAACTCAGTACATAACAATGATAAAATTCATTTCCTGCCCTTCCTCCCAGAGATGTCCTGGGTAAAGCTAAAGGTAAAGGACCCCTGACAGTTAAGTCCAATCGCAGACGACTCTGGGGTTGCGGCGCTCATCTCACTTTACAGGCCGAGGGAGCCGGCGTTTGTCCACAAACAGTTTTTCCAGGTCATGTGGCCAGCATGACTAAGCCGCTTCTGGTGCAACAGAACACCGAAACCAGAGCAGCGCATGGAAATGCTGTTTACCTTCCCTCTGCAGCGGTACCTATTTATCTACTTGTACTTTTTTGGGCATATTTTTGAACTGCTAGGTTGGCAGGAGCTGAGATCGAGCAACAGGAGCTCATGCCGTCATGAGGATTTGAACCACCAGCCTTCTGATCAGCAAGCCCAAGGGGCTCAGTGGTTTAGACCACAGTGCCACCTGCATCCAGGGTAAGGTAAAGGGACTCCTGACCATTAGGTCCAGTCGCGGACGACTCTGGAGTGGAGGTGCGGTGCTCATCTCGCTTTATTGGCCGAGGGAGCCACCGTACAGCTTCCGGGTCATGTGGCCAGCATAACTATGCCACTTCTGGCAAACCAAAGCAGCACATGGAAACACTGTTTACCTTCCCACCGGAGCAGTACCTATTTATCTACTTGCACTTTGATGTGCTTTCGAACTGCTAGGTTGGCAGGAGGATGTCCAGGGTAGCAAACATCAAATCACATAATAGAACCAAGGGCATACTGAAGTTTATTCCTTGGCTACAATGAAGTGTTTCTTTCAGATCTAATTTCAGCAGGTGGAGGGGATCATGAGAGGAAAGGCCAACATGAACACAAAGGTGCCATGTGGCAACAACTTGGGCAATGTGGGTGGGCGACAAAAAAAATTTCACTCCGGGTACCACCTGACCTCGCTACGTCTGTGGTGGCAGTGTTGCTTCTCAAAAGGATTGCCCCTATAAGCTTGTGTTCTTCCATCTTGGGTCTCCAAATGTTGCAGGACTATTGGGGATGATGGGCCTTGCAGTCCAACGACATATGAAGAACGCTGCTCTAAGCCTTCTGCAACAGGCTTCTTGCATGATCAGACACAAGCAAGTCGCTGCCTTGGCAACAACAGAGATAAATTTGGAAAGTATACTTTTTCAACGTGAGATTTGGATCTTAGGCACTAGCACGGTGCAGAATGTCCGACCTTCTCCTGAAGTTTGTGTGAAACAAAGGCATATGCATTATGTTTATTAATGTGTGTCTCCTCAGTAGGATCTGAAAAGCCAAGGAGACCACCTCCATGCTTGGATGACATCAGGGGTATAACCTGCAAACAATTACCGGAGTGCTTCTACCACTTTTGGCAGGAACCCAATAGCTCTATCTAAACATACAGGGTGATTTAGAGGACCTTTGTCGGACTACAAACTAACTAGACCTCACATTTTAGAAAACCATAAACATCCCAACCCTAGCTGCTTCAATGCAAGCGACACTTTATTTAAGACCACAGTCATGGGCAGGAATGGCCAATATGGGGTCATCCATCTTGTCTTTTTGTATGAACAGAAGTTTCAGAACAGTTACTTCCAAACTATACACTCAAGTGCATATAGTGTGCCTAAAATAATAATAATAACCATCATGTTCCATGCATCAAACACTTTGGCCACCAGAGAGATCCTCACCCAACGTTTTTCGGCTTAAATATGGGCCCTTGCATCATGCTGAGGGAGTTTCCATGCATCAGGAATGAGGAACCTTTGGCCCTCCAAATGTTGTTTGAACTACACACACAAAGTAAACCTGCACCCCAGAAACATAGCTGTCAATTTTTCCCTTTTCTTGTGAGGAATCCTATTCAGAATAAGGGAATTTCCCTTTAAAAAAGGGGACAATTGACAGCTATGCCCAGAACCCCTTCCAAGTTGTGAGCATCCATCTCTCCTTCATTGCTTTAGCTGCCACCCATAACTTAAATGCAAAGGTAAAGGACCCCTGACAGTTAAGTCCAGTCGTGAACAACTCTGGGGTTGCGGCGCTCATCTCGCTTTACAGGCCGAGGGAGGCAGCGTTTGTCTGCAGACAGTTTTTTCGGGTCATGTGGCCAGCATGCCTAAACTGCTTCTGGCGCAACAGAACACCGAAACCAGAGCAGCGTACGGAAACGCTGTTTACCTTCCCACCGGAGTGGTACCTATTTATCTACTTGCACTGGTGTGCTTTTGAACTGCTAGGTTGGCAGGAGCTGGGACCGAGCAACGGGAGCTCACCCCGTCATGGGGATTCGAACCACCAACCTTCTGATCGGCAAGCCCGAGAGGCTCAGTGGTTTAGTCCACAGCACCACCCACACCCCTAACCCATAACTTAGGGGTCGCTTTTATGCAAAAGCTGTCTGCCCCACCTGCAAAACAGTGCTTGTGCCGGGTCTGAATTCCGCTGAAACCTTCTGCCCCACAAATCCCACTGAGATGTTTGGGAGCTGCCATCGCAGGCACATTTGCCTGGCTTGCGGAACTCAGTGGGGCTCACAATAGAATTCCGTTCTTGCCTCTTCAGAAGCAAGTGTCCTCCTAAACAGTCCCCATCCATTTCAGTGGGTCATACCCTGGAGTGCATCCCAGTAGATGTAGCCTTTAATCTGTTTTCTACCCATTTCTCTTCTCCCTCCCCTCCTCCCATCGTTCTCTTTTTCCTCCAGCAGAAAACGGCATAATGAACTAGCATTTCATTTGAATATAGTTTATTAATGACACAAAACACTAATCTATTAATCAATTGAAAAACAAGTTGGTAAAAGGAAGGAAAAGGTTTGGGGGGGTTTTTTGTGCGTGCGTGCATATGCTTTATTTTATTTTAATTTTCCTTCTTTTTTATAGAAACAGGAACACACACATCTGAAAAAAGGGGGCCCATTATCTCTACGGGTTTCTCGGCTGAAGTTAAAAATCTGAAAATGATTTCTCATTAATATGCAAAATTATTCAAATGAGGCAGTAATTAACCATCTACTCAGTAGAAAACCTTTTCATGATAATTTATGATAAACTCGGTTGCAGCTTTGATTGAGGCTGAGAAGCCAGCGTGCATACAAAAAAGCACCTGAAAAAAAAATATTTTTAAACACCTAACTTATTGCTCAGCTAATTACATGGTAACCATGTTCGCAGTTTATTTCAAAGGCAGGCCTATGGGCAAAAAGAATGCGGGCGGAACATCCTTCCTAGCCTGTCCTACATTTCATCAGAGAGCTGAGTTTTCTTTTACATCTCACTGCGCAATCTCCCTCGGCATAAAGGGAATTTGCACACGCAGGCACGGCCGTGGACTTCTGTGGCTCCCGTGGATTCCTGTTTTGCTAGTCAGGATCCAGGCAGCTCAAGCCATTTCGGTACCATGAATGGAAATGTATTCCAGCCACACATCTTACTGTATGCAAGGGAGAGGGGGGGTCAAGCATGTTTCTTTCTTGAGTGGGGTCCAAAATGCAAGCTACAGTCAAACCTTGGGTGTCGAACATACCGTATTTTTCGCTCTATAAGACGCACCAGACCACAAGACGCACCTAGTTTTTGGAGAAGGAAAACAAGAAAAAAAATATTCTGAATCTCAGAAGCCAGAACAGCAATAGGGATCGCTGCGCAGTGAAAGCAGCAATCCCTCTTGCTGTTCTGGCTTCTGGGATAGCTGTGCAGCCTGCATTCGCTCCATAAGATGCACACACATTTCCCCTTACTTTTTAGGAGGGAAAAAGTGAGTCTTATAGAGCAAAAAATACGGTAATCCATTCCAGAAGGCCGTTCGACTTCCGAAACGTTCAGCAACCGAAAACTGAAAGCGGAAGCCTCAATAATAACAATAACAACAACAACAACAACAACAACAACAATAATAATAATAATAATAATAATAATAATAATAATAATAATAATAATAATAATAATAATTTATACCCCGCCCTCCCCAGCCAAGGCTGGGCTCAGGGCGGCTAACAAGCAATAATAAAAACAAGTTGAATGAATACAACTTAAAAACAAGATTAAAATTCAACATTAAAATATTGAAACATTAAAATATTAAAATGCAGCCTCATCACAGGAGGAGAAAGGAAAAAGGAAAAAGAAAGAGGGGGAGGGAATCAAATTGGCTCCAAGCCAAAGGCCAGGCGGAACAACTCTATCTTACAGGCCCTGCGGAAAGAAATCAGATCCTGCAGGGCCCTGGTCTCATGAGACAGAGCGTTCCACCAGGCCGGAGCCAGTGTTAAAAAGGCCCTGGCTCTGCTTGAAGCTAATCTAACTTCCTTAGGGCCCGGGACCTGTAGGGTGTTGCTATTTATGTTTGGCTTCTGAAAATCGTTTGAAATCCGGAGCAGTTACTTCTGGGTTTTCGGCATACGGGAGCTGAAACATACCAAAATGGAAGCGTTCAGGAACCGAGTTTTGACTGTACCGTAATTCACCACATTATGGTTGCAGATTTTATGCCTTTCTTTTCAGAAAAAAGGGGATTGCACCTATTATGCGGTGAATTACGGGGGCGGAGGTGGAGGAAGGGGTCATGGGCTAAAGGCGGAAATGGTCGCTCACTTGCTGCTGCTTTTTTAAAAAACAAAACAAAACATTTTTATTGGTTTTTACATATATTTTCCAAATAAAACGTAACATCTCTCATCTTGTACTACATTTTGGCTAGGACTTCTATCAACCACGTCTAGTGATTTTTGACCTTCATCTCTTCATCTTGCATTTCCTTAACTATTACTTTTATTAAACCATACTTTAAAGTCCATTCTCCTAATTTTTTTCTGTAATATTTCATATAGTTCTCCTTACAAAACTTCTTGTAATCCTACAAGCATAGTCAGCTGATTACAATTGTTTTTCAGATAACCCACATATTTACTCCAAACCTTCAAGAATTTCTGGTCCCGCTGGTTTCGAATTCTCCCTGTCATCTTGTCCAATTCTGCGTGGTCCATTAATTTTATCTGCCATTCCTCTTTCGTCGGCAATTCTTCCTGCTTCCATTTCTGTGCCAATAATACTCTTGCTGCCGTTGTCACATATAAAAACAGTTTAATAATGTCCATGCCTACGATCCCAAGTAAAATGCTTCTGGCTTTTTTAAAAAAATGTATATTTCAACATCTTTTTCATCTCATTATAAATCATTTCCCAGAAACCTTTCACCTTTTCACCTTCCCACCACAGATGATAAAAAGTAACTTCTTTTTCCTTACATTTCCAACATTTGTTACTTATTTTATACATTTTAGCTAATTTCACCGGTGTAATATACCATCTGTACATCATTTTCATAATATTCTCTTTCAAGGCATTGCGTGCAGTAAATTTTATTCCTTCTTTCTACAATTTCTCCCAGTCTTTTAACTGTATACAGTGGTACCTCGGGTTACATACGTTTCAGGTTACATACGCTTCAGGTTACAGACTCCGCTAACCCAGAAATAGTGCTTCAGGTTAAGAACTTTGCTTCAGGATGAGAACAGAAATTGTGCTCCAGTAGCGCGGCGACAGCAGGAGGCTCCATTAGCTAAAGTGGTGCTTCAGGTTAAGAACAGTTTCAGGTTAAGAACGGACCTCCGGAACGAATTAAATACTTAACCCGAGGTACCACTGTATTATAACCAAAATCTTTGGCCCAATGTATCATAGCTGACCCTGCTGCTCCTTCTTGACTGGGATGTCCCTGGCGGTGAGTCCCAGGTGGCGACAGCAGCCGCTCAGGACTGGCAAGCCATTGGGGGCCTGGACTCAAGCTCTTGCTACTTTAGGAGCCACCAGGAGCCCCCCGTGCCGAACCCCAGCTCGCCTGGCTCTCGGAAAGGCGGCTGCACTAGACCCCCATGCCATGCTTCCAAGAAGTGGCCAAGTCAGCCTGGGTGCTCATGGCCAAGATAGCAAGGTACAAGGGATCTTGGATCCCTTATGTTTATCCAGTGTGGCTGGAGGAGGAAAGGAAGGGGCCTGAGGCCTGGTGGAATCTCAGAAGTTGCCATGTGTCAGGTGTGGAGAGTCCACCCCTCCCTTCACTGAGAGCCAGTGTGCTGTACAGTGGTACTTTAGGTTAAGAACTTAATTCGTTCTGGAGGTCCGTTCTTAACCTAAAACTGGTCCTTAACCTGAAGTACCACTTTAGCTAATGGGGCCTCCCGCTGCTGCTGCACTGCTGGAGCACGATTTCTGTTCTCATCCTGAAGCAAAATTCTTAACCCGAGGTACTATTTCTGGGTTAGTGGAGGCTGTAACCTGAAGCATCTGTAACCTGAGGTACCACTGTAGTGGTTAAGAGCGGTAGTCTCGTAATCTGGTGAACCGGGTTCACTTCCCCGCTCCTCCACATGCAGCTGCTGGGTGACCTTGGGCCAGTCACACTTCTCTGAAGTCTCTCAGCCTCACTCACCTCACAGAGTGTTTGTTGTGGGGGAGGAAGGGAAAGGAGAATGTTAGCCGCTTTGAGACTCCTTAGGTTAGTGATAAAGTGGGATATCAAATCCAAACTCCTCTTCTTCTCCTCCTCCTCACATTGCTACAACGACTACCAGTTAACGGTGGGGTTATTGTGACTACCAAGCAAAGTTTCCAGAACAGTTCCATACTCTTATCAAAGGGATGGAGCCACTGGCATGCAATCAGTGGACTTGGGGGACTACGCTAGTGTCCTGGTAAATGAGAGCATTGAAGTATTAAAGCCTGGTGCCCAAAGCCTGGGAAGCTTCTGCCCGGCTTAGAAAGGGAGGCGCGATGTTCGTGTGCATTACATCAGGACATCGAGGTGCCACTGCCTCTCTCATAACACTGGAACTCGTCAGCATCCAACGAAGCGGAATAGTTAAAGTGTGGAGCTGTTGATATTTTCACCCCCTCCCATTGCGAGAATCTCCTGATATGATATTTCAGAAAGGAGGGAGCAGAAACTGCTCTTCGCTTCTTCCGCTCCTGCCTGACTCTGTGGGCAGTCTGTGTGTTATCTATGTAGAGATTAGATGGCTGAGTGAGAGCTGTAACACTCATGCAAGCCAGTAGCTCTTTAGTTTTTGGTTTGCAGTAGCTATTAGAAATAAAAGAAAAGTTATGCTTCACAGCTTTCTTCCGTGCTCTGTGTTATGTACTGAGTTGAATAGGATCCAAAATGCAGCAGTCTGATTGGTCCTAGAACAATAGGATCCAAAATGCAGCAGTCTGATTGGTCCTAGAACAATAGGATCCAAAATGCAGCAGTCTGATTGGTCCTAGAACAATAGGATTCATAATGCAGCAGTCTGATTGGTCCTAGAACAATGCAGCAGTATGATTGGTCTGCAGGAGCCACCCAATCCAGCTCCAGATGGAAGTGAATCCACAACCTGATTGGCCTACAGGAGAATTCCAGAATTAGTCAATCACGTGCAGCCCACTGTGTAAATAATGTATATAAAGCAGATACTTGGGGGGAACTTTCATTCCTCCTCACCACTGTGAGCTGAATAAAGAGCATGAAACCCACACTCGACTCTGACTATATTTCACTCTGCTGAGTTTGGTGCTCACAATGGACAGTTGTGGGTCCAGTGCACTTAGACATGCTTTCCAAGAGTGGAAGGTCTCTGGAAGTGCTCCAGTCGCCTAGCCCAGTTGGGGCAGTACCAGTTACTGAGCCCAGTCGGTGGCATCAGGCATCCTGCCAGGAACTTAGCGCCCACAGGAGGCAGTGATGGCAACCAACCAAGTCGGCTTTAGTACACGGCTCAGCAAATTCATGGAGGAGAGGGCTATTGGCTGCTACCAACCACAATGTCTATGCTCTGCCTCCAAGGTCCGAGGCAGTAATGCTCCCAAACACATGGAGGAGAATTGGGGGCAGGGAGTAGAATGAGTTGGCTTTGAGAGCTGGACCATAAAGAAGGCTGGTCGCCAAAGAATTTATGCTTTTGAATTATGGTGCTGAAGGAGACTCTTGAGAATCCCATGGACTGCAAGAAGATCAAACCTATCCATTCTGAAGGAAATCAGCCCTGAGTGCTCACTGGAAGGACAGGTCCTGAAGCTGAGGCTCCAATACTTTGGCCACCTCGTGAGAAGAGAAAAGACCCTGGAAAAGACCCTGATGTTGGGAAAGATGGAGGGCACAAGGAGAAGGGGACGACAGAGGACGAGATGGTTGGACAGTGTTCGCAAAGCTACCAGCATGAGTTTGACCAAACTGCGGGAGGCAGTGGAAGACAGGAGTGCCTGGCGTGCTCTGGTCCATGGGGTCATGAAGAGTCGGTCACGACTAAACAACTAAACAACAACAACAGTTCTGGCGCCACCTACTGTTGGCCTCCCTGCCTTCTGTCATGGCTGCTAGCTATTCTCTACCTCCATGGTTGCAGGCAATATGGCCTCTGAATATGAGTTTCTGTTGCACTCATCTGCAACTTCAAGTTTCCACAAGACATCTGTGGTTCTTTTAGAAGGGTGTTGGTGTATTTTAGTTCTTTGTTGTTGTTTTCAGTTGAAAGGGAAAAGTGCATGTAAAAGGTAGGAATGAAAGACTCAGAGGTCCATGAAGCCCCTATGGGCTCATTACAGATACTAGGTACCATTCTGGTATAATTATATCCTTGCACTATGAACAATCATTCTTAATGCAATTTCTTTTCTTCTTTTTTTAAAAGAAAAATGTAAACCACTCATTGTTAAACGCCTCTCCTGTTTCCCCCTAAAACTATAACTTAATTGGGCACTCTTTGACCCCAATATCAGATAAGTAAGCACATTTGGGTTTTAAAAACCCCCTTTCTTTTCTAAAGAGCATCCAGGGAGACACCAAGGTTAATGTGTTGTGTATGTGATGTCATGAAGGATGTGCTTTCATTTGTTTTTTCCAGTGAAGAAGTTCAGGGCTGGGGATGTCCTTCTGTTAGACGCTGGGGAATTTTTAGAACTTTTAACTCTTTGTGGGAAGGGACAGAACTGGAGGTGACTTTCTCCCCCTTTTTGCCGTAACAGGAAGGACGCGAGTTGTAGGCTGTGGCGACTGCTGTTGTGTTTGAATAAATATTAGTCCATGAAGAACTTTCCGTGAGCGCAGATATCAAAACCTTCGGGGAGGGAAAACAGGAAGCGATTCCAATTATTCTTCCCTGACTTTCCAGTCAGGCACCCAGGACAAGCATTGTTTTGTTGCCTCCATGACGACGAAGCAGTGTCAAAGTTTGACCCAACTTGCACGGAGCCAGCATGGTGTTTTCCAAATTGCCATTGGCCATGCTGCTTGGGGATGGTGGGATTTGGAGTCCCAACAACATCTCAAAGGCACAACTTTGGCTATCCCTGATCTAACGGCTCCTTAAAATTGTCCCTGGATGGTGAACCAGTTTTACCACCTTCTTAGACATCAACTTCCCTTGCTAAAACTGATATTAAATGGGAGGTCTCTCAACTGAAAGCAGAGTTGTCTTCCTCCCCCTCTCCTAATCTCCCACCTAAATCTACCTCCCTATAATTTAAAGCCATTGTTTGTTTTCTTTTATCATGGCCTCCATCTATTAAAAGTCATTGTTATTAGGCATTTATCTTGTATTTGTCTCTTTGGGAGAATAACCTGACGTGAACCATACAAATGGCATCCCAATTTCCATGAGCGTTTTTTGAAACACTTGGCCCATTGTTTGAGCGGTGGCCTCGCAACAAAACCTCGCATCGCCTCCCCTCCCACCCACCCCTAATCAGCACGCCGTGTAATTGTTTTGTTTAGGAAAAATATTCCCCAGCTCGCCTTCTTGTTCCAAACAATTTTGCTCCTCTATGCCGCATTTGCCATCCACTGATCTAATACCTATATTTACAATCTGAATCTTTTGAAACAGACCCCATTGTTCGTCATTATTTATTATGCTTCCCATTGTTTCCAGATGGTGCAAAGGAACAATGCGTTCATTCGCTCTTCTGGAGGAAGGAGAGAGGAAAAAAGATGAACCCAAATTAATGGCAATATTGGGCCCTTCTATTTCCCCCATGAGGGAGTCGCAAAAGTTTTGCACTTCCTCCCCTTTTGTTATCTGCACGGAGTACAACAACTTGCTTGATCAACAGCAGCACACCTGCCAGGCTAATCAGCAAACAGATTCAAGCCTGGCTCTTGTGTTCGGTTCCAACACAATTAGGGCATCATTAGAGAAAAAGGGGTGGAATTAGGTTCAGCTTGCACTTCTATAGATGAATCTACCTTTCCAGGAAACAATATGTGAAGTGGAAACCAGTCATTTAGCTGTGACTTCGAGATTTCTGTGTTGTTGAACCAGATGAACCTCAGACCCTCCAAGCGTTTTGGGAGGACAGTCCTGGATTTACAGAAGCCGTCCATGTTTCTAATTGGATCCCCTCTTTATTTTCGACTCTCTGGGGCGCAGGAATTTAACCTTAATTATTTACAATTTTTGTTTAACCCGCAAGAAAGAAGGGCTTTTTCACTGGCTAGGTTCAATTCTACTCCTTCTAACCTCCTTTGGTAGGTTTGCGGGTATGGCAGAAGGAGATAGGAGCTGCCCATGCAATGCCACTTGGTGGAAACTCTAGCTCACATGGTCCTTAAATGTAAAATGTATGATGATCTCCACCAACAACTTCTAGACCATCTATGTATTCCAACATGGAACCCAGAGACAGAGGTTATATACTTCTTATTACAGGTGATTGACCAGGAGCTCACCAAGACAGTGGCTAAGTTACATCTTTCTGCAGGGCCTGCAAGACAGAGCTGTTCCACCAGGCCTTTAGCCAAGGCACAGCCTGACCCCCTCCTTTGGTAATCCTCACAGAACTCTAGCCCAATGGTTGCCATTAATTTGATTTTGAACTGATTTTAGAATGAACTGGTTTTAGAATGCTGTGTTACTTTTATTGTTGTTAGTCGCTCTGAGCCCAGCCTCGGCTGGGGAGGGCGGGATATAAATAAAATTTTATTATTATTTTATTAAAAACAAAAATGCTGCCCAGTAGCAGCAGCAGCAGCACTCCTTCGTGGAGCCTGTCAGGTCTCCCCGAAGCCAGGTGGAGAGAAGCAGGGCAGGTCCCTTCAGGCCCCCAGCAGGTCAGTCCTGGGCAGCAGCCTTAGCCTGCCAGTGGAACGATGGGGGTCCCAAAAAGTCGCCTTTCCCGTCACTGACCAGACCCAAACCTCCTTCGCTCCAATGAGGAGATGGCCTCCTGGGTCCTCAGACCACATACCACGGGACCATGAGGCAAACAGGACTCGCTGCTCCGATGTACGTGGTAAAGGTAAAGGTAAAGGGACCCCTGACCAATAGGTCCAGTCGTGACCGACTCTGGGCTTGCGGCGCTCATCTCGCTTTATTGGCTGAGGGAGCCGGCATACAGATTCTGGGTCATGTGGCGAACCAGAGCAGCGCATGGAAACGTCGTTTACCTTCCCACCGGAGCAGTACTTATTTATCTACTTGCACTTTGACATGTTTTCAAACTGCTAGGTTGGCAGGAGCAGGGACCGAGCAACGGGAGCTCACCCCATCATGGAGATTCGAACCGCCGACCTTCTGATCGGCAAGCCCTAGGCTCTGTGGTTTAACCCACTGTGCTACCTGCATCCCAATGTACGTGGTACACGTTCATTTATAATAATAATATAATAATAATTTATTATTTATACCCCACCCATCTGGCTGGGCTTCCCCAGCCACTCTGGGCGGCTTTCAACAAAATATTAAAACACAGTAATGCATCAAACATTAAAAGCTTCCCTAGCCTTTCCAGAAGTTTGAGAACTCACAGCAACTTTTGGGTTTTTTTTCCTTGTCAGCTGTGAAAATGTGAAATGGTTGAGGCAGAAAATATGAGAGATAGGCAAGGGAGCCTGAAGTTATCTTGCGTCCCCCCCCCCCACGCTCCCTTTCCTTTATTATAAATTCATTTTTTTTCAAATCACCTTTCTGACACATTTGTCCATATTGATTAGATGCTTTTGGAATGACATTGTCTGACCTGTCGAAATCTATCAATTGCTCTTCGGCTGAAGTCTAATTCCCAGGCTCCTCCGGCATCTAACAGCAAAGTGTGGCTGTTATTCATGAAGGCGTCTCTCCTCTCTCACTCCCTCTCCCCCTTTGCTGGAAAAAGATCGATATTCATATGCATATTAAATCTGCATTAGCGTTGCTGTTCAATGTACTTCTTTAGCTGCCTGTTCCCTATAACTTCTCCTTCTCCCCCTCTCCTCTCCCCCCCAGCACCAAACCTATCGCTGAAAGCATTTCAGGAATACATATCTGATACTATATTCCCAAGATGTTTGGGCCAGTTATTAGGAACTTGTTGCTTGTTAGGATAAATGCTTATCCCCAATGGTTTTCATTGAGTTTTCAATTGGTGCACTGCAAACTCAACTATGAAATACGTTTTTGTCCATTTAATGTCTCTCTCTCTCGCTTAAAAAAAAACACACACAAGAAAAACCCTGTTTTGTAGGGAAAGGACGCCTTAATTGTTCCCAAGACATTGGATAATCCACTTCTGATGGGGCTTAAGGTTGAACTAATAGAGAAGCAAGTTACAGCTTAGCTGCGCTGGGTTTTAATTGAGTAATGAACCAGAGTGTCCTGAAGTTCAAAACTTGTCAAGATGGGCAGATCATTGCATTAGAAGTTGGAGTAAGTTTCTTAAACTGATTTTCTTTTCTTTTCTTCTCTTGTCTTCTCTTCTCATCTCTTTTTTTCTCTTTCTTTCCTTTTCTTTCTTTTAAAACCAATACATTATTACCCCGGAAACAGAGGATTCTCTGAGCTGATTGAAGGCTTCCCGGCTTAATAGGAAGAAAGGGAAATGGCTAGTGCTAACTTGGAATGGTTCGAAGGAACATCTCACATTGAGCTGGATGTTTGTCTCCCTTTTCCCCTGAAGTCCGGAGGAAGAAGCATCTTTTGAAACAAGCAAGCAAAGATCAACAAACAGATAGGAGAGCACCAAAGTACGAGAAAGCTCCACAATTAGATTGTTGTTAATAATAATATAATAATAAATTTTATTTATACTCTGCCCTCCCCGGCCAGAGCCGGGCTCAGGGCAGCTAACATCAGTAAAATTACAGTAAAAACATAATGGGGGAGGACAAAAACCAATTTAAAATACAGGTTAAAATGCAGCCTCATTTTAAAAGTAGCCCATAGATCAAAACCATAAGGGGAGGGAAGACATAAGGGTCATACTGAGTCCAAGCCAAAGGCCAGGCGGAACAGCTCTGTCTTGCAGGCCCTGCGGAAAGATGTCAAGTCCCACAGGGCCCTAGTCTCTTGTGACAGAGCGTTCCACCAAGTCGGGGCCAGTACTGAAAAGGCCCTGGCCCTGGTTGAGGCCAATCTAACCACCTTGCAACTTGAGACCTCCAAAGTGTTGTTTGTGGACCTTAAGGTCCTCCTCGGGGCATACCAGGAGAGGTATGTGGGTCCTAGGCCGCATAGAGCTTTAAAGGTCAAAACCAGCACCTTAAACCTGACACTGTAATCCACTGGGAGCCAGTGCAGCTGGCAAAGCACTGGATGAATGTTTTAGAGCTGTGCAGAAAGCCTCAGACAAGACATGGACCTCAATAGCCCCATGTTGGGTGTATTTGGACCACTTGGCCATCGGGGGGGGGGCAAGTAGGGCAGTGGTGTTTCCCTGACCTCCCATCTTTAGCGTCAGGAAGGAAAGCAGTCAGGTTGACACTGTCCAAAAACACCAAAAGGAACACTGGATTGGCCCGATGGGTATGTTGGCACTGCACCAGCTCACCCTTCTTGTTACGTACTGAACTTGGATCCTAGAACAATAGGCAGGTAGGATCCTAGAAGGCAGCAACCTGATTGGTCCGCAGGAGCCGCCCAATCCTGCTCCAGGAGGAAGTGAATCAGCAACCTGCAGGAACAGTCCAATCAGGTTCCAGGAGGAGAGTTGAATCAGCCAATCACACGGGACCTATTGTGTAAGAGTGGTGCTCCAGGGCAAACTTAGCCATGCCTTGTTGTCCATGTTAGAATTCCTGCTCCATGATTGCAGTCATGGGATTTTTGTCTATCACATGATGGTATATGTTTTGACTCCACAGAGTGGGAAGTGACGGAGACAGGATGTTTGTGTTACTGTGTTGTGTGAAGTGGGACTATTGTCCTTTGTTCTGTCTCTCTTTGCTTACTGATGCTAGAGAGAGAGGGGGCCATGTTGCAGTGCTCCATGTGTGTTTATATGTAAATAAAGTAGATTAGCCAAAATGCTGAGTTGCTGAGGTCTGTCACGCGCAGGTTGCGCAAACTCTGCGGATCCCTAAGTGTGCCGGTGTTGGCTGGCATTGGTCGCTGTGATGTTTGGGCTGAAGAAAGCTTTTGAAGCTCCCAAACGATCAACCAGGAGGGAGGGAACGTGCCAGTCGGGCATGTGTCTCTGCCAGGGTCCTACTCAAGTGGAGGCTGAACTCCTGACAGTCCATAGCTGTAGACTGTGCCCAGAAGGCCAAAGGATCACAGGATACATTGTCCATGCTAGTATAGAAGGGATCTCAAAAGCCCAGTCCCCTGCAATGCAGGAATCTCAGATCAAGCATCCATGACAGATGGCCGTCCATACGATGGTTGGCTTGATGCCTCTGTGTCAGGAACTGCAACCTCATGGGAAAGAACTTCCCAGATCCAACCTCCTGAGCTAAACATTTGCCCTTCATGGCAGGAAGCAGTATAAAAGGACTTCCTTTTCCAAATGAGCACCACAGTCTACCTGAGCTCTAACATCATAGAATTATAGAGTTGCATGTCTGGAGGATGAAGCAATCGGTGGCTACTAGCTGTATTGGCCATGTTCTATGCCCACTGTCAGACACATTGTGCCTCTGAGTACCAGCTGCTTGGAACCACAAGTGGGAAGAACGCAGGTCCAACTTGTGGGCTTCGCATGGGTTGCTCACTGTGAGAACAGGATGCTGGACTAGATGGGCCTGATCCAAGAAGGCTCTTCTTATGGTCTGGTCTCACTCTTGGCTCCTGCCTTTGGGCTTGTTCTTTCTTCCTACTTCCTGCCTTGCCCCCAGATCTTGATAGCTCCATGGCAGCCCTGGAGAACCTTTGACCGTGCAGTACAAATCCCATCAGCCCTAGCAAGCATAGCCAATGGTCAAGAATTATGGAAGTTGTAGTGAGAGCCAGTGTGGTGTAGTGGTTAAGAGCGGTAGACTCGTAATCTGGTGAACCGGGTTCGCTTCCCCGCTCCTCCACATGCAGCTGCTGGGTGACCTTGGGCCAGTCACACTTCTCTGAAGTCTCTCAGCCTCACTCACCTCACAGAGTGTTTGTTGTGGGGGAGGAAGGGAAAGGAGATTGTTAGCCGCTTTGAGACTCCTTCGGGTAGTGATAAAGAGGGATATCAAATCCAGACTCTTCTAGCTCAGTTACATTGGGAGGACCACAGCTGCCCTATGATCCTGATGCCAGGATCATGCCCAACCCTCCAAGCACATTATCAGGGCAACTTTTATTTGGAAAAAAGGAACACTATTTAAGGATTTGTCTCTGTGATCAGTTAGTTAAGGATACCGCCTCTGCCCTTGCAGAGATAAGAAGGAAAGTCATCAGGAAAGACACTTCTGAGACACCCCAGGACAATGTGAAACAAACAATGGATACTGCATGACTTCATTTGTCCAAATGGGCTTGGAGGACATCCAAAATGTTCAGGTAATCAAATGCTCCAATAAAGGTAAGTGCTATTTACACAGGGGTTACGCTGACCCTAAGGCTACGTGGGTGACACACAGTGAATTTGGATAACTAGATGCTTTGGATCTGTGGTGAGGGCTGCCAGGTCAAAATTTCAAAGATAAGCAACATTATGGAGCCGTGGTGTCCTTTTGGTGCATTCTGCCTCAGAGAGATGGGGCATCCCTTATATCCTCCTGTGCTATTGCAGGTGTTCCTATAGAACAGGGTTGAAGAGTCTGTGGGTCTACAGATGTTTCTGAACTACAACTCCCATCATTCCTGAGTGTCAACTGCCTGGGGCTGATGGGCACTGGAGTATATATCTCCCAATCCCTGCTTTTGAAAAACGAATGTAAGTGCTGCCTGGCAGTGATACCTCCTAGCGGAGTCTAATTGTTTTCTTGAATTTTGACCCCCATCTTTCTTCCATCATGAAAGTCAAGGTGGTGCACATTCAGACATTATCTGATATATTTCTTGTTGCCATGACTGTGCTTTCTATACATGGTTATTTATTGATCTATCATATCACATGAAATCATCAACCCTTGCGTATAAGGCCCTCCATCTCTAGTACCACGTCCAAAATTTGAAGTTGCACCACAATCTCACTTCCTTCCCCCGCCAACCCAAGGCCTCTAGTTCATGGGTAGGCAAACTAAGGTCCGGGGGCTGGATCCGGCCCAATCGCCTTTTAAATCCAGCCCACGGATGGTCCGGGAATAAGCATTTTTTTGGGAGAGTAGAATGTGTCATTTTATTTAAAATGCATCTCTGGGTTATTTGTGGGGCAAAGGAATTTGTTCATTTTTATTTTATTTTTCAAAATAAAGTCCGGCCCCCCACAAGGTCTGAGGGACAGTGGACCGGACCCCTTCTGAGAAAGTTTGCTGACCCCTGTGTTACGTCAGAACCATTCTACTCTCCATCAACATATCAGTTTTTGAAAAGCCTACGGTTGATGGGTCAATTGCCCTCTTACCCATGCACATGGCATCACTGATCTTCCTGGTGGCTGGTACAGTGGTACCTCGGGTTAAGAACTTAATTCGTTCTGGAGGTCCGTTCTTAACCTGAAACTGTTTTTAACCTGAGTGTAATGGTTCTAGGGGTTGCTCGTGCGTAAACCGGTGCAACACCTGGCTGGGTTGCCTAAGTGAACCTTTTCTGTCCGGACAGCCACTCACCCGTGGCTGTTTCAATCGCTGGCAGAATCCGTCAGTGGGCATTTCTTGAACTTCTTCCAGCAAAGAAGCTCTTTGACGCCTAGTCTCCTCCTACATTCCCTGCGCGGAAGTCTTCTGCGCAGGGAGGGTGTGGGCAGCGAAGGACCCTTACTCTCCCCGCTGGTCCCTGGCAAGGAGTCATGGGACCGCCTCGCCAATTCCCCCATCTGCCCCCCTTCTCCACTGGTGCTACGCTGATTCTCTTCCCCAGAAGATGGGCTGCCTCTCCCCATCCCGGGACGCTCTCTGGGACCCCTCCGGAGCCCGCTCTCTCCCTCCTGCCCTGATGGCAGTTCCCTGACACTGAGGTACAACTTTAGATAATGGGGCCTCCCGCTCCTGCCGCACCGCTGCCACACAATTTCTGTTCTCATCCTGAAGCAAAGTTCTTAACCCGAGGTACTATTTCTGGGTTAGCAGAGTCTGTAACCTGAAGCATCTGTAACCCGAGGTACCACTGTATGGTTTTTTATTTCTCTCTCCCTTCAGAACCACATCTCCAATGCATACGCCAATCCAGTTTTACTCTGGAGTTACAGTGCAAAGGTTTTCCTGCAAGCTCTCTATATGATCTAGGTACATACTGACCAGATCGAGACCTGCTTAACTTCAGCAAGCTGGTGGCTTCATGTGACTTCAGAAGGTACCCAACAGTGCCTTCCTCCCCTGTCCCTCCAGGGGTTCAAATGGGGCCTGCAAGGCTGTTTTCCCCAAACCGCATCCAGCCACCCCACACCTGATATCATATGTGGGGAAGGCAGTGATGCCAATGCACAGCTGGCAGCTTTAAAATGTTCTTCAATTTGAGCATTGGCAAGGGAAATCACTACACAGCACTATTTATGAGCCCTTTGTGGTGTTCTGAAGCCCAGTCACCTGATATCATTGTGGTGTCAAGTGACTGACAGATATAATAATAATAATAATAATAATAATAATAATAATAATAATAATAATTTTTTATTTATACCCCCCCTTCCCGGTTCAGAAAACCGGGCTCAGGGCAGCTAACAACAAATTTAAAACACTTAATTGCTGCAACAAAAAACAACATAAAATACAGTATAAAACATGAATAACAATAAATTCAGAATTCAAAAATCAATTTAGGGGGAAACCCATCCAATAAACATTAGATGATCACCAGGGCTAGCTGGCTAAATTAGTCCTATTTGGGCCAGCGAGGAGACCAAGGGAGAATTAGCTGTGGGATCCCAGAGTGGGTAATCTTCATAAAAAGGGGAAGGGGAGGGAAGGAAGGGGAATAATAGATCAGGCTAAGTTCAAATTGAAAGCCAGGCGGAATAGCTCTGTTGTACAGGCCCTGCGGAAGGAAGTTAAATCCTGCAGATGGGCTGCCCTATCTGATAAGGCTAGGATCTGATGGAGATCTGGTCTGTGGAGCCGAAAAGCTTCTCCGCCTCTGATGTAGGAAATTGTTGGCCCAACTGTTCTGACTCAGTGTGATGGAGCTACCTGCCTCCAAGCGTTTTGATCCTGTTAAATTTGAATTCTGAACCAGATCACTGCAAACTTGGTCAGCATCATGACATTGGATTGGACCAGCCACTGGTTGCCACGGTGCGAGAATCGGCCCTCATAATCCATCATCAAGTACCACTCATTGCTTCATGAAATCATCTGAGTTTTATTTCCCAGTCCTGTCAACAGTACAGTTTTGCAGACCGTTGTTGCAAAGCATTAAATATGGCTGTTTCCACTGACCGTCCCTTGAATTTTACAGTGTTTTCCTGAAGGCGCATTAAAAGAAAAAGCCTCCACTAATTTAAGCTTTTTAAAGTTCCCTATGTTTAATAACGAATGAAACTATTTGAACTCTTATTTGATTTTAAATCCTGCTTGCCGTCTTGTTGCAGATGGGGGGCATAAAATATTCCGTCTCCCACCCCCGCTCCTCCTTTTGATGGCATAAATACTTCAGTGTCCTGCTGCTAAGATATATCAATCAAATCAAAGGTTCAAAAATGGGTTATTATCCAGGTGCGGGGATGAGTGCAAAAACCAAGGCTCTCTTTCGCAGTCAATCGGTAAAGAATGCCTTCACAGTCAATAACCGGCTGCTACAAGCACCTCGTGCAGAGTTATTACTGCAGAGTTCATAAAGTGGAACACAGCACTTCTGACAGAACTGAAAGAGGCTGCATTTTTGAGTATTTTTATGCTGGCTTATATTGCAAATAAAACAACAAACCTGTGTAAAGATTGAGTTTTCGTGGAGGACACAGAGATGTCACTGTGCAGTGCAGTCTCTCCTCTTTTTGCTGTTGTTGTTGTTTAGTCATTTAGTCGTGTCCAACTCTTCGTGACCCCATGGACCAGAGCACGCCAGGCACTCCTGTCTTCCACTGACTCCCGCAGTTTGGTCAGACTCATGCTGGTAGCTTCAAGAACACTGTCCAACCATCTCGTCCTCTGTCGGCCCCTTCTCCTTGTGCCCTCCATCTTTCCCAACATCAGGGTCTTTTCCAGGGAGTCTTCTCTTCTCATGAGGTGGCCAAAGTATTGGAGCCTCAGCTTCAGGATCTGTCCTTCCAGTGAGCAATAGGGCTGATTTCCTTAAGAATGGATAGGTTTGATCTTCTTGCAGTCCATGGGACTCTCAAGAGTCTCCTCCAGCACTAGAATTCAAAAGCATAAATTCTTCGGCGATCAGCCTTCTTTATGGTCCAGCTCTCACTTCCATACATCACTACTGGGAAAACCACAGCTTGAACTATACGGACCTTTGTTGGCAAGGTGATGTCTCTGCTTTTTAAGATGCTGTCTAGGTTTGTCATTGCTTTTCTCCCAAGAAGCAGGTGTCTTTTAATTTCGTGGCTGCTGTCACCATCTGCAGTGATCATGGAGCCCAACAAAGTAAAATCTCTCACCGCCTCCATTTCTTCCCCTTCTATTTGCCAGGAGGTGATGGGACCAGTGGCCACGATCTTCATTTTTTTGATGTTGAGCTTCAGACCATATTTTGCGCTCTCCTCTTTCACCCTCAATAAAAGGTTCTTTAATTCCTCCTCACTTTCTGCCATCAAGGTTGTGTCATCTGCATATCTGAGGTTGTTGATATTTCTTCCAGCAATCTTAATTCCGGCTAGGGATTCATCCAGCCCAGCCTTTCACATAAGGTAAAGGTAAAGGTACCCCTGCCCGTACGGGCCACTCTTGCCAGACTCTAGGGTTGTGCGCTCATCTCACTCTATAGGCCGGGAGCCAGCGCTGTATGCAGACACTTCCGGGTCACGTGGCCAGCGTGACAAGCTGCATCTGGCGAGCTAGCGCAGCACATGGAAACGCCGTTTACCTTCCCGCTAGTAAGCGGTCCCTATTTATCTACTTGCACCCGGGGGTGCTTTCGAACTGCTAGGTTGGCAGGCGCTGGGACCGAGCAACGGGAGCACCCCGCCGCGGGGATTCGAACCACCGACCTGACGATCGGCAAGTCCTAGGTGCTGAGGTTTTACTCACAGCGCCACCCGCGTCCCTAGACCCAAATCGTGGGACATATTTTTTTTCAGGAGGAAATCAAGTAGGGATACAGGCAAGCATCACTTTCCATTCCATCCTCTGTGTTCCTTGCATGCAGTGCTGCTTCCGTTATGCTGCAGTTTGTCTTCCGCCAAAAACTACATTGCTCATCTCAATGCGACAAAATTATGTACTATAATAATAATAATAATAATAATAATAATAATAATAATAATAATTTATTATTTATACCCCGCCCATCTGGCCTGGTTTCCCCAGTCACTCTGGGCAGCTTCCAGCAAAAGATTAAAAATACATTAAAACATCAGTCATTTAAAACTTCCCTAAACATGACCCTATGCAACTGATTGTGTAAATGACATTGTTATTCCACCTTTTCCATTTCAGTGCCAAGGAAAACCCAAGGCAAATGGGGGGATGTAATCAATTTGCATATCATTTGCCTACCGAAAGAAACAACAACAGCAAATGGTATTATTTATGCATTTTGTGTTTTTTTATATTGCATTTTGATGCCGTGAACTGAGATCCCTGAAACCTACAGATGGAGAGTGGCATACAAATGTAATTTGTAATTTGGATTTATTTTCATTCAAACATAATACAAATCTGTGAACACTGGTTTGCATTTTGGTCGAAACTGTCCAACGTTCCTAGGACCAAGCCAAGATCTCACTTAATAAGAGTTTAGGAGTTTTTTTTTACTCCTGGGCATGCTGCTATCACCAGCATCCAGTAAGCCTCTTTGCTTCAAATCCACTGTTTGAGTATCAGGGCTTTTGTTTTGAATTCCATATTATTCTACAGTCTGTTGGCCTGGTAGTGGGAGTGTGGTGGCACGGAATATTCACAAGCATTCCAACTGTGCAGGGAATGTTTATGTGGGAGAGAAGGGAAAGAGCAGCCCTGGAAGAAGCGCCTAGCTGCAGGACACTTCTTGGTGAGACAGGTATGCACACGAGTAGCTGGGCTTTCCCTGCCTCTGCTTAAAAGCACAGCGAATAACCAGGGAAGATGGTTGGAACAACTACCTACACCTGTGCAGTCTCAACTCATGGCTCCTGATCCTGGAATCTTGACCTCCCTGGCTGTATCCATGAACAGAGCTTTGGGGAATCTTGAAGCTCCTCTTCTAAGTCAGTTTGGTCTTGGCCCCATTTCTGGCACCTAAGGGTGTCCAGACTAATCCTTGCTCTTCTTTTGCCACTGAATTTGCACTGTCTGTCTCCTGGAATAAAGCTTAGCTTCTTACATACCTTCCAACATTTCTCCGATGAAAATAGAGATGTCCTATTCCATTATTAATGTTATTGTTATATTTATACCCTGCCCATCTGACTGGGTTTCCCCAGCCACTCTGGGTGGCTCCCAACAGAATCTTAAAAACACGATAAAACATCAAATGTTAAAAGCTTCCCAAAACAGGGCTGCCTTCAGATGCCTTCTAAAAGTTGTGTAGTCTTTATCTCCTTGACATCTGATGGGAGCGTGTTCCACAGGGCGGGTGCCACTACCAAGAAGCCCCTCTGCCTGGTTCCCTGTAACTTCACTTCTCACAGTGAGGGAACCAGCAGCAGACCCTCAGAGCTGGACCTCAGTGTCAGGGCTGAGTGATGGGTGTGGAGATGCTCCTTCAGGTATACTGGGTTGAGGCCTTTTAGGGCTTTAAAGGTCAACACCAACACTTTGAGTGACTTCCCACATATATAAAAACATACTAAAACATTAAACATTTTAAAACTTCCCTATACAGGGCTGCCTTCAGATGTCTTCAGCCTGTACAGTATATCTCCTTGGCTTGGGGGTCACATAACTCCATACCCCTCCGATGAAAATAGGGACGTCCTAGGGAAAAGCGGGACATTTTGGGATCAAATCAGAAACTGGAACGGCTTCTATAAATCCAGGACTGTCCCTGGAAAATGGAGATACTTGGAGGGTCTGCTCTTATGTGCAATGAAGTGCACTTGTTATTATTCCTGGGCAGAGGCAGGGCAGGCCCTTTCCATTGGAGTGAAATTGCTAAGTGTCACGAACTATAAAGACTTTTTAAAGCAGAGCATGATGCATCTTAGACTGTAGTGAGCCATGCAAAGGGAAAACTAAAGGCAAAAGGAGAAACCCTTTGACCCCATGGCCAGACTTCGGAGGCATAATAATAATAATAATAATAATTTATTTATTTATTTATATCCCACCCTCCCCAGCCAAAGCCGGGCTCAGAGCGGCTAACAACAGTAAAAGTAACACAGCATTCTAAAATCATTTCATTCTAAAATCAATTAAGAGTCAAATTAATGGCAACCATTGGGCTAGAGTTCTATGAGGATTACCAAAGGAGGGGGTCAGACTGTGCCTTGGCCAAAGGCCTGGTGGAACAGCTCTGTCTTGCAGGCCCTGCAGAAAGATATCAAGTCCCGCAGGGCCCTTGTGACAGAGCGTTCCACCAGATCGGGCCACAGCCGAAAAAGCCCTGGATCTGGTTGAGGCCAGCCTAACCTCCCTGTGGCCCAGGACCTCCAAGATGTTTTTGTTTGAAGACCGTAAGGTCCTCCGTGGGACATACCAGGAGAGGAGGTCCCATAGGTATGAGGGTCTTAGGCCGTATTTGCAGTTTGAATATTGCCTCCCATAACCACTTGCTCCTCCATTCTCCACTGGTGACTTCTTTTGTTTCCAAAATTCGGGGAAGTGGGAAATCGTCCAGTAGGCACTTTTCGTGGCCAGGTGTTAGTTGTTGTTGTTTAGTCGTTTCGTCGTGTTCGACTCTTTGTGACCCCATGGACCAGAGCACGCCAGGCACTCCTGTCTTCCACTGCCTCCCGCAGTTTCATCAAACTCATGTTGGTAGCTTTGAGAACACTGTCCAACCATCTCATCTGTCGTCCCCTTCTCCTTGTGCCCTCAATCTTTCCCAACATCAGGGTCTTTTCCAGGGAGTCTTCTCATGAGGTGGCCAAAGTATTGGAGCCTCAGCTTCAGGATCTGTCCTTCCGGCGAGCACTCAGGGCTGATTTCCTTCCGAATGGATAGGTTTGATCTTCTTGCAGTCCATGGGACTCTCAAGAGTCTCCTCCAGCACCATAATTCAAAAGCATCAATTCTTCGGCAATCAGCCTTCTTTATGGTCCAGCTCTCACTTCCATACATCACTACTCGTAGGAAGAGACAAGTAGCAAAAGGGGAAAAAAGCATTTAGACCTAAGTTGCATACCCCCCCCCCTTATTCTCTCTTTCCAGGAAGTGAGTGATCAATGCCCCCCACCCCGAGTGAAATCACACCGGAGAGCAAAGAAAGCTCTCTCCCTGGTGTCCTACGCATTTCGCGACCACGTGAACAGTCTCCGCCTAAAAGCCACATTTGCTTTGCATCCTAACTGGGGTGGCGTTAAATGGGGGCTGGGGGTGTGTGCATTTCCCTGGGAGTGTGTGGAATTCCGAGCTGCCAGCGCTGTTATCTTCGCTATCAGTTTCCTCAATAAGGCCTAGTCCGGACCCAAAAGAGCCTGTGGATAAATTGTATTTTCCAAGGGTTAATTAAGCTGTCTCGAGCTTCTGCATGAAGCGGGGGGACAAACTGGCACTTGCAGCGTTTTCTGAAACCTGCTGTCGACATTACAGTCCCTGCTGCTTTTAGCTGTATCGATCGGATGCCTGACCTGTAAAATCCTTGATGGCAGAAAAGGCTGTGCGCTTACTGGAGCTTTCCATGGAAGCTCGAGGACAGCTTGTGTAGTCAAGTACAATTACCTGTCCCTCCAGGAGAGCCAATTAGTTCACAAAGAGCTGGAGCAGAACAAATGTTTTGTGTGTGATTTTAGAATCTTTACAGGGGTGGGAGGGAAGGGGGGAGGGGAGAGAGATCTTTGTTCTCCCCCGTCCTTTTGTCTCTAACGTTACGATTATTGTCCAGCTTGCGTGACTCTCTGCGTGCGCGTGGCGCGTGAGTCTGCCGATCCCTCGCTGAGAATTTATTGAGCACACAACTATTTAGACTCAGGCCTGGCAACCATCAAAACAATATCAACAACTCCTGTTACGAGTAATAACGGCAAGAATGTGATGAAATTGCTGCAAATCTCTGGAGTAAAAGAAGAAGAAGAAGAAAGAAAGAACTCAGAACCAGGGAGTAGCTTGTGATTTTCAAAGTTCTCCCACGTCCGCAGGCCCCTAACTTTCCCACGCTGTTGACCTGGCTATTAGGATTAGGGTATATCAATGGCTCCTTAAGGAAGGAGTCTACCCTAATGCTCTGGGTGTCCATAGTGCTATTTCAGCTGGATATTAACAGCCTAAAGTGCTTAGGTCTGATTTTCTGAGCCTAGATGTCTTAGACTTTAAGACTTAAAATGTGGGAAACTCGCCAGGGGCTTTTGCTATCTGCTGATGCCCTGAGAGCCCTTTCCTTGCTTCCTCCACTGTGGATAGAGCCTTACTTGTTAAATATCATTGTTTAATGTACATGTAAATATAATTGTTTAATGTAATGTAATAATCCTCACTCCCAGGTCAGGCGAGAGGTACAGATTGCCATAGACATGACAAGAATAGCATCCAGGTGATGTACAGGTGGTATTTGATTCTTAGTAAGTTAGCAAAGTTGGGACGCGGGTGGTGCTGTGGTCTAAACCACAGAGCGTAGGGCTTGCCGATCGGAAGGTCAGCGGTTCAAATCCCCGTGATGGGGTGAGCTTCCATTGCTCAGTCCCAGCTCCTGCCAACCTAGCAGTTCGAAAGCACACCAAAAAGTGCAAGTAGATTAATAGGTACCGCTCCGGCAGGAATGTAAACGGTGTTTCCGTGCACGGCTCTGGTTTGCCAGAAGCAGGTTAGTCATGCTGGCCACATGACCCGGAAAAACTGTCTGCGGACAAAGGCCACCTCCCTTGGCCAGTAAAGCGAGATGAACGCCGCAACCGCAGAGTTGTTCAACTGGACTTAACTGTCAGGGTTTCTTTACCTTTCTTTCATTTTAAGTTAGCAAAAATGTATAAGGCACCTTTGACAATATGTGGTGGTCATATAAAGTAATAAAAGCAATCTGGGAAATGATATGTAAGCAGATGGAAACATTAGCAGGATTTTAATAACACTTGTAACGCAACAAGTATTATGGACAATATGGATAGGCTCAAAATACGGATTATGAAATAATATGCAGTTGAAAACATTCACAATAAGACCCAAGGATGGGATTGAGGGGGGAGTCTATATTCCAGTGGCGCAGTGTGGGGGTGCAGGGGGGCCGGCCGCACCAGGCGCAACATCTGGGGGTTAGGGTTAGGGGGCGCAAATCCATGTGTTAGGGGGCGCAAATCCACGGGTTAGGGGGTGCAAATTACTTGCCTTGCCCCAGGTGCTGACAACCCACGCTACGCCACTGCTATATTCAGATAAATCTCTAAATGTGGGTATTTATTTGGTATTGTTATAACTCTACACTAGTATAATCAACTAAAATTATTTTTTTAAAAATGGCATCAGGGTCTGATTCAGGATGAGAGCTACGAAGATGTATCAATGAATGAGATTCTCTGCTCCTATGAGATTGGTCATTCTGTGTGTGTGTTTGTGTGAGGTTTTTTTTAAAAGTGATTTGGGACCCCAAGTCATTGTGTCCTGCAGGCTCAAATCAAAAACCTAGGTAGGCCAGCATCTGGTTCTCACCGGAGTCAGCTGGATGCCCGTGGCAGAAGCCTGGAAGCAGGACATGAGTGCAACAGCATTAACACCCCCCATTTGTGCTCTCCAGCAACTGGTACCCAGAGGCATCCTCAGCTAAATAGCTGGTCCCAGGCTTACATGAGAATCAGAACACAGCTATCCTTGGGTCAAGACACATCTCTGAAATTTGTAACAGAAGCCCACTCTTTTTATAAACGTGCACTGAAACGCAAATTTAACAGAGGGAATGTGTGCCAAAATGCATTGTTTTGTTTTTTAAAAAAGATATTTATTGAAGTTTCAAAAAATTTATTAAAAAACCAATAATAAAATCAGAACACAAACACAAAAAATAACAAATATAAAAAACAAAATACAAAACTAAAAAACCATTTAAAAACAAGTATAGTTTCAATCCCTTATTTTCTTATAACTTACTTCCCCGACCTCCTCATACCTCCCCTTTCTGTATTCCAATTTCTAATTGTTAATTCAACAAATCCTCTCCCTTAATTTTCATTTAATTTTTAACCTTTCTTTTCTTTTTACTTAATCATTACAGCTGAAAACCACTTAATTTCTAAACCAACATCATTCTAACATTCATTAATTTTGCAATGTTTCCTAAGATAGTCCTTAAATTTCTTCCAATCTTCTTCCGCCGTCTCTTTTCCCTGGTCGCCAAAATGCATTGTTTAGGGAGAAATTGATGGATATGCATGCCCCCCCCAATGTTCTATATTAGGGGAAGGGTGTATATACAAAAATATGCAAACGCTGTAAAATTGTCATGAGTTGCGTTTTTTAAAAAAATACATCCACACAAAAATGGATGCAAACTAGCATTGAACAGAAAGAAGCTGGGCCTTCCCAGTATCTACTAAACAGACCTTTCGTGCAATCAAAAGTTATTCAGAAAACATGCAATGTGCTCTACATACCAAGTGAGGTGTTTTTATTTCACTCATCTAACAGCAGCCCTAGGACACTCTTGAGAGTCCCATGGACTGTAAGAAGATCAAACCTATCCATTCTTAAGGAAATCAGCCCTGAGTGCTCACTGGAAGGACAGATCCTGAAGCTGAGGCTCCAGTACTTTGGCCACCTCATGAGAAGAAAAGACTCCCTGGAAAAGACCCTGATGTTGGGAAAGATGGAGGGCACAAGGAGAAGGGGACGACAGAGGACGAGATGGTTGGACAGTGTTCTCGAAGCTACCAACATGAGTCTGACCAAACTGTGGGAGGCAGTGGAAGACAGGAGTGCCTGGCATGCTCTGGTCCATGGGGTCAAGAAGAGTCG
This sequence comes from Podarcis melisellensis, assembly GCF_964234715.1. Taxonomy (NCBI): domain Eukaryota; kingdom Metazoa; phylum Chordata; class Lepidosauria; order Squamata; family Lacertidae; genus Podarcis; species Podarcis melisellensis. Next base: position 10,580,818 of record NC_138530.1, on the reverse strand, counting down.
TCCTGTTGTCCCGTTCTCCTTGTGCGTTCTCTCTTCTCATGAGGTGGCCAAAGTATTGGAGCCTCAGCTTCACGATCTGTCCTTCCAGTGAGCACTCAGGGCTGATTTCCTTAAGAATGGATAGGTTTGATCTTCTTGCAGTCCATGGGACTCTCAAGAGTCTCCTCCACCACCAGAATTCAAAAGCATCAATTCTTCGGCGATCAGCCTTCTTTATGGTCCAGCTTTCACTTCCATACATCACTACTGGGAAAACCATAGCTTTTACTATACGGACATTTGTTGGCAAGGTGATGTCTCTACTTTTTAAGGTGCTGTCTAGGTTTGTCATTGTTTTTTCCCAAGAAGCAGGCGTCTTTTAATTTTGCTGTCACCATCTGCAGTGATCATGGAGCCCAAGAAAGTAAAATCTCTCACTGCCTCCATTTCTTCCCCTTCTATTTGCCAGGAGGTGATGGGCCCAGTGGCCATGATCTTCGTTTTTTTGATGTTGAGCTTCAGACCATATTTTGCGCTCTCCTCTTTCGCCCTCAATAAAAGGTTCTTTAATTCCTCCTCACTTTCTGCCATCAAGGTTGTGTCATCTGCATATCTGAGGTTGTTGATATTTCTTCCGACAATCTTAATTCCGGCATGGGATTCATCCAGCCCAGCCTTTCGCATGATGAATTCTGCATATAAGTTAAATAAGCAGGGAGACAGTATACAGCTTTGTCGTACTCCTTTCCCAATTTTGAACCAATCAATAACCTTCAGTTCTCCAGGTTTTGCTGGAGCTGGTAGGCACTTTGCTTCTGCTATCAGCACAGACTTCTAAAACAAGGAAGCAAATAACGCAAAATTGCATGTTGGTAGATGCGTTTGGCAGACCTACAAAATGTAAACTTCGGTAGCAAAGGATTATGGGCAACATGGTCTCTCCTCACTGCCCCGTGGCCTGGATCAGTCAGACGATGAACTTTGCTTCCTCAAAGGCCTCAGAAAGAGTGATTTGTTGTCCTTGGGCTGATTCCCCTCAGACCACCGAAGAGATCAGTGAACCAAAGCCCACGAAAGCAGATAAACATGCCCTGTCTTTTGTTCAGCATCAAGATGTAATATCCAGCAGAAAGAGACGAGGGGAATGTTTCTGTTTACATCACGTGGTTCTCCAGAGAGCAAAGCCACTGTCAAAATCAGACGGGCCATCGTGTTTTCGCATAGAAGGCTGCCTCATATTAGGTCAGGCTTCATTTGACCATATAGCCCAGTATCTATTTTATTTTATTTTTATTTATTAAATTTGTATACATACAACATAAAAGCACAAAAACACAAACTACAACTGCCCTATACCCGCTGACTTCAAGGCGGTAAAGTCACAATATAAAAAAAACAAACTACATAATAAAAATAGCAACAAAGACAACCCAATAAATCCCCCTTCCACAACACATATTTTATTTTGTTTATTAAATTCTCATTGCTTACTCTGATGCGCAGCAGCTCTCCAGGGCAGATCTTGGGGACCATACAATATTATTATTATTATTATTATTATTATTATTATTATTATTATTATTCCCTGCTCAAATGGCTGGGTCTCCCTATTCCAGCAAAATACAAAAACATAAGAAAATATGAAACATTAAAAAAACTTCCCTATACAGGGTTGCCCTCAGATGTCTTCAAAAAATTGTGTAGTTCTTTATCTCCTTAACATCTGATGGGAGGGCGTTCCACAGGGCAGGTGCCGCTACTGAAAAGGCCCTTTGCCTGGTTCCCTGTAACCTCACTTCTCACAGTGAGGGAACCACCAGAAGGCCCTCGGAGCTGGACCTCTAGTGTCCGGGCAGAATGATGGGGGTGGAGATGCTCTTTCAGGGATACTGGACCAAGGGAAGTTTTTAATATTTAATGCTTTATTGTTTTTAACACTCGATTGGGAGCCTCCCAGAGTGGCTGAAGAAACTCAGCCAGATGGGCGGGGTATAAAGAGGTCAGCCAAGTTCATCTAAATCTTTTTAATTACCTTACACCATCGCTATATATTGCTTGGTTATGGAGAACTCATCAGTGACACTGTTCATTATTCATATATCAGAGCTACTCTCTTTCTCTCTTTCTATTTTTATATATAATAATTATAATAACTTAATTATTGTGATGGGGAATATATTAAATATGACTCACTTTTACTGCAGAATCGATTTCCTCCTGACCTCTGAATACATATTGATCTCTGTGATCTTTAAATGCAGTCCAAGGATTATTATATTAATGGCATATTAATAGGAAGCAGCCCTGACCATGCAGTATTAATATATTTGCATTCTTGTGCCCCATCACAATTTTTAGCCATTTTTATCTAGTTAAAAAAATGAAATGTCGTCAGTGAAGCAGCTCAGCTATTTGCAAAAGCGTCAGGTGATACCGAGGACAGGCCTAACTGTTGATTATATTTTGGGGATTAATTCATGTTCTTATGTAGCTGCATAGTTCTACAGTATACTTTCTGGATGCCCTATGATCATATTATAAAGTAGTTGTGTTCGGTGCTATAAATCAAGCATTTCCAGAAGTTGTTTCTTTTTGTTTTCCAATTTATTTCTTTTTTAATAATATATTTATTAAGCTTTCCATTTTGTAATGTTAAATACATCCTTCTAAAACTCATTATTTGCTCATACGAGCTATCGACTTCCCTCCATCCCGCCTCATGGTTTTCATAATTCCAGTTTTACATCATAGCATCTGTAATTTTGACATCCATTTCTTTTCTGACTAGATAACAGCAGATATAAAACATTGATTAAAATGCGACTTAAGGGCCAGCTTAGCCTAGTGGTTACTTCGACTCTACATTTGCAGAATCACTAATTGCTTAATGGCAGTTCGATACTCCGCAGGCACTCTCTGGCTTTTTTAATAAAAAAATGTGACTTAAAAACAGCATAAAATACAACATAAATGCAGCATCAATGTCAATAAAATTCAAAAATTCAGGGGTCATTTTTTGGGGGGTGGGGGTGGGGGGAGAAACCCAGTCAGTAAACATCAAATGATCACCAGGGCTAACTGGCCAAGTTGGTCCTACTAGGGCCAGCAAGGAGACCAGGGAAGAGTTTAAATGTGGAGTCCTAGAAGGGTTTCTTCATAGAAGAGGAAAGGGAAAAGGGAATAGAGGATCAGGCTAATTCAAATTGAAGGCCAGGTGGAATAACTCTGTTTTACAGGCCCTGCGGAAGGAGATCAAGTTCTGCAGGGCCCTAGTCTCGTGGGACAGAGCGTTCCACCAGGTCAGAGCCATCACTGAAAAAGCCCTGCCCTTGGTGGAGGATAGTCGGGCTTCCTTAGGGCCCGGGACCTTTAAGCTATTATTATTCTTTCTTTCTTTTTAAATATGCTTTTTATTAGGTTTTCATTTCATATACCCAAACAAAATACACTGATATTTCATATCCTTTTATATCTTTCTTTCCGCTCTACAGAGCATTGACTTCCCTCCCTCCCTTCCGCAGGTTTTCTTACTCCAATCTGTGATCCGCAGTTCCTTAGTAATATCTAAACCATGTCATAATATTTATTTCAGCCCTGCTAACATCTTCAGAGTTCTACAGTTCTCACTTATATAGTCCAAAAACTTACTCCATTCTTTTTGGAACTTTGTTTCCTCCTGATTATGAATCCTGTAGGTCAGTTTTGCTAATTCCGCATATTCGACCATCTTTGTCTGCCACTCCTTCACGGTTGGTAACTCCTGTGTTATCCATTTTGGGGCTATCAAGATTCTGGCAGCAGTCATAGCGTACATGAATAATCTTTGGTCCACTTTCTTTATATCCTCCCCCATCAAGCCTAGCAAAAAAGCTTCAGGCCCTGCGGAAGGAGATAAGTCCTGCAGGGCCCTAATCTCGTGGGGCAGAGCATTCCACCAGGTCGGAGCCATCAATGAAAAAGCCCTGCCCCTGGTGGAGGATAGTCTGGCTTCCTTAGGGCCTGGGACCTTTAAGCTATTATTATTCATGGACCTTAGGGTCCTCTGCGGGACATAGCAGGAGAGGCGGTCCCGTAAGTACGAGTGGTCAGTGTGTCAACTGGCCCCAGTTGAAGAATCATAGAGTCATAGAATTGTAGAGTTGGAAGGGACCCTGAGGAAGGGTGTCGCTGGAAGTGCGCTATGTCTCCATGTGCCCACAGATTCCCACAGGGGTTCCATGGGGTGCTTGCAAAGCACAAGTCCACAACACACTCACACATCCTGCACCTGTCAGAAGGGCGTCTGCTTGGCTCCCGTGTCTACGAAACGAGTGTTTTATAGCGCAGTGTTTAAAACGATTGATTGCTGCCTTTATTTATTCCGTACAAATTCTCCAACATTTCGGCTCCCTCGGAGAGAGGGGGCGAGCAGAAGGCCATCCTTTGAATTCCTGTTTGTGTTATTACCGTCTAATGAATTCGGTCCTACAGCAGGTGTCAAATCATATCCGTTGTTTTGCAATCGACTCTGAATAGAAGATGTATTGCTTCTGCAAATGAATCTAATATGAATCTAATGAGCAGTAATGAGCAACTGTTTTGTCATTATTGAGGCAACCACTGTGATACTAATAAACTCTCATTTCTGCTCTTTAGAAGAAAGCAGTGGCCGGGATTTATAACGTGGCCTTAATGTCCCCGAAGCCTGAGGCAAAAGACCAAAGTGAAACCCCCTAAACTGAGCATAATTTAGTCATTTTCGATCCGGCGGCCTTCTTCCTTCACCTTATTAAAATGAAGCTGGTTTTACGCCATCCGAGCGCTCTCCGGCTTGAAGGGGGAAGATGAAGGATGATTGTCTATTAAAGGAACATAAAGTTAAAGAGATGGGCATCCTGCCTTAATTTCATTTAATGTAAATATAATAATTGTCTGCCTCCGTACTCAATGGTCCTGTCTTAGTCGTAAAGCTAACGGCGCGAGAACCCTCGAGGCCTCTCGAAGCACCCGGGGTTGTAAAAGACTGAAGTTATTGGCCAGGGCAGGAGAACCAGAGATGGTCATGCGAGCAGAGTGTGGTCCTCATCTCCTCCCACAGTGCTAGACAGCTGGTAAGAAAACCAGACCTGGATTCAGTGCCCACAGATTGTCCCTGGCTGGCCTTGCCAAGGAAGCCGAGAAGCCATTGGCTAGAGTAGTGGTGGTAGACTTCAGACACAGGGCCCAAGATGTGGCCCTCCAGACTTCTCTGTCTGGCCCTCAGAATTCTCCCCGGGCCACGTCCGCTGTCCATCAGACCCCACACTTCACTGGCCTGGCTTCACACCCTGAGTGGTTTTGCCTGCCTGTCCTTGAATATTCATAGCTCTGCCCATCACTGGCATGTGGCCCCCAAGAGGTTGTCAGAGGAGAAATATGGCCCTTGACTCCATCCCTGGCTAGAGCATAAAAAGAGTCCATCTATAAAATGTATAAAACTGATTCTTACAGTTAAGTGCTGGAGATGCAATGAGGCTGTGGGTACTTTCTATCATATGTGGTGGACTTGTAAAAGAGTATTGGGAAATAATTTATAATGAATTGGGGGGGGGAATGTTTAAAAGTACTTCCCCCCCAAAAAAAACCCAGAGTCCTTTTTGTTGGGGATAATTCAGATGGAAATTCCCAGGTGTCAAAAAAGGCTGCTATTTACTGCAGCATGTGTTTTTGTTAGCCCAAAAATGGAAAACAAGTGAGGTCCCAACGAAAGAAGAATGGCAACTTAAACTGATGGAATACAGTTTAAAGAAGACTGGAAAATGTTTACTGAATATATAAGTGAACATTGTGTACATTTCAAAACATTGGCAGCATTAAGATAAATCCAACAGATGTAAAAATGGAATACTGAATGGTTTAGTTTATGTAAAATACGTAGGGATTGATGGCATGCAAATTGAACCATGGAAGGAGAAGAAGGGAAGTCATTGATATTTTAAGGTTGTTCAAATGCCTATTCTAAAATGAAAAACAGAAAAACTTTATAACAATTATACAAGAGAGAGAGAGAGCAGCCCATATAGTTCAGCATTTTGTTCTCACATCTTGGGAACATATTGTATCATATGCAGTGGATGGGACCAACAGCTCTTTTTATTTTTCTATTTTTGGCTGCCCATGGCCGCCATTTTGTGCTGTCACCTGTGGCACTTTTATATGAGTACTGGTGCCTTTACATTTGCAAACATATACAGACCAACCATCATCGAGTCATAGAAGTGCAGAGCTGGAAGGGTCCCCAGGGGTCATCTAGACCCAACCCCCTGAAATGCAGGAATCACAGCTAAAGAATCCCTGACGAATGGCCATCCAACCTCTGGTTAAAAACCTCCAAGAATGGAGACTCCACCACCTTCTCAGGGAGTCCGTTCCACTGTCAACAAAACCCTTACCATCAGAAAGTTCTTCCTGATATTTAATCAGAATTTCCTTTCTTGTAGCTTGAACCTATTGGTTCAGGTCCCAGCCTCCAGAGGAGAAAACAAAATTTGCTCTACCCTACCCTTAAGACAGGATTTATGAGCAAAAAGAAAAAGGGAGGGCTTTCCCCATTTTCCTCCCTTACTGCAGAGGAATATTTGAGGTCACTGGGAGAGTCAAAATGGCTTCAGGATTGTTCTCCTGTACTATTTCAGACACGTGGTTTATATACTTACATGTCAGGAGTGTGTGCAGGAGCCGGGCCCTGTGACCAGTAGGGCTTTGCAGGACTGGGGCCTTCCTAAGTTTGTTCTGGAGAGGCAAGGCGTGGCTGCACAGGTGAGGCCGCTTGGTAACTCACTGCACCTGGTGGCAAGCTCTGGGAAGGAATATAAGGTCAGCATTTTCCATTCGAATCTTTGCCACAGCAACTCATTTCCTGCCTTGCTGCATTTGGCTTCTTGCTTCCTGATCCTCGGACCTCAGCTTCGTGACTCCTTGCTTCTCGACCCTTGGATCCTTGACTTCGTGACTCCTTGCTTCTTGACCCTCAGACCCTTGACTTCATGACTCCCTGCTTCCTGACCCTCGGACCCCTGGCTTCTGGACTCTCGTTCCTGCTCCCACCCCGCCATCTTGCCCCCGGTCCCGATGTCCTCAGCCAGGATTTCGATCGCCTGTAGCCCGGACCATGACACTTATGTGTTTGCCTTGTAAATTTCTGAATATTTTATTTATATATTTGAGACCTTAAATTCATGACACTTATGTGTTTGCCTTCTAAATTTCTGAATATTTTACTTATATATTTGAGACCTTAAATTCTTATAACAAGAGGTTGAGGAGAATTAACTAGGACACATTTCCCATGCCATTCTCCTGACGTTGGTCATCCTACTAGGTGACCCAAGCAGCTTCTGTGCCAAAACCAGGCCTAAACCCCAATAGACAATCGGTTTCCTCAGAGAGCACCTGGATCTGGTCCGTGACCACCCACTCATGAACCTTGCCCAAGAAGAGGAGATTGGCAATTGGCTGGTAATCACTAAAGAGTTTTTGAATCCAGGGAGGGGATTTTGAGGAGTGGTTTGCAGAGATGGCCGACCCCCAAATTCCAACACTCGCCTGCTCTGCTTGTTTCCAAGTATAAATAATATAAAAGATAATACACTAATGCCATGTGTGTGTGTGTTTTTTAAAGAGAGAGAAAGCAGCTGGGTACCCACCATCACAGCCTGCAAGTAATGTCCCGAGAAGAGGTTCCAATGGTTTTTCGAAAGCTAAGTGCTAGCCCTCCATCAAAAATAATACTTCTGCTTGGTAAAGAGCTTTCTCCCTGTGCAATAAAATGAGACTTACTGTAAAGATTTGTTCGGAAGGTTGAATGATTCTGCTCAGGGTACAGCTGTTTGTTTTACTGCACTATGCACTACATACACATTTAACTACTGAACGGAGAACATATTGCTGGCATTTAAGGTATTATTATAGACACAGTGGTGTAATTATGAGCGGAGGAACCAAAGGAAGGGGGAACAGGGGGAGGTATTGCAATAACTACCTCCCAATAGCATGAATTAGAGATGTGTGCATACCAAAAAAACCCTGCCTGCCTTAGATGCTCAAATGCAGTGAAATTCCAGCACATGGGTGCACAGTCATGCTATATTGCATTTGGTTTTAGAGGTCAACAGGGAGGAAAGTGATGAGCCAAACAGCAACAAGACATAAGGACATAAGTAGATCCCTGTTGGAATAGTCCAATGGCCTGTCTAGACCAGGATCACAGGGCCAACCCGATGCCTATGGGAAACCCACAAGCAGAGCCTAAGAGCAGACACTCCAAGTGTCCGTAATTTCAGGGACAGTCCTGGATTTACAGAAGCTGTCCTAGTTTCTGACTTGCTCCCATAATGGCCCACTTTTCCTTAGGACATCCCTATTCTCATCAGAGAAATGTTGGAGGGTATGAAGTTATCCGATCCCCCAAGCCAAGGAGATAAATAACTATTCAACCTTTAGAAGACATCTAAATGGAGGTTGCAGAGTTTGGAGAAACTAAAAGATAAAGTGCGAGATTGGTTACATTACGCTCAGATTAAAGAAGTTTTTAAGTTGGACAAAAAGATAGGATTCCAGGTGGAAAAATCAAAGTTAGAAACAGAACTGTTAGAACCCAGTTCTAAGATACTTTCAAGAATGTATAACTTGCTGCTAAAATGGAACACACAAGATGAAACGGTCAAATCAGCTATGATAAAATGGGCACAGGACATAGGGTATAATATCATGTTTGCTGACTGGGAAAAGTTATGGACCACCGGCCTGAGATTCACGGCATGTAATGCCTTGAAAGAAAATACTATGAAAATGATATATAGGTGGTACATGACCCCAGTCAAGCTTGCAAAGATATACCATTTGTCAGATAATAAATGTTGGAAATGTAAAGAAACTGAAGGAACGTTCTTTCACCTCTGGTGGACCTGCTCTAGAGTCAAGGCTTTCTGGGAAATGATATATAATGAGCTGAAAAAGGTATTTAAGTATACCTTTCCTAAGAAACCAGAGGCCTTTCTTTTAGGCATTGTCGGCCAGAGGGTGTTAAAGAAAGACCGAACTTTTTTTATGTATGCAACAACAGCAGCAAGGATACTCATCGCTAAATACTGGAAAACCCAAGATTTGCCCACACTGGAAGAATGGCAGATGCAACTGATGGACTATATGGAACTGGCGGAAATGACTGGCAGAATCCGAGACCGAGGAGAAGAAGTCGTGGAGGAGGATTGGAAGAAATTTAAGGACTACTTACAAAAACACTGTAAATTGTATGAATGTTAAGAAAGATGTAAGATTAGCAACAAAACGGCACCAATAAGTTAGTTAAAAGGAATATGAAGATAAATGTAATCAAAAGAAAAGATAAATTTTGGATAAATACTATGTTAAAATTAAGTTTTTTAAAGTCGGGAACTAAATTATCTAAAATTGGGGATATAATATTGGAAAATTATATTATAAGAATTGAAACAAGGTAATAAATTGCTGGGTAAAGTTTGAGATTTTGGAATGCAGGAACGAGAGTTGCGAGGAAGTCCAAGGAGGTGAATGAAATGTGGATATTGAAAAATTATATGTTATTTCGTATGTTCTCTTACTGTTTAAACAAAATTTTTAATAAATAATATTATAAAAAAAAATATGAGATTCCAAGTTACTCTGTGGATGTTAATCATGAAGGCATAGGTTTCTGTTGCTGGGCACAGAATGTTTGTATTTTGCTTAACATGTCACACAAGTCTTGACTTTTGGTGCACTGGGAGAGCAGCCTGTTTCTTGCTCCACATTCCTGCCTCTCTGGTCAAGACAGCATCTGCTCTCGCTCTTCTCTATCTGGTTTCATACCAACCCTCATTCACAGGCTATTTGTCCATTGGACACTGGGATGGGGGAGCGTTTTCCAGCCCCAAACCCCCATCGCCTTCTGGGCAAGCTTGGCCGGCTTGCTCCTGCAAGCGATCTCATTCAGGCACACAGGAGGTTACAGCAGCCCGTTACTGTACAGAAATCTTTCGCTTGGCGTGAGTGAGAAGCCATCAGCTGCTTTTTAGACTCAACCTCAAAAATGCTTCTTGCTTTTGCAGATACAGAGGAAAACCTTAGAATGACCCCAACAAAGAGCTCCTAAAACTGTGACAAGCCAAGATACGGGAATTTATATGAATAGAGACATTTGCCTTTCAACAGTTGAACACCAGAAGACACATTTTTAGAGCTACGATTCCCCCGATTGATAAAATAGGGGGAGGGGGTTCAACCACCAAGAGACTCTGAACAGCCACCATATTCTTATACTAATTTATACACAAAGCATGATGTACTCCTAACATTGAGCAGGAGGGAGAGTACTTTACCTTTCCCCCCAATGGTTTGAGAAACCAGAGGCCTTTCTTTTAGGCATTGTCGGCCAGAGGGTGTTAAAGAAAGACCGAACTTTTTTTATGTATGCAACAACAGCAGCAAGGATACTCATCGCTAAATACTGGAAAACCCAAGATTTGCCCACACTGGAAGAATGGCAGATGCAACTGATGGACTATATGGAACTGGCGGAAATGACTGGCAGAATCCGAGACCGAGGAGAAGAAGTCGTGGAGGAGGATTGGAAGAAATTTAAGGACTACTTACAAAAACACTGTAAATTGTATGAATGTTAAGAAAGATGTAAGATTAGCAACAATACGGCACCAATAAGTTAGTTAAAAGGAATATGAAGATAAATGTAATCAAAAGAAAAGATAAATTTTGGATAAATACTATGTTAAAATTAAGTTTTTAAAAGTCGGGATCTAAATTATCTAAAATTAGGGATATAATATTGGGAAATTATATTATAAGAATTGAAACAAGGTAATAAATTGCTGGGTAAAGTTTGAGATTTTGGAACGCAGGAACGAGAGTTGCAAGGAAGTCCAATGAGGTGAATGAAATGTGGATATTGAAAAATCATATGTTATTTTGTATGTTCTATTACTGTTTAAACAAAATTTTTAATAAATATTATTTAAAAAAAATAGAAGACATCTAAAGGCAGCCCTGTATTGGGAAGTTTTTTATGTTTCATATTGTGGTTTTTATTTACGTTGGAAGCCACCCAGAGTGGCTGGGGCAATATAAATATTGGGGAATATATAAATAAATGCTTTGAGGAAGCCCAAACTCAGGATGAAAGGGAGAAATAAGGGAGGGCATGTTTTGCAAATCCTGTGACCAACTCTCGCCCAAAAAACCTATGTCCCCACTGTGGAAGGATCTAGAACTGGCCTCTATAGTCACTTACGGACACACTGTTAAGACAATATCCATGGAAGACAATCTTACTCGGCTATGAGTGATTGCCAGAGAAGAAGAAGAAGAAGAAGAAGAAGAAGAAGAAGAAGAAGAAGAAGAAGAAGAAGAAGAAATGTTAATGTTGTTGTTGTTGTATAAAGGTAAAGGGACCCCTGACCATTAGGTCCAGTCGTGGCTGACTCTGGGGTTGCGGCGCTCATCTCGCTTTATTGGCCGAGGGAGCCGGCGTACAGCTTCCGGGTCATGTGGCCAGCATGACTAAGCTGCTTCTGGCGAACCAGAGCAGCGCACGGAAACGCTGTTTACCTTCCCGCTGGAGCGGTACCTATTTATCTACTTGCACTTAGACGTGCTTTCGAACTGCTAGGTGGGCAGGAGCAGGGACAGAGCAACAGGAGCTCACCCGTCATGGAGATTTGAACCGCCAACCTTCTGATCAGCAAGTCCTAGGGCTCTGTGGTTTAACTCACAGCGCCACCTGCATCCCTTCTTGTTGTTGTATAGGACATTCCTATTTTCATCGAAGAAATGCCGGAGGATATGTAAGAGCAACCAGCCATCTTCCCGCTTCTGATGCCCAGCAATTGGTATCCCACCATGGATTATTCCAACATGGAACCACTCTACGTTGCAAAGGATTCTGGGAGGAGGAGGAGTCTCTTCTTGAGTTGTACAAAGTTCTGATTGCACTTGTTTGGTTTTGCTGTCGCTCTGCGCTTATGGCTGTAATAAGATTCTAAATTAAGTTGTGTAATGTTCCTTTTTAATAGGGCTGTATAAATAACCCAACAAAATTTTTAATGAGTAGAGAGGACTATCATAATCTATCATTAATTTAATTATATAGACGATTTCCCCCCACCCACCCCCCATATGCTTATATTTTGGGAGGCATGTGTGGATGCTTCTGATTTTGAACAGTGTCAACCATCATCATTAGCAGTTTTATAGATCTTTAAAACCTTTTGTGGAATAAGAGACCGGAAATACATAATTCTGAAGCAATTTTCTTTGAGGTCGGTAAAATAATAAGCTACTGGCTGGTGATGGGGAAGTTTTCAAAATAATTTATTTCAAGACATCTTCAGCAGTCATTTCTACCACCAGCACCCCTTCCCCTTACATAAAAATATTTTTCCTGTTTTGTTTTTAAACTCTTATCAAAAAAGAACATATCTGAACATTTGAAGTTGATTTATATCAGTCTATTACCCCAGGAGGGGTGGGGTGGGTCATATCAGCTTGCTAATATTTACAAAAAGTGGAATGGAGGGCTGTGAGAAGGGAGGAGAGCAGTAGCAAATTGGCAAGGTGGCACTGCGTAACCAGCTTCCAGCATTAACAAAATTTATTGCATAAAAATGGAATTAAATTGTATAATGAAAACAGGCAATAAATACATTTTTTTCCTTGATTTTATTATTTCAGCATTTTGCAAACTGCTTTGAGGTCCTTGTATTTATTTATTTATTTATATTACAATCAAGTGATGTATCAGTTTTATGAAACAAACAAACAAACAAACAAACAAACATGAAATTGCACTTTCCCAGCTAGAACTTCCCCACACTGGACAATCTCAGAAACAGTAGTGGTTGTTTGCGCACGATAGACTGGCAGCTCAACCTGAGAGGTTTGGTAGACCTAGCAAGGCCAGCTGTTCCTCACCGCTGCCAGAAAGCCACTGCCAGCCAGAGCAGGTAACACTGGTCTAAAGGTAAAGGGACCCCTGACCATTAGGTCCAGTCGCAGATAACTCTGGGGTTGTGGTGCTCATCTCGCTTTACTGGCCGAGGGAGTTGGCGTACAGCTTCCGGGTCACGTGGCCAGCATGACTAAACTGCTTCTGGCGAACCAGAGCTGCACACGGAAACGCCGTTTACCTTCCCGCCGGAGCGGTACCTATTTATCTACTTGCACTTTGACGTGCTTTCAAACTGCTAGGTTGGCAGGAGCAGGGACCGAGCAATGGGAGCTCACCCCGTCGTGGGGATTCGAACCGCTGACCTTCTGATCGGCAAGTCCTAGGCTCTGTGGTTTAACCCACAGCGCCACCCGCATCCCTCACTTTCCCTTAGGATGCCCTTATTTTCACTGGAGAAATGTTGGAGGGTATGGAGTTATCCAAACCTTGCGCTGTCTGAAGGCAATCCTGTACAGTGGTACCTTGGGTTATGAACTTAATTCGTTCCGGAGGTCTGTTCTTTACCCAAAACCATTCTTAACCTGAGACGCGCTTTCGCTAATGGGACCTCTTGCTGCCGCCACACCACCAGTGTGCGATTTCCGTTCTTATCCTGGGGCAAAGTTTGCAACCCGAGGTACTACTTCCGGATTAGCGGAGTTTGTAACCTGAAGGGTTTGTAACCTGAGGTGTTTGTAACCCGAGGTACCACTGTATAGGGAAGGTTTTTTTTTTTAAAAAAAAGTTTTATTATGCTTTTATATACAGTGGTACCTCGGGTTACATACACTTCAAGTTACATACGCTTCAGGTTACAGACTCTGCTAACCCAGAAATAATACCTCGGGTTAAGAACTTTGCTTCAGGATGAGAACTGAAATCGTGCTTCAGCGGCGTGGCAGCAGCTGGAGGCCCCATTAGCTAAAGTGGTGCTTCAGGTTAAGAACAGTTTCAGGTTAAGAACGGGCCTCTGGAACGAATTAAGTACGTAACCAGAGGTACCACTGTATGTTGGAAGCCGCCCAGAGTGGCTGGGGCAACCCAGTAAGATGTGTAGGGTATAATTAGTAAAATTATAATTACGGAATGGGATGTCCCTATTTTCATTGGAGAAATTGGTGACCAGGTGAAGAAACAGGTGCCTCTCAGAGGTTACTGCACTACAACTTCCATCATGTTGGGTAGGGCTGATGGAAGGCAGAATTCATCAGTGTCCAAAGTGCCACAGGTTAGCCAGCCCTGCTGTGGGCTAATTTCAATCGCAAGTGGCCCACTTTCGGCTGTGTATACACTACACCGTTAAAGCGCATTTGAAGAGCACCCTTTCCCTCAAAGATTTCTGGCCACTGTCATTTTACCCCTCACAGAGTTACGATTCCCAGCATCCCTTAACAGACTGCAGTACCCAGAATTCTTTGAGGGGAGGGCTTTCAGTGGCGTTCCAGGATATATTCAGGATTCACGGACACTAGCTCTCCTGCACACATATATATCTCAGCCATAAAACCGCCAGTATATATATGTATACACATATATATGTGTACACACACACACACACACACACATAAAATCCCTGTTCAGCTTCAGCAGGTTCTGAATGGCTGTGAAGGTCAGTGAACAATGAGAATTCTGTCCTTACATGATGCACAGACTGAGGCTAGTAAGGAGATCCAGAAGCACAGATGCCTGTAGTGGCCTTCAAGGGTCTGGTGACCACTACAGTTGCTGGGAGGCTTCGATCTATCCGATGCTTCCATCAATGGCAAAAAAAGATGAACTGGGGTTATCGTTTAAATTTATACAGTGCCTTGAATACCGTGAACAATATTGCCCTGATTCAGCATTTACATTTTTCTTTGTCGAACTGAGCCACGTTACTGCTTAGATCCACTTTTTTTTATTTCATTTTATTCTCTTGGTGGGTTTTTGGTTTTTTGTTTTTTTTGGTCAAAGCAAACTGTAGCTAGGGATAAAACGGATGGCTCAATTATCTTGAAATCTTGCCGTTTCACACCTTAGATCTGCAACAGCGGTCGCTAGTCGACTTGCGACTTCTCACACTGTTGCCTGGTGTGACACCTCTGTGGTATTTAACACTGACATTTCAGCACCTCCTCTCCGCATCCCTCCTTTTAGTCCGAGAGTGCTTAAAATATCATCGCTAAAATTACACGGGGGGGGGGGGGGGAGAGGAAGGGAGAGACATAACAACCTTGTATCAAGCACACCAGCAATACAACCGAGCAAAGCATGGAGCAATTCCCCCAGAAGCTGCAGCCGAGAGAAAGTTCTTTGTGTCCAAACAGAGATCTATCCGTGCTACGGATGGTACTGTTTTTCCTCCATCCCCGGGTTCTCAGAAACTTTTCAGGCAATTACTTCCCCAGGTACCAGGGGGCCAAGGCCACACCACTCATTTCCGTCAATGTCTGGGGCGCGTTGACACCCATTTTGAAGTCCCCGGCAAGATTTCCTCTGTCTGGCCTCCTGATTGAGATCACGTAATTGCAATAATTAAGGAAGCTCACCTCTGGATATTATCAAAGTGACCCACCCAAACCTAAGTCCATATGGTTGGAAATAGCTAATGAGTCAGTTAATGTACTATGTCTAGGAGAATGTGGGCTCCGTACGGATGGCACAGGAGTGTAATTTACCAAGGCGGTGACTGATTAAGGGTTTATTCCCCCCGTTATTTCCGCGCCACCCCCTCCCCAAGTGGACAATTGTTAACGTTCTGTGACGCGCTGCGAGTTCAAACTCCTAAGCACTTTTTTCATGTGTGTTCACACATTTGCAGAAGGAAGTGAATGTGACCGTAAACAGCACCTGTGACCTGGGCTTTTTAAAGATGTCTCAGTTGATTAATTGATTGGCTTGTGCATAAATTTGCATATGAACACCATGATCGTTCTGAAGGGGTGTGTGGAAATGGTTGTTCATTCCTTGTGTTGCTTCAGAAGAAACATCCTTGCCCGTGCGAGTGGGGAAAACATAGAAACATGCCTTGGACATGGTCATACTATTTATATTCAAGTAGACCAGTGGGACGCAGGTGGCGCTGTGGGTTAAACCACAGGTGAAGAAACAGGGACACCTGTTTCTTCACCTGGCCACCAATTTATGATGTACGTCTACCATACCCTCCAATATTTCTCCAATGAAAATAAGGGCATCCTAAGGAAAAGGGAGGGACGCGGGTGGCGCTGTGGGTTAAACCACAGAGCCTAGGGCTTGCCGATCAGAAGGTCAGTGGTTTGAATCCCTGCGATGGGGTGAGCTCCCGTTGCTCGGTCCCAGCTCCTGCCAACCTAGCAGTTCGAAAGCATGTCAAAGTGCAAGTAGATAAATAGGTACCACTCTGGTGGGAAGATAAACGGCGTTTCCGTGCACTGCTCTGGTTCGCCAGAAGTGGCTTAGTCATGCTGGCCACATGACCCGGAAGCTGTACACCGGCTCTCTCGGTCAGTAAAACAAGATGAGCGCCACAATCCCAGAGTCGTCCGAGACTGGACCTAATGTTCAGGGATCCCTTTACCTTTTTTAAGGAAAACTGGGGCATTCCGGCATCAAATCAGAAACCAGGACGGCTTCTCTAAATCAGGGATGTCCCTGGAAAACAGGGAAACTAAGAGAATCTCATATACTGCACTGTTTAAAACGCTAGATTCTAAAACACGAAGGGAGACCAGGGAGAAAAAAGCCCGAGCAGAAACCTTTTAGGCAATTGAAATATCTGGATTTATGAATAACACTGAGATTCCTCCCCCACCTCGCAGCCTTATCCTCTCTGTAGGGAGAAGCCGTAACTCAATGCAAGCAGTAGCAGTCCTGCCATCCATTCTGCGCAGACCTTTGAGGTCTGCAGCTGGCATTAGTGATGACCCAAAAGCCAGCATACTTCACTGATGACTACAGATTGTTATAAAGGCATAAGCGGCGCTGGAGGTCAGAGCTATTCTTCAACAGCAAAAGGAAAACAGGGAAAAAAGGAAAAGGACCAGTCTCTTCAGAGAGGCAAGAGCTTTGCAGTATAAAAATAGTGCTGTTGCAAACAGGTACAGCACAGACCGCAGGGTGTGGGGTGGAAAACGACAGGATTGTTGTTTTGGCAAATGATTGGTTTCTGCTTGGATCTGCTCCTTTTTATGAAACGATAGGCTAGGCGTTCAGCTGCGTATCTCGTACTTCAGCTAGAAGGAGGTCTGAGTATAATTGAAGGGACAGCTGCATATTCCTGCCTTGCTGGGGGTTCAACAAGATGATCTTCAGGGTCCCTTCCAACTTCACCATTTTATGATTCTATGAGGCAGGAAGAATGGAAGAACATAGGCAGTGAGAGAGCACGATTTCTGTTCTCATCCTGAAGCAAAGTTCTTAACCCGAGGTACTATTTCTGGGTTAGTGGAGTCTGTAACCTGAAGCGTATGTAACCTGAGGTACCACTGTATTAGATGAATTCATGGAGGATAAGGTCCGTCTCAGAAACTACAACTGATGCAGAATGCGGCTGCTAGACTGGTGAGCAGGAGCAGCTGCTGGAACCACATAACCCTGGTTCTAAAGGATCTACATTCGCTCACAGCACAATTCAAAGCCCTAAACGGCCTCGGCCCTGTATACCTGAAGGAGTGTCTCCACCCCCATCATCCAGTCTAGACACTGAGGTCCACCTCGGAGGGCCTTCTGGTGATTCCTTCACTGAGAGAAGTGAAGTTACAGGGAACCAGGCAGAGGGCCTTCTTGGTAGTGGCACCCGCCCTGTGGAACGCCCTCCCAACAGATGTCAAGGAGATAAACAACTTTCCAAAGACAGCCCTGTATTGGGAAGTGTTTAATGTTTGATGGTGCATGCTCTAGTTATTTCCTGCTTGGACTACTGCAACGCGCTCTACGTGGGGCTACCTTTGAAGGTGTCCCAGAAACTGCAATTAATCCAGAATGCGGCAGCTAGACTGGTGACTGGGAGTGGCCGCCGGGACCACATAACACCGGTTCTGAGAGATCTGCATTGGCTCCCAGTACGTTTCCGAGCACAATTCAAAGTGTGCTGACCTTTAAAGGTCCTGACCTTTAAAGCCCTTAACGGCCTCGGTCCTGTATAACTGAAGGAGCGTCTCCACCCCCATCGTTCAGCCTAGACACTGAGATCCAGCCCCGAGGGCCTTCTGGCGGTTCCCTCATTGCAAGGTTACAGGGAACCAGGCAGAGGGCCTTCTCAGTAGTGGCACCCACCCTGTGGAACACCCTCCCTTCAGATGTGAAGGAAATAAGCTGCTATCCTATTTTTAAAAGACATCTGAAGGCAGCCCTGTTCAGGGAAGTTTTTAATATTTAACGCTGTACTGTTTTTAACACTCAATTGGAAGCCGCCCAGAGTGGCTGGGGAAACTCAGCCAGATGGGCGGGGTATAAATAAATTATTATTATTATTATTATTATTATTATTATTATTATTATTATTAATGCTTGCTGTGTTTTTATTATGTTGGAAGCTGCTCATATCCTCCTCCTCATCTGGGAAAGGGGTGGGAAAGGCCCTTGGTTCAGTGACAAAAGCATCTGCTTCACGTGTAGCAGGATCCAGATTCAATCCCTGGCATCCCCAGGTTTGGCAGGGAGAGATCCTGTCTGAAACCCTGCAGAGGCCCTGCCTGGTAGCTGATGTCTACAGTACATAGAGAGCAACAGTCAATCCTTAGTCCTTGGAATGCGTACCTAGGTCTCTGGCAAGCAAGCGTTCCATTCATGTTCCTTTTTAGGTTCACACTAAAATCACCCAGAATGAATGCCAGAATGTGTGAAGTGGCTCTGATTTAAAGACTCATTGACTTCCCAACAGCCCTCAGAAAGCAACAGGAAAAAGAGAAGTGAAAGCAAAGGAGCAGGAATCGCCTGATAAAGCTTCTTTCCAAGTGACTCATTTGGGTAATGATGCAATGAAACTTAACCACTTTCTGTTCCCCACTGATTTCCGCAGGGGGCTGAAGCGTCCACTAAAGACAATGGGAATTCACGCTTAATCCTGACTGGATCATGCCCAGAGCCAATGAAATATACTCAGAGTCGAGTGTGGATTTATTGCTCTTTATTCAGCTCATAGTAGTGAGGAATGGAAGTTCCCCCAAAATATCTGCTTTATATACATTATTTACACAATGGGCCGCACGTGATTGGCTAATTCCAGGATTCTCCTGTAGGCCAATCAGGTTGCGGATTCACTTCCATCTGGAGCTGGATTGGGTGGCTCCTGCGGACCAATCATGCTGCTGCATTGCTCTAGGACCAATCAGACTGCTGCATTCTGGACCCTACTGTTCTAGGACCAATCAGACTGCTGCAATTTGGATCCTATTGTTTTGGACCAATCAGACTGCTGCATTTTGGATCCTATTCAGCTCAGTATATAACACCCAACAATTTTGGTGAGGAGCTTCTTCTATGTGCATTCGCCATCCTATCCCTGTACTCCACCCCTTTCTTTTAACTACAGGCCTTGTTATCTCACCCCCCACCTTCTTTCAAAGTAATGCCTGAAACCCTGGGAAGTTCAGTGCGACTTACTCCCAAGTAAGTGTGCATAGGATGGCAAGTATGTGATGCGGCCTTCTGGCAAAGGCTGATGTGCACATCTGCACGGTTGGTGTTTAGGGACTCTGGGAAAGGAGACGATGAACAATCAAACCCTTGCAAAAACCAAAAAAACTACTGCACACATGCCCCCTCCCCCAGTCAAAATAGAAACACTGGTTTGGGATAGGAGGACTGTTTGGGGCAAAGGAAATAGAGAAAGAGGCGTCAGTCGGACCTACTACTGCTTAAGTCCATCATTTCCATAAACAACGCTTCGGTCTTTGGAGCTAGAGTGGGCAAATGCAACAACAGAAAGAGTTGTTTAAGGGTTTGTGTGTTGGGACTAGGGCTGGAATGATCCAAGTTCACATTGCTGTCTTGCTATATCTTCCAACATTTATTTGATGAAAATAGGGGTGTCCCATTCCAGAATGATAATTTCACTATTCATACCCCACACATCTCACTGGGTTGCCCCAGCCACTCTGGGCAGCTTCCAACATATATGAAAACATAACAAGACATTATTAAATAATAATAAAACATCTGCCTGGTTCCCTGTAGCTTCACTTCTCGCAGTAAGGGAACTGCCAGAAGGCCCTCGGTGCTGGATCTCAGTGTCTAGGCAGTCCGGACCCGGAAGCTGTATGCTGGCTCCCTCGGCCAGTAAAGTGAGATGAGTGCCGTAACCCCAGAGTCGTCCGCAACTGGACCTAATGGTCAAGGGTCCCTTTACCTTTACCTTCTGCATGTGCAAATGGCTTTAGATACCTAATAGGTCCATAAATTAAAATTAAATAAATAAATAAATAAAGGGACGTGGGTGGCGCTGTGGGTTAAACCACAGAGCCTAGGACTTGCCGATCAGAAGGTCGGCGGTTCGAATCCCCGTGACGGGGTGAGCTCCCGTTGCTCGGTCCCTGCTCCTGCCAACCTAGCAGTTTGAAAGCTCGTCAAAGTGCCAGTAGATAAATAGGTACCACTCCGGCGGGAAGGTAAACTGTGTTTCCGTGCGCTGCTCTGGTTCACCAGAAGTGGCTTAGTCATGCTGGCCACATGACCCAGAAGCTGTACGCTGACTCCCTAAGCCAATAAAGCGAGATGAGCGCCGCAACCTCAGAGTCAACCATGACTGGACCTAATGGTCAGGGGTCCCTTTACCTTTAGGTCCATAAATTAACATGTAGCATATGTTCAACACAAAAAACAGCGGCAATTTGTTGTCGAGAAAGGACAGCTGGACATACAGTGGTACCTCGGGTTACATACGCTTCAGGTTACATACGCTTCAGGTTACAGACTCCGCTGACCCAGAAATAGTACCTCGGGTTAAGAACTTTGCTTCAGGATGAGAACAGAAATCGTGCTCCGGCGGCACGGCAGCAGCAGGAGGCCCCATTAGCTAAAGTAGTGCTTCAGGTTAAGAACAGTTTCAGGTTAAGAACGGATCTCCAGAACGAATTGTTCTTTACCAGAAGTACCACTGTGTGTGTTTTTAATTATTTTTATTTTTGTATTTTTGTTCTTTTTTTCTTTTTTCTTTTTGATTTTTATTATATTAATATTGAAAACTTTAATAAATATTTTAAAAAAGAGAACAATTTCAGGTTTAGTACGGACCTCCGGAACGAATTAAGTACCACTGTATAAAGGGCTCCATAACCTTCAGTAGCTTAGAGAGGGCCTCATCAAACCTAAATCCGGCCCTGGGGGTTGGGGGTTGGTTTGGATGACCCTCGTGCCCCTTTTCCAACTCCGCGATTGCCCTGCGCTGCCGCTTTTCTCGCGCGCGCGCGCTCTCGAGCAGGGCGTTTGTTTCCTGAGGAGGCGTGTCCGCCGCCCCCGCTTCCGATAGGCTGTTCTCGGGCGGGCGCGCGCTTGGACACGCCTCCCTCCCCGCCCAGCCGAGCAGCCGGCCGGCACCTCCTTGGAGTCCCTCTCGCCGGACCACGTGACCTTGGCGTGGGAGCCGCGCGCTGACCGGCCGCCGTCACGCTCGGCCGCCCATTCGCCCGGCGCCTCAGGAAGGAGAGGAAGGAGAGGAAGAAGATACAAAGTTTCCAGCGGGGGGAGAAAGACAGACTTTTCCGAGCCTTCTCCCGGCGGTAGGCGGAGGACTTGGCGGCCTCTCCCAAAAGAAGGGGGGAGGGAGAAGTAGGGTGAAAGTTTGGGGTGACTTGAAAGTTTGAGCTAAGCCAGGGCAGGGGGGAGGGGGAGGCAGGACCGCAACAACAAACAGCCCCCCCCCAATCCATAGAATGGTAGCGTCGGAAGCACTGCCGAATTTACGTACAGTACTAAGCTAAACATAACATATTTAGCCGACCTGAGCCTGGTCTTGGCTGGGGAGGGCGGGGTATAAATAAAAAAAATATTATTATTTTATTAAACAAGCTATAGCTTAGGGCCCCCCCAAAAAAATTAAAGGGGAAGAAAAAACCCCTGAATGTACATTTCTAGTATATAAGATAAGAAACAAATAGAATAGATAAACTTTATTCGCATTAGCCAACGGCCATGGCAACAGAAAACAAGCAATATATACAAATAAACAGACAGCAATTGGTAAAAAGGGCAATCAAATGACCAAGGTTATTGTTCAGATAGGGACACGGGTGGCGCTGTGGGTAAAAGCCTCAGCGCCTAGGGCTTGCCGATCGAAAGGTCGGCGGTTTGAATCCCTGCGGCGGGGTGCGCTCCCGCTGCTCGGTCCCAGCGCCTGCCAACCTAGCAGTTTGAAAGCACCTCTGGGTGCAAGTAGATAAATAGGGACCGCTTACCAGCGGGAAGGTAAACGGCGTTTCCGTGTGCGGCTCTGGCTCGCCAGAGCAGCGATGTCACGCTGGCCGCGTGACCCGGAAGTGTCTTCAGACAGCGCTGGCCCCTGGCCTCTTGAGTGAGATAGGCGCACAACCCCAGAGTCTGGCAAGACTGGCCCGTACGGGCAGGGGTACCTTTACCTTTACCTTATTGTTCAGATAGTGGCCCTTAATCTCATTGCACCCTTGATAAGAACAAATAGAATAAAAACTATGTACAGGAGCGCCCCCCCCCCAAAAAAAATTAAAAGGAAAAAAAGCTGGATATACATTTCCAAAATATAAGATAAAAAACAAAATAAAACCTACATACAGCAACAGTGTTTTGTGTAGGTTCCTGTAATGTAAGTAATTGGGCCCCAATCATTTTAAGTTAGAGCTTAATAGTTATTTCACTGTTAATATACATAATTGTGCTTCAATTCGACAATGACTTTGATAAAATACATATTTTGTTATGTTCAAATGGCTTTAAATACCTATTAGGTCCATAAATTGGCATATAGCATATGTTCATCATACACACACAAAAACAGCAACAATTTGTTGCTGACAAAGGACAGCTGGACATATAAACCCCGTTAACCTTCAGTAGCTTAGGGCCTCATCAAACCAAAATCCGTGTGTCTATTTACAGCTGTTAAGAGCTGTAAATAGACACACCTGTCTATGTGTGCTTGCCCTGAAAGGTAGTGTCGGAAGGGACCCCCAGGAGTAATCTAGTCTAACCCCCCCAGCAAAGTTAAAAGACTCCCCAAGGGACGGCCAGCCAACCTCCTGGTTTAAAAAAATCTCCAGTGAGGTGCCGAAATCCCAATAGAGCAGAAAAAAAGACTATTTATTTATGTGACCACAGCTGCTCGGCTGCTGTTGGCCCAGAGATGGAAAGAAGTCCCTACCAGAGAAGAATGGCAGATTTAAGTTGATGGATTATGGCGAAATGGCAAAAACGACCTGAAGAATCGGACATTTTAAGAAGGAATGGGGGAAATTGATAATTTACATCTTAAACAGTTAAAATCATTAGTTGGATTGGACTAACACATGTAGTTTATCGTTGAATTTTGGATATAATAGTGGCGTAAAAGATTTGGATTGTTATAAAAGATGCAGGAGGAAATGGTCAGCAACAAGACCCACAAAGGGGAGGCGGGAAGTCCAGGGCATTTTTGGAATCTTGTTTTTATGCTGTTTCTTGGATATGTGATTGTAAAACATGAATAGGAAAAATGAAATAAATATTGTTTTTAAAGGGGGGGGGGGAATCTCCAGTGAAAGAAACAGCCCTGGCAAATTGGCTGTTCCGGCTGAGGCTGGTGGGTGGGAGTTGGGAGGGCAGCAGCATCTGGGAGGGCCACATGCTTCCCAAGCTCCTCAGTTTCATAAAAGAAAGAGTGGACTCGGTGTTCTGCTTCTCTACCCTCCTGTCCTCAGGCTCTTGGCAAATTTAGATATATATTTTTTTATAATGCAAAAAAATTGCCGAGACTTTTTGGGAAGTGGAAGCTAGAGTGAAATATTGTAGCAGTGGAGTGGTGGTTTCAGCCAGCCAGCCCCTTCCAGGGTACTCCATTCCATTCCTCCCCATGTCCCCCCCCCCTTTGGGAAAACACAGATATTCTGCATCCACTGGGCATGTTCTTTCAGCTACTTTGGGTGGTTCCCTTTTGAGTTTTCTCTCACTCCTTTTTAGGAGTGGAATTCCCTGCAAAATTTAGTCTCCTCCCTCCATAAATTCTGTGGTACATCCCTTTTGTGCAGGAGTGGCAGTGTTCACTTGGAGAATTGAGTTTGCTAGTACTGTAGCATGTAGCTAGGTGTGGCTCGTGTATTGCAAAGACTCCTGGGAGATGAGTGGGGAGATGCTTGTTTTTTTAAAAGTGACTGCATCTGCAGCCCTATACTCACTTAGGGCAGATTCACGCCACACGTTTAAAGCACATCACTTCCCTCAAAGAACCATGGGAACTGTAGTTCCCTCATGGAACTACAATTCCCGAATTATTAGTTAAGGATAATTAAAAGTAATAGAAAATTAAGAAATGCAGAAGTATGATAAAGAACGGAAAATCATCAGAGGTGTTGACGGAAGTCAAAATATTGCATAAGATGTGAAGTTATGTTGTATGACTGTTGGAACTGATATGTTAAAAAATCAATAAAAATGTATTATTTTTTTAAAAAAGGAACTACAATTCCCAGTACGCTTAGCAAACCACAGTTCCCAGGATTCTTTAGTTGAAGTCATGTGCTTTAAATGTGCATTGAATGTGCTCTAAATGCATGATGTGCTTATGTCCTTAGTTGGGAGTAAGTTTTGAAGCATTCAGCATGACATCTGAGTACGTATGCATAAGTGGGTGGGATTTTTTAAAATAAAGGATGTGTTTCTTTCTCCTCTTGGTTTTAATGTATTCTGACAGGGTTTTGTCTGTCTGTTTGGTTTGTTTTAAGTCACTTTTCAAGGTAAAGCAACTAACAAATTTAAGAAATAAAAAAAAAATGCAGTCTGGGCCAAATAATAAATTATGATCATACACGTATAAGCCACTTACAACACATAACATGTGTTTACTGCATGAGCAGTAAACAGCAATAGATAACAATAGACTGCAATAACAATTCTATTAATAGAGTTGATAAATGTTCATGAACATTAAATCAGCAAATTAACAATTCATGAATGCTCCATTGAATAAGTGTTATTGTCTGGCTCCTTAAGTCAAGGTTGCGGTTGCCAAAATGGAATGTCTAGTTGCCATTTTGGGGCAAGACTGCTCTAAAGGCTTATTTTTCAAATGATGGACTCACTGTGATTTATTCTCAGTGAAACATCTGGCTAGTTCAGATGACAACCTTGAGCTAGGATAAGAGCTTTGAGAACTTAAATAAGAAAAGTCACTTGAATCCAGAGACAGTCCGCATTTATATTGGCCCATTCCACAGGGCGGGAAAAGCAATTCGGTTCTAGAAATTCATTCCAATTGTTCAGATAACATATAACTGATAGAATTCTACAGGAAGCGATATTAGTGTGTGAAAACAGATCCAATGTTCTCCCCAGAGAGTGGAGATGTCAGATGCCATTATGTGGTCACAGGTGGTCGAAAGGCAGGGGCAAAATGTGCCTGGCGCCTGGCTAATTTCAAACACTAGATAGAGTGGGGCATTCAGGAATAATATACAGATGGAAGAACTCTTCATATGTTCCTATGTATTCCTCCTTTTCTCCCATTCAGGTGTGATGCCTCCTAAAAGGCTTGGAAAAAGCCACCTCCCCACTCCTCTTCAAGAAGGGGTAATACTGAAAGACACCGAAAAAAGAGAGTGGAGACTAGGTCGTATGATTGGCCAGGGAGGATTTGGCCTAATCTACCTAGGTAAAGTATAGATCATCACCTGAGTCATTGCAATGTGCTGCTTTTGCTGTTGGTGATTTCTGTGTGCTTGTTTTCCATCCTTATAACTGTTAGTTCTTCAATCTCTGTGTTGGTTTCATCTCTTAACCAGTTCAATCTTTGTGTTGCTTTCAAACACAACTTTATAACCATAAGGCACAGTTGGGGGTACTTGAGAATTTTGCTCCTAAATCAGCCTTTCGCAACCTGGTACCCTCCAGACATTTTGGATGACAACTCTCTGAGCACTGACTGTGCCTGATGGAAGCTGTAGTCCAATGAATATGGAGGACACCAGGCTGAGGATGGCTATCCTAGATTACCCTATTCCCGTCTCTAAATTATTGCCATGCAATTTTTAACCCAGCACAGATGATGGTAATATGTAATTTCTGGGTTCTCATGACTTTGTTGCTGTTGTTGTTTAGTCGTGTCCGACTCTTCGTGACCCCATGGACCAGAGCACGCCAGGCACTCCTGTCTTCCACTGTCTCCCACAGTTTGGTCAAACTCATGCTGGTAGCTTCGAGAACACTGTCCAACCAACTCATCCTCTGTCGTCCCCTTCTCCTTGTGCCCTCCATCTTTCCCAACATCAGGGTCTTTTCCAGGGAGTCTTCTCTTCTCATGAGGTGGCCAAAGTATTGGAGCCTCAGCTTCAGGATCTGTCCTTCCAGGGAGCACTCAGGGCTGATTTCCTTAAGAATGCATAGGTTTGATCTTCTTGCAGTCCATGGGACTCTCAAGAGCCTCCTCCAGCACCATAATTCAAAGCATCAATTATTCTGCGATTAGCCTTCTTTATGGCCCAGCTCTCACTACCATACAACCCTAAATAGCAACACTGATGATATTCCTGACTCCTACAGCTTCAGAAACCACTGTTTGACTTTCAGAGCTGACGTTAACCTTTAGGAGCAAAAGTGAATTTTTCTGGATGTCCCTCTTGGCACTGGAAGCTTAACTGGGCTACGCATGGTGTCTTCAGACACATCTCAGCTCCTGGCCATCTGCTGTCCTGTCCCCGTGCCCATTCAGAAGGTGCCATGCCAGTTTCAACAGGGTCTAGATGCCAATTCCACAACACAGCCAGTGCCACAGTGCCAATTTAAGGGAAACGTATCCTTGTGGATTATCCATAATCCACCTAACAGCAAATATTTCTGCATGTTCCTCTTTCTAACCCATTGGCTTGCATCCGTGCTGTTGGTTAACTGAATAAAGAACAAGGAACCGAAGAGACAGTGGCCAAATGAAATCGCTTCCACTTTGCAGGATAACGTCGGGAGTAGAAAAGGCTAAGGAGTAAACCCTGGAATGAAATCCCTAAGAAGGTTGGATGGCACCTTGTACACCTCCTTGCAGCAACTCCTGCAGCCAAGCTGGTCCCTAACGCATTTCTCTGCTTTCCTTTGAATCACATCAGCAAGGCCGGGAGGGGTCATCTGGGCAGCCCAGGGCCTCCATACACACTGCCCAGCCTGGGGAGGTCACTTCGATGCTACTAATGCAGCGGTTTGACTTCACCCCTGGAGGCACACTCCATTGTCTCTCAAGACCAACAGATGCCAATAACAATAGATTGAATTTCACTTCAACATTGGCATCTGTCTGGATGCGCCCAAATAGTCATGTCACACTGAAAGACTGACTGTTTTGTGGGGATGAGAGATTTTGCAGCCAGGATCTGACTTGATTACATGCACGAAGGAGACAGTGAAGAAGATGGGTGCGCAGAAACATAGACCTATGAGAGAAGACGTTACTAGACAATTACAGCCTTGATATCAGATACCTATCTGTATAGATCTTCTCTCAAAAGTAACATAATATTTCCCCTGAGCTCTGCAGGCTTCAAGCTTAAGTAAAACAGTTATTCACAGACTGAGCTTCAGTTAATGTCTTTCGTGCACGTTAAGACTTTCACAATGTTGTTTTTCTAAAAGGTCTACTGGACCATATTTAAGTTGGGTTTGAAAACATTGCCATTTTTCTAAACTTTCTGGTGCTGAAATATGCCTTCCTAGCACGGTTATTGTGATGTCAGTGCAGTGTTTCTCAAACTTTGGGTCCCCAGCTGTTGTTGCACTGCAATTCCCATCGTTCTTGACCACTGGACCTGCTAGCTAGGGATGATGGGAGTTGTAGTCCAACAACAGCTGGGGACCTAAGTTTGAGAAACACTCCAGTATGTAAACCGAGCAGAAGAATAATTTCTGAGGAACACTGGTTAAAAAAACCCACCCTTCTTTCCCTGTGTATGTGCATGTACACAAATACACTTTCTTGAGGCCATCAGTGTTTGCAAAATGAGCATCTGTTGCCAAAACCTCCAGCAGCAGCAGTGAGATCAGCTGTGGACAGGAGTTGGGGAATTCTATTTAATTGCCAATAGGCATAGCTTTTTTGCTCTCCCCCAGTGTGCAAACTTTGCCTGCAAAACCGGCTCCCTAAGATCTATGGCAGACACTTTTCTCCATTATATTCCAAGAGATGATTGCCACGAAAATGAACTGCTGTAAGTGAAAGCTGGCAGGCTCCAGCTGGCAGCCCAAACCAGCAAGTTAACTTTGTCGGACTTCTGGGTGCTGTGGTGCCAGGCTGTCAGTGAGCGGGGAGGCGGAGAATGGCAATTTCCTCCAGAAATGTGCTCCAATGTTGCTGCTTGCTTATTAAAACTAATAAAAGCTGTGGGGGAGCGCCATAGCTCAGTGGCAAAGAACATGCTCTGCATGTAGAACATCCTGGGCTCAGTCCCTCTAGATAGAAGAGCTGATAGGAGACCAGCAGGAATAGGCAGTTCAGGTTTAGGTGGGTCGAATAGCTGGTGCATATGGGTTTCGTTTGTGGAAAGGCTGTAGCTCACTAGTAGAACATCAGCTTTGCATGCAGAAGGTCGCAGGTTCAATCCCTAGGATCTCCAAGAAGTTCAGTTATGTTGGATTTCATGAAGAGTTGTTAAAGGGTTTTCATTCAGGTGAAGGAAAAAGAAACCTAGGCGTTAATGTACTGTGCAAAGGACCTGTGTTTGTACACACATGACCTTTGGCCTTGAAGTTGTTCTCCAGAGGTTGTCGGATGGGGTGACCAGCTTCTTAAGCCGTGTTGAAGGGAGGGAGGCAGCTTACACTGTAGCACCCAGCTGCTTGCAAGCTGGTTAATCACATTTCTAGAGTAGAATAGGGATGTGGGTGGTGCTGTGGTCTAAACCACAGAGCCTAGGACTTGCCGATCAGAAGGTCAGCGGTTCGAAACTCCGCGATGGGGTGAGCTCCCATTGCTCGGTCCCTGCTCCAGCCAACCTAGTAGTTCAAAAGCATGTCAAAGTGCAAGTAGATAAATAGGTACCGCTCCAGCGGGAAGGTAAACTGTGTTTCTGTGCGCTGCTCTGGTTTGCCAGACGTGGCTTAGTCATGCTGGTCACATGACCCGGAAGCTGTACGCCAGCTCCCTCTGCCAGTAAAGCAAGATGAGCGCCGCAACCCCAGAGTCGTCTATGACTGGACCTAATGGTCAGGGGTCCCTTTACCTTTTTATAGTAGAATCAGATTCTACTTCCGTTAACCACCTCTCACAAGCTTGTTCTTCAGAGAAGTTTTGCACTGCAAACCCCATTAACCCCAAGCAGCATGTTCTAGCTAGGGCTGATATGATATGGTTTATGCCTTTAACATTAAGTGATGTAATCTTTAATGATTTCATCATGAAATATAATTGTAAAGAGAGAGTGTCAATTTAGCTTTAAAAGTTGGGAAAGAAAGTATGAGAAGAATAAGACAGAAAAAGTGAGAAGAGTTTCAGTTGCAGATTATTTGTCTTTTACCCTTATTTTACTGGAGAAAATGGTGCAAGGTTTGAGTTTCTATTGCTCTGGCCTGCTATCTCATCTTATTCAGTGTTCTTAACCAGCTGATTTATCCTTTTTCCAGTTTTCAGTTCATAAAATGAAACTATCAGACGTAAGGTCTCGTAGAAAGTTATTGGTAAAGTCCAGTTAAGTTTGGTTTGTATGGAAGGTGCTAATCATTCAAAATCAATGATACTATCTTCAATTATCTTCAGTTCATTTTAATTTTATTGAAGAAATCATTATTCCTCAACAATCTGTTTTTCTTCCTTTAACGGACAAGTTTCTTCTTTATATTTTAAATAATGATTGGTTGTAAGGTTGTAATTTTGCCTTTATTAATTATAGTTAAAGGCTTTAACTCAATAGTTCTATCTCTTTCTTGATCAGTTCGGTCCCAGTCACATTTTCACAAAGATATTTTAAAGTCTCTTACTCTTAAGATAATTTTAATCAAGTCTTTAAAGTTAATTATAATTATAATATTTGCATAATGGCAGAAGCACTTAATGGTATGCAACAGTTTCATGTGAATTTGGACTTAGTCTCCAACTTCACTCAAGGACCAGTTCCTTTTTTAGCAATGCCCTGAGTGTGATGTCCATGGTGTGGCACTTCTGGGTGTTATTGGACCCCAAATCCCATATGCCCCGCAGAGGACCCTACAGTCTGCAAACAATAATGTTTTGGAGGTCCCGGGCCTCAAGGAGGTTAGACTGGCCTCAACCAGAGCCAGGGCCTTTTCGGTCCTGGCCCCAGCCTGGTAGAATGCCCTGCCACAAGAGACCAGTGTGGTGTAGTGGTTAAGAGCGGTGGACTCATAATCTGGGAACCAGGTTTGCTTCCCCGCTCCTCCACACGCAGCTGCTGGGTGACCTTGGGCCAGACACACTTCTCTGAAGTCTCTCAGCCTCCCTCACCTCACAGAGTGTTTGTTGTGGGGGAGGAAGGGAAAGGAGAAGGTTAGCCACTTTGAGACTCCTTAAAGGGAGTGAAAGGTGGGATATCAAATCTAGACTCCTCTTCTTCTTCTACCAGGGCCCTGTGGGACTTGACATCTTTCCGCAGGGCCTGTGAGACAGAGCTGTTCCACCAGGCCTTTGGTCGGGGCCCAGTCTGACCCCTCTCCTCCTACTACACCCTATATATGAGGCCTCTCTAATGCCTCTCACTGGCTCATATAAATAGCTGAGCCTGGTGAGTACCTAAGGTTCCCAACCCCTATAGTCATAATTTGCCGGTTGCCTTCTGATCTTATATGATTTTAATCCAATTTTAAACTGTATTTCAGTCAATTGCTGAATTTTATGTTTTAATGTATTTATATTTTGATGGTAGCCGCCCCGAGCCCAGTTATGGCTGGGGAGGGTGGAATGTAAATAAAAATTTAATTATGATGATGATGATGATGCATATATATTTTTTTAAAAAAATATTTTTATTGATTTTTAAATGAAATTTCCAAAAAACATACAACATATTTTCTTATCTTATTCAGTGTTTTGGACTTCCATCAACCACATCTGAAGATTTTTCAGTCTTTATCACTTAATCTGCATTTCATTCGTTTCACTATTACTTTTAATAGTCCTTCCCTAATAATTCTCTTCATACTTTTCTCTGCAATATTTTGCATAGTCCTCCTTACAAAACTTCTTGCAATCCTACTAGCGTAATTTGTTGATTACAATTGCTTTTCAAATAATTCACATATTTACTCCAGTACTCTGAGAATCTCTGATCCCACAGGTTTCAAATCCTTCCTGTCATCTTACCTAATTCTGCATAGTCCATTAATTTTGTCTGACATTCTTCTTTCATCGGTAATTCTTCTTGTTTCCATTTCTGTGCCAATAGTACTCTTGCTGCCATTGATGCATATAAAAGCAGTTTATTATCCTGTCTATTAATATCCTCCCCTACAATGCCAAGTAGAAATGCTTCTGGTTTTTTTTATAAATGTATATTTCAACACCTTTTCCCATTCATATTATTATTATTATTATTTCCCCAGCCCAGCATGGCCATCATCATCTGGATGGTCACAGGGTATCTCCACCCCTAGTTTAGCGGGTTAGACCACCGAGCCTAGGACTTGCCGATCAGAAGGTCGGCGGTTCAAATCCCCACAATAGGGTGAGCTCCCGTTGCTTGGTCCCAGATCCTGCCAACCTAGCAGTTCGAAAGCACGTCAAAGTGCAAGTAGATAAATAGATACTGCTCTGGCGGGAAGGTAAACTGTGTTTCCGTGCACTGCTCTGGTTCGCTTAGTCATGCTGGCCACATGACCCGGAAGCTGTACGCCGGCTCCCTCGGCCAATAAAGCGAGATGAGCGCTGCAACTCCAGAGTTGGCCACGACTGGACCTAATGGTCAAAGGTCCCTTTGCCTTTACCTTTACAGAAGAGATCTTTAACCTTTGGCCATCAGGTTGTTCCTGAGCTCCAACTCCAATCATCCCCAGCCAGCGTGGCCAATAGTTAGGGATGATGCAGGTTGCAGTATATGGAGAGCCACAGATTAGCCACCCCAACCCACAGCCTTAATGCCTCATTGCCCATCTTTGGGTGGAAAAATGGGGTACAAGTAGTGTAGTCCCCGTTCTGCTCCACAGAACCTGGAGAAGAACCACAATGGGAGCGGGGTGGGGAAGAAGACCCCAAAGTCATTTGGAAAGCGATTGTTGCCCATGGCAGTTGATCATTCCTGCAGTGCAGCCGGAGCTAAATAGGGAATTTTGGCAGATTCAGTTTGTCATATTACCATGCTGCATGTGGTGGAGAACCTTGCCTGCTTCTGCCCAGTCCTGCTCTTCCTCCTAGAATTTGTGGGGATTTGGGTTCCGGTCTTTGCTCAGGCACTTGTTCACTGGATGGCTTTGGAGCAAGTTGCTGATTTTATTTTGGCCTCATTTTCTCATCTGATGAAATGGGCGTATATAGGAATAACAGTAACTGAAGGAATGAAGAAAACGGGTGAAGGTCTACATGAGGTTCTTGTTATGCAGTGATAAGATATTTTCATTGTTGTCGCTGTTGTTGTTATTGTTATTAAAGGGTTCTTTACCTTATTTGTCCATATTGCCCAGAGGTGTTTAGTTATTAATCTGTTTACAGTAGCATTTAAATAAATGGTGTTGTTTGTTATTACGCAACAAGGTCTGCATGGGACTTGTCATATTGTCTCTGTTGATGCTTAGCTTAAATTCTGTTCATAGCTAGAGAGATCAATTCACCCGTAACCCACCTCTCTCTCTCTCTCTCCACCCACATTCTGTCCAGCAGCTTCCCCTCACCTTGATGTTCCCGTAGAAGACAGTGCAGAGCATGTCATTAAAGTGGTAATTTTCATACCTTTTAAAAAATCAACTTCCTTGGCAAAGGGCTGTAAGTTACTGCAAGGTCCTCTCTGTATGTCCCTTTTGTTACGCATTTGTGATGATTTGAACTCACGATGATATTGGGGCAGTTATACTTGATCGTGCTTTCAGTAATGTTTGCGCCTGCAGATATCTTGGGGGTAGACAGACTGCTTTGTCTCACGCCCTCTAACTTCCTGCTGAAATCCTGTAAATTTGCATACCACAAGAATTCCAGGGTTTGTTTGTTTGTTTTGACCCTGGAGTGCCCCTCCAGATGGCAATAATGCAATAACACGGGGAAAGCACCACAGAACAACTAATAAAGCAGAATGATGTGTGGACAGCCCATTATAAATCCACCAGTGATGCACTGTTACTGCGTTAATAACATGTTGCAGAAAACGTCTGCAAACAAACCCCTGGTCCGGAGGGGCCTTAAGAGTGCAATGTATCTCAACAAGTGCTGAAATCTATCCCGCAGTTCCTCAATGTTGTTTTCCCTACATATGAGGCTTCTGTTATTATTTTTGCCTCATTTTCCATGCAATTTCAGAATGTCTATAGGCCCTGTCCCTAACAGCACAGCGTAATTTCCTGATGTACCTTCTAGTATTAATATTCATCCTTACAGGAGTAATAATTCTTACTCTAGATTTACAGAATGGAGATGGCAGGTGCACCTCGGGGTGGAGGGCAGTTCCACAACCTAGGAGCTGCCACGATGAATGCCCTCACCTGGGCCACCCCATCACCCTGAACGGGGCACAGTGGAATTGCCAAAAGTCCCTCCTCTGCTTATCTCAACACCTGAGAGGGTTTGGAGGGAAGGAGACCTGTGTAAACTTGCACAGGAGAACTTCCTCTTCCTTAAACGTGCACCCTCAGAATCTACTCCAGTGGGCTGGGAGGAGGTCCCCCCAGGGTAGACTTTGGGGGTACATGGGCAAAGTACAGTAAAGTCCTGCACTGGATGCAACTCCATTATCTATCCTCTTTATTCATTTTTCACAACTTTATCTCATCCTTCCTCTAAGGACACCACAGTGATATACTTCACCACAACCACCAGCCTTCCCTTTTTCTTTCCAACAATCCTGTGAGGTTAATTATATATATAAAAAACAGCTTTGATGAAGCCTCCACAAAAAAACTCAGTAACTCTGGTCAATTCAATGGGTAGATCACTGCCAGTTTATTTATAGTGGGAGTAGATCGCAGTCTCTTGGAAGCTGGACATGCCTGGTCTAAAATATGTAACCGTATGAAGCTTTGTGGCCTGAGGGTTTTTAAAATTTTGGGGTGCCTCCAGCCATTGTTCAACTCTTGAGATATTTAGCTGGTGATGTGATGTTTAGCTGGTGATATACAATGATGTTGGGGAACAGATATCACCCAGCCCTAGTTGTGAGCGACATTCATTAACTGGATGCGTCCAATGCATTTGCTTCTTTGTTTTTTAATGCAGGAATACCTTGAAAATGGACCCTTGTTTTCTGAACTGAAATTCTACCAGCGAGCTGCAAAACAAGAGCATAGTAAGTGGAGTGGCAGACGAGTCGAAGCATTAACGCGCTTCTTACTGTGCAATAACGCTTTTCCAAATACAGAAGCGCACAGTTGTTGTCTTCTGCAAATGTAGTTGCATGTATTATTATTTCCATGCTGTTGTTTTCTACTAACAGATTCGAAACATGTGTTCTTAACGTTGTAC
Source organism: Podarcis melisellensis (assembly GCF_964234715.1). NCBI lineage: Eukaryota > Metazoa > Chordata > Lepidosauria > Squamata > Lacertidae > Podarcis > Podarcis melisellensis. Next base: position 10,546,154 of record NC_138530.1, on the reverse strand, counting down.
ACAGCCTTGGGATCTTTTGATGAATAGCATATAAATAGAATAAATAATAATAAATAAAAACCTTAAGCTCAACTGTTGTTTTTTAAAAAAACCTTAAACAAGCAAGCATATCTTTTAAATAAAAAAAGGAAACTTCTTTTTTAAACAATTATGTTCTTTACATTTTTGCCAGTCAAGAAGTGGATGAAGCTGAAACAATTGACATTTTTAGGAATTCCTTTCTTCTGGGGAGCTGGCCAGACTGAACATAATGGCAAAAGGTAAGGAAAACATGTGTGCATGCACACACACATAATGTAAGTGAACAAGAATCAGCATTTTTGAGGGTGGGGAGTTCAGTTGTCCATTTCCTGAAAAGGAGGAGGAAGCTGTTTAGGTCAGTGGTAGACCTCATGGTTTGCAGTCTGAAGGTCCCAGCTGCAGTCCCCATGGTCTCTCAAATTCTTCTTCTTCTCCTTTTGGCGATCACTCGTAGCCGAGTAACAATGTCTTCCATAAACACAGTTTTAACAGTGAGTCAGTAAATGACTGTGAAGGCCAATTCTGGATCCACACCTCCTTCCACAGTAGGGGCATTGGTTTCCGGGCGGGAGTTGATCATGGTGTGGATTTGCCAAACGTGCCTTCCTCTTAGCACATTTCTCCCTTGCGTCCTGAGTTTGAGCATCTTCCAAGTTCATGACACCTTTGGTAAAGGCTGTTCTCCTATTTGAGCGCTCACAGGCCACTGTTTCCCAATTGTTGGTGTTTATACTACATTTTTAAAAATTTGCCTCGAGACAGTCTTTAAACCTCTTCTGCTGACCGCCATTTCCATTTTAAAGTTCAGAATAGAGTAGTTGCTTTGGAAGACAATAATCAGGCATCTGCACAACATGACCAGTCCATCGAAGTTGATATTGAAGAATCATTGCTTTGACACTGGTGATCTTTGCTTCTTCCAGTACTCTGGTATTAGTTTGCCTCTCTTCCCATCAGTGATGTTTCTGAAAATTTTTACACATCACTTGGGAAGACAGGCAAACTAATACCTCTCAAATTAGAAGAGTCTTGAGTAGTCCAACTACCGACTGGAGCATTAGACCCAGTGGTCTAATCTACTAAAAGGCAGTTTAGTGCAGTCCTAGTGCATGGACCTGTGTACACAGTCCTTCCCTTGATCTCTCAACCTGAGTCCCTGGTTTGAATTGCTGTGTGGTTTTAATAGGATTGTTTTATTGCGGGTGCTTATATTTTAATGTCTGTGTAAGGGGCTTTTATCCTTCGTAGAAGCCTATTTTAACATTAAGTGGTGCATAAATAAAGAAACAAAAAGAAGAATACGTTTTGTTGCTTATATTACAAGGCAACAAGCCATGACAATCCTATGCTTATGTCTCTCTCTGTGTGTTTTATATAGTTACAGATTTATGGTGATGGAAAGGTTAGGAGAGGATCTGCAAAGCATCTTTGAAAGAGAAGGACGAAAGTTCAGCAAGGGAATGGTTCTGCAGATTGGAGTCCGCATGGTGGGTGTTGGGCCCTTAGCAGTGTGAAGCTTGAAGGAATTGTGTGTTGTCTAAACAGTCTCTAACAGATGCTTGTGTACTGTTAATCTGAAAGGAGCACCTCTAACGGGGAAGTTCTGCAATGTCATTGAGATGCAGATTGCTGTGCCGTTTTCATAAGTTATTGTTAAAGGAATTACATATTGCTTCAGAAATATTGGGTTGTATCCAACCAGGTTCTACTCAAGAGTATAGACTCGTTGATGTTAACCCAAGTTAGCCATGCCTGTCAACTTTAATGGACCTTCTTTAATCAGGAGTAGCGTTGAATACAACTCATTGCTTTCTTTTTCCATAGGCAGATTTAATTGAATGAAGTTGATACGATTTACTGAGATGCATTTTTTTCATCACCTGTTGTTTATTCATTGATACTGGGGAGCTTGTGTATTGTGGTAGCTGGGGAGTCTGTACTCAGCTATGAATCTCATACAGTGGTACCTCTGGTTACGAACTTAATTCATTTCGGAGGTCCGTTCTTAACCTGAAACCATTCTCAACCTGAGGTACCACTTTAGCTAATGGGGCCTCCTGCTGCCGCTGTTGCGCAATTTCTGTTCTCATCCTGAGGTAAAGTTCTTAACCCGAGGTACTGCTTCCGGGTTAGCAGAGTCTGTAGCCCGAAGTGTTTGTAACCCGAGGTGTTTGTAACCTGAGGTACCACTGTAGATGGGTTTACATCAAAATTTCAATGCCTCCCTCACCCCCCACTTTCATCGCGAGTTAAGAAAATGACCTGCTTTTCCTCTTCAGCTTATAATAATAATAATAATAATAATAATAATAATAATATAATAATAATAATAATAATAATAATAATAATAATAATTTATTATTTATACCCCGCCCATCTGGCTGGGCCTCCCCAGCCACTCTGAGCGGCTTCCATAAAAACAAAAAATACAGTAAAATATCACACATTAAAAACTTCCCTGAACAGGGCTGCCTTAAGATGTCTTCTGAATGTCAGGTAGTTGTTTATCGCTTTGACATCTGCTGGAAGGGCGTTCCACAGGGTGGGCACCACTACCGAGAAGGCCCTCTGCCTGGTTCCCTGTAGCTTCGCTTCTCGCAATGAGGGAACCGCCAGAAGGCCCTCGGCGCTGGACCTCAGCGTCCGGGCAGAATGATGGGGGTGGAGACGCTCCTTCAGGTATACTGGACCGAGGCCGTTTAGGGCTTTAAAGGTCAGCATCAACACTTTGAATTGTGCTCGGAAACATACTGGGAGCCAATGTAGGTCTTTCAAGACCGGTGTTATATGGTCTCGGCGGCCGCTCCCAGTCACCAGTCTAGCTGCCGCATTCTGGATTAGTTGTAGTTTCTGAGTCACCTTCAAAGGTAGCCCCACGTAGAGTGCATTGCAGTAGTCCAAGCGGGAGATAACCAGAGCATGCACCACTCTGGCGAGACAGTCCGCAGGCAGATAGGGTCTCAGCCTACGTACCAGATGGAGCTGGTAAACAGCTGTCCTGGACACAGATTTGACCTGTGCCTCCATGGACAGCTGTGAGTCCAAAATGACTCCCAGGCTGCGCACCTGGTCCTTCAGGGGCACACTTACCCCATTCAGGACCAGGGAATCCTCCACACCTGCCCGCCTCCTGTCCCCCAGAAACAGTACTTCTGTCTTGTCAGGATTCAACCTCAATCTGTTAGCCGCCATCCATCCTTCAACCGCCTCCAGACACTCACACAGGACCTTCACTGCCCTCACTGGTTCTGATTTAAAAGAGAGGTAGAGCTGGGTATCATCCGCATACTGATGAACACCCAGCCCAAACCTCCTGATGATCTCTCCCAGCGGCTGCATGTAAATATTGAAAAGCATGGGGGAGAGGACAGAACCCTGAGGCACCCCACAAGTGAGAGCCCAGGGGTCTGAACACTCACCCCCCCCACCACTTTCTGAACACGGCCCAGGAGGAAGGAGCGGAACCACTGTAGGACAGTGCCCCCAGCTCCCAGCCCCTCAAGACGGTCCAGAAATATGTTATGGTCGATGGTATCAAACGCCGCTGAGAGATCCAGCAGAACTAGGAAACAGCTCTCACCTTTGTCCCTAGCCTGCCGGAGATCATCAACCAGTGCGACCAAGGCAGTTTCAGTCCCATGATGAGGCCTGAATCCCGACTGGAAGGGATCCAAATGGTCCGCTTCTTCCAGGCGTGCCTGGAGTTGTTCGGCAACCGCTCGCTCTATCACCTTGCCCAAGAATGGAAGATTTGAGACTGGGCTATAGTTGGCCATTGTGGCCGCATCTAAAGATGGTTTTTTAAGAAGCGGTTTAATAACCGCCTCTTTCAGTGGGTCTGGGAAGGCTCCCTCACGGAGGGAAGCATTCACCACCCCACGAAGCCCATCACCCAGTCCTTCCCGGCTAGCTTTTATAAGCCAGGATGGGCAAGGATCCAGGAGACAGGTGGTTGGTTTCACTCGTCCAAGCAGCTTGTCCACATCCTCGGAGGTAACAGATTGGAATTGATCCCACTCAACTTGACTAGACAGAACTCTAGCACTCTCCCGCCCCGGCCCTGCTCCCACGGTGGAGTCTACTTCTTCTCGAATCTGAGCGATTTTATCTGCAAAAAACTTTGCAAAATCATTGCAGGAGAATATGTCGCCCGTACTGGGCCCCGATGTTACAGGTGGTTCCGCTAAATTGCTTTCTGACTAAAACTGGCTGACCCACTGGCCTAATATCAGTATGACTCCTAGTTTCCTTTGTAATTTGACTTTCCCCCTCTCCTCCACTAGCTGGATGCTTTGGAGTACATACATGAACATGAATACGTTCATGGGGACATTAAAGCAGGAAATTTGCTTTTGGGCTACAGAAATCCACATGAGGTAAGCATCATATTTTGCTTGATTGTTAAATTTGTTTTGGTGGGATGTGTGCTATACAGTCATACCTCTGGTTGTGAACATGATCCATGCGGGAGGCACATTCGCAACCTGCAGCACTCGCAGCCTGAAGTGCTGCACATGGGTGTGATGTGATTCGGCGCTTCTGCGCATGACGTCATTTTGTGCTTCTGCGCATGTGCGAGCACTGAAACTCGGAAGTAACCCGTGCACAATTTCTGCTTCGATCCCATTCTGCATTCATTAAGAACATGATATTTTAGTGTGGCAGCACCTGAACTTTGGAACTCCCTGCCTATGGATATCTGTCAGGCTCCTTCGCAGTACTCTTTTCCCCCTGGCACCTGCAGAAAATACTTTCATTTAGACAGCAAACCTACTCAGATGCTTAGAAAGCTGGTGCGAGTTTTAACCTGTTGTTAGTCTATTGTCCCTTTTAACTCTTCAGGTGTCTTAAATTATTGTTGCTCGTTTTTCTTAGTGATGGTTTTGTTATGTTATCTTCTCCCCCCTGTAAAACCGCTTTGAGGTTCTTTTGTAATCAAGCAGTGTGTGTAAATTTTATGAAACAAATAAATAAAATCGTGACTGCAGTACGAGTAGGCAGTACCTTCTTTTTGTTTTAACTTAAGACAGTTTATATGGGACGCAGGTAGCGCTGTGGGTTAAACCACAGAGCCTAGGACTTGCTGATCAGAAGGTTGGCGGTTCGAATCCCTGCGACGGGGTGGGCTCCCGTTGCTCGGTCCCTGCTCCTGCCAACCTAGCAGTTCGAAAGCACATCAAAGTGCAAATAGATAAATAGGTACCGCTCTGGCGGGAAGGTAAATGGCGTTTCCATGCGCTGCTCTGGTTCACCAGAAGCAGCTTAGTCATGCTGGCCACATGACCCGGAAGCTGTATGCCGGGAGCTCACCCCGTCGTGGGGATTCGAACCGTCGACCTTCTGATCGGCAAGTCCTAGGCTCTGTAGTTTAACCCACAGCGCCACCCGCATCCCTTAGTTTGTGATAATTCTGTTGGAGTTGAACCTGCTTTTGATGTTGTCGTTTAGTGCCTGTATTTGCATGCACTGCCTAAAGGCTCCCAAACAAGGCAACAGTTAAGTGCATGACTTTAGACTCTGATTTGCCAGCTTTACCAATTCAGACGTTACATTAAACCTCAGGGTGAGGAAGGGAAAATCCTAAGGGCCAGATTCTTTCATAGGACAACATGCTAGGGATAAGTGTGGCCAGATGCAAAAGTGCAGGAGGAAGGCAGTATGCCCCACAGTAGTCAGAGGTTTCCATCCTGGCAGGTGAGAATCATAGAATCGTAGAATTGGAAGGGACCCTGAGGATCATCTAGTCCAACCCCCAGCAATGCAGGAATATGCGGTTGTCCCATACAGGGATCAAACCTGCAACCTTGGTGCTATCAGCTCTGTGCTCTAACCAACTGAGCTTTCCAGTCAGAAGCACAATGTTCAGTGACACATTCCTGCCAGGCAAACCATCACTCAAAGCAGCTGGTGAGGGCTGCGGGAGAGTCCCAGGGGCCACATGGAGCTCTGCATTTGGCCCCTGGGTTTGTGGTTCCCCATCCCTGCACTAAGACATACAGTGGTACCTCTGGTTGCGAACAGGATCCATTCCGGAGGCCCATTTGCAACATGAAAAGAGCGCAATCTGAAGCGCCATATCTGCGCAGGTGCGCAGTGCGATTTGGTGCTTGTGCGCATGCGCGAAGCGCTATTTAGTGCTTCTGCGCGAGAGGCAAAACCCGGAAGTAACGCTTTCCAGTACTTCTGGGTCGCCGCGGGCCGTAACCTGAAAGAACGTAACATGAAGCAAACGTAACATGAGGTATAAAGGTAAAGGTAAAGGGACCCCTAACCATTTGGACCAGTCGTGACTGACTCTGGGGTTGTGGCACTCATCTTGCTTTATTGGCTGAGGGAGCCGGCGTACAGCTTCCGGGTCATGTGGCCAGCATGACTAATCCGCTTCTGGCGAACCAGAGCAGCACACGGAAACGCCGGTTACCGTCCCGCCGGAGCAGTACCTATTTATCTACTTGCACTGGAGTGCTTTTGAACTGCTAGGTTGGCAGGAGCAGGGACCAAGCAACGGGAGCTCACCCTGTCGCGGGGATTTGAACCGCCAACCTTCTGATTGGCAAGTCCTAGGCTCTGTGGTTTAACCCACAGTTAATTCCAAACCAGGTTTAAAAAAAGCTTTCTTACAATCGCCTTGAGGGCTTTTTCTTTCTTTTTTTACAGTAACTAAGAAAGTTTGTGTTGTAATTTTATTTATTTCTGCTGGAAATTTCCATTCCAGAATATCTGCT